>NC_088212.1:29586885-30266885 GCF_036934945.1 Oncorhynchus masou masou | reverse complement strand
TACCGATGCCGAGTCAGTGTGCGGGGGTACAGGTTAGTTAAGGTCATTTGTACATGTAGGTAGGGGTGAAGTAACTATGCATAGATAGTAAACAGCGAGTAGCAGCAGTGTACAAAACAAATGGAGGGGGGGTCAATGTAAATAGTCCGGTGGCTATTTTATTAATTGTTCAGCAGACTTATGGCTTGGGGGTAGAAGCTGTTGAGGAGCCTTTTGGACCTAGACTTGGCGCTCCGGTACAGCTTGCCGTGCAGTAGCAGAGAGAACAGTCTATGACTTGGGTGACTGGAGTCTCTGACAATTTCATGGGCTTTCATCTGACACAGCCTATTATATAGGTCCTGGATGGCAGGAAGCTTGGTGTACTGAGCCGTACACACTAACCTCTGTAGTGCCTTACGGTCAGATGCCGAGCAGTTGCCATACCAGGCAGGGATGCAAAAGGTCAGGATGCTCTCGATGGTGCAGCTGTAGAACTTTTTGAGGATTTGGGGACCAATGGCAAATCCTTTCATTCTCCTGAGGGGGAAAAGGTTTTGTCGTGCCCTCTTCACAACTGTCTTGTTGTGTTTGGACCATGATAGTTCGTTGGTGATGTGGACACCAAGGAACTTGAAACTCTTGACCCACTCCACTACAGCCCCGTCAATGTTAATGGGGGCCTGTTCGGCCTCCTTTTCCTGTAGTCCACGATCAGCTCCTTTGTCTTGCTCACATTGAGGGAGAGGTTGTTGTCCTGGCACCACACTGCCAGGTCTCTGACCTCCTCCCTATAGGCCGTCTCATTGTTGTCGGTGATCAGGCCTACCACTTGTGTGTCGTCAGCAAACTTAATGATGGTGTTGGAGTCGTGTTTGGCCACGCAGTCGTGGGTGAAAAGGGAGTACAGGATGGGACCAAGTACACACCCTGAGGGGCCCCAGTGTTGAGGATCAGCGTGGCAGACGTGTTGTTGCCTACCATCACCACCTGGTGGCGGCCCGTCAGGAAGTCCAGGATCCAGTTGCAGAGGGAGGTGTTTAGTCCCAGGGTCCTTAGCTTAGTGGTGAGCTTCGTGGGCACTATGGTGTTGAACTCTGAGCTGTAGTCAATGAACAGCATTCTCACATAGGTGTTCCTTTTGTCCAGGTGGGAAATGGCAGTTTGGAGTGCGATTGAGATTGCGTCATCTGTGGATCTGATGGGGCGGTTTGCGAATTGGAATGCGTCTAGGGTATCCGGGAGGATGTTGTTGATGTGAGCCATGACCATCCAAATCATGTGTTAAAGAGCAGCTTTGTTTGTCTCTGCTGGTGTGTTGATGTTTGAGGTCTTTGTTTCAGGAATATACAAATCAGTATGTTCTAGGTTTTCCTTTTTCCAAAACCACACCTCGCTTTTGGGATGGAGAAGAAAGCCCAAGTCGAACATCTGTGTGTCTCCATATGCAGAACAGAGAGTCCACGTAATTGTTTAAATTGGTTTTCTGTTTCAATCTAGCATCACTCATATTTTTCCCCTTTACCATGCTGCATCAATGTACAAATAACTGTAAACATTCTTTGTAATTTTACACACACACACACACACACACACGCACGCACGCACGCACGCACACACACACACACACACACCACACTAATTGCAGTATAATTATGAAAATGTGAAATATTCATAGGAAATCAAACATGAGCGTGTTCCATTTAAAAGTCTACATAAATGACATGGCCTCTAGCAAGATGGAGCAAAAGTAACATGAAACCTGTTAGCGCAGAAGGACCTTGCCCCCAGGATCTTTGGTTTCTTTAATGAAGTGTTCTGATGTGTCTTCAGGTGTGGGTTGGATGCTAATGTTGGGCTCTTGAAGCTGAAAGCTGCAGGGGGGCTGATAACAGACCCTGAGGGATGACCTGGTCCAGAGTCATCCAAAACCCCTCAGCGAGAGGTAGGGAAGAACCCCTGCCGCCTGCAGCAGCTAGCACCCTATGATGAAAACCTTAAACATAGCATCCTGTAAAGAACACCCTAAATGTAGCACCCTGTGATGAACACCCTAAACATAGAATGAACACCCTAAACATAGCACCCTGTGATGAAAACATAGCATCCTAAACATAAACATAGCACCCTGTGATGAACACCCTAAACATAGCATCCTGTAAAGAACACCCTAAACATAGCACCCTGTGATGAACACCCTAAACATAGCATCCTGTAAAGAACACCCTAAACATAGCACCATGTGATGAACACCCTAAACATAGCACCCTGTAATGAACACCCTAAACATAGCACTCTGTGATGGGCACCCTAAATGTAGCACCCTGTGATGAACACCCTAAACATAGCACCCTGTAATGAACACCCTAAACATAGCACCCTGTGATGAACACCCTAAACATAGCACCCTGTGATGAACACCCTAAACATAGCACCCTGTGATGAACACCCTAAACATAGCACCCTGTAATGAACACCCTAAACATAGCACCCTGTAATGAACACCCTAAACACTATGGGCACCCTGTGATGTGATGAACACCCTAAACATAGCACTCTGTGATGGGCACCCTAAATGTAGCACCCTGTGATGAACACCCTAAACATAGCACCCTGTAATGAACACCCTAAACATAGCACTCTGTGATGGGCACCCTAAATGTAGCACCCTGTGATGAACACCCTAAACATAGCACCCTGTAATGAACACCCTAAACATAGCACTCTGTGATGGGCACCCTAAATGTAGCACCCTGTGATGAACACCCTAAACATAGCACCCTGTAATGAACACCCTACACATAGCACTCTGTGATGGGCACCCTAAATGTAGCACCCTGTGATGAACACCCTAAACATAGCACCATGTGATGAACACCCTAAACATAGCACCCTGTGATGAACACCCTAAACATAGCACCCTGTAATGAACACCCTGTAATGAACACCCATAGCACCCTGTAATGAACACATAGCACCCTGTAATGAACACCCTAAACATAGCATATGCACCCTAAATGTAGATGAACACCCTAAACATAGCACCCTGTAATGAACACCCTAAATGTAGCACCCTGTGATGAACACCCTAAACATAGCACCCTGTGTGATGAACACCCTAAACATATGCACCCTGTAGCATGATGAACACCCTAAACAATGTAATGAACACCCTAAACATAGCACCCTAAGATGAACACCCTAAATATAGCACCCTGTAATGAACACCCTAAACATAGCACCCTGTAATGAACACCCTAAACATAGCACCCTAAGATGAACACCCTAAACATAGCACCCTACCCTAAACATAGCACCCTGATGAACACCCTAAATCGCACCATAGCACCCTGTAATGAACACCCTAAACATAGCACCCTGAGATGAACACCCTACACATAGCACCCTGTAATGAACACCCTAAACATAGCACCCTAAGATGAACACCCTAAATGTAGCACCCTGTAATGAACACCCTAAATATAGCACCCTGTAATGAACACCCTAAACATAGCACCCTGAGCATGAACACCCTAAACATAGCACCCTGTAATGATGAACACCCTAAACATAGCACCCTGTGATGAACACCCTAAATATAGCACCCTGTGATGAACACCCTAAACATAGCACCCTGTGATGAACACCCTAAATATAGCACCCTGTGATGAACACCCTAAACATAGCACCCAGTAATGAACACCCTAAACATAGCACCCTGTGATGGACACCCTACACATAGCATCCTGAGGTGAACACAGCACCCTGGAGGGATGGGGAGGAAGAGATGGAGAGAGGGAAACACTGGATAAGAGAGAGGTGTCTATTTATCTGTCTGTGGAGGAAGTGCTTCTCCTCCCCTCTCTGTCTTCTGAAGCAGAGAACTGTGACTGAAACACACCACTGCACTCTCACTTGGGATGAGCTCCAAATACAGGGGGGAGAGGGGATAGAGAACATTGAAAATTGAGGGAACTGAGAGCAAAGTCGGGAGCTCTTTAAAGAGGCTTGTCAAAATAATGAAAACAAATGGCACAGCAGTCCCCAGAGACGGAGAGGAGAACTTCATTTGTGAGGCGTCTTCAGCAGAAATGTGCTGCGCTACAGCAACTCCTCCATTTGAAGAGAGAAAGGGAGACGGGTGGGGAGAAAGAAGGGAAGAAAAATGGGAGCACTCATTGTAATAATTGTTCAGGGTCAATTATTCCCGCGTCGGAGCAATCGTGCTGATGTGTGTTAGCATGCAGCCATGGAGCTGCAGAACCAACGGGGCATTAGCATAGTGGATACAGTATCTCCTTAGAGAAGAAAGGAAGACCCTGTGAATAACAGCTAGTTCATCTCTTTAAATCAGCTCCCCTGAGTAATGACCAGCCTGGAATTCTAATGAGCAGTTTTGGGCACATTCGACCTGTATGTGTTTCTGGTGGGAAAACAAAAATGTAATATAATATATGTGGTTAATTGCAATAAAGCTCTTCATTTATATGTTACACTTAGATACACTTTCAAAGTTGAATACTTACCAACACAGTTTATGTCGGGGGTCGGCAACATGCCTAATTATTGTTATACATTTATTTTAACGATTTTAGTTTTTGGTCAAAATAGACTGTAAAATCACCAGGAATTGAGAAAAAAAAATTGTTCAGGAAATCTGTTCCCAAGTTCCCCCCACAGCAAAAAAAGACGTGATCGTGTCTCAATGCAATCCAGGTATGAAAGTATTGGTATTTTGGGGCTTAGTTGTGGTCAATTTGCAGTGTACAAATGATTATGTTGCGGCTCCATGACCATCCGCTCCAACAAAAATCAACCCGCAGTTGAATCTAGTTGCGTACCCATGGTTTAGGGTAATTCAACACAACCATCAAGTTAGCTAGTAGACATCTTCAGACATCTTTGTCTCCTACCTCACATAGCTAGAGGTAAGGGAGAAATATTTGACACTTCTGTTCTTCTGACTAACATTGTCATCTACCCATATAATTGTAGTATTATTAATTATTTCAGTTAATTTGTAAATGTCTATCTTATTTTTCCTGATTTCTTTCCCATCTTTATCTAGCTGTCTCAGTTTTCTTCTCTCCTGTATCCTTTATGTTTGGAGCCAATTGAATTGTTATCAGGCTCCCTTTAAAAGTACGGAGACATTCCTTTCACCACTTTTCCCGCTTTTCTCTCTCCTCATATCTTCTCTCTTTTCTCTGTCCTCTTCCTTTCTTTCTCACCCTCTCTCTCTCTTTCTCTCTCTCAGGCAGAAAACAGCTCCCTTCTCTTATCACCCCCTTCCCTCTTCATCCTCCCTCCCCCTTCTTCCTCCCTCCTTCTTACCCCCTTCCTCATCCGACTTTGACTTCATCTTTCAAGTGTAGCAGCAGCAGTAGCTTCCCTCCCCATCCCCGTCATCGTCTTTCCTCTCTGGCCATCTGCATGCCTGTCACGTGCTCCCCAAAGGTTATATGGCCCACTTTCTTATCAGCTGCATTCTGGGATATCTCTGCTCTCAGGCCTGTCTTTTGGAGAGCTATCTCAACCCCCCCACTGACTGCTGAGAAGACGACCTCTGTCGACCTTGTTGTTTTTTCCCTTTCTCTTTTTTTCATCCAAGGAATCTTTTACTGAATAAAAATGAAAGAATGAAAGAACGCAACTAAGAGAGAAGGGGGAGAAAAGAGAACTTGGGAGAAAAAAAGCAGTCCCCTGAGAGAATCTGTGATGAGATTGGGTCGGAGTTTGCCTTGTAAGGAAAGTGCCGTCGGCCCCCTCTCTCTGAGTACAGTGGACGTTGAATCGATATCCCACCCGCCCACCAGAACCATACTGCCCAGCGCATGCCGTCTACCTGTCGGCCCTGTCTGGGAAGAGGGGGGTGGGGGGTATTGGGAAGAGGGGGGTGGGGGGTGGGGGGTAGGAAAGAGGGAAGAGGGGGTGGGGGTGGGGGGTAGGGAAGTGCATGGATGCCGTCATGTATAAATTCATTTTGGATCTAGCCAGTCTCTCGCACACGCTCAAGGTCTTTGCGGTCACGTTGAGACAGGAGTAGAAAGATGCTTCCCTACCTCTCTCTTAGCTCCTAGTGATGCTTCCCTACCTCTCTGTTAGCTCCTAGTGATGCTTCACTACCTCTCTGTTAGCTCGTAGTGATGCTTCCATACCTCTCTCTTAGCTCGTAGTGATGCTTCCCTACCTCTCTCTTGGCTGGTAATGATGCTTCCCTACCTCTCTCTTGGCTGGTAATGATGGCTTCCCCTACCTCTCTCTTGGCTGGTAATGAGGCTTCCCTACTCTCTCTTGGCTGGTAATGATGCTTCCCTACCTCTCTCTTGGCTGGTAATGAGGCTTCCCTACCTCTCTCTTGGCTGGTAATGGCTGGTAATGATGCTTCCCTACCTCTCTCTTGGCTGGTAATGATGCTTCCCTACCTCTCTCTTGGCTGGTAATGATGCTTCCCTACCTCTCTCTTGGCTGGTAATGATGCTTCCCTACCTCTCTCTTGGCTGGTAATGATGCTTCCCTACCTCTCTCTTGGCTGGTAATGATGCTTCCCTACCTCTCTCTTGGCTGGTAATGATGCTTCCCTACCTCTCTCTTGGCTGGTAATGATGCTTCCCTACCTCTCTCTTGGCTGGTAATGATGCTTCCCTACCTCTCTCTTGGCTGGTAATGATGCTTCCCTACCTCTCTCTTGGCTGGTAATGATGCTTCCCTACCTCTCTCTTAACTGGTGCCTCTCAGAGAAGAGATCAGTTCATGACCTTTTATCAGCCACAATACAGCAGCATAAAGTAGCATTTAGCAGCCTGCCCAGGCTCGTCTCTACTGCCATTATGTTGTTGCGTGGATAAAATGCACTATTTATTTATACAAATGTACTATATTTGTTACTAAAAACGTAAATGTTGTCTCTTGCGAAGTCTACTAAAACAGTGAAAATGTTCATGTCCCAATGTTCCTTCTTTTCCATGTGTGTTTAGGACTGGAGAGGGTGAGAACAATGACTGTCTGTAGGCCTTCAGTGTTGCCTGGGGTTACCAGAGATGAAGGAGCCCTAAGCTCAGCTAACACAATATGAGGGAGTAATGTCAACCTGAACTTTTCTATAGATAGGTGTCAACTAACTGGAGCAACAAATAGAATCAGTGCTGTTCTAATATAATAAAGTGTCCTCGTCCACACCAAGTCTTGCTGTTCTCCGTCGTGACATTGTTCTGTCTCTGTTTTGGTTTAAGAGACATATCTTGCATGGCGCTCCCTGACGCACAAGGGAACTGCAGTACAGTAGTGAGGAGAAAGAGCAGGCTTTAATCACTGGATGGAATCCCTTTGTCTTAACTCAGTTAGATATTGAATTACAGGCAGGGGAGGGATGGGGAGCGCTGGGGGAGACAGCAGGGAGAGCACTTAGAGGAAAGGCACGGCCGTGACGATGCTGGAGTGCTTTTTAATAACGTGGAAAAGAGGGATGCTTTACGTGGGGCACGGTGTGGTGGAATTGGGAGGGGTTAGAGAGGACAGGTGGTTGTGCCTATGTGTTCCATAGGGTGAGAGGTGCAGGGAGGTTGACTATAAGGGGGGTAATAAGATGTCTCTTTATTGGTTCTCTCCCAGAGGACCGTTTGTTTGATTGTTTGCTTGCATGATGGAGAGGAGCAAATGTCCATGCATCTGAGACCGGGCTGGTCGCTGCTGCCCCCTGCAGGGAAATCATTCTGCTTTGCTCCCTCACATGTTGTGTGTGTGTTTGTCTGTTGTGTTTGTGTGTGTGCGCATGTGCAGGCATTCGTGTATGGTGTGAGTGTGTGTGTGTGTGTGTGTGTTTGTGTTTGTGCGTGCGCGTGTACAGTACGTGTGTGGAGGCAAGCAGTACATATGCTCTAGGGCACTTGTCTGGAACATCACATTGTGGACCAGCTTACATATAACATGAAAGAAAGGCAACTTTATTGAATACATCCACATCTCCCACTACTGTCCTTCACTGTAGATCCTCACAGGGCAAGTTGGGCAGCACCTGGGCGACCGAGAAATCGGGTTCTGGTTTCAGATGAAAGGATATACTGTACGCCACACTTTGCATTGCCATGAAAGATTTTGCGTACTGTCAATAGCCGTATTGCTACCGTACCAAGAGAGTATTCAGAAAATGTCAAGAAATCCATCACTTTATCAAATTCAGAAGATGGTTACAGTTACATTCAGAAAGATGGTTACATGTACAGAATGAGCAAGTAAGCTATTTTTAGATAAAGTATATCACTTTATCAATACTGGATTCACAAGTCTTTATCAATTTTATGTTTTATGTCCATCAATACTGTTACTGATTCAGAAGATGGTTACAGTACAGGTATAACACTTTATCAATACTGTTACTGATTCAGAAGATGGTTACATGTACAGGTATAACACTTTATCAATACTGTTACTGATTCAGAAGATGGTTACATGTACAGGTATAACACTTTATCAATACTGTTACTGATTCAGAAGATGGTTACAGGTACAGGTATAACACTTTATCAATACTGTTACTGAAGAAGATGGTTACATGTACAGGTATAACACTTTATCAATACTGTTACTGATTCAGAAGATGGTTACATGTACAGGTATAACACTTTATCAATACTGTTACTGATTCAGAAGATGGTTACATGTACAGGTATAACACTTTATCAATACTGTTACTGATTCAGAAGATGGTTACATGTACAGGTATAACACTTTATCAATACTGTTACTGATTCAGAAGATGGTTACATGTACAGGTATAACACTTTATCAATACTGTTACTGATTCAGAAGATGGTTACATGTACAGGTATAACACTTTATCAATACTGTTACTGATTCAGAAGATGGTTACATGTACAGGTATAACACTTTATCAATACTGTTACTGATTCAGAAGATGGTTACATGTACAGGTATAACACTTTATCAATACTGTTACTGATTCAGAAGATGGTTACAGGTACAGGTATAACACTTTATCAATACTGTTACTGATTCAGAAGATGGTTACATGTACAGGTATAACACTTTATCAATACTGTTACTGATTCAGAAGATGGTTACATGTACAGGTATAACACTTTATAATTTTTTTTATATATACAAATTATAAAAAATACTGCTATTTAGAAATGTATATTGTGAAAGTGCAATCAGCTATTTCTTTTTTAGCATGACTTTATTGTGATGTAGTGATATTGGCAAAATATTCAGCATTTTATCCCTCAGAATTTATTTTCCATGGTCCCTCTTTATATGAGTACTCTGAGTAAGGATTGCCACTGGGAAGTAATTCACTTTCAGGGTTACATGGTACAGGTATAACTATAACACTATCAATACTGTTACTGATTCAGAAGATGGTTACATGTACAGGTATAACAACGGAATTCATTTGTGAATGAGACCGCTAAGTAAAGAAGTGTTTGTGTGTGTGCGTGGGTGTGTCGGTTCGGCGTGGGTGTGTGTGTGCATGAGTGTGTTTTCATGCTTACAGATGTGTGACCTGAAAAGCTTTTAGGGAATTTGTATAAAGTCGGAGGCAGATTTTCCAAGACATCCTGTGATCATTCATTACTCATGAATGTCCTCCAAAAAGAAGGACCTATTCCGTCCATCTGTTTCTAACGTGTTCTGTCTCTCTCCCTCTCTCCACTCTCCCCTGTTTCTCCAGGCTACTTTCTGGCGCGTCCCTTCACCAAAGGCTCTGCGATGCAATAAGTCATCTATCAGTGGAAGTGAGGAAGCACATCTCTCTCCTCTGCCTCTCTGCACACAGCAAGAGATGGTAGGAGGCACTGGGATGAGGTGGGGTGGAGAGGGTGATAGGAGAGGTGGGGGATATACATTTGGTGGTGGGGGGGGCTCGTTGTGGGGAATTTCAATCGGACATGCAGCGCGGTGGCATATAGAGGAGGTCTACCCCGGTCTGCTCCAGAAGAAAGATTAGAGGGGGATCAGTGTCATCCGCAGCAGGAGAGTAATGGCCTGGGCCAGGTTCAAGGCGAGAGCCCAGAACATATCGCCATCACAGCCACCCGCATCACCGTCACCCCCCACCACCCCCCACATGAAATAGAAGTTAACCGCCAATCCCAGACATTTTCCCCCTCTTTTACTGAGGGTGAAAACTACCATTGGGAGTCTCAGGACAATTTTTTATATAGGATTAGAAAACAAAAATCAATATTTAATTATCTGTGAGCTTTTTGTGTCACTGCATCTTTAGGTCAGTAAGTGTTGGGGCGCCAGGGTCGGCCCGCCACTGTAAGTGAAGGAGTTGTTAAAGAGACAGTATCTTTTTACACAGCGCGCATTATGCAAGTTTCCTGTACAGAGTCCCTGTGGGTGCCTGCATTAGTGTGGCTGTGTGCGCATGAGTTTGTATGTGTGATAATGATGATAATAATAACTGTCTGAAAATTGTATTTTAGACAATAAGTCCTAAAAAGTGATCTTGAACTTTACAAGAAATAACAAACAAATACATTTTCCCTAACAGCGGTGAAATAAAAACCCAAGGGGGTGTGTGCATAATACAACAGCTTTATGTTAATGCAGATATTATAATATTAATAAAATCAAAGAAATGGTCAAGAACTGAGTAAAGGCAAAATATCCTGACATTACCTTGTCTTTCCTCTGCCATGGTAAATAAGATAAATGAACAGAGAAAACACAAGGCCAGATGCAACTGCATTTTTATTATTGTGATCTAAATTAGTTTACAGAGGGATTGCTTTCACTTTCGCTGAGTTCACTTCAGATACCGTGGATAGATCCACTGTCCCCGGAGCAGAGTGAGCTCCCGTGGAGACAACAATACACAGCAGTACCATACATTGTGCCAGAGCCACTACATAAAGCAGTGGTGTTTTGGATTAAGGTGTGGCTCTTTAGCTTTTTCCACGTGGCAGTGGCCGATGGGCCAGTGGAGTGGATGTGACGGCCGCTTAAGCGGTGACAAGCAGAAGGTCAGTGTCACCGATGAAGGACTGAGGCCAGCTGGCCCTCTGATGTAGCCATCCTTTTGCAGAGAGGGAGAATCCATCCTAGTTAAGACAACACCCAGACAGACAGGGACGGACTGGGGAGACAGACACAGGGGAAGGAGAGACTGACGTAGATAATGAAAGGAAGAACAGAGGAATGGAGTAAGGTAAAGAAGGGAGGCAAAGACAGACAGTAAGAATGTTCCCAGCTAGATAGCAAGCACAGTACCAGGCGAAATGTTACTCAGCCCTTAGAGTCATTTATTAGTGATGAAACATTCTGTGAAATGCTATGAATCAGACACCCATGACCCATGTGTATACTGTAGGGCAGCATGACCCATATGTATGCTGTAGGGCAGCATGACCCATATGTATACTGTAGGGCAGCATGACCCATATGTATACTGTAGGGCAGCATGACCCATATGTATACTGTAGGGCAGCATGACCCATATGTATGCTGTAGGGCAGCATGACCCATATGTATGCTGTAGGGCAGCATGACCCATATGTATACTGTAGGGCAGCATGACCCATATGTATGCTGTAGGGCAGCATGGCCCATATGTACAGTATGCTGTAGGGCAGCATGGCCCATATGTACAGTATGCTATAGGGCAGCAGGGCCCATATGTACAGTATGCTGTAGGGCAGCATGGCCCGTATGTACAGTATGCTGTAGGGCAGCATGGCCCGTATGTACAGTATGCTGTAGGGCAGCATGGCCCGTATGTACAGTATGCTGTAGGGCAGCATGGCCCGTATGTACAGTATGCTGTAGGGCAGCATGGCCCATATGTATGCTGTCAGGACACATGGCCAGCTGATTGCACTGATTTAAGGCTACAGGATAAACCAAGTCAAATGGTGGTTGGACAGCCAAATGGAGCACCAGAAAAAAGGTCCCTTTTCCTCTCCTCTCCTCTTCCACTCATTGGCTTATTTGACTTGGAAATATAAGTGGTATCCGTCTGAAAGCTTAATTGATACAGTTACTATCAGAGAGGTTATTACTGGCACCTACATACAGCATTACCCTCTTCTACAGACCCCATCCCACCAAACCCCACTCCACCTACCCACAGCCCACGTCTGCACAACACTCTGTCTGTGAACAGGGCTTAGCTGAGCGGAGCTAGACCATGCCATGCATATGCCTCATTTCCCTTTATATGGATAGGAAAACGCTAATTATCATATATGGTGATTATCATTTACAGTTCCTTCAGAATGTATTCACTCCCTGTTACATTTTCCACATGTTGATGTGTTACAGCTGCATTTAAAATGTATTCAATTGAGATTTTGTTTCACTGATCTACAAACAATACCACATCATGTCAAAGTGGAATTATGTTTTTAGAAATGTTTACAAATTAATAAAAAATGAAAAGCTGAAATGTTTTGAGTCAATAAGTATTCATACCCTTTTGTTATGGCTAGCCTAAATAAGTTCAGGAGTATAAATGTGCTCAACAAGTCACATAATAAGTTGCATGGACTCACTCTGTGTGTAATAATAGTGTTTAACATGATTTCTGAATGATTAACTCATCTCTGTACCCCACACATTCAATTATCTGTAAGGTCCCTCAGTCAAGCAGTGAATTTCAAACACAGGTTCAACCACAAAGACCAGAGAGGTTTTCCAATGCATCACAAAGAAGGAAACCTATTGGTAGATGGGTAAAAATGTAAATAAAATAGACATTGAAAGTTCCTTTGAGCATGGTGAAGTTGTTCATCAAATTTGGATGGTGTATCAATACACCCAGTCACTACAAAGATACAGGCATCCTTCCTAACTCAGTTGCCGGAGTGGTAGGAAAATGCTCAGGGATTTCAACATGAAGCCAATGGTTTCTTTAAAATGGTTACAGAGTTTAATGGCTGTGATAGGACAAAACTGAGGATGGCGCAACAACATTGTAGATACGCCACAATACTAACCTAAATGACAGAATGAAAAGATGAAAGCTTGTAAAAAAAATATAATAATATTCCAAAACATGCATCCTATTTGCAATAAGGCACTAAAGTAAAAATGAAAAAAATGAATGAATGCAGATAAAGTGTTATGTTGGGGGCAAATATATATTGATTTGTTTAACACTTTTTTGGTTACTACATGATTCCATATGTGTTATTTCGTAGTTTTGATGTCTTCACTATTATTCTACAATGTATAAAATAGTAAAATAAAGAAAAACTCTTGAATGAGTAGGTGTGTCCAAACTGTTGACTGGCACTGTAAATGCCACTGGGTGGAAATTCTATTATTGGTCAAAAAGACTTTAAGGGATTAAAGGGGTAATCCACCCCAAACCACTAATTCCTATTATTATCCGTTTTAAATAAAACTAATATGTGAAAACAATATTTATTTGTGAACAAATGTTTCATTTTGTTGTTATAACAAGGTTGGTAGCAATATGAAAATCGTTGTGGAAATCTATTGCAGCTCAAGTCAACTGCAAAACCCACAATGCAGTGCTCTCTATCTGGGCTAGCAAACATAGGTTCACACAATAATACCAAAGTCAATATCAGCATGTGAAGTAGCTATCTATCTGTAAAATTGCCTAAACAAACTGCACTATCAATTTAGAAATCTATCTCACCGAGTTCAACTTGCAGTTTGTCATTGCCCAGAGTGAGTGCAGAGTATGTTGCTATGGCAACAACTACCCATTCCACATTTCCCACAGACATATTGCAAGATGATACTTGAAGGAAAAACTGAGTTGAATAATTTGGTACACTGTAGATTGAGCACATCTAAGGGAAATATATACATTGTCATGACGATTTAAATGGATGGATGTGTTCTAGACAAGCATACCCATGCTATATATTGGCTGATTTTGGCAATCTGGAGTGCAGGTAACTGTTTTAAAAGCCTTATAAAATGTGATAGTGTGTTATCCCGTATCTCCAGTGAGGAGAACCACCTACACGATTTCCTGATTCCACAAACTGACCACTTCGTTGTTAAATCATGGGAAAAAATGTATTTTACCCACTGATAGAACATTTAAATCATGGGAAAAAATGTATTTTACCCACTGATAGAACATAGACTTTCATCAAAATTGACAGGAGTTTCATGATTTTATTTCTGGGGGTGGATTATCCTTTTAAGCAAAGGGTAATGTGCATAGGAAGGGAGAGCAACAGGGCCATTGAGTGAGAAACAATTAATTAAATGTTTGTTTGAAATACTTCAGTAATTGTGCTATAAAAAAAACATTTATTTTGTATTATCTGCCTGGTAAAAAGGGAATTACTTGACTAATATCACATAAGGACTTGAAATCCTTATTTAAAGACATTTACAGTAATGCTATTTTGTTGGACTGAACCTCATTTTGTGACCTTTGAACTCTGGACTATTGACTTGCTTTGATTGCTGGCTACATACAAAAAGCCTTACTGCGTACAACTTTGAGTTTGGTTTGTGATTTCTGTTCCTACCATTTAACTTCGAATCAAAGCTTTCATCTGTTGCCTAACGTGCCTTGCATTTTGCTGTGTTTGTGTATATTTATACGCTTACTGTGCATGCATTTTGCTGTGTTTGTGTATATTGATACACTTACTGTGCATGCATATTGCTGTGTTTGTGTATATTTATACACTTACTGTGCCTTGCATATTGCTGTGTTTGTGCATATTTATACGCTTACTGTGCCTTGCATATTGCTGTGTTTGTGTATATTTATACACTTACTGTGCATGCATATTGCTGTGTTTGTGCATATTTATACACTTACTGTGCATGCATATTGCTGTGTTTGTGCTGTTACTGTGCATGCATATTGCTGTGTTTGTGCTTATTTATATGCATATTGCTGTGTTTTGCATTTTGTGTGTTTGTGCATATTTATACGCCTTGCACTGTGTTTGTGCATATTTATGTGCTTACTATGCATGCATATTGCTGTGTTTGTGCTTATTTATACGCTTACTGTGCATTGCATATTGCTGTGTTTGTGCATATTTATACACTTACTGTGCCTTGCATATTGCTGTGTTTGTGCATATTTATGCGCTTACTATGCATGCATTTAGCTGTGTTTGTGCATATTTATACGCTTACTGTGCATGTGCACTTACTGTGCATATTGCTGTGTTTGTGCATGCATATTGCTGTGTTTGTGCATATTTATACACTTACTGTGCCTTGCATTTTGCTGTGTTTGTGCATATTTATACGCGCTTACTGTGCATTGCTGTGTTTGTGCATTTTATACGCTGTGTTTGTGCATATTTATACACTTACTGTGCATGCATTTTGCTGTGTTTGTGCGTATTTATACACTTACTGTGCCTTGCATATTGCTGTGTTTGTGCATATTTATACACTTACTGTGCATGCATTTTGCTGTGTTTGTGTATATTTATACACTTACTGTGCATGCATATTGCTGTGTTTGTGTATATTTATACATGTGCATTTTGCTGTGTTTGTGTGTTTGTGAATATTTATACACTTACTGTGCCTTGCATATTGCTGTGTTTGTGCATATTTATACGCTTACTGTGCATGCATATTGCTGTGTTTGTGCATATTTATACACTTACTGTGCCTTGCATTTTGCTGTGTTTGTGCATATTTATACGCTTACTGTGCATGCATTTTGCTGTGTTTGTGCATATGTATACATATTTATATTTATACACTTACTGTGCATGCATTTTGCTGTGTTTGTGCGTATTTATACACTTACTGTGCCTTGCATATTGCTGTGTTTGTGCATATTTATATGCATTTTGCTGCTTACTGTGCATTGTTTGTGCATATTTATACACTTACTGTGCATGCATATGCATATTGCTGTGTTTTATACACTTACTGCATGCATATTGCTGTGTTTGTGCATATTTATGTGCTTACTTTATGCATATTGCTGTGTTTGTGCATATTTACTGTGCATGCATTTTGCTGTGTTTGTGCATATTTATACACTTACTGTGCCTTGCATATTGCTGTGTTTGTGCATATTTATGCGCTTACTATGCATGCATTTAGCTGTGTTTGTGCATATTTATACGCTTTGCATATTGCTGTGTTTGTGAATACGCATATTGCTGTGTTTGTGCTTACTGTGCATGCATATTGCTGTGTTTGTGAATATTTATACACTTACTGTGCCTTGCATATTGCTGTGTTTGTGCATATTTATACGCTTACTGTGCATGCATTTTGCTGTGTTTGTGTGCATATTTTTGCTGTGTTTGTGCATATGTATACACTTACATATTGTGCCTTACTGTGCATATTGCTGTGTTTGTGTGTTTGTGCATATTTATATATTGCTGTGTTTGTGTATATTTATACACTTACTGTGCTTATTGCTGTGTTTGTGCATATTTATACTGTGCATGCATTTTGCTGTGTTTGTGCATATTTATGCACTTAGTATGCATGCATTTAGCATATTTATACACTTACTGTGCCTTGCATATTGCTGTGTTTGTGCTGTGTTTTTGTGCATATTTATACACTGTGCATGCATTTTGCTGTGTTTGTGCATATTTATACACTTACTGTGCATATTGCTGTGTTTGTGCATATTTATACGCTTACTGTGCCTTGCATTTTGCTGTGTTTGTGCATATTTATACGCTTACTGTGCATGCATTTTGCTGTGTTTGTGCATATTTATACACTTACTGTGCCTTGCATATTGCTGTGTTTGTGCATATTTATACACTTACTGTGCCTTGCATATTGCTGTGTTTGTGCATATTTATACACTTACTGTGCATGCATTTTGCTGTGTTTGTGTATATTTATACACTTACTGTGCATGCATATTGCTGTGTTTGTGTATATTTATACACTTACTGTGCCTTGCATATTGCTGTGTTTGTGCATATTTATACGCTTACTGTGCATGCATTTTGCTGTGTTTGTGCATATTTATGCACTTAGTATGCATGCATTTAGCTGTGTTTGTGCATATTTATGCGCTTACTGTGCATGCATATTGCTGTGTTTGTGCATATTTATACACTTACTGTGCATGCATTTTGCTGTGTTTGTGCATATTTATACACTTACTGTGCCTTGCATATTGCTGTGTTTGTGCATATTTATACGCTTACTGTGCCTTGCATATTGCTGTGTTTGTGCATATTTATACACTTACTGTGCATGCATTTTGCTGTGTTTGTGCATATTTATACACTTACTGTGCCTTGCATATTGCTGTGTTTGTGCATATTTATACACTTACTGTGCCTTGCATATTGCTGTGTTTGTGCATATTTATACGCTTACTGTGCATGTATATTGCTGTGTTTGTGCATATTTATACACTTACTGTGCCTAGCATATTGCTTGCTATTCTGTAGAAAGGTCTCGGGGTCATATTATATTCTACACGGTTCCCAGTCCTTGTTTTATATGACACATAAGGAAAAGACAGCTGATTGTTGAACATCAACATCAATTATTTGTCCAGTCTAAACAAATTGTAAGCAAAATAAAAGTCTGACTGTATATCAATCAGTGAATCATATGTATTTATAAAGCCATTTTCTTTACATCTGCCGATGTCACAAGGTGCTGTAGAAAACCCCATGTACATGTAGAACAGGATCAACATGTTGTCCAATATAATGATGTAAAATGTATTATCATATCAGTGAAATGCATTGAGGCAAGATGGGACATATTACATTGTGTCTATTTCCTCTATTAGCACTTAGAAAGTGCTTACAGTCATTGCAGGACCAGATTGGCCCATGCTCAGCAAAATGTTCCATATTTTGCCCATTTACCTCATATTGATTGTCCCAGGTTGAGAGGTTAAAAGCTGAATTGAAAAGGTTTTTAATGGGGTGGTTTTTGTCCAAGTCTTAATGGCCATCATCGTCAATTGATTCTCGAGTACTATTAAACTGGCAAAAGCTCAGAGTGTTTGGTCACATAAAATGTGTCCACTCAAAATAAGTAATTTACTGGTTATGTCATACTTGTCTGAAAGCCCTTACAGAGAGATATGAAAGGTGTTGTATGGAAAGTCCTTTACATGTACAGTGTTGGGGGAAGCTATTCTGAAAATATAGTTTACCAAGCTAGTAATTACTTCACATTGGAAGAAGTTAAGCTACACTAAAGCTACCCATAAGAAAAAATATATAGTTTACTTAATTCAAGTTACTTTAAAAAAGTAGTTGACCACATCCAAACTACTTCATGAAAAATTCTTCTATCTAAATCTGAAATGTCATTGACTACAAATTGCAAGAACAGATCACTCTGGAGTCAGATGATAACAAAATGTGTGATTTAGTGATGTTTCAAGTGAGAATTGGGCAGGTCTGATGTCGAAAAAGAAAGGAAATGATTGCCTACTTCCCAATATTTCCACGTTTTTTTTGCAAAAAAAAGTAGTGTGTAGTTCCAGTAGTTAGCTACACTGCTACATTGCAAAAAAGATATTAACTACTGAAAACACTACAAAGATTTGAATTTATTTAAACTACCACCAAGCTACAGTACAGCAAAATGTAGTTAAATTACTAGTTGAACTACGTCTAGTTCACTACTTTCCAACACTGTACACATATACTGGTTATTGTTGAGGATGTGAGTGAGCAGTCTTTCTGATGGTTATCCCCTCTCTCTCTCTCTCTCTATCTCTCTTTCTCTTTTTTTCTCTCTGTCTCTCTGACACCTCCCCTCAGCGTAATACACACCAGCAAGCAATCGATACACACTCAGCCGAGAGCAGGTAGGAATTGTGGCAGTGTAGGCACCACACATTACAGGGTGGCCAAGGCCAATAAGCTGTGGAGGGGAGGAAGAGAAGGGAGCGAGGGGAGTTCCATAGATTGGGTTTTCACGTTTTTAACCCTATTCTTGGCACTGTTCGTCTTTAGATAAACTAGGAAGTTGTTTTTTTATCAAATGCTAATTTCTTGAAACTCTGGTGGCTTTAGGATAGAAAGAATCAGAGCCAAATGATTGTAGTCATTACTGCAGTGCCAGTCTACAGTGTAGGAGGGGAAATAACTCTGCATTGCTGGAAAATAACCTATAAATTATAATTTCACTCTTAGTCTACACCTGTTGTTTATGAAGCATTTGACAAATAAAATAGCATTTGATTTGAAATAAGACAGCATTATCACACTCACAGACATCCCTCCCTGTTTCCATGGCAACAAATCACTTCCTCATCATGAACTTAAATGACAGACGCAACCTATTAAGCCTGCTAAGATATGAATTACAGTGTGTTAGCATGTGAATAGGAGTGTGTGTGTGTGTGTGTGTGTGTGTGTGTGTGTGTGTGTGTGTGTGTGTGTGTGTGTGTGTGTGTGTGTGTGTGTGTGTGTGTGTGTGTGTGTGTGTGTGTGTGTGTGTGTGTGTGTGTGTGTGTGTGTGTGTGTGTGTGTGTGTGTGTGTGTGTAACCGCTGCATAGCAACATTCATCATTTTTAGTTGGTGAAACTGGTGTGAATTCCATAAAGTAACCTTTACATGAAGTCTAATGTTTTTGTAAAGCCTGCTGGTGCAACAGCTGACCCCTGCTGTTCCCCTGCCAGGATGTTCAGGGAATCAGGAGGAGCCAGTCTGTTCTGGTGGCCGCCAGGTTATTACTGGCTTTTTGATTGCAGTAGGCCTACAATCAGTGCCACACAAACATTCATTTTAGGAATATAAATGAAAATCGGAGAAAATCAAAAATGCAAGATGTGTCTGTGTGCTTATGCATGTACAGTGAAGTGACATCCTTCTTTCTCACATTCTCTGGTTGGCAGGTTCAGGGTCCTATTTTATTGGATTAGATCAACAGTCGTTATCCTTTTGATTCCATGCATGTGTTTAACTATAATGGTAGTGATATCACACCATAAATCATTGAATTCATTGAGCCTCTCATCCTGCGCCTGCTTGGCCACGTCCTCTCTACACTGCTTGTGGGCTGCACATCCAGAGCCTTGTAAATAGGAGTGTGTGTGTGACTCATCAGGGGACCACAGTGTTTTTTCAGAGGGACCAGTCATTTGATGAGGCTGCATCATGGCCCACACCCTGCTTCTACGGCTGCCTGCCCTGGACCACCATGCTCTCTCTCTCTGCTTTGTGGTGGATGCTGGAGTCCAAGAGACAGCTCAAATATCAAAGTCTGCTGAGTTACCACATCAAGAAGCTTAGTGACATGTGTTGAACACACACACACGCACAAGCAAAGACACACGTGCAAGTACGGATGCACACTCACACACACAACCTAAACACTGATCTCCACACACTCTAAGTGTAGCCTTAATGGATCAGAAAGGCTTAAGATGCATTTTCCTGTTGATGAAAGCTTGCTCCAATTTGTCCATCATTTATTTATCCACAGCTATTTTGAATGGGATACCTCCTTTCTTACTACTTTCTCTTTACATTCCCTCACTTTCTACCAACCTCTGCACTAGTCATGGGAACACCTGCTCTTTCCATGACATAAACTGACCAAGTGAATCCAGGTGAAAGCTATGATCCCTTATTGATGTCACCTGTTAAGTCCACTTCAATCACTGTAGATGAAAGGGAGGAGACAGGTTAAAGGAGGACTTTTAAGCTTTGAGACAATTGAGACATGGATTGTGTATGTGTGCCATTCAGAGGGTGAATGGGCAAGACAAAAGATTTAAGTGCCTTTGAATGGGGTATAGTTGTAAGTGCCAGGAGCACCGGTTTAAGTGTCAGAACTGCAGCACTGCTGGGCTTTTTACGCTGAACAGTTTATTGTGTGTATCAGAATGGTCCACCACCCAAAGGACATCCAGTCAACTTGACACAACTGTGGGAAGCATTGGAGTGAACATGTGAACATGGACCAGCATCCCTGTGGAACGCTTTCGACACTTTGTAGAGTCCATGCCCCGGGGAATTGAGGCTGTTCTGAGTTCAAAAGGGGGTGCAACTCAAAATTAATGTTTTGTACACCCAGTGTGTCTCTCACTGCTTCTGTCTATTTAAACCCTCCTTTACCCCCCCCCCCCCATCCCCTGTTCTCCTTATTGCTCCTTGTCCGTTCCTTCATAGTTTGACTCTCCCCAATAACACAAGCACTTTCTTCAATCACATAAGTGCAAATGACCTTACAAATTAAAAAACATCAGTGATATTCCTTGGCTTTAGAGCGGGCCCATCGTATCCCTAATGAAATCTGCAGCGCCATACATCAGGAGTGTGTTGTCGGCCCCGCATAGCTCCTCCAATCTTCCCTAGCCCCCTGCTGTTTTAATATGTATTATACTGATCATTATTTCCATATCAAATGTGTGAAAGTGATGTCTGCTTCTCCCGTCTCTTCTTTTTAAAATGAGTCCTCATCTGCATTCCTTTTTTTTCATGTCTGGATTAAAAATAGACACACATACATATTTTAATATGCTACCAGCGCAGTCCAGTTACACTGCTAACACGCAAATGTTTGAGTGATTAAAGAGCGTTACACAATCAGTGTCAGATTCAGCACAAGCTAATGAAAGACACATTTCCTTTGAATACCCTTGAGGGTTACGACCAAGCAGAACAAAGGTGAATTCTATTTTTCTGCTCTCCTAAAATGAAATGTGTCTTCCATATTCAGGAAACCATTCATTATAATTTTTGTCTCTCTCCTACCAGAAAAAAATATTGTATTCATTAGGGAATAGATTTACTTGTGCAAGTATGTTAGACACACCGAGAGGTTAGATTAAATGATTCAGCATGCAGACAAATATATGTATGTGTGAACATCCATATTTCAGCTGTAGCTACAACTGTCTGTTTATCCACTTTCGCCTCGTGTTTGAACTGGATCTTATTAGAGTTCTGCATACAGTGGAGCAGGGATGTTATGGACAAATACATGTACATGTTAACGGAATTATACTTTGACCTAGTATCTTCACTTTAAATGTATGCCAAACAAAAACCATTGATTTCAAAGTTGAACAAACCATACAAGTCTATGCACAAGGACTCATTTGAAAAATTTCCATTGACATTTCAAAAAAGGAATTCAGTGGAAGTAATGTGCAGATGCAAACTTTGGTAATGGAATGGCGGTAAAACGATCCCGTTTTCCAAAAACTCTGTTAAACATCTGCTCTGAATTCAAATGAAAACATGTCTGCAGAAAGAATGACATGGCACCTTGAGTTTGAAAACAAATATTTTGGTTATTGAACTACAGTAAGTGAAGTAACGGAATTATGGTAATAGACTTACATCATGGGTCCCTGATTTGTACTACACAGGAATGCATCATTATGGATATGAGTGTCATTCTACTCTTGTTTCACAAGTTTGGACATCACAGCCCAGCAGAGCCGAGTAGAGTAAGGTAGAGTAAGGTACAGTACAGTACAGTACAGTACAGTACAGTACAGTACAGTACAGTACAGTACAGTACAGTTCAGTACAGTAGGTAAGTACAGCAGAGTACAGTACAATATATTTTACTTATATTTTACTATTTTACTATATTTTACATTCCTTTACAATACTGTACTGCTGTATCGTATCATATTGTACTGTACCCTACTGTGCTCTGCTCACTGTACTGTGCTATCCAAACTTGTGTAACATACAACAGGTTCAGATTTGGTCCAGTCCGGTTCGTCTGTGGACGTTAACATCAAGACCAGGGTGGATTGACCAAATGTCAACTACTTTCTTTTTTTAACCCTTCTTCTCCCCAATTTCGTGGTATCCAATTGGTAGTTACAGTCTTGTGTCATCGCTGCAACGTCCGTGCGGACTCAGGAGAGGCAAAGGTTGAGAGCCCTGCATCCTCCGAAACACAACCCAAACAAGCCGCACTGCTTCTTAAAACAATGCCCACTTAGCCTGGAAGCCAGCCGCACCAATGTGTCGGAGGAAACACTGCGCACCTGGGAACCGAGTCAGCGTGCACTGTGCTCAGCCTGCCACAGGAGTCGCTAGTGCGCGATGAGACAAGGACATTCCAGCTGGCCAAACCCTCCCCTAACCCAGACGACACTGGGCCAATTATGTGCCGCACCATGGGTCTCCTGGTCACGGCCGGCTGCGACAGAACCGGGACTCTGACCAGGATCTCTAGTGGCACCGCTGCGATGCAGTGCCTTAGACCACTGCGCTACTCGGGAGGCCTAACTATTTTTTAATATCCATGGACGTCCAGTGCTCAGTGGGTGAGGATGCTGGTTACAGTAAATGGAAAGAGAGGTGGCTCATGGGTAGGTGTCAGCAAGATCTGGGAGAGAGAGCGAGAGAAAGAGAGAGAGTCCGGACTCAGACTGTTTTAACGCTCTTGGTTCGACCACCAGACGACAGAAAGAGAAACAAAACAGTTATGAGCTGAACATAACAGCAAGCTAGTGGAAGGGAGGATAGTAGCAAGTGACCCAACTGTGGTTTGTGACTACTAGGATTTCCCACTGTAACCAATTCAATTGCAGTAATTCCATTACAGATTTCGTAATGGAATTACGAGTTTTACTATCACTTTAACCAACTGATAGATCTACCATTACTTGTTACTTCTGTTAAGTGGGCTTTTGGTATTTCTAAAAACTTACAGAAGGTAAACCACTTCAAAATATAAGTGTTGATATTAGTCGGCAGGGGTCTTTACGTCAATATTATTGTGTTTTGATGTATTTCTGATCATTTCTGGTAGATGTTTTTCTAACACCCCTTTTCCATCTGTTTATCCAGAAATCAAATCCTTTACGTGTGCCACATTTTTAAGACGGAAAATGGTTGAAAAATGTATCCATGCCTTCAATTCTCCAAAATATAGACTCTTAGCTTTCATTTGACACCCAATTTGATATGCTCCTATGGACTTCACATGTTGGTGCTCAAGGGTTCTTTTACATGGAGATGAGCTATACACTTACACACATACCGTACATATGATTATTTCCTTATACATGTGTGAGAGAGACAGAGACAGAGACAGACAGACAGACAGACAGACAGACAGACAGACAGACAGACAGACAGACAGACAGACAGGCAGGCAGGCAGGCAGGCAGGCAGGCAGACAGACAGACAGACAGACAGACAGACAGACAGACAGACAGACAGACAGACAGACAGACAGACAGACAGACAGACAGACAGACAGACAGACAGACAGACAGACAGACAGACAGACAGACAGACAGACAGACAGACAGAGAAGGGGAGTAAGGCTGACATTGCATATGGTACAGAATATGCTAAGTAAGAGTATTGGGACACAGAGTAGCTGGATAGCAGTTATCCAGATATCAATATTTGGCAAGCTGTTATAAAGCGATATTGAATTTAGCTAATGCTTGATATGACATATTGTTATACAGTATGATATGGCTCCACTTCCATAGGATAGTAGGTTTCTCTTCATATCATGATGCAGGGAAATGCCTGCACCATAACAAGAGTAGCTCTTACTGAATAGCTATGACACCTTACGTAAGGTAGAATACGTTTGTTTTCATGGTTGTTCTTTTTCTGACTTATTGACCATGCGAAACCAAGTCACCCTTATCAGTGGACCTTCAGCATTCTCAATCTGAACAATGTGCAAAGTTTCAGTCTTTACTATACTAACCTACACAGTATCACTGGAGAGTATATTGGAATCTGTTTCCCTGTGAGCAGAAACCCCACAGAGAGAGGACTGGAGGGATCTGTGGTAATAAACTTGGCTCAAGATGCAGAAAGCAGATGCTGGGGTTGAGAAGGGGCCAACACATGCTGGAGATCATGGAGGGAACAGGACGGGGCTGTGGATGAAGAGAGAGAGAAATGTTTGCCTTTTAGAGGTGAGGTTTAAATGGGGAAGGACCATTAAAGGTATGTGGGTGGAACTGAAAGAGGCCAGAACCAGAAGAGAATGTTAGGCTTTCTGGAAGTACGTAGACTTTCATTATTTATCACCTAACGCTGTACACTCAAATAATATATTCACTCATAATTTGAGCCAATGTTTTATGGTGTTAAATACAGATTAAATGTAATTAAATGTATATGAACATTATACCATCCAGTCCATCATGGAGTATCTGTTCAAGCCCACTCTGTCGTAGTTTGTAGGTAAAGCTAGGAGTGAATGGACTCCTGACCCTTATTCTCTCCTCTCTCAGCTCTGTGTGAACCCTCTCTGGGGGTTATTGATGGGCCCCGCCTCCTCCCCCGGCTCCATAAATCTCAGAGAAATGGCCCCTGCCTGGTGGAGGGCCAGACACTCTGCAATCGGGCCTGAGCCTGATGACAGCTTTAGCTGCTGCTGAAGTGGACAGCTCCAGTTTCTGTCTAGCCATATATAGACTGGCCTCACTAAAACATGTCCTCGCTGGCCACCTAAAGAGTCAATCTTATGGTTATGAGAAAAAAAGAGATTTCCCTATCTGATGTAGATTAAATGGTAATCACTGTCTACCTTAATCATATTACCATGGGCCTGAATGTGTTGATGCTGTTTGTTTGAGAACTTAGCTCCAGTGCTGACTCAATGTCCATACATACTCCAAACTATGACCATGCAGACATTCATTCACCATAGATGTTTAACTGGTGGCCATAGCATCGACAGTAAAGCATACAGTGACTTCGGAAAGTATTCAGACCCCTCCACATTTCGTTACGTTACAGCCTTATTCTAAAATTGATTAAATCCTCAGCAATCTACACACAAAAACCCACAATGACCTAGTGAAAACAGCTTTTAGATTTTTCTAATTTATGTGTGTGTGTGTGTGTGTGTGTGTGTGTGTGTGTGTGTGTGTGTGTGTGTGTGTGTGTGTGTGTGTGTGTGTGTGTGTGTGTGTGTGTGTGTGTGTGTGTGTGTGTGTGTGTAAGCATAATGTGTGTCCATGTCAGTATTTCCATAAAGCAAAGCCAGTCGTAAGTACTGAGCAGTGGTAGGATGGAGCAGTGAGTGAGTCTGCTAGCTCCTTCAGTCAGTCAGTCTGCAGTAGGATGGAGCAGTGAGTTAGTCTGCTAGCTCCTTCAGTCAATTAGTCTGCAGTAGGATGGAGCAGTGAGTGAGTCTGCTAGCTCCTTCAGTCAGCCAGTCTGCATTATGATGGAGCAGTGAGTGAGTCTGCTAGCTCCTTCAGTCAGTCAGTGTGCAGTAGGATGGAGCAGTGAGTGAGTCTGCTAGCTCCTTCAGTCAGTCAGTCTGCAGTAGGATGGAGCAGTGAGTGAGTCTGCTAGCTCCTTCAGTCAGTCAGTCTGCAGTCTGGAGTAGGATGGAGCAGTGAGTGAGTCTGCTAGCTCCTTCAGTCAGTCAGTCTGCAGTAGGATGGAGCAGTGAGTGAGTCTGCTCGCTCCTTCAGTCAGTCTGCATTAGGATGGAGCAGTGAGTGAGTCTGCTAGCTCCTTCAGTCAGTCAGTCAGTCTGCAGTAGGATGGAGCAGTGAAGGAGTCTGCTAGCTCCTTCAGTCAGTCAGTCTGCAGTAGGATGGAGCAGTGAGTGAGTCTGCTCGCTCCTTCAGTCAGTCAGTCTGCATTAGGATGGAGCAGTGAGTGAGTCTGCTCGCTCCTTCAGTCAGTCTGCATTAGGATGGAGCAGTGAGTGAGTCTGCTAGCTCCTTCAGTCAGTCAGTCTGCAGTAGGATGGAGCAGTGAGTGAGTCTGCTAGCTCCTTCAGTCAGTCAGTCTGCAGTAGGATGGAGCAGTGAGTGAGTCTGCTAGCTCCTTCAGTCAGTCAGTCTGCAGTAGGATGGAGCAGTGAGTGAGTCTGCTCGCTCCTTCAGTCAGTCTGCATTAGGATGGAGCAGTGAGTGAGTCTGCTAGCTCCTTCAGTCAGTCAGTCTGCAGTAGGATGGAGCAGTGAGGGAGTCTGCTAGCTCCTTCAGTCAGTCAGTCTGCAGTAGGATGGAGCAGTGAGTGAGTCTGCTCGCTCCTTCAGTCAGTCAGTCTGCATTAGGATGGAGCAGTGAGTGAGTCTGCTCGCTCCTTCAGTCAGTCTGCATTAGGATGGAGCAGTGAGGGAGTCTGCTAGCTCCTTCAGTCAGTCAGTCTGCAGTAGGATGGAGCAGTGAGTGAGTCTGCTAGCTCCTTCAGTCAGTCAGTCTGCAGTAGGATGGAGCAGTGAGTGAGTCTGATAGCTCCTTCAGTCAGTCAGTCTGCAGTTGGATGGAGCAGTGAGTGAGTCCACTCCTCCAGTCTGCAGTAGTATGCTGTAAAAGTCAAACAGCAAATCAGGCCCACAGAAGGATCCTTACAGAGATTCCCCAGCTAGGAGAAAGCAGTTAAAAGTTATGTGGTCTGTGGGACCACTCTGAATGGAAAGACCTGAACATGACATGACACTTGAACTCCCCTCCATCCTCCCCGCCAGGCCCTGTGACATGTGTCTAAAGGGTGAGAGCTGGGGGTTCACGTCTGTCACATATCTAGCTTCAGCAGAACTTGAGCTTTTATATTTTTCTCTCATGTGTTGAATCGCCTTAGTTGATTGGTTGGGACATTTTGGATTTACATTTATATCAAAATCCAGTGGAGGTTAAATGCAAGGGATTTTGAGAGTGAGATATTGTTGGATTGTGGGACAGTTGCATCATATTGCACCTCCCTCCTTCTCTCTCTCTTCTAGCAGATAATGAGTAGCCTACATATCTTCAGCTGGTTGAAAGGTGAGCTGAGAGATCTCCTTCCACTGAAGTCTGCGTTTCCACCATCATTGCAATCATAGCCAAATAGAAGTTTAAACATGAGCATTTTGGCCTCACTTTATGTCTACGTCCGTATCTTTGTTTATGAGAAAGACAGAGATGGTTTCACTGCTTTTAAAGACTTTGAATAATCGTAAAATGCAAAGCATTCAAACTGAATCGATCAAAAAGTGTTAGCATTTTTTGTGATAAAAATATACAATTTTCACAAAAAAAAAAAGTATATCTACAAACAAGACAGTTACAACAAACACAGTCAACAACACATAATGTAATACAAGAAGCTCCAGCCCTTGATAAATCAAAAAATGAAAAGAATGGAATGTACAGATTTGGTCAAGCCTCCCCACAATCTCCCCAAAAGTGGTATCATTAAAAAACATTGATGGAAAAAATATTATTTTACATCCTACATGTAAATGTGTTGTACTACACGTCTACAGATCGTCTGTCATGTAACAGATTTCTCACAACCACAATTAAATTGAATCGAATGTTGAATTTATCATAATTGCTCTTGCTTGATTATAGTAATAGAGGTCTGCTCCAGAGTCTATAAATAGTTGCATGGCAGGCGCTGTTGGTGTTGGTGCTGCACCTCTCTGTCACTCTCTCTGACCCCTGCTGGGCTGATTGTTGACCTATTAACCTCCAGGAGTTAGCAGTGTTTTAATAGCTATTCGTCCACCACTATTTTGAAGTTTCATGTTTTACTGTCACGTACACAAGTACAATCAAATGCCTTTCTTGCAAAGCTCCAAACCCAACAAAACAATAATCAATATCAATGTAGCACTAAAAATATAACATGAGGCAGAACAAAAACACAAAATAAAAAAATAAAATTAGAAATGAGAAGAACATGAGAAAGTAAGAATGTATATACAGTGTCTGTTCCAATGCCATATTTCCAATGTGCAGGGATACTGCAGTGATAGAGGTAGATATGAATAGGGATAAGGTGACTAGGTATCAGGATATACAGTATGATAAACAGAATAGCAGCAGAGGAAATTATGATTGTACGTGAGTGTGTGTGTGTACATGTGTGTATACTCAGTATAAATGTGTGTGCATGTTATGCGTGTGTTGGAGTGTGCATAGAGATAGTCCAAAAATATATATATACAGATTAGTATTAGGGGAGAAGTGAGTGTGTCTTCCATCATTTTTGCCATCATTCACATAGTCTATGAAGACATGCCTCTAGTTCCACCATGTACTGTGTGTTTCCTAATGAAGACAAAAAGATGCTGTGTTATTACTGGGTAATCAGTGGACTTGCCCTGGCAACATAATGTTGTTACGTTATTTTAATCTTTATTCTAATCCTTTTATTCATCATGTATCTCTTTATGTGAGTGAAAGATGAAATAAACTTTGGATTATATTTTTTGAAACTACATTAAATGATACAAAAAAAACAGAATGTAATTATAAAGTTCTCTTTAAATCATCAAGGGGATTAGTAATGACTAGCCCTTTGAACATATGTACCCAGGCAAAAAAAGAGACAAAAACAAAACAATACAAAAAACAATTGAAATGCTAATTGAAGAGCGTGGTAGCTGTGAGGGGAGAAGAGAGTATGGAGCCCTCAAGAGCAGCCTTCTCAAACTGGGGCTGTCATCTCATCCTGCTGCATGCATTCATGCTTTGTGTGTGGGTAAAATACAGACTTTTAAAATTATAAATTATTCAAATTGTTTAACCATACTGAATGTTAAAATTAAAATTGTTTTCTTTTTTATCCTATTTTTTATTTAGGACACATTATTACTTTTAAGACCGAGAGAAGTACTTTTTGAAATCCTAATTCTCTCTCTCCCCTTGCTACATGCATGTCCCTGAATGCTTATTCTATTTCAGTGAGTACATGTATCTTTTTTAAATGTAACTTCATAGGAGTTGTTTACTGAACATGGTTATGGTTCATACTGGACATCAGGCATCATGCATCACCTACGTGGTTTTGACTGACAGTGTCTTTTTCAGTGAATAAGGCATCATGTAAATGATATATAACCCCCTGTACTAAAACATTTCAAATGCACATGCCCACCAGTGCTGAGTAGACAGAAAATGTAAATGCTAATTATTTAACAAGCCTGTACTTCTCTATTGCCCCCACCCCCACTCCTGGCTGGCCCCCTCCCACCTCCTGCCCCACTCCCACCCACCTCTTTAATCATTAAGTATGCATTGATTCAGCCTTCCCCTACGTTATAAATACAGCATCGATCTGCTGGAGGATCAATAAACTCATTCAAATGCATAGCCACTTTGATAACGCTCCTGCTCACTGCCCTCTCTTTCAACAAGATCTCATAGTTTCACTGTGAAATTTGACGTATTATGGCTGAACGTCAATGTATTACTATTTGTTTTAATTACGCGTGGGTGCGGGGTTAATTCTGTGTGGTTACAAGTTTAGGTATCAATTCCGTGTGGTTATGTATCGGCATGTATTGGCGTTCTCAGGACCTTTTCAAACATCCAAAATCGAAGTCTTATTTCTAGTGATCAGCCTGCTCTGCACAGCATCTCTTTCTCTCTCCCCTCTCTCTCTCATTTCTCTCTCTTTCTCTCCGTACCCTCTCTCTGCCTCTTTCTCTCTCACTTTCTCTCACTCTCTCTTTCTATCTCTGCCTCTTTCTCTGTCTGTCACATATACTCTTTATCTTTTTACATTACACACACCCATAGTATAGATATACAGCTAGAAATATTAGACTGTTCACACAATATGCAATATTTCTTTTTACGTACCTGATGTCAATATCAGAAAGGTCAATTCAGTTGGAAACGGGGTCAAATTTGAATGGGTTACTCTCCTCCCCTCTCATATATTCATTCAGAAGGGACACGCTGGATTAGAGTACCATAGAAGGGAGACTAGACAGTTGATGTGGCCAATGTATTCAAAACAGGATATAATTTATAACAGTGGGAGACTCTGCAGCAGCTTTATGATGACAAGGTTATCTGTATTGGAGCTTATTGGGTTGTGAATACATTTCTAGGAGTGTGTTTATGGTTACTTAACTAAGAAATACTGCACAGCTATAGAGTAAAAAAAAGATTGTAATGAAAATAAACTTGCTGCTGCCAATAAGTTTATTTTGTTGTCCTTTTAATCAGGGTTGGTTAAAGTTATTTGGCATTTCTCTGTTTGAGATTACATCCAGGTTGTTTATGGTCTCCGGGTGAAAATAAACACTGACCCTGGTCTTCCCAATCACTCCCATCCTCTAATGCTGCCGCTGCTTACACTGGAGCAAGAGATGTCTCCTATAAAAATGACTTGCTGTCCCCTTTACCCCTTACCCAAGCCCCCCCCCTCCTCTCACTTTCTCTCTGTGTTCTGGTGACTCACTAAAACCTGTCTTGTAAAAATAAAGTCTGGGAAACGGGAATGAGGTCTTGGGTAGAATGGGAGGGATGGAGGAACACAGGTCTGGGGAAAGGGAGGAGGGTTATAAAGGGGGGAAGGGGAGGAGGGTTGGAGGAATGGGGAAGGGGAGGAGGGATGGGGAAGGAGGAGAGATGGGGAAGGGGAAGGGGAGGAGGGTTGGAGGATGAGGAAGGGGAGGAGGGATGGGGACGGGGAAGGGGAGGGGGATGGGGAAGGGGAGGAGAGATGGGGAAGGGGAAGGGGAGGAGGGTTGGAGGATGAGGAAGGGGAGGAGGGTTGGAGGGACGGGGAAGGGGAGGAGGGTTGGAGGATGGGGAAGGGGTAGGGGAGGTTGGAGGGATGGGGAAGGGGTTGGAGGGTGGGAAGGATGGGGAGGGAGGGGAAGGGGAGGAGGTTGGAGGGATGGGGAAGGGGTAGGGGAGGTTGGAGGGATGGGGATGGAGGGTTGGAGGATGGGGAAGGGGAAGGGGGTTGGAGGGATGGGGAAGGGGGGATGGGGGAAGGGGGGAGGTTGGAGGGATGGGGGAGGAGGGTTGGAGGGATGGGGAGAGGAGGGTTGGAGGATGGCGGAGGATGGGAAGGGGAAGGGGAGGTTGGAGGGATGGGGAAGGGGAAGAGGAGGTTGGAGGGATGGGGAAGGGGAGGTCGGAGGGATGGGGAAGGGGAGGAGGGTTGGAGGATGGGGAAGGGGAAGGGGAGGTTGGAGGGATGGGGAAGGGGGAAGGGGGGGGGTTGGAGGATGGGGAAGGGGAAGGGGAAGGGGAGGAGGGTTGGAGGGATGGGGAGGTGGGTTGGAGGATGGCGAAGGGGAAGGGGAGGTTGGAGGGATGGGGAAGGGGAAGAGGAGGTTGGAGGGATGGGGAAGGGGAGGTCGGAGGGATGGGGAAGGGGTGGAGGGTTGGAGGATGGGGAAGGGGAAGGGGAGGTTGGAGGGATGGGGAAGGGGTGGGGGGTTGGAGGATGGGGAAGGGGAAGGGGAGGTTGGAGGGATGGGGAAGGGGGAGGATGGAGAAGGGGAGGTGGAGGATGGGGGGGAAGGGGAAGGGGGAAGGGGGAGGAGGGTTGGAGGGATGGGGGGGAGGGGGGTTGGAGGATGGCAAGGGGAAGAGGAGGTTGGAGGGATGGGGAAGGGGAGAAGTTGGAGGGATGGGGGGAAGGGGAGGAGGGTTGGAGGATGGGGAAGGGAAAGGGGAGGTTGGAGGGATGGGGAAGGGGAAGAGGAGGTTGGAGGGATGGGGAAGGGGAGGTTGGAGGGATGAGGAAGGGGAGGAGGGTTGGAGGATGGGGAAGGGGAAGGGGAGGTTGGAGGGATGGGGAAGGGGAATGATGGAGGAACACATTCATAAAAGCAGAAAAAGCGGGGAAAATCAATGCCTATTTTGTTTTCTTTGATTTTAGTGGTCCTCTATTATTCAGTTGCTGCTATTTTCAGATAAGAGCTACTGTCTAGTTCTCCCACACCCCTACCGAATCATGTGAAGGATTGTAGAGGGGCTCATTATATTCAAGGCAGATCCCTGAGAATAATTTGCGGATTTCATGCAGATTTCATTTTGAGTGTTCATCTTTTGGGTACTTCTCCCTCCCTGTATGATTGCTGAATTAAAATATATATTTCCTCTTTGGTATGGGATGTTCAGAGACATTTTCACATACTGCTCCTCAAAAAACTCAAATTCAAAATTTGAACTGGTGAAATAAAACTAGACTTGAAGAGTTCAGACTACGAAGGTTTAGAAAAACGCAAAACTACCATATCCACTGTGACAAAATATGACATCTCAGCCACCACATAAATACATGTTTGTAAATGGATGTTTTACACTTTTATATTTCAACCACAAAATACAGACTTTCATTTGTTTTATTTTTCATACATAATGCATTTGTTTGTTAGTTGTCTTTCTTGAGGTTTGTCACTCAATTGTTTGTAATAGTTTCAAAGCCCTATATTTTTTCCCTCTCAGCTAACACTGACAGTTGACATGAAGCTTCATCCTAATGTAGCTCAGTCTGAAAGATGCTGCACTACATTTACTATGACTCCTGTTAATGTCGAAACCTCACTTCACATTAACTGTGGTGTATAACAAGCAGGCAGATAATGTCATTTTGTCACTCTGCTTTTCAGCTGTTCCATTTTGATGGAGAGAGGCTCTCCTAAATGTGCCTCCCATTCTAAAGATCAGCTTTAATTGCGATAACGTGCAGGACCCCGGCGTCTGCATTGGACTCTGTAATTGGCCTCTCTGTAATCAGCATCTCCCCTAGATTCACTCCTCATCAGGCTGCAGACATAGACACATCATAAATGGCCCTTTTATAACGCTACAGAAATGAATAATCAGGACATAGCTGGTGTGTGTGTGTGTGTGTGTGTGTGTGTGTGTGTGTGTGTGTGTGTGTGTGTGTGTGTGTGTGTGTGTGTGTGTGTGTGTGTGTGTGTGTGTGTGTGTGTGTGTGTGTGTGTGTGTGTGTGTGTGTGTGTGTGTGTGTGTGTGTGTGTGTGCATAATGTACAGCAAGCCCCCTTTACTGTTTGTGTGCATGTAAATGCATTTTTCAGCACCTACGGTTATATATTATAAACAATTCCATACTTTACCCCTTATTCGATTCTAAAACTTCCCACTTTGATATGCAATTCCAGATATACAATAAATATTATTTTTGTTTGTATTATTTTTTATTATTGGCCCTAACCCCGCCTCCAAATAGCTGTTTACATGCATGGTACCTTTTTACATAACATCATATTTTTCATTTATATACACATTTGTATTCATAGTGTTCAGACATGTCCAGGAAGCGAAAGGTATACAGTTGGTATGACTCAGCGGGGGATCGACCACCCAATCTTCTAATCTGAGGGCAGATCCTCTAAACACAAGGCCACTGAGTTGGTTGTCCTGTACTGTACACTACTTCATTTGGTTCCCTCAGAGTGTTTCTACACCCATTACTGTACACTACTTCATTTAGCACCAATTACATTCCCAATCCCTTTTTGGCTGCTAATACTCATGCTTGCAGGGTCCTAGCTAAATGAACCACTAGGTCTTCATTGCGGGCAGCAAAGGAATTGATTTCACCCCTTAAATCAATTTAATTCATTAGTTATACATTCCTCTTTCCCCCCTCTCGCCTCCCTCTCTCCCAGCTTGTCTCAGGAGTCAGAGTGTGGAAAGTGACCTATCCCAGCGCGTGACACGGAAGGCGAGTGATTTGAATGATAACCAAATAGCTCGCGCACCCTTGCCGGTGTTTAAAGATCATATGTAAATCAAATGTCGGGGGGAGAAATTGCTTGGTAGGGTTCTGTCAGAAAACAATTTAGTGATCGTTAAAAGGGATGCCTCGCCGTCGCACAAACCTCCGCAAATTAATTCAATGCAGCCACTGGTCTCTGCCCCCTCTCACTTCTATCAACCTCCCCTCATTTCTCTCTCGCTCTCTTTTTTTCTCTCTATCACTTCCCCTGTCCCATCCCCTGGCCCCATCCCCCGTCCCGTCCCATGGCCCCATCCCCCGTCCCGTCCCCTGGCCCTGTCCCCCGTCCGCTGGCCCCATCCCCTGGCCCCGTCCCGTCCCCTGTGGGCCCCATCCCCCGTCCCGTCCCCTGGCCCCATCCCCCGTCCCGTCTCCTGGCCCCGTCCCCCGTCCCCTGGCCCCATGCCCCGTCCCCCCCCTGGCCCCATCCCCTGGCCCCCCCCTGGCCCCGTCCCCGTCCGCTGGCCCCATCCCCTGGCCCCGTCCCCTGGCCCCGTCCCCATCTCTTTGAGGCACAGGCAAATACAGACTAACCACCATACACACCTCCAGATCGAAACTCCAAACTATCTCCTGTGTCATCCCCAAAAAGAGATATTCTCCCATCCATCATATACAGCGTCAATAAAGATTGAATTATGGAGGCAGAATGAGAGCTGCACATCGGCTGTATAAATAACACAAAGAGACACAGCATAGCAAATGCCTGATGACAGGCGTGATAATGGAACATGAGTTGGTGGGAGACTGAAACAGGCCACACCCATGGATGTATTTATCCTAATGAGAAGGTTATTACATCAGCCAGACGGCTCTGCTGGAGGAGCCATCAGGACTAGATGGTGGAGGATATAGGGAATATTCTGATATGTTCCCCCGTGAGAGAGATATTTATTACTCCCATCCACAAAGAGTGTATGTGTCAGTCACTGTCCCTGGGGACTGGCTGTGTGGTACAGAACACTTCAAGGAGGAAAGAAACACATAGCAGAAAATCCACATTACGTAGATGGATGCTATTTCACTCAGTGTACAGTGTTAACTGAGTTTTGTGTCTGTGTAAAGATGCGGTTTCCTATTTTTAAAAAGCAGAAAACACTTCCTCTCTGTCTTTCAAACACACACAGAGTGATTACAGTCACACTCATTCACACACAAACACATGGATTGTAGCCTCTACAGTGTGTTACTATCACAGACACACACACACACACACACACACACACACACACACACACACACACACACACACACACACACACACACACACACACACACACACACACACACACACATATTCACACATTGTCTCCGTCATTCACATTGAACAAGGTAGTCTTTGTTCAACATACCACACACACAGTCCATGTTTAGATTGTGCAGAACTCATTGTGTCACATGGCACCTGATATCCTCCACCGTGAGGGAATCAAATGAAGAGAGCAACTGCTGCCGCTGCCGCCTCTTTCCCTCTTCTCTCATCTGCCATCCCTAGGCATAATTAATTTTATCATCAGCGTCATTATTATTGTTAAATTGTTTTTCATATTTCTTCTTTTTTTCTCTCTCGCCTGCATGGAATACCAAGTGTATGCTAATGTATTTGGAGAGGGGAAAGAGGGAGAATGAGAATGAGAGAGGGTGGGATGGAGAGAGAGAGAGAGAGGGTGGGATGGAGAGAGAGAGAGAGAGAGAGAGAGAGAGAGAGAGAGAGAGAGAGAGAGAGAGAAAGAGAGAGAGAGAGAGAGAGAGAGAGAGAGAGAGAGAGAGAGAGAGAGAAAGAAAAGCAGACAGTGTTGAAGAGAAGAGAGGATGGAAGGTGAGTGGAGCAGGGGAAGGGGTGTTGTGGGGGGCACATTACATATTCCACCAGCGTATTTGGAACCCAATTAATCAAGCGGAGGAGAGGAGAGATGCAGAAAGGATGAGATCGCCCTTCACGTTGATGAGGCCTGGCCAGGGCAAACGCTCAACCACCTGAGCTCCTAACAGCCATGCCAACGCGCAGGAATTATGGGAATATCTCTCTCTCTCTCTCTCTCTCTTTCTGTCTTTCATTCACACACACGCATGCATTCAGACACAACCACACACACACTTTTGCTCTCTGTCTTTCTCTCTCACATAAATAATAGTCTCATCTTATCCTGTCCACTCCAGACTCACACACAAAATCAATGTACCTTAGACATGCTCAATAGTTTAAGACTAGGGTTGAAGACAAAAACTTCAGCTTTTTTTATTGATCAAAGTCGCAACCTGACTTTGAAATAGGTTTGGTCCTAGCCTTTAGCAGTGTTTATGATTTGCTTTGTGGTACAGTAGGCTATTTGTATGCTCTGTCGGCCACATAAACACCAGTGAGATGTAAACAAACACAAACCTCCTTCCTTCTGCTTCCTAAAGCTTTGTCAAGCAACCAGCAGCGATTGTTGCAGAATTTACCAATTGAGAGAGTAAGAGAGAGAGAGAAATCTCCGGTCCCTCATTGACTTAATTTGATTCTCTCCTGTAGAATACAGAGTCTATAAATATTGACCCTCCGTTTCCTGTGTGTGGCATTAATGAAGCATTTAGTATACCCACAGCATTATGGAGGACTTCTCTAAAGCCACCTCTCCTCTCCCTTCGTCAATGCCATACCTACACACACACATACACACATACACAGATTCCATCAGGGGATGAGCCATGGTACCAACAGACAGTAGAGCACGCTCAATGCCCAAAGGTGAAGAGGGACACTTTGAATGCTATACCCATTGGTATAGTATCATACTGTATGTGTCAGTTTAAAACAGTACTACAGTAATGACAAAAAAATGCTGGTGTGCATCACTTGTACAGCAACATAGATGGATTTCAATAGTTCTTGAAGTTCTAAGTTCTTTGTCAGGCTGGGCTCTAACAAGGCATAACCTTGGCACAAGAATCCTATTTGGCTTGACTTTACCATAATGGCCATGAAGGACATGATTTTCAATGTCCTCTCAGAACTCACCAATAGCACCACAGTGTACCTCTCCACTCCCCTCCTGTCACCCCTTTCCTTCGATACTCACCACCAAACACCCTCCATCCTTTTTGGGGAAAAAATGTAAAAAATCTGTTGTGGGGTCCCTGGGCGGTTTTGTAATTTCATGCCTGTGTATGATAATTTGATGCTGTCCTGCGTCGCGTAACTCAGGGCTGCCAAATGCTGACAGGTGATAAATACGATCTTTTCCGCCCTGTGTGCAACAGACCTGGAAAAAAAGAGACAGGAGGGGGTCTGGGGTTTGGGAGCAGCGGCTGGGGGGGTGCCAATTTCAGCAGTGAGGCTGAGGCCTTGGTGGAAGCACAGCGGTGTCGCCGCAGTTAGAGTCATTTCACGGCCTGCCCACCACACCTTCCCACTACCTCTCGCTCTATCTTTCTCTCCCTACCTCAATCCCTCTCTTCCTCTCTCTCTCCTCCTCAGACAGCTAGAGAGAGAGAGAGGGCTGAGAAGAGGAGCGGAGGGAACCTTCAGGTAGCCTTGAAGAAGGATAGTGATCACTGCATTCTCCTGCTCTGAGGTGTCACAGGAAATAAACAAGGGGGCAGTTTGGGTATGTGGCTCTTCCCACCCTGCCAAGTAGATATCCAGCAAACCGGCAACATTCCCAGAACATTAGCTAAAATCCCTATTAAGTTCTAGTTAGGGTTTTATCTAACATTAGGATGATAACATCCCCAAATTTTTTTTTTTTTAAAAGTATGTTTTGAACGGAATATCCTTGGAATGTCCTCCTAACATTCACTAAAATATTGTGCACAACATCTGTAACAACCACCTCAGAACGTTCCCCGAACGTTCCCATAAGGTTTCCAGGTAATGTAATAACACAATGTACCAGTAAGGTTTTCCCAGCAAACCAAAGTTGGTTCTGTGAAAGTTCACCAAACATTTGTTAGGTTGCGGCAAATGGTCTCATAACACAAAAACTGTCCAGTCATGCTGATGATTATACGTTTGTATAAAACATTCACCTGACCGTTCAAATTCTTTAAAAAAACACACCCAATATAATTTCTACTTTTAGATGCTTGATAGGGTCCCCCGGGTCTTATTTTTCATGATCTGAAAAGCAAAAGATAGATCAGCCCTCATAGTCTTGGATACCTTGTAAATATGGGCCCAGAAGTAGGCAGCATATAAAGAGGATGGGTGAAGTGATGATGAATAACCTAGTTACCAGTATTTCCCTTGGTTAGCTATGTCGAAGAAGGCTAAAGGGGAAGCATGGAATTCCTGATGGACCATACTGCAATGACTTTATTCTGAAAAATAGAAATATGGATGACAGCATCTCTGGTGCCACAGAGGAAAAAAAGACCTGGGTAAGAAATGTAACATTACAGGTTCAAACCTCAGGTGTGTAGATTGTCAACATATGAAGTGTAAAAAATATACTTGTGTCTGTATGATTAAATGCTGTTCAACTGTCTTATGATTTAAATTATTTGCAAATTGTGATTAAATGTCCTATGAATAAAATACAAATGTCACGTGTCTCTATATTACCTCCAATGGAGTCCTCAAATGCAAATTGCCATTAAATCTGGAGAGAAACATAATGGGTATGTATTCCAATCTGATTTCTTATGCTTGAAGGAGCTACAAATTTGCATCCTGAGAATGTTGTGGTAATATTAAGTAAGTAAGGGATAAACAACGAGGGGCTGTGCGTTCTATTGAAAAGAATGAACGACATGGAAGGTGAGTTCCAGGATGTGTTAGCGGAACTGACCTTCCACGGAGTTGCATTATTTTCCAGAGAACACATAGAGCCCAGTGTTGATTATCCCTTTTATACCACGGCTATAATTTAACACATGTGCCGCTAGAAATGTGTTCAGTTGCCCGTAAAATGTGTTCAACATCCAATGAAGTAGCAAGCTAGCAAGTTTACTCGTTTACAAGTTTACTACGGTGGTTGCCATGGTAACCAAAATAAACAGACTATTTTGGCTAACCAAACCATCAGTTTTAGCTTGCCATTATGAAAATGTAATTCAACAATGCAAATCATTTTTTCAATTCGACTTTTGCTTTCGAAAGCAGCTCACACATAGGACATGTAAGAATACATTTTAGCCATTGAATTCTACCAAGTAAGCATACCATGCATTATAGGGGAATAAATGCACGCTCCAGAATGCAATCAGAAACAAGTAGTCGACAATGCCATGGCACAAAACTTAACTAAAACATTTTCTAAATGTTCTTGAAATGTTCTGAGGACCTCCAATAAAAGGTTAAATGCATATTGCCTGAACATCAATGGAATATAATATAAAACATAAAATAAATATGTTATGAACATCATAGAAACTGGCTTATTTGGAAATTGTGCAACATTGTGGGAATATTCTATGCAACCTATGTGACTATCACAAGAATATTCTTGCAACATCCCAGACAACTCCCATAACACAACCCTTAATAGGGTTAAGCTTCTACTAAACTAACATATGGAATTGTTTTAAGATTGTCACACCATGGGAAATTAAGCTTATTTGATTTAGAAATGTAGGACCCCTGTACATATAAGAAAAAAGGTTTATTACAAAATAATGTTATAAAATATAGAATTTGGCCTTTACTACTATAGCCTAGAGAAATGCAATTGAATAACACATTCATAAATGGGGAAAAAATACAGTAAAAACAACATCATAAGAAATAAGGTTTTGAAGTGTCTCTCCTATATCTAGAAGATAGAAAAAAGCTCAGAAAAATGTATCAATTGGGGATATCTTTAACCAATTTGTTTGTTGGCACAAAACTACTTCCATTCTTCCATACATTTTTAAAACCGGGTTACCTTCAATTGATAATGAATTAAATTATATGGAAACCTTTAAAGAACGTAGACTCGTTGTTCTGTCAACATTCATACAACATAGGGATGTCCTGTGAAATCTAACTTGAACATTGTATGAATATCATCCCACTGAGCATATCTTTTATTTTAGGAAACCATCTCTTGCAATGTTCTGGGAACCTTTAAAGAGCTCAGAAAGGCTGTTCTGTCAACATTCCTGCAACATCAAAATACTTTTCTGTGCCCCCTGATTCGAACATTATCTGAATGTCAGCACTGGACAGTTTTAGTGTCTTGGGAACCTATCTATTGTCACATCCCCCACAATGTTCCCACAACCTAAAGAAACATTCTAGAAGCGTTTAAAGAACATATGAAATGTGTTCTGGGAACGATCTTGCAGCATCCGGAAATATTTTATACAAACAATCTATAATGATCAGCACGACTGGACAATTTTGTGTTACGAGAGAATTTGCTAAGGCCTAATGAATGTTCTGGGAACTTTTACAGAACCAATTTGGTTTGCTGGGATGTAGGCTATGTGGAGGAGGGAGGGATGGAGGGGGTGAGGGAGCAAAGAGGGGACAGACCGGCACATAGCAGAGTGATGGTGTTCTGAGTGACGTAATTATTCGCCCCTCTGCGTAGTGCAGTTAGCGTGACATGATGATCTCGAGTGAAAATTCCCGTCTCCTGCACACATACACACACACACATACGCACACGCACACACACATGCACATGTACACACTGACCTTCAAATCACACTTTTACATCATCACTGCCTAACTGATCCACAGCCACTGACAACAGTAACACTTATCGGTGACACCTAACATTAAAGTAATCTATAAAATATTTATGAAGGGTTTATAAGTAGTTCCTAAACTGTCAGTTATTCGTTTATAAATGACACATAGTTTATAGTATACAACAATTAATTATCTAGGTATTCAGTCAAAAGTGTATTACTGTGGCAGGAATGATAGCAGAAAATCTATGCTTCTGAGACGGCCGAATTTAGTTGTGGCAGGTTTGAGAATTTAGAATTGCTGTAACATCTTAGCATTTAAACTTTGTAGCACTGTAACGAAGGCCAGGTCTAACATCATCATTTCTCCCATCATCATCTCCATGGAATCTGCAGCATGTCCAAAAACTCCTCTCAGTCAAACAAGTGATCTGGAGCAGCAAGGATAGGGATGTCTGTACCACAGCGGTCCCGAGTCATTAAGCAGCCAGAAATTAATTGACCTCATGGTGCTTGGCTGAGCGTACATTTAACCCAGGCAGGGGGCCCTGGCTCTATCAGTAGCCTCCTACTGCAGAGTGCAGACGGCTGAAGGAACACACCCCGTCTCAGGTCAACGCAAACCCCAACACCACTTCCTGTACCATAAAACAATTAGGTTGAAACGAACACATTCAAGGAATACCGCTACATGCCCTCGATCGTGCAGAGATTTGAAAAAGTCATATAGGCTACCTAATCTTTGCTTCACTGTACATTCTGTACAGTTCTATAAAGCTGGTGACACATTTTAAAATGTGGCACTGCAGACAAGCACCTGTTAGAAGTCCAGTCTAGCCACACGTTGAGTAACTGCCCACAAGATGGAAATTGAAGGTGAGGGGTGTGCTGTGTACCTTTCACCATCAGAGGTGGACCCCGATAAATTGCCCACGACAGCTTCACAGCAGCACGCACACACCCACGCACACACACTGAATTTAAGATCAGGGGCGTTCTCGAGGCACTCTTTGACCTGTGTTCGATCTTTCAGAATCCAATCAGGCTGAAATCTCTGGGGAGTAAGGATGGGTGGGGGTCAGCAGTGGACAGCAACAGGGGCTGAACACACATGCTGATGTGTAACTGTGCTCAGGGGTATGGGTGGCTGGTAGGTACTCAACATAGCACGCTAGTTCTGTTTACCCAGGATTAGTACACTTCACCGGCAACGGATGGGGACGGGGGACGGGGGGGGGTCTCTTTATTTGTCTCAGAATTGTTGACTTGATATCAGTTTGTGCAGCGGAATAAACAGTTATCTGTATCTACTATTGTTTTAACTGGTTGGTCACTCAGGTGCTTCACTCTATTTGTGGATCAGGTCACTGTAAAACTAACATCTACAGAGTGAGTGAACAAGGAAGTAATGATGGATGGATAGAGGGATGATGTACTTAAAGAGTTCTTTCACTGTCGAATAGCATCATTATTGATGCATAAAATTATTTCTGCTGTGTAAAGTCAGGGAGATGTGACACCCCAGTCATTCATTTATTGTTTTGACGCTCTGCTTTGACTGGGTCAGAGCCTGAGATTTGACTGTGACATAGGATAAACAAATGGATGGGTGAGTTTCAGGGGGAGAAGACCCTCAGGTCTGTCAGGTTAGACAGTATCAGTCCAGCACTCACTCTCTTTCACAGTCAGAAATCCAATATACCGTACATGTACAGTAATACTTTATACACCAGGGGTCCACTGTTGTCAAAAATCAGACAGAAAAACAAATGTTGGATTGGATAAGTTAACTCTAGCTTTTCCTGCAACTATATGGATGTGGAAGCCAAACTCCTAAAGTATATATTGAATGAATTATAAAATAGCTGAAGGCTAGCTTTTTGCGTTTTACCTCAGAGTATAGCAGGACATAGTCAGACGGTCTCTTCAGGGTTTTTTTGTCAGACGAAACGGTGACAGTTGAGGTTTCAGGCTGCCTGTTGGTGTCTCTCCAGTTCTTCCACTGTGTTGTGCTGCTGTTGCCCAGCCTTCAAACACGATTACACCTACAAACACACTGCTATAGGGGACAGAGTGCCACCTATTGGTCTCCAAATGCAACTGTATTTAACCGCCCCTCAGTTCTCCCTCATCTCTGCCTCTTCCTTACATTGTGTTGTCAATCAGAACTAGGGAGTGTTCCAGAAACACTATACTAATAGTGCTAAAATGCACTGAAATGGACAAAAAAAGAACATTTGCAGTGGGATGTATTTCAATACCTCTATTTTGTTATGACCACTAAAGGCAGCAATAATGTAGTTATGTGGGTTTAATGTAAACAGTGCATATGTGCACCAAACCCATGCTAAATCAAATGCCTAGGAGAGTATTTGAAAAGATACTGTCATTTGTGGTATTATCTCTGCTCTTTCATCTACTGTCAAAATGTCACCCTAAGATACATTATGTAACTGTGTGTGTCTGTCTAAGGAGAACAGATAAACAAAATAATGACAGCAAATGAAGGAAAAACTCAATATAAGAGAAAACATACACATGCAATATTCAAAATGTTTTCTTATACTACAGTATAATCTGTGTAGGATGTAGTCATAATGGCACCAGCCGGCTAGACAACTCATTAAAACCATGTCAAGAAGAGATCCCAGAGAGCTTTAATAAAACAGTATGATTAAAATTCAAGGAAGGATGATAGTTATTCCACACAAAATGGCCGGCTGCAATATGCGAGCGCTGTGTGAGGTGTCTGTATCCCACGCCTCAGTGCAAGGTCTTTTTACATTTTTCAAATGTCTGAGCAAACAAGCTGCTAACAAATTCATGTTCCACAGTGAGGGGATGAGGGGAGTTTAGAGGAGTATTGCTCCACCTCTGACCTCCCTCAGGTCTCTCATCCACACTGCTGCTGCTCAGATAGGTGCTGGAATAAAACACAGCTCACTGCTTTTCAACATCATCTCATTCTCCTTCTCTCCTTTAAATTTATCTCTCTCTTTCTCTTTGTCCTTCTCTCTCTTCTCCCTTTTCTCTCTTTCTCCCAGAGGCAGCTGTTTCACCTTCGGAAAACAACAGAAAGTCCAACAGGTGTGAACGTCAAGGAAAGTAACAGTCTCCTGGTCAAACTATCCATCTTTTTTTATTTTTTATTTCTGTATAAATAAGTAACAGGCCTGTTAGAATATCTCCAATGCTAAGGCTGTTAGTTTTGTCTGATAAATAAAGTAGAGACAGCCAGAGAGACGACCTCAGAGATGTCCATCCAACTGGCTAACATTTCTGACAGGATGTGGAGGTGTGTGTGTGTGTGTGTGTGTGTGTGTGTGTGTGTGTGTGTGTGTGTGTGTGTGTGTGTGTGTGTGTGTGTGTGTGTGTGTGTGTGTGTGTGTGTGTGTGTGTGTGTGTGTGTGTGTGTGTGTGTGTGTGAGAGGAGGCTGGTGAGAGGGATTGTAGGAGGTCAGGCTCATTGTAATGGAATAAATGGAACGAAGTCTTTCATACCGTTCCAGTCTTAACAATGAGCCCGTCCTCCTATACATCTCATCCCACCAGCCTCCTCTGGTGCACGCACGTGTGCACATGCGTGCGTGTGTGTTCTGTCGGCTCCAGCGCAGGGAACTCCTAAACGGGGGGCCAGGTCACTGCTGATCATGCAAAGATAATGGTCCAAACAACCTTGACGGGAGTGGAAGAGGTCTCTCTATTTAATTAGAAACTTTAATATTTCATCCTCTTCTATGCCTCATTAGCGCCCTTCCATCACACTGTACTTTCCCAGCTCCCAGCCAGGCCCACACTCATATTCACTTTCACTGAGTTTCTGTCTCCAAGTGTTGCAGTTCTATTGGCTGTTGAAAGGTGTTTATGTAACCACAATAGAGTGAGGTGGAGTGGGTTTATTGTTGGTCAGGTTTACGTGTACACTCGCTTCAGTATTACAGTAATGGGTTATACATACCTTCTGAAATTAGAGGCTTTTGAGGGGATACCCGATCCCCTTCAGTCATACCCTATATCTCTCTACAGCTCATCCACTCAGACATTCTACTCAGCACCCATGCTCATAACCACCTCCACCATGGGACCAATATGACTTCATTGTTTCTCCCTTACCTTTCATCTTGGTGTCATGGGGCACTAAAGCCCAGCCTCCCCAGCCCCCGGCCCAGCCCACCCCAGGTAATGGGATGCTGGAATGTGATGACAGGACATTTTAAGGGTAATTCTATTCAAGGGCGCATCCTCTCTCCTCTCTCTCTCTTCTTCTCTTTCTCTTCTTTCTCTCTCTCTCTTCTTTCTCTCTATTCTTTCTCTCTCTCTTCTTTTCTCTCTCTCTCTCTCTCTCTCTCTCTCTCTCTCTCTCTCTCTGTCACTCCCTTCTTTTTCTTCTCTCTTACTTCTTATTCTCTCTCTCTCTGTCTCTCTCTCTTCTTCTCTCTCTCTCTCTCTGTTACTTAATGGATGTCATATTGTGTGATAGTCCTATGTACAGTTGAAGTCGGAAGTTTACATACACCTTAGCCAAATAGTAGAAAGAATGATTTATTTCAGCATTTATTTCTATCATCACATTCCCAGTGTGTCAGAAGTTTACATACACTCAATTAGTATTTGGTAGCATTGCTATTTAAATTGTTTAACTTGGGTCAAACGTTTCAGGTAGCCTTCCACAAGCTTTCCACAATAAGTTGGGTGAATTTTGTCCCATTCCTCCTGACAGAGCTGGTGTAACTTAGTCAGGTTTGTAGGCCTCCTGGCTCGCACACGCTTTTTCAGTACTGCCCACACATTTTCTATAGGATTGAGGTCAGGGCTTTGTGATAGCGACTCCAATACCTTGACTTTGTTGTCCTTAAGCCATTTTGCCACAACTTTCGAGGTATGCTTGGGGTCATTGTCCATTTGGAAGACCCATTTGCGACCAAGCTTTAACTTCCTGACTGATGTCATGTGATGTTGCTTCAATATATCAACATAATTGTCCTGCCTCATGATGCCATCTATTTTGTGAAATGTACCAGTCCCTCCTGCAGCAAAGCACCCCCACAACATGATGCTGCCACCCCCGTGCTTCACTTTTGTGATGGTGTTCTTCGGCTTGCAAGCCTCCCCTGTTTCCTCCAAACATTACGATGGCCAAACAGTTCTATTTTTGTTTCATCAGACCAGAGGACATTTCTCCAAAAAGTACGATCTTTGTCCCCATGTGCAGTTGCATACGGAAATCTGGCTTTTTTTGTGGCGGTTTTGGAGCAGTGGCTTCTTCCTTGCTGAGCGGCCTTTCAGGTTATATCGATATAGGACTCGTTTTACTATGGATATGGATACACTTGTACCTGTTTCCTTCAGCATCTTCACAACGTCCTTTTCTGTTGTTCTGGGATTGATTTGCACTTTTCGCTCCGAAGTACATTAATCTCTAGGCGACAGAACGCATATCCATCCTGAGCAGTATGATGGCTGCGTGGTCCCATGGTATTTATACTTGCGTACTATTGTTTGTACAGATGAACGTGGTACCTTCAGACGTTTGGAAATTGCTCCCAAGGATGAACCAGACTTGTGGAGATCTACAATTTGTTTCTGAGGTCTTGGCTGAATTCTTTGGTCTTTCCCATGATGTCAAGCAAAGAGGCACTGAGTGTGAAGGTAGGCCTTGAAATACATCCACAGGTACACCTCCAATTGACTCCAATTTGGAATTTTCCAAGCTGTTTAAAGGCACAGTCAACTTAGTGTATGTAAACTTCTGACCCACTGGAATTGTGATACAGTGAATTATAAGTGAAATAATCTGTCTGTAAACAATTGTTGGAAATATTACTTGTGTCATGCACAAAGTAGATGTCCTAACCTACTTGCCAAAACTATAGTTTGTTAACAAGAAATGTGTGGAGTGGTTGAAAAACAAGTTTTAATGACTCCAACATAAGTGGATGTAAATTTCTGACTTCAACTGTATCTCCTACTAAAAAAAGTATATTTGTCAATGATTTGTTGTGTATTATAAGCTAATCAGGTTCAGCCTTTGACGATAGACAGAAAGACACAGAGAGAGACGGACAGACTTGTAACTCTGGATGTAAAAGGTACACACTCGTGAGTCTATTCTTGGTAAACAGGATATGATGGCAGATTAATTTGTGTCGTGTTTACATGTCTTTTAATTAGTGTATTTCTGTGTGTGTGCGTGCATGCATTTTTAAGTGTGTGTGTGTGTGTGTGTGTGTGTGTGTGTGTGTGTGTGTGTGTGTGTGTGTGTGTGTGTGTGTGTGTGTGTGCGTGCGTGCGTGCGTGCGTGCGTGCGTGCGTGCGTGTGTGTGTGTACAGTAAGTGAGTGTGTGGGTGTGTGCTCGGTAAGTGTGTGTGACTAGTCGGTGAAGAGGGAAGAGAAGGAGGGGGGTTATAAAATATGCAGGATAATTACCAGGAAGAGGTTGGGACGCAGATGAAAGACCTCGTATTGATTCTTGAAAGGACCTGACAGCTCGCTGGAATGTTTTTTTTCTTCTCTATTGTTTGTTTTGCATATAAAGGATTCAATTGTCCTGCGAATTTTGATTGGGCCAGTGACGACAGAGCTTTTCTTCTCCAAGGAGGAGGCAAGGACAAGAATACCTGGCAGAGGACAGACTGATGACTAGTGTACTGGCCGAATGGTGGACTGGACTAGGGTTCCAGGAAATCGGCTTCTTTAGCTAGGCTTTCACTTTAACCCTTACCCACTGTGATAAAGAGTTAGAGGGATAGCCCTGTAGGTGCACTGTGTGGTGCAACAGGAGCATGGTATCAGTTTACACACCACAGGGAACGTGATACTGAGACACACACAGGGAACGTAATACTGAGACACACACACAGGGAATGTAATACTGAGACACACACACACACAGGGGGCGTAATACTGAGACACACACACACACACACACACACACACACACACAGGGAACGTAATACTGAGACACACACACCACAGGGAACGTAATACTGAGACACACACACACACACACACACACAGGCAGCGAAAAGTCAAGCGTGAAAACATGGATCCGTATCTAGCGAGCCCACCGTGAGCGCTGGAATGCATCGGCGTGTGGCATACCAGCCCAATGTAAACATTCAGCACACATGTGTTCATGTCTCTCTTCTCACAAGCTGCTTTCCATTTCCCTCTGGTGCCCATTGCTTCTCATTGAGCTGTTTGTTCCGCCAGTGTCCACAGACGCAGCCTGACCGCAGGATTCCATACACAAACACAGCATCCAGATCCCCTGCCCTTCTTCCACTCTGCTCCCAGTCTAACCTGCTAACATTGCTGATGGTACTGATGGGCAACACAGACAGAGAGCCTTACCTCATCTATAAATCACACCAACCAAACCAGGAACGGGAACAGGTTATAGTCAGGCAAATCACTGAAGAGAAAGAACGTGTGTGAAGCTATACAGAACCTGAGATTCTCTTGGATTGAGGCATGACCTGTTTCTTACTGTAGAAGACTGCACTGCACTAACAGCGCTAAGACCAATTCACACTCAGGTCCTCTTCAGCTCTGATTCTAAGAAGAGGAGTTTAGTAATTATGTCTGCACCTTACAGAATACTGTGTGCGTGCGGGAACGTACATGTGCGTGTTTGAGGAGCATTATTCATATTTGAGACAGCAACAGGTCCGTCTAAAGTCCTTTTGAAAGTTGTGATGTACACTTCTTTGCCCATCACTGACAGTGAAGAGAGAGATCAGGGAAGTGAAGGTAGAGATCAGGGTAGTAAAGAGAGAGATCAGGGTAGTGAAGTGAGAGATCAGAGTACTGAAAGTGAAGAGAGACATCAGGGAAGTGAAGGGAGAGATCAGGGTAGCGAAGAGAGAGATCAGGGTAGTGAAGAGAGAGATCAGGGTAGTGAAAAGAGAGATCAGGGTAGTGAAGGGAGAGATCAGGGTAGTGAAGAGAGAGATCAGGGTAGTGAAAAGAGAGATCAGGGTAGTGAAGGGAGAGATCAGGGTAGTGAAGAGAGAGATCAGGGTAGTGAAAAGAGATCAGGGTAGTGAAAAGAGAGATCAGAGTAGTGAAGGGAGAGATCAGGGTAGTGAAGAGAGAGATCAGGGTAGTGAAAAGAGATCAGGGTAGTGAAGAGAGAGATCAGGGAAGGGAAGAGAGTGATCAGGGTAGGGAAGAGAGATATCAGGGAAGGGATGAGAGAGATCAGGGAAGTGAAGAGAAGAGAGATATCAGGGAATGGAAGAGAGAGGTCAGGGTAGTGAAGAGAGAGATCAGGGAAGGGAAGAGAGAGATCAGGGTGGGTGAAGAGAGATATCAGGGAAGGGAAGAGTAATCAGGGAAGGGAAGAGAGATATCAGTGAATGGAAGAGAGAGATCAGGAAAGGGAAGAGAGATGTCATGGAAGGGAAGAGAGAGATCAGGGAAGGGAAGAGAGTGATCAGGGTAGTGAAGAGAGAGATCAGCGTAGTGAAGAGAGTGATCAGGGTAGTGAAGAGAGAGATCAGGGTAGTGAAGAGAGAGATCAGGGAAGGGAAGAGAGTGATCAGGGTGGGTGAAGAGAGAGATCAGGGTAGTGAAGAGAGATATCAGGGAAGGGAAGGGAAGAGTAATCAGGGAAGGGAAGAGAGATATCAGTGAATGGAAGAGAGAGATCAGGGTGGGTGAAGAGAGATGTCAGGGAAGGGAAGAGAGAGATCAGGGAAGGGAAGAGAGTGATCAGGGTAGTGAAGAGAGAGATCAGCGTAGTGAAGAGAGTGATCAGGGTAGTGAAGAGAGAGATCAGGGTAGTGAAGAGAGAGAGATCAGGGAAGGGAAGAGAGTGATCAGGGTGGGTGAAGAGAGAGATCAGGGTAGTGAAGAGAGATATCAGGGAAGGGAAGAGTGATCAGGGAAGGGAAGAGAGATCAAGGAAGGGAAGAGAGAGATCAGGGAAGGGAAGAGAGATGTCAGGGAAGGGAAGAAGGAGATCAGGGTAGTGAAGAGAGATATCAGGGTATTGAAGAGAGAGATCAGGGTAGTGAAGAGAGATATCAGGGAAGGGAACAATGATCAGGGAAGGGAAGAGAGAGATCAGGGAAGGGAAGAGAGAGATCAGGGAAGGGAAGAGAGATATCAGGGAAGGGAAGAGAGTGATCAGGGTGGGTGAAGAGAGAGATCAGGGTAGTGAAGAGAGATATCAGGGAAGGGAAGAGTGATCAGGGAAGGGAAGAGAGAGATCAGGGAAAGGAAGAGAGATATCAGGGAAGGGAAGAGAGAGATCAGGGAAGGGAAGAGAAGAGAGATATCAGGGAATGGAAGAGAGAGGTCAGCGTAGTGAAGAGAGAGATCAGGGAAGGGAAGAGAGAGATCAGGGTGGGTTAAGAGAGAGATCAGGGTAGTGAAGAGAGATATCAGGGAAGGGAAGAGTGATCAGGGAAGGGAAGAGAGATATCAGTGAATGGAAGAGAGAGATCAGGGAAGGGAAGAGATGTCAGGGAAGGGAAGAGAGAAATCAGGGTGGGTGAAGAGAGAAATCAGGGTAGTGAAGAGAGATATCAGGGAAGGGAAGAATGATCAGGGAAGGGAAGAGAGTGAACAGGGTAGTGAATAGAGAGATCGGGGAAGGGAAGAGAGTGATCTGGGTGGGTGAAGAGAGAGATCAGGGTAGTGAAGAGAGAGATCAGGGAAGGGAAGAGAGTGATCAGGGTAGTGAAGAGAGAGATCAGCGTAGTGAAGAGAGTGATCAGGGTAGTGAAGAGAGAGATCAGGGTAGTGAAGAGAGAGATCAGGGAAGGGAAGAGAGTGATCAGGGTGGGTGAAGAGAGAGATCAGGGTAGTGAAGAGAGATATCAGGGAAGGGAAGGGAAGAGTAATCAGGGAAGGGAAGAGAGATATCAGTGAATGGAAGAGAGAGATCAGGGAAGGGAAGAGAGATGTCAGGGAAGGGAAGAGAGAGATCAGGGAAGGGAAGAGAGTGATCAGGGTAGTGAAGAGAGAGATCAGCGTAGTGAAGAGAGTGATCAGGGTAGTGAAGAGAGAGATCAGGGTAGTGAAGAGAGAGATCAGGGAAGGGAAGAGAGTGATCAGGGTGGGTGAAGAGAGAGATCAGGGTAGTGAAGAGAGATATCAGGGAAGGGAAGAGTGATCAGGGAAGGGAAGAGAGAGATCAAGGAAGGGAAGAGAGAGATCAGGGAAGGGAAGAGAGATGTCAGGGAAGGGAAGAAGGAGATCAGGGTAGTGAAGAGAGATATCAGGGTAGTGAAGAGAGAGATCAGGGTAGTGAAGAGAGATATCAGGGAAGGGAAGAATGATCAGGGAAGGGAAGAGAGAGATCAGGGAAGGGAAGAGAGAGATCAGGGAAGGGAAGAGAGATATCAGGGAAGGGAAGACAGTGATCAGGGTGGGTGAAGAGAGAGATCAGGGTAGTGAAGAGAGATATCAGGGAAGGGAAGAGTGATCAGGGAAGGGAAGAGAGAGATCAGGGAAAGGAAGAGAGATATCAGGGAAGGGAAGAGAGAGATCAGGGAAGGGAAGAGAAGAGAGATATCAGGGAATGGAAGAGAGAGGTCAGCGTAGTGAAGAGAGAGATCAGGGAAGGGAAGAGAGAGATCAGGGTGGGTTAAGAGAGAGATCAGGGTAGTGAAGAGAGATATCAGGGAAGGGAAGAGTAATCAGGGAAGGGAAGAGAGATATCAGTGAATGGAAGAGAGAGATCAGGGAAGGGAAGAGAGATGTCAGGGAAGGGAAGTGAGAAATCAGGGTGGGTGAAGAGAGAAATCAGGGTAGTGAAGAGAGATATCAGGGAAGGGAAGAATGATCAGGGAAGGGAAGAGAGTGAACAGGGTAGTGAATAGAGAGATCGGGGAAGGGAAGAGAGTGATCTGGGTGGGTGAAGAGAGAGATCAGGGTAGTGAAGAGAGAGATCAGGGTAGTGAAGAGAGAGATCAGGGAAGTGAAGAATGATCAGGGAAGGGAAGAGAGAGATCAGGGAAGGGAAGAGAGAGATCAGGGTTGTGAAGAGAGAGATCAGGGTAGTGAAGAGAGAGATCAGGGTAGTGAAGAGAGAGATCAGGGTAGTGAATAGAGTGATCAGGGAAGGGAAGAGAGAGATCAGGGAAGGGAAGAGAGAGATCAGGGTAGTGAAGAGAGATATCAGGGAAGGGAAGAGAGAGATCAGGGAAGGGAAGAGAGATCAGGGAAGGGAAGAGAGTGATCAGGGAAGTGAAGAGAAGAGAGAGATCAGGGAAGGGAAGAGAGAGATCAGGGTGGGTTAAGAGAGAGATCAGGGTAGTGAAGAGAGATATCAGGGAAAGGAAGAGTAATCAGGGAAGGGAAGAGAGATATCAGTGAATGGAAGAGAGAGATCAGGGAAGGGAAGAGAGATGTCAGGGAAGGGAAGAGAGAGATCAGGGAAGGGAAGAGAGTGATCAGGGTAGTGAAGAGAGAGATCAGGGAAGGGAAGAGTGTGATCAGGGTGGGTGAAGAGAGATATCAGGGTAGTGAAGAGAGATATCAGGGAAGGGAAGAGTGATCAGGGAAGGGAAGAAAGAGATCAGGGAAGGTAAGAGAGATATCAGGGAAGGGAAGAGAGAGATCAGGAAAGGGAAGAGAGAGATCAGGGAAGGGAAGAGAGTGATCAGGGTAGGGAAGAGAGATATCAGGGAAGGGATGACAGAGGTCAGGGTAGTGAAGAGAGAGATCAGGGAAGGGAAGAGAGAGATCAGGGTGGGTGAAGAGAGAGATCAGGGTAGTGAAGAGAGATATCAGGGAAGGGAAGAGTAATCAGGGAAGGGAAGAGAGATATCAGTGAATGGAAGAGAGAGATCAGGGAAGGGAAGAGAGATGTCAGGGAAGGGAAGAGAGAGATCAGGGAAGGGAAGAGAGTGATCAGGGTAGTGAAGAGAGAGATCAGGGTAGTGAAGGGAGAGATCAGGGTAGTGAAGAGAGAGAGATCAGGGAAGGGAAGAGAGTGATCAGGGTGGGTGAAGAGAGAGATCAGGGTAGTGAAGAGAGAGATCATGGAAGGGAAGAGAGATCAGGGAAGGGAAGAGAGTGATCAGGGTAGTTAAGGGAGAGATCAGTGTAGTGAAGAGAAAGGTCAGGGAAGGGAAGAGAGTGATCAGGGTAGTGAAGGGAGAGATCAGGGTAGTGAAGAGAGATATCAGGGAAGGGATGAGAGAGATCAGGGAAGGGATGAGAGAGATCAGGGAAGTGAAGAGAAGAGAGAGATCAGGGAAGGGAAGAGAGAGATCAGGGTGGGTTAAGAGAGAGATCAGGGAAGGGAAGAGAGATATCAGTGAATGGAAGAGAGAGATCAGGGAAGGGAAGAGAGATGTCAGGGAAGGGAAGAGAGAGATCAGGGAAGGGAAGAGAGTGATCAGGGTAGTGAAGAGAGAGATCAGGGAAGGGAAGAGAGTGATCAGGGTGGGTGAAGAGAGAGATCAGGGTAGTGAAGAGAGATATCAGGGAAGTGAAGAGAGAGATCATGGAAGGGAAGAGAGATCAGTGATGGGAAGAGAGATATCAGGGAAGGGAAGAGAGAGATCAGGGAAGGGAAGAGAGAGATCAGGGAAGGGAAGAATGATCAGGGAAGGGAAGAGAGAGATCAGGGAAGGGAAGAGAGATATCAGGGAAGGGAAGAGAGTGATCAGGGTGGGTGAAGGGAGAGACCAGGGTAGTGAAGAGAGAGATCAGGGTAGTGAAGAGAGAGATCAAGGGAGTGAAGAGAGAGATCAGGGTAGTGAAGAGAGAGATCAGAGTAGTATAGAGAGAGATCAGGGAAGTGAAGAGAGAGATCAGGGAAGGGAAGAGAGTGATCAGGGTAGTGAAGAGAGAGATCAGGGTAGTGAAGAGAGATATCAGGGAAGGGAAGAGAGATATCAGTGAATGGAAGAGAGAGATCAGGGAAGGGAAGAGAGATGTCAGGGAAGGGAAGAGAGAGATCAGGGAAGGGAAGAGAGTGATCAGGGTAGTGAAGAAGAGAGATCAGGGAAGGGAAGAGTGTGATCAGGGTAGGTGAAGAGAGAGATCAGGGTAGTGAAGAGAGATATCAGGGAAGGGAAGAGTGATCAGGGAAGGGAAGAAAGAGATCAGGGAAGGTAAGAGAGATATCAGGGAAGGGAAGAGAGATCAGGAAAGGGAAGAGAGAGATCAGGGAAGGGAAGAGAGTGATCAGGGTAGGGAAGAGAGATATCAGGGAAGGGATGACAGAGGTCAGGGTAGTGAAGAGAGAGATCAGGGAAGGGAAGAGAGAGATCAGGGTGGGTGAAGAGAGAGATCAGGGTAGTGAAGAGAGATATCAGGGAAGGGAAGCGTAATCAGGGAAGGGAAGAGAGATATCAGTGAATGGAAGAGAGAGATCAGGGAAGGGAAGAGAGATGTCAGGGAAGGGAAGAGAGAGATCAGGGAAGGGAAGAGAGTGATCAGGGTAGTGAAGAGAGAGATCAGGGTAGTGAAGGGAGAGATCGGGGTAGTGAAGAGAGAGAGATCAGGGAAGGGAAGAGAGTGATCAGGGTGGGTGAAGAGAGAGATCAGGGTAGTGAAGAGAGAGATCATGGAAGGGAAGAGAGATCAGGGAAGGGAAGAGAGTGATCAGGGTAGTTAAGAGAGAGATCAGGGTAGTGAAGAGAAAGGTCAGGGAAGGGAAGAGAGTGATCAGGGTAGTGAAGGGAGAGATCAGGGTAGTGAAGAGAGATATCAGGGAAGGGATGAGAGAGATCAGGGAAGGGATGAGAGAGATCAGGGAAGTGAAGAGAGAGAGATCAGGGAAGGGAAGAGAGATCAGGGTGGGTTAAGAGAGAGATCAGGGAAGGAAGAGAGATATCAGTGAATGGAAGAGAGAGATCAGGAAAGGGAAGAGAGATGTCAGGGAAGGGAAGAGAGAGATCAGGGAAGGGAAGAGAGTGATCAGGGTAGTGAAGAGAGAGATCAGGGAAGGGAAGAGAGTGATCAGGGTGGGTGAAGAGAGAGATCAGGGTAGTGAAGAGAGATATCAGGGAAGTGAAGAGAGAGATCATTGAAGGGAAGAGAGATCAGGGATGGGAAGAGAGATATCAGGGAAGGGAAGAGAGAGATCAGGGAAGGGAAGAGAGAGATCAGGGAAGGGAAGAATGATCAGGGAAGGGAAGAGAGAGATCAGGGAAGGGAAGAGAGATATCAGGGAAGGGAAGAGAGTGATCAGGGTGGGTGAAGAGAGAGATCAGGGTAGTGAAGAGAGAGATCAGGGTAGTGAAGAGAGAGATCAAGGTAGTGAAGAGAGAGATCAGGGTAGTGAAGAGAGAGATCAGAGTAGTATAGAGAGAGATCAGGGAAGTGAAGAGAGAGATCAGGGAAGGGAAGAGAGTGATCAGGGTAGTGAAGAGAGAGATCAGGGTAGTGAAGAGAGATATCAGGGAAGGAAGAGTGATCAGGGAAGGGAAGAGAGATATCAGTTAAGGGAAGAGAGAGATCAGGGAAGGGAAGAGAGATGTCAGGGTAGTGAAGAGAGAGATCAGGGAAGGGAAGAGAGATGTCAGGGTAGTGAAGAGAGAGATCAGGGAAGGGAAGAGAGTTATCAGGGTGGGTGAAGAGAGAGATCGGGGCAGTGAAGAGAGAGAGATCAGGGAAGGGAAGAGAGAGATCATGTAAGGGAAGAGAGATCAGGGATGGGAAGAGAGATATCAGGGAAGGGAAGAGAGAGATCAGGGAAGGGAAGAGAGAGATCAGGGAAGGGAAGAATGATCAGGGAAGGGAAGAGAGAGATCAGGGAAGGGAAGAGAGATATCAGGGAAGGGAAGAGAGTGATCAGGGTGGGTGAAGAGAGAGATCAGGGTAGTGAAGAGAGATATCAGGGAAGGAAGAGAGTGATCAGGGAAGGGAAGAGAGAGATCAGGGAAGGGATGAGAGATGTCAGGGAAGGGAAGAAAGAGATCAGGGTAGTGAAGAGAGATATCAGGGAAGGGAAGAGAGTGATCAGGGTAGTGAAGAGAGAGATCAGGGAAGGGAAGAGAGAAGGGAAGAGAGAATCAGGGTAGTGAAGAGAGAGATCATGAAAGGGAAGAGAGATCAGGGATGGGAAGAGAGATATCAGGGAAGGGATGAGAGAGATCAGGGAAGGGATGAGAGAGATCAGGGAAGTGAAGAGAAGAGAGATATCAGGGAATGGAAGAGAGAGGTCAGCGTAGTGAAGAGAGAGATCAGGGAAGGGAAGAGAGAGATCAGGGTGGGTTAAGAGAGAGATCAGGGTAGTGAAGAGAGATATCAGGGAAGGGAAGAGTAATCAGGGAAGGGAAGAGAGATATCAGTGAATGGAAGAGAGAGATCAGGGAAGGGAAGAGAGATGTCAGGGAAGGGAAGAGAGAGATCAGGGAAGGGAAGAGAGATCAGGGTAGTGAAGAGAGAGATCAGGGTAGTGAAGAGAGAGATCAGGGTAGTGAAGAGAGAGATCAGGGAAGGGAAGAGAGTGATCAGGGTGGGTGAAGAGAGAGATCAGGGTAGTGAAGAGAGATATCAGGGAAGGGAAGAGTGATCAGGGAAGGGAAGAGAGAGATCAGGGAAGGGAAGAGAGATGTCAGGGAAGGGAAGAAAGAGATCAGGGTAGTGAAGAGATATCAGGGTAGTGAAGAGAGAGATCAGGGTAGTGAAGAGAGATCGGGGAAGGGAAGAATGATCAGGGAAGGGAAGAGAGAGATCAGGGAAGGGAAGAGAGTGATCAGGGTGGGTGAAGAGAGAGATCAGGGTAGTGAAGAGAGAGATCAAGGTAGTGAAGAGAGAGATCAGGGTAGTGAAGAGAGAGATCTGAGTAGTATAGTGAGAGATCAGGGAAGGGAAGAGAGTGATCAGGGTAGTGAAGAGAGAGATCAGGGTAGTGAAGAGAGATATCAGGGAAGGGAAGAGTGATCAGGGAAGGGAAGAGAGATATCAGTTAAGGGAAGAGAGAGATCAGGGAAGGGAAGAGAGATGTCAGGGTAGTGAAGAGAGAGATCAGGGAAGGGAAGAGAGTGATCAGGGTGGGTGAAGAGAGAGATCAGGGCAGTGAAGAGAGAGAGATCAGGGAAGGGAAGAGAGAGATCATGAAAGGGAAGAGAGGTCAGGGATGGGAAGAGATATCAGGGAAGGGAAGAGAGAGATCAGGGAAGGAAGAGAGATCAGGGAAGGGAAGAATGATCAGGGAAGGGAAGAGAGAGATCAGGGAAGGGAAGAGAGATATCAGGGAAGGGAAGAGAGTGATCAGGGTGGGTGAAGAGAGAGATCAGGGTAGTGAAGAGAGATATCAGGGAAGGGAAGAATGATCAGGGAAGGGAAGAGAGAGATCAGGGAAGGGAAGAGAGAGATCAGGGAAGGGAAGAGAGAGATCAGGGAAGGGAAGAGAGAGATCAGGGTTGTGAAGAGAGAGATCAGGGTAGTGAAGAGAGAGATCAGGGTAGTGAAGAGAGAGATCAGGGTAGTGAATAGAGTGATCAGGGAAGGGAAGAGAGAGATCAGGGAAGGGAAGAGAGAGATCAGGGTAGTTAAGGGAGAGATCAGTGTAGTGAAGAGAAAGGTCAGGGAAGGGAAGAGAGTGATCAGGGTAGTGAAGGGAGAGATCAGGGTAGTGAAGTGAGAGGTCAGGGAAGGGAAGAGAGTGATCAGGGATGGGAAGAGAGATATCAGGGAAGGGATGAGAGAGATCAGGGAAGGGATGAGAGAGATCAGGGAAGTGAAGAGAAGAGAGATATCAGGGAATGGAAGAGAGAGGTCAGCGTAGTGAAGAGAGAGATCAGGGAAGGGAAGAGAGAGATCAGGGTGGGTTAAGAGAGAGATCAGGGTAGTGAAGAGAGATATCAGGGAATGGAAGAGTAATCAGGGAAGGGAAGAGAGATATCAGTGAATGGAAGAGAGAGATAAGGGAAGGGAAGAGAGATGTCAGGGAAGGGAAGAGAGAGATCAGGGAAGGGAAGAGAGTGATCAGGGTAGTGAAGAGAGAGATCAGCGTAGTGAAGAGAGTGATCAGGGTAGTGAAGAGAGAGATCAGGGTAGTGAAGAGAGAGAGATCAGGGAAGGGAAGAGAGTGATCAGGGTGGGTGAAGAGAGAGATCAGGGTAGTGAAGAGAGATATCAGGGAAGTGAAGAGTGATCAGGGAAGGGAAGAGAGAGATCAGGGAAGGGAAGAGAGATGTCAGGGAAGGGAAGATTGAGATCAGGGTAGTGAAGAGAGATATCAGGGTAGTGAAGAGAGAGATCAGGGTAGTGAAGAGAGATATCGGGGAAGGGAAGAATGATCAGGGAAGGGAAGAGAGAGATCAGGGAAGGGAAGAGAGTGATCAGGGTGGGTGAAGAGAAAGATCAGGGTAGTGAAGAGAGATATCAGGGAAGGGAAGAGTGATCAGGGAAGGGAAGAGAGATCAGGGAAGGGAAGAGAGATGTCAGGGAAGGGAAGAAAGAGATCAGGATAGTGAAGAGAGATATCAGGGAAGGGAAGAGAGTGATCAGGGTAGTGAAGAGAGAGATCAGGGAAGGGAAGAGAGTGATCAGGGTGGGTGAAGAGAGAGATCAGGGTAGTGAAGAGAGATATCAGGGAAGGGAAGAATGATCAGGGAAGGGAAGAGAGAGATCAGGGAAGGGAAGAGATTGATCAGCGTAGTGAAGAGAGTGATCAGGGTAGTGAAGAGAGAGATCAGGGTAGTGAAGAGAGAGATCAGGGAAGGGAAGAGAGATATCAGGGAAGGGAAGAGAGTGATCAGGGTAGTGAAGAGAGAGATCAGCGTAGTGAAGAGAGTGATCAGGGTAGTGAAGAGAGAGATCAGGGTAGTGAAGAGAGAGATCAGGGAAGGGAAGAGTGATCAGGGAAGGGAAGAGAGAGATCAGGGAAGGGAAGAGAGATCAGGGAAGGAAGAGAGAGATCAGGGAAGGGAAGAGATATCAGGGAAGGGAAGAGAGATCAGGGTAGTGAAGAGAGATATCAGGGTAGGGATGAGAGAGATCAGGGAAGGGAAGATATCAGAAGAGAGATATCAGGGAATGGAAGAGGGAGGTCAGTGTAGTGAAGAGAGAGATCAGGGAAGGGAAGAGAGAGATCAGGGTAGTGAAGAGAGATATCAGGGAAGGGAAGAGAGAGATCATGGAAGGGAAGAGAGAGATCAGGAAAGGGAAGAGAGAGATCGGGGAAGAGAAGAGAGTGATCAGGGTAGGGAAGAGAGAGATCAGTGAAGGGAAGAGAGAGATCAGGGTCGTAAAGAGAGAGGTCGGGGAAGGGAAGAGAGAGATCAGGGAAGGGAAGAGAGATCAGGGAAGGGAAGAGAGTGATCAGGGTGGGTGAAGAGAGAGATCAGGGTAGTGAAGAGAGATATCAGGGAAGGAAAGAGTGATCAGGGAAGGGAAGAGAGAGATCAGGGAAGGGATGAGAGATGTCAGGGAAGGGAAGAAAGAGATCAGGGTAGTGAAGAGAGATATCAGGGAAGGGAAGAGAGTGATCAGGGTAGTGAAGAGAGAGATCAGGGAAGGGAAGAGAGAAATCAGGGTAGTGAAGAGAGAGATCATGAAAGGGAAGAGAGATCAGGGATGGGAAGAGAGATATCAGGGAAGGGATGAGAGAGATCAGGGAAGGGATGAGAGAGATCAGGGAAGTGAAGAGAAGAGAGATATCAGGGAATGGAAGAGAGAGGTCAGCGTAGTGAAGAGAGAGATCAGGGAAGGGAAGAGAGAGATCAGGGTGGGTTAAGAGAGAGATCAGGGTAGTGAAGAGAGATATCAGGGAAGGGAAGAGTAATCAGGGAAGGGAAGAGAGTTATCAGTGAATGGAAGAGAGAGATCAGGGAAGGAAGAGAGATGTCAGGGTAGGAAGAGAGAGATCAGGGAAGGGAAGAGAGGGATCAGGGTAGTGAAGAGAGAGATCAGGGTAGTGAAGAGAGAGATCAGGGTAGTGAAGAGAGAGATCAGGGAAGGGAAGAGAGTGATCAGGGTGGGTGAAGAGAGAGATCAGGGTAGTGAAGAGAGATATCAGGGAAGGGAAGAGTGATCAGGGAAGGGAAGAGAGAGATCAGGGAAGGGAAGAGAGATGTCAGGGAAGGGAAGAAAGAGATCAGAGTAGTGATAGAGATATCAGGGTAGTGAAGAGAGAGATCAGGGTAGTGAAGAGAGATATCAGGGAAGGGAAGAATGATCAGGGAAGGGAAGAGAGAGATCAGGGAAGGGAAGAGAGTGATCAGGGTGGGTGAAGAGAGAGATCAGGGTAGTGAAGAGAGAGATCAGGGTAGTGAAGAGAGAGATCAAGGTAGTGAAGAGAGAGATCAGGGTAGTGAAGAGAGAGATCTGAGTAGTATAGTGAGAGATCAGGGAAGGGAAGAGAGTGATCAGGGTAGTGAAGAGAGAGATCAGGGTAGTGAAGAGAGATATCAGGGAAGGGAAGAGTGATCAGGGAAGGGAAGAGAGATATCAGTTAAGGGAAGAGAGAGATCAGGGAAGGGAAGAGAGATGTCAGGGTAGTGAAGAGAGAGATCAGGGAAGGAAAGAGAGTGATCAGGGTGGGTGAAGAGAGAGATCAGGGCAGTGAAGAGAGAGATCAGGGAAGGGAAGAGAGAGATCATTTAAGGGAAGAGAGGTCAGGGATGGGAAGAGAGATATCAGGGAAGGGAAGAGAGAGATCAGGGAAGGGAAGAGAGAGATCAGGGAAGGGAAGAATGATCAGGGAAGGGAAGAGAGAGATCAGGGAAGGGAAGAGAGATATCAGGGAAGGGAAGAGAGTGATCAGGGTGGGTGAAGAGAGAGATCAGGGTAGTGAAGAGAGATATCAGGGAAGGGAAGAATGATCAGTGAAGGGAAGACAGAGCTCAGGGAAGGGAAGAGAGATATCAGGGAAGGGAAGAGAGAGATCAGGGAAGGGAAGAGAGATCAGGGTTGTGAAGAGAGAGATCAGGGTAGTGAAGAGAGAGATCAGGGTAGTGAAGAGAGAGATCAGGGTAGTGAATAGAGTGATCAGGGAAGGGAAGAGAGAGATCAGGGAAGGGAAGAGAGAGATCAGGGTAGTGAAGAGAGATATCAGTGTAGTGAAGAGAAAGGTCAGGGAAGGGAAGAGAGTGATCAGGGTAGTGAAGGGAGAGATCAGGGTAGTGAAGTGAGAGGTCAGGGAAGGGAAGAGAGTGATCAGGGATGGGAAGAGAGATATCAGGGAAGGGATGAGAGAGATCAGGGAAGGGATGAGAGAGATCAGGGAAGTGAAGAGAAGAGAGATATCAGGGAATGGAAGAGAGATCAGGGTAGTGAAGAGAGAGATCAGGGAAGGGAAGAGAGAGATCAGGGTGGGTTAAGAGAGAGATCAGGGTAGTGAAGAGAGATATCAGGGAATGGAAGAGTAATCAGGGAAGGGAAGAGAGATATCAGTGAATGGAAGAGAGAGATCAGGGAAGGGAAGAGAGATGTCAGGGAAGGGAAGAGAGAGATCAGGGAAGGGAAGAGAGTGATCAGGGTAGTGAAGAGAGAGATCAGCGTAGTGAAGAGAGTGATCAGGGTAGTGAAGAGAGAGATCAGGGTAGTGAAGAGAGAGAGATCAGGGAAGGGAAGAGAGTGATCAGGGTGGGTGAAGAGAGAGATCAGGGTAGTGAAGAGAGATATCAGGGAAGGGAAGAGTGATCAGGGAAGGGAAGAGAGAGATCAGGGAAGGGAAGAGAGATGTCAGGGAAGGGAAGAAAGAGATCAGGGTAGTGAAGAGAGATATCAGGGTAGTGAAGAGAGAGATCAGGGTAGTGAAGAGAGATATCGGGGAAGGGAAGAATGATCAGGGAAGGGAAGAGAGAGATCAGGGAAGGGAAGAGAGTGATCAGGGTGGGTGAAGAGAAAGATCAGGGTAGTGAAGAGAGATATCAGGGAAGGGAAGAGTGATCAGGGAAGGGAAGAGAGAGATCAGGGAAGGGAAGAGAGATGTCAGGGAAGGGAAGAAAGAGATCAGGATAGTGAAGAGAGATATCAGGGAAGGGAAGAGAGTGATCAGGGTAGTGAAGAGAGAGATCAGGGAAGGGAAGAGAGAGATCAGGGTGGGTGAAGAGAGAGATCAGGGTAGTGAAGAGAGATTTCAGGGAAGGGAAGAATGATCAGAGTCAGGAAGGAAGAGAGATATCAGGGAAGGGAAGAGATTGATCAGCGTAGTGAAGAGAGTGATCAGGGTAGTGAAGAGAGAGATCAGGGTAGTGAAGAGAGATCAGGGAAGGGAAGAGAGATATCAGGGAAGGGAAGAGAGTGATCAGGGTAGTGAAGAGAGAGATCAGCGTAGTGAAGAGAGTGATCAGGGTAGTGAAGAGAGAGATCAGGGTAGTGAAGAGAGAGAGATCAGGGAAGGGAAGAGTGATCAGGGAAGGGAAGAGAGAGATCAGGGAAGGGAAGAGAGATATCAGGGAAGGGAAGAGAGAGATCAGGGAAGGGAAGAGAGATATCAGGGAAGGGAAGAGAGAGATCAGGGTAGTGAAGAGAGATATCAGGGTAGGGATGAGAGAGATCAGGGAAGGGAAGGGAAGAGAGATATCAGGGAATGGAAGAGGGAGGTCAGTGTAGTGAAGAGAGAGATCAGGGAAGGGAAGAGAGAGATCAGGGTAGTGAAGAGAGATATCAGGGAAGGGAAGAGAGAGATCATGGAAGGGAAGAGAGAGATCAGGAAAGGGAAGAGAGAGATCGGGGAAGAGAAGAGAGTGATCAGGGTAGGGAAGAGAGAGATCAGTGAAGGGAAGAGAGAGATCAGGGTCGTAAAGAGAGAGGTCGGGGAAGGGAAGAGAGAGATCAGGGAAGGGAAGAGAGATCAGGGAAGGGAAGAGAGTGATCAGGGTAGTTAAGGGAGAGATCAAGGTAGTGAAGAGAAAGGTCAGGGAAGGGAAGAGAGTGATCAGGGTAGTGAAGGGAGAGATCAGGGTAGTGAAGTGAGAGGTCAAGGAAGGGAAGAGAGTGATCAGGGTAGTGACGAGAGAGATCAGGGAAGGGAAGAGAGTGAACAGTGTAGTTAAGAGAGAGATCAGGGTAGTGAAGAGAGAGATCAGGGTAGTGAAGAGAGTGATCAGGGATGGGAAGAGAGTGATCAGGGAAGGGAAGAGAGAGATAAGGGAAGAGAGAGATCAGAGTAGTGAAGGGAGAGATCGGGAAAGGGAAGAGAGTGATCAGGATAGTGAAGAGGGAGATCAGGGTAGTGAAGAGAGATATCAGGGAAGGGAAGAGTGATCAGGGAAGGGAAGAGAGATATCAGTGAAATGAAGAGAGAGATCAGGGAAGGGAAGAGAGATATCAGGGAAGGGAAGAGTGAGATCAGCGTAGTGAAGAGAGATATCAGGGAAGGGAAGAGAGTTATCAGTGAAAGGAAGAGAGAGATCAGGGAAGGGAAGAGAGATATCAGGGAAGGGAAGAGAGAGATCAGCGTAGCGAAGAGAGATATCAGGGAAGGGAAGAGAGTGATCAGGGTAGTGAAGAGAGATCAGGGTAGTGAAGAGCGTGATCAGGGTAGTGAAGAGAGAGATCAGGGTAGTGAAGAGAGAGTTCAGGGAAGGGAAGAGAGTGATCAGCGTAGTGAAGAGAGATATCAGGGAAGGGAAGAGAGTGATCAGGGTAGTGAAGAGAGATCAGGGTAGTGAAGAGCGTGATCAGGGTAGTGAAGAGAGAGATCAGGGTAGTGAAGAGAGAGTTCAGGGAAGGGAAGAGGATGATCAGGGTGGGTGAAGAGAGAGATCAGGGTAGTGAAGAGAGATATCAGGGAAGGGAAGTGTGATCAGGGAAGGTTAAGAGAGAGATCAGGGAAGGGAAGAGAGATATCAGGGAAGGGAAGAGAGAGAGATCAGGGAAGAGAAGAGAGTGATCAGGGTAGGGAAGAGAGAGATCAGGGAAGGGAAGAGAGAGATCAGGGTCGTGAAGAGAGAGGTCGGGGAAGGGAAGAGAGTGATCAGGGTTGTGAAGGGAGATATCAGAGTAGTGAAGAGAAAGGTCAGGGAAGGGAAGAGAGTGATCAGGGTAGTGAAAGGAGAGATCAGGGTAGTGAAGAGAGAGGTCAGGGAAGGTAAGAGAGTGATCAGGGTAGTGAAGAGAGAGATCGGGGTAGTGAAGAGAGAGATCAGGGTAGTGAAGAGAGAGATCAGGGTAGTGAAGAGAGAGATCAGAGTAGTATAGAGAGAGATCAGGGAAGGGAAGAGAGTGATCAGGGTAGTGAAGAGAGAGATCAGGGTAGTGAAGAGAGATATCAGGGAAGGGAAGAGTGATCAGGGAAGGGAAGAGAGATATCAGTGAAGGGAAGAGAGAGATCAGGGAAGGGAAGAGAGATGTCAGGGAAGGGAAGAAAGAGATCAGGGTAGTGAAGAGAGATATCAGGGAAGGGAAGAGAGTGATCAGCGTGGGCTCTCTGTGAAAGAGATCATAATTACACCCTTCAGTATGCTCGCCGCTGGCAAGGATTTTACGCCTCATAATTATTAAATGCAGATTGCGTGTGTGTGTATATTTGCGTGTTTGAGTGTGCATGTGTGTGTGCTTGCATGTGTGTGCGTGTCTGTGCATGTGTTTTTGTGTGTGTTTATGTGCAGGCTATTTATCTTTTGAAACGAGAGATAAAAAGTTTGTTCTCCCAAAGGTTGTTTTGAGGCAAGACTCAATATTCTTTAAGTATTCTAGGCACACAAGCCTAGAAGGTTCAAGACTTTGCTACACTGTTAACTTGTTTATATCATTACTGGTAATGTAAGTCCTTGTTAGGCTTTAACAACCCTAAGTGAAGTCAAACAGAAGTGTATTCTCTAGCTGTTGTCATTAGCTCAATAGAGGAATTCAAGCCAACAAATTAAATGACTAAAATAATAACTCCCCTAAATCAATGCATCAAGATTGAATCCAACATAAAGACAATGGTAAGGCCATCTCCTATGATTGTAGTGAGGTGTGTGGCCGTGGTGGTGGAGCGGGGTAGAGTGAAAGGGGGAGGGATTCATGATCCAGCAGGGGGCCATGGTGGTGGAGGGAGGTGGGGTGGTGGAGGGGTGTGGGGTGTCTGGGGGAAAGGTTAATAACGCAGCAGGTGTTGGACAGGCTAGCCACTAGGATAAACTCTGTTTAAGAGTAACATTCCTATTTGCTATTTGAGCTTCTTCATCATTTCCATATTATAATTGTATCATCTCATTTGCAGCTGAATGCTCCTCTCTCTCTATCACTATCCTCTTTTTCTATCCACTCTAGGGTGGTGCACAATTGGCCCAGCTTCGTCCAGGTCATTGTAAATACGAATTTGTTCTTAACTGACTTGCCTAGTTAAATAAAGGTTAAACATTTTTATTGGGTAACGGAATGACTTTGGCTTCCCTCCAGGCCAGAGGGCAAAACCTTTCCTCTAGATTAAATGACTGATAGGAGTGGCTATGGTCAGCTACCATCCTCAGTAGCTTTCTATCTAAGTTGTCAATGCCAGGAGAAGTGTCATTATTGATCGATAACAATCATTTTTCCACCTCTCCCACACTAACTTTACAAAATTCAAACTTACAATGATTTTCTTTCATTATCCGTTTTTTTATGCATGAATACTATGGCTCACTGTTCGCTGTGTGCATTTCTTGCCTAAATGTGTCCATGACGCAATCATTGAAATAATTGTCAACATAAAATAATTTTGCGATGAGTAGGCCATCTGATTTGATGAAAGTTGGAGTTAAATTTGTCTTTCTGCCCATCATTTAATTTAAAGTACTCCCAACTTTTTTTTAATCATTGATCTTGGCTTCATAATACAGTTTCCTCTTCTTTGTGTTGAGTTCAGTCACATAATTCAGCCAGTCAGATGTGCAACAGACTTATTAGCCACTCCTTTTTCCTGGTAGGTTGATTAATAACCTGAACCAGATTACAAGCACTGGTTTCAGTGAGAAGCTTCCTCTTGAGCAGACAGCTTGATGAAAACAAGTCAATATTCAGGTACCCTAGAAAGTAGACCTCTGTTTTCATCAAGCATTTCACCCACATTATTTACATACTGACTGTTAGCACTTGGTGGCCTATAGCGAAACCCTCAAATAATAGGCTTTAGATGAGGCGGGTGAACCTGCAAAACACAACATTTCAATAAGACTTGACATGAGATCTTCTCTAAGCATTACAGGGATATGGGTCGCGATATAAATGCACCTCCCCATATACATTACTGTCTCTTCTGTAGATGTTAAATATTTGTATTGCTACTGCTGTATCATCAAAGGAATGATCTAAGTGAGTCTAAGAAATGGCTAATATATGAATGAAATCGGATGCTAGCAATTTGTTGATTTCATGAACCTTATTTCTAATGCTACATACTGTATATTCATATGGGCTATTTGTAGCCCTTTCCTGGATAGCTTATCAGAGATGGAAAGAACAAGAAAGCAAGAGAAAAAATAACATTATTAATCAGTCCGTCGATTAGTTGTGTGTGTGCTGTGGTGTTGAAGCTACAAACCCACAGGCTTGGCTTTCTCATCCCTTCCAGGCTTTTGGGAGGGAAGGTGGACAATGAGCCTGTCATAACAGATGTAAGCAACGTCCCCACGCGCTCTGGCAGCTTTCATGACTGCTCTTCTGGCGCACAGATTCAGGATAGTCCTTGTTGCGGAAGTTGTACGTTCCTCTCAAGTTCTTGACTCTTTCTAGAACAGCTCCCTTGTCCTTGAACCTCAGGAACGTGACCACTATCGGCCTGGGCCTGTCACCTGTGCGGGTGATGGGTTTTCCAGTCCTGTGAGTGAGCTCCACCTCAATTTTCCTGTTGTCCATCTTCAATTTCTCAGTGATCACTTCCTTCACTTTGTTCTCAGACTCCATCCAGGTCTCAGGTGGAGATTCTGCAATTCCATCCACAACAATATTATTCTGCCTTGATTGTCCCTCAAGATAATCAGAATTCTCTGTCATTGTTATCACACATTCACATACAGAACTGATGTTTTTGATTAGATTTATTATGATCCAATGGCGACATCTACTTTTACTGGGGTCCAGCATAGAACGAAAAAGACATAACAGACAATAGACTTTACAATTTGCATACATGTTCTCTCTCAATAACTTACAGATATCTGTCATCTTGTTGTTCTCCTGTTTAAACTCATCAAGCTGACCCTGGGAGAACTGCAAACGGTTCTTCAGGTCCTGGACCTCTCTGGTCAGATCGGCTATTCTTTTATTAGTTGACTTCACCAGTATTTGGACACAATAATGGATGTTATTCTCTTGTTATTGTAACAACTACTTGTAGAACTATTTTTGTTCATTTCAAAGATCATTCACCTTTGATAGAGAGACACCACTGTCCTCAACGGTACACCAACCGGCTTTGGTCTTTGCCGTGGTAGCAACGTATGCTATGCTGTTACTCCTCACAGCTCCAGACAGGCCAGGTCACAGGGCAGATGGAAGCAGCAACAAACAGCAGAGATTCAAACAGTCATAGTCCCGGGACAATCCGTGGTCCTAGCTGCAAGGGCTGTGGGCTGTGTACAAGCTGCTAAGGAAACCTGGCTAGCTTGATAGCTTAGCTAACGTTAGTTAGAAGCTAGGCTAACATCTGCGCCAACAAGGGGCTAGCGTCTGAGCCAACGAGGGAACAATGAGCTTCTTTTCTGGAGCCAAATATACCTGCTATTGTTCCCTGTAATACAGTGAACTTCCTACACCGGAATATGTTGACAATAGTTGAAAAAAGTAACTTCATTCATAGTTATTTTGCAAAAGAAGCCACAACAAAGATACGCGTTTCAAATGCATATTAATAGGTACTCATCACAGACCATGCTCAGGCTTTCTCTGCTCCCATTCCCTAACTGCTCCCCCTCCTTGCTCTGCTCCCTACATTTACTTACCCAGGAATTAATTATGCAAAATGACCAGGGAACGCCCCTGAAATATTTCACACAAGATTCATGCAAACAAAAAGATAAACATATATACTGCAGTGTAACACAACAGTAATATCAATCAAAATGCAAATTCTTTGTTTCTAAAGGTAGGCCTAAGTGTGATGATAAATCGATAAACGGTATACAACATGCACTTGACCTGGTTGGAATCAGACTAGCTGTGGTGTTTGTAAATGTTTGGAGGAGCTGCTTGGTTTCCCTGAGCCAGCTTTGCCTTCCTGGTGGGGAGTAATTCATGGAGGTTTTCAGTCTCTCTACACACACTACTGTGCTACTGCTGCCTCCCTCTACAGCCTCTCCTACTGGCCAGGAGCGTCCACACACACTCACACACATATACACACACACACACACAAACATTACACCCGCTGCCATAGTCCCTGTGTGATGTATCTCTGCTTGCAAGCAGGAGAACAATTTAAATCTCAAAAGAGTTGAATGAGAATAACAAGTGCAACTTTTAAACAGGTACGTCTCTGGGGATGAGCAAACATCTTCCCCGCCAAACAAACTTTCTCTCTTTCTTCTGCCGAACGGGTGTCTAAAACGCCCTGTTTAGTCATGTTACGTTATTTCAAAAATGTATTTTCCAGTGGAAAAATAGGGAATCAAGTGTTTTTAGCGCTCTGGCTGCAAACAGACACCTAAGTTGGAAAGTGGGAGAGAAGTTTAGTTGTAAGATCTCAGTAGCATACGCTCCCAAGGGAAAGAAACAGCTCAGGGTACTCATCCTCTGCCGCTCCACAGCTTAAAATACTGTTGTCACATAGGGATCACAGACTTACACTGATGGTACACAAGTAGTTCCCTTGCGAGCCTCTTAAAAGCCCATTAGACGTTACCACGCACACCACCATCATGGCGCTGCAGAAGATGCCGCTAACTGTTACTGACGCCAAGAGGAAAGAGAAGACAGAACCAAAATATTTATTGTTTTTCTGTTGTTTATGTTTTTTCATCTGAAAATGTTTGTTGATTTTTCAGCTCATTTTATGCTGTAAAGGTCTAAGGCGGCGGCAGATCAGTCCACATTACGAGATGATGGTTCATCATGTCAGTACTTCAGTACAGAGATGTACGGTTACCAGTTGACAGTCTGTGACTTTTTCACAATCTTTTCAAAGTAGCAACCTACAGAGTGTAGAAGAGGTACCAGCCTGTGTAAGTGAAGGGTCATACGTGGCTGTAGAAGTTGAAGGTGTGGAGGTGAGGGCACAGGCCATGCTTTCTCTGTAGACTTAATGCAGCGTGTAGCATGACATCTGAGAATGAGTTAGGAGTGATACGAAGATAGTCCTCTTCCATGAATAGAGTAGTCTTTCATTGAGAAATCTTAATCTCAATGATCAACTTTCCTATAGCATGCAGAATAGAGGGTATTGTAACATTTGGACTCTCACTTCTGGGATGAGGGTTATTAAATGAACATTCTATTTTGAGAACTATATGATGGATCTTAGATACAGTATTCAGGCTTGTGTTTTATTCCTGAAAATATAATTATTGTGAGAACAAATAGACATAAATATAGCTAGATCAATAGAGAGGGAGAGGGCAGGGGTGAAACAGCAGGAGGGAAAACAAGAGAACAAGAGAGAAAGTAAACAGCCTGTAAAAGTCCAAGTTGAGGAAGGTGTGTGTGTGTGTGTATGTGTGTGTGCTCGCGCGTTGGCAGCCCTGGGAGCCCTGCAATCACTCCTCCAAACGGTTGCTGTGGGGATTGTGGTCGTGGAAACACTAACAGGTTCTAAAAATGCTTGAGCCCACAGGGAGGGAAACAGTATTTACAGGAGAGCGAGAGAGAGGGGGAGAGAGAGAGAGAGAGAGAGAGAGAGAGAGAGAGAGAGAGAGAGAGAGAGAGAATGGACCAGCCCGTTCGGCCACAGACACTAACGGCTCTTCATTTTCTCCTACACACTTCTCAAACACGCATCACACCTCTCAAACACACACACAAGTAACACCTCTCTACACACCTCTCATACACACGCATTACAACTATCTACACACTTCTCATACACACATCACAACTCTCACACACACACACACACACACACTACACCTCTCTGGACACCTCTCATACACACTCACGACACTTCTCTAAACACCTCTCATACACCAACGTGGTCTCAGGGCAATTTGTAATATTCTGTTTGTAAATCTGTGACACTCCATTTAGTATTATATGTTTCGTTACGTTAGGTTACATAATGAATGGAGTAGAGGCGGTATTACACGAATAAGAGGACGTATAGTATCTTCGTGAACCAGACTTCCCTAAAATTGGAAGCCTGTGGAAGTTCCATGGCAGTAATCAAGTCAAACCAATCAAATGCCTTGCTTGGGCGGAGCTCCAAAGGTGCTCACCAGGACAAGCACTGGTGGCCCCAAAACAAAACAAATTACCGTTTGCAGCACGCTGGTTTTCACAGCATTTCTCTGTTATTTCAAGATGATCCAAAGCTACAGAAAGAGGGGGAAAATAGTCTAGCCATATTAATATTTAAAATGTTGACGTTTCTGAAGTGATACTTGGCTGTAAAGGCTAGCGTGAGGGACGAAAAGTAGCTACCCAAAATGAGGTTCATTTTTAGAAAAGGCAGCTAACGTTTTTTTTAAAAGTCAGCTACAATGCCTTTATTAAGAATTCACACCCTTTGACCTTTTCTGCATGTGTCACGCCCTGGTTGAAATATATTGTGTTTGTCTTTATTTATTTGGTCAGGCCAGGGTGTGACATGGGTTTATTGTGGTGTGTTTTGTCTTGGGGTTTTGTTAGGTATTGGGTGTGTGGTTTAGTGGGGGTGTCTCGGATATTGTATGGCTGTCTGGAGTGGTTCTCAATCAGAGGCAGGTGTTTATTGTTGTCTCTGATTGGGAACCATATTTAGGCAGCCATATTCTTCGAGTATTTCGTGGGTGATTGTTCCTGTCTCTGTGTTTGTGTTCACCAGATAGGCTGTATAGGTTTTCACGTTCGTTCTTTGTTTTGTTCGTTATTTCATGTCTAGTTCATTTATTAAAGAACATGAATAACTACCACGCTGCATTTTGGTCCGCTTCTCCTTCGACAGACGAGAACCGTTACAGCATGAATATAAATGATTTAAATGTAACTTTTTTTGTCACTGGCCTACAAACAATACCCCATAATGTTAAAGTGGAATTATGTTTACCCAATTTTTAAAAACAAATTAATGAAAAAGAGTCAATAAGTATTCAACCCCTTTGTTATGCCAAGGTTATATAAGTTTAGGGGTAAAATATTTCTTATCTAGTCACATATTAAGTTCTATGGACTCTCTCTGTGTGCAATAATAGTCGTTAACATGAATTTTGAATGACTACCTCATCTCTGCACCCAACACATACAATTATCTGTAAGGTCCCTCAGTTGATCAGCGAATTTCAAACACAGATTCAACCACAAAGACCAAGGAGGCTTTCCAATGACTCACAAAGAAGGGCATGTATTGGTAGATGGGTAAAATGTCAATTAAAAAGCAGACACTGATAATCCGTTTGAGCATGGTGAAGTTATTAATTACACTTTGGATGGTGTATCAATACACCCAGTCACTACAAAGATACAGGCGTTCTTCCTAACTCAGTTGCCGGAGAGGAAGGAAACCACTCAGGGATTTCACCATGAGAAAAATGAGGACTTTAAAACAATTATAGAGTGTAATGGCTGTGATAGGAGAAAACTGAGGATGGATCAACAACATTGTAGTTACTCCATAATACTAACCTAATTGTCAGAGTGAAAAGAAGGAAGCCTGTACAAAAGAAAAAAAAATATTCCAAAACATGCATCCTGTTTGCAACAAGGCACTAAATTAATACAGCAAATAATTTGGAGTACAAAGTGCAAAGTACAAAGTGCAAAGTGTTATGTTTGGCAAATCCAATCCAACACATTACTGAGTACCATTCTCCATATGTTCAAGAAAAATGGTGACTGCATCATGTTATGGGTATGCTTGTAATCGTTTAAGGACTGGGGCGTTATTCAGGATAAAACGTAAAACGCTAAGCACAGGCAAAATCCTAGAGGAAAAGATAGTTCCGTCTGCTTTCCACCAGACACTGGGAGATGAATTCACCTTTCAGCAGGACAATCTACACTGGAGTTGCTTACCAAGAAGACAGTGAATGTTCCTGAGTGGCCAAGTTACCGTTTTGACTTAAATCTACTTGAAAATCTATAATAAGATTTGGAAATGGTTGTCTAGCAATTATCAACAACCCAAGTGAATTTATAATAAATTAGCTTTCACTTTGTCATTATGGGGTATTGTGTGTAGATGGGTGAGAGAAAAAAAATCGACTTAATCCGTTTTGGATGTAACACAACAAATTGTGGAATAAGTCAAGGGGTATGAATACTTTCTTAAGGCACTGTAGCTAGGTATAACTTACTAGTTAGCTACTAGTTAGTTATATTTGAATAAAAACAGTATATTATTGACCTAAAAGGTTAGCTGTGTTAGCCCAGTTGCTAGGTTATCCAGGGTCAGTGATATATAGAGCATTCATGTACTGTCTATCTATGGGAACAATTTAAATAATTTTGCAAGCAACATTGCTAAATCTCACAAGATTTTCCCTTTAATACAAATCTTCTGTAGCCTAATTGTCATCTCCTTGTTTTCAAATCACACGGGCTGTATTTGCACTAAACAATTGTAAATGTCAGCACTTTAAAGCCATGTACAGTTGAAGTCGGAAGTTTACATCCACTTATGTTGGAGTCATTAAAACTTGTTTTTCAACCACTGCACAAATTTCTTGTTAACAAACTATAGTTTTGGCAAGTCGGTTAGACATCGACTTTGTGCTTGACACAAGGGATTTTTCCAACAATTGTTTACAGACAGATTATTTCACTTATAATTCACTGTATCACAATTCCAGTGGGTCAGAAGTTTACATACACTAAGTTGACTGTGCCTTTAAACAGCTTGGAAAATTCTAGAAAAGGATGTCATGGCTTTAGAAACTTCTGATAGGCTAATTGAATTCATGTTAGTCAATTGGATATGTACCTGTGGATGTATGTCAAGGCCTACCTCAAACTCAGTGCCTCATTGCTTGGCATCATGGAAAAATCAAAAGAAATCAGCCAAGACCTCAGAAAAAAATGTTGGACGTCCACAAGTCTGATTCATCCTTGGGAGCAATTTCCAAATGCCTGAAGGTACCACGTTCATCTGTACAAACAATAGTACGCAAGTATAAACACCATGGGACCACGCAGCCGTCATACCTCTCAGGAAGGAGATGTGTTCTGTCTCCTGCAAATCAATCCCAGAACAACAGCAAAGGACCTTGTGAAGATACTGGAGGAAACAGGTACAAAAGTATCTATATCCACAGTAAAACAAGTCCTATATCGACATAACCTGAAAGGCCGCTCAGCAAAGAAGAAGCCACTGCTCCAAAACCTCCATTAAAAAGCCAGACTACGGTTTGCAACTGCACATGGGGACAAAGATTGTACTTTTTGGAGAAATGTCCTCTGGTCAGATGAAACAAAAATAGAACTGTTTGGCCATAATGATCATCATTATGTTTGGAGGGAAAAGGGGGAAGCTTGCAAGCCGAAGAACACCATGCCAACCGTGAAGCACAGGGGTGGCAGCATCACTAGAGCCACTTTAACTATGCCACTTTGTTTACATACTCATCTCATATGTATATACTGTACTCGATACCATCTACTGTATCTTGCCTATGCTGCTCTGTACCATCACTCATTCATATATCTTTATGTACATATTCTTTATCCCCTTACACTTGTGTATAAGACAGTAGTTTTGGAATTGTTAGTTAGATTACTTGTTGGTTATTATTGTATTGTCGGAACTAGAAGCACAAGCATTTCGCTACACTCGCATTAACTTCTGCTAACCATGTGTATGTGACAAATAAAATTTGATTTGATTTGTGGGGGTGCTTTGCTGCAGGAGGGACTGGTGCCCTTCACAAAATAGATGCCATCATGAGGGTGGAAAATTATGTGAATATATTGAAGCAGCATCTCAAGACATCAGTCAGGAAGTTAAAGATTGGTCGCAAATGGGTCTTCCAAGTGGACAATGACTCCAAGCATACTTCCAAAGTTGTGGCAAAATGGCTTAAGTACAACAAAGTCAAGGTATTGGAGTGGCCATCAGAAAGCCCTGACCACAATCCCATAGAAAATTTGTCGGCAGAACTGAAAAAGTGTGTCTGAGCAAGGAGGCCTACAAACCTGACTCAGTTACAACAGCTCTGTCAGGAGGAATGGGCCAAAATTCACCCAACTTATTGTGGGAAGCTTGTGAAAGGCTACCCGAAATGTTTGACCCAAATTAGTAAATTTAAAGGCAATGCTACCAAATACTAATTGAGTGTATGTAAACTTCTGACCCACTGGGAATGTGATGAAAGAAATAAATGCTGAAATAAATAAATCTCTCTACTATTATTCTGACATTTCACATTCTTAAAATAAAGTGGTGATCCTAACTGATCTAAAACAGTTAACTTTTACTAGGATTAAATGTCAGGATTTGTGAAAAAACTGAGTTTAAATTTATTTGGCTAAGGTGTATGTAAACTTCCGACTTGAACTGTACAACATCTGGTATCTGGTTTGTCTGCTGGTATCATTTTAAATTGAGAACATGTAGCTCAACATATGTGATTAATCAACATTGACACTCGTTAATTTTGAATAATAGTTCAACAATTAAAACAAGTCTAAACACTTCACTTCAAAGAAGTAACACTCCATCACTTCCAAATGTAAAAACAAGCTAACTTATCGGTAAAGATTAGACAACAATAGATAATTGAGTAGTAACAAGTAGGCTATTATTACTAAAGCATAATCTCAGGTGAATAAAAACAACTCCATACATGCATGCGTTGGCTAACCTTGCCCCACGGATCCCTGATCTACTGGGTGAGCAGACTTCTATTCCAGCTCAGCAATAGTACACTTGATTATTAACTAATTTTGATAAGCTGAATCAGGTGTGTTATTGCTGGGCTGAAAAAGAACCCTGCACACCCAGCAGACCTCCAGCATGGTTGGCCTGCTCCAATTGTAATAGGTTTATACATATTTAACTGTATTTTTGTATACAACATCTGCCTACACATATAACACATGGCAGGATATACCATTAGTCTCTTGGGACATTCACTTGGACCTTTCTCTTCACCTGTAAACAGGCTTTCACAGGTTTCCTCATCTCAGGACAGAAAACATCACAAAGAAACAGGCTTCATTATACTCAAATTAGACAGCACTGAATATTATGTTGCTATTATATCTGGGTCCTCAAAGTGTTAACCCTCTAGGGACTGGAACTGGAGAATCTTTTTATAATGTCCTCCCACAAAATGACATTCCCTATCCAGTAGCCTACACTCTCCTTTTACTGACAGCTGAAGCTGTTATCTACAAATGCAATTGGTGGAGACTGTGTTCTTAATTTACAATGATTACATCAAGATAGCTAGCTAATATGAAGTTAGCTAGCTGAAGACATTTAATTCACTTAGCTAAACAGTGTGTACATTTTTTTTGTGGTGCAAAATTCTCCAGACCTCCAAAGGAGGCTTGACCACGATGTGATTTTGAAGGTATGGCAATGCGAGACTATAGGACATATAGTATCATATGTTTTACCCAGTCATACAATAGCCCATGAATTGGATGATCTAACTGATCATATGTCTGGCAGGATGTATAGTATTGCATGTCTTTATCTGAGACCGGGTTGCTTGCTGTGCCATAACGGGAGAATTACTGGAGAATTTGCGTTGGCGGATAGGGAACTAACGACAAAGGTTAGGAGAACTAAAACAACAAAGGTTAGGTGAATTGACATTACAGGTTAGGTGAATTGGGTAATGTTTAGAATAAGCGTTAAATGAAGGGTTTGCTAAAATGCTACTGTCCCCGATGCAACTCGAACATGCAACCTTTGGATAGCTAAACTGACGCGGATTACGCCCACCCATCCTCACCGACCAACCTCCCTGCTTTAGTTTCTGTCTCAAGTAACTAGACCATTAGTAGATATCATACATCTTGGGGGTGCCAGACTGCATACACATTACACCTCTCTACACACCTCTCATACACTCACACAACACAGGTGTCATGAACACACAACCAATCTTTTCTGTTCATTTACTGCATATTAGCTAATATAAGCTATAAGAAAATCTATGCAAGCCAGAAAATGTATGTTGTTAACATGATCCAAATAGCAAGTGTGGTTAGAAGAGGTAGCATTATTTTGTTGATGTTGTCATTTTAGCCTCATCAAGCCATGGAAAAGCAAAAAGGTTGACAAACTGTGCTAAAGAAAACTGAAAAGGCAAAGTAATGTGGTTTGGTATCGTAATGGAAAATGGGTAATAGAATCAGCCAATCCAAACACATGAAAATATATACAAGGCTGGCCAGAGTCATCTGGAGACAGTACAGAAAAAGTATTCACCACAGAGAGAGGGTGGAGAGAAAGTCAAATAGTTGCGTCAATGGAGACATTTGTGCCTTTCCCTTAACTCTCTGGCCATCCCGCTGACTGTCGTTTCTGAGTTTTTTCCTCCATCTAAAACAGGACATAGTTATGTTAACACAGTAAATGGCCGTGGTGGCAGAGAGGCACTTGCTGACTGAGTGGGCTAAGAGTCTCCTCGTGTGATGTGTTTCTGAGGTGTACTGAAATAGAACAGCTCAACTCCTTGCAAAAACACTTTTCACCGTATAGTTGTGGGACAACACTTTTGACCTTGTAGTGGTAAGACAACACTTTTGACTGTGTAGAGGTCAAATCAAATCAAATCAAACTGGATTAGTCACATGCACCGAATACAACAGATGTAGACCTTACTGTGAAACCTTATGGCTTGGAGGAAGAAGCTGTTTAGAAGCCACTTGGACCTTGACTTTGTCAGGATTTGGCCAGGGTTGTTCCGGGTTTTGGTCACTAGATGCCCCCATTGTGCTTTTTGACCTTATGTTTTTTCCCTTGTTCCCCATTATTATTTGCACCTGTGCCTCGTTTCCCCTGATTGTATTTAAACCCTTAGTTTCCCTCAGTTCTGTGCTCTGTGTTTGTATGTTAGCACCCAGCCCTAGTGTTCTGTGTATTCTTGTCTATTCCGGTGGATGCTCTTGTGGAATTCTGTTTTTATTTTTGAGTATCTCTTGAGGCTTTTTTGTGCTATTCCTACCACCTTTTGGATTTGCCATTTTTTGTATTGAAGGACTTCTCCTTTTTACTTTATTAAATACACCGTCTTAAGTACTGCTGTGTCTGCCTCATCTTCTGGGTTCTGCTGACTATTCGTGGCTCAGTTGGTTAAGTGACTGTTTCTCACTCCGGAGACCCAGGTTCGTAACCGGGTCCTGACAGACTTGGTGCTCCTGTATCGCTTGCCGTGCGGTAGCAGAGAATACATTCTATGACTAGGGTGTCTGGAGTCTTCCTCTGACACCGCCTGGTATAGAGGTCCTTCGTGGCAGGAAGCTTGGCCCCAGTGATGTACTGGGCCGTTCGCACTAACCCCTGTAGTGCCTTACGGCCGGAGGCCGAGCAGTTGCCATACCAGCCAGTGATGTAACCAGTCAGGATGCTCTCGATGGTGCAGCTGTACAACCTTTTGAGGATGTGAGGACCCATGCCAAATATTTTCAGTCTCCTGAGGGGAATAGGTTTTGTCGTGCCCTCTTCACGGCTGTCTTAGTGTGCTTGGACCATGTTAGTTTGTTGGTTAATGTGGACACCAAGGAACTTGAAGCTCTCAACGTGCTCCACTACAGCCCCGTCGATGAGAATGGGGCGTGCTGGGTCCTATTTTTCCTGTAGTCCACAATCATCTCCTTTATCTTGATCACGTTGAGAGAGAGGTTGTTGTCCTGGCACCACACGGCCAGGTCTCTGACCTCTTCCCTATAGGTTGTCTCATCGTTGTCGGTGATCAGGTCTAACACTATTGTGTCATCGGCAAATTTAACGATGGTGTTGGAGTTGTGCCTGGCCGTGCAGTCATGAGTGAACAGAGCGTACAGGAGGGGAATGAGCACACACCCTTGAGGGGCCCCTGTGTTGAGGATCAGCGTGGTGGATGTGTTGTTACCTACCCTTAACACCTTGTGGTAGCCCGTCAGAAAGTCCAGGATCCAGTTGCAGAGGGAGGTGTTTAGTCCCAGGGTCCTTAGCTTATTGATAGGGGTGGCAGGTAGCCTAGTGGTTAGAGCGTTGGACCAGTAACCGAAAGGTTGCAAGATTGAATCCCCGAGCTGACAAGTTAAAATCTGTTGTTCTGCCCCTGAACAAGGCAGTTAACCCACTCTTCCTAGGCTGTCATTGAAAATAAGAATGTGTTCTTAACTGACTTGCTTAGTGAAATAATTAACAATTAATTGATGAGCTTTGAGGGCACTATGGTGTTGAATGCTGAACTGAAGTTGAGAACACTTTTGACCGTGTAGTGGTGAGACAACACGTTTCACCATGTGGTAGTGAGACAGAAATAGAGAAGGGTGGTAGGAAATGAAAATGTAGGAGAGAAAGTAAGGGCTTTATATTTTTGAAGTAAAGAAACAAAAGTCAAATCGTTGCGTCAATGGAGATATTTGTGCCTTTCTCTGGCCATCCTGCTGACTGTAGTTTCTGGAGTTTTTTCCTCCATCTAAAAAAGCACATAGTTATTTTAACACAGTGAATAGCCGTGGTGGCAGAAAGGCACTAGCTGGCTGAGTGGGCTAAGAGTCTCCTCGTGTGGTGTGTTTCTGAGGTGTACTGAGATACAACAGTTAAGCTTCTTGCAAAAACGCTTATCACGTATAGTGGTGAGACAACAATTTTGACTGGGTAGTGGTGAGACAACACGTTTGAACGTGTAGTGGTGAGACAACTCTTTTACAACACTTTTAGATAATAAACAAAAGCGAAATAAACAATAAAAAATGTACAGTAAACATTACACTCACAAAAGTTCCAAAGGAATAGAGACATTTCACATGTTATATACAGTGTTGTAACAATGTGCAAATAGTTAAAGTACAAAAGGGAAAATAAATCAACATAAATATGGGTTGTATTTACAATGGTGTTTGTTCTTCACTGGTTGCCCTTTTCTTGTGGCAACAGGTCACAAATATTGCTGCTGTGATGTCACACTATGCTATTTCACCCAATAGATATGCGAGTTTATCAAAATTGGATTTGTTTCCAAATTCATTGTGGGTCTGTGAAATCTGAGGGAAATATGTGTATCTAATATGGTCAAACATTTGGCAGGAGGTTAGGAAGTGCAGCACAATTTCCACCTTATTTTGTGGGTAGTGTGTACATAGCCTGTCTTGTCTTGAGAGCCAGTTCTGCCTACAGTGGCCTCTCTCAATAGCAAGGTTATGCTCACTGAGTCTGTACATAGTCAAAGCCTTCATTTTTGGTCAGTCACAGTGGTCAGGTATTCTGCCACCGTGTACTCTCTGTTTAGGGCCAAATAGCATTCTAGTTGGCTTAGTTTTTTGTTAATTCTTTCCAATGTGTCAAGTAATTATATTTTGTTTTCCCATGATTGGATTGGGTCTAATTGTGTTGCAGCAAAATACAGCAAATAATGGCCCTGTGCATTATTTGTAACTTCTTTTGTACATGATGTTTCTGGCACCATGTCTTATGACCGAAAAGAGCTTTTTGATATCAGGGCAGCGATGACTCACCCCGTACTGGAGGAATTCTTCTTCTTCAAGGAGTCGGACGGGAAGGATTTACTCCAGACACTCCACAAGATGCTCACCCCTGTCATTCGCAGGAGGAATAAATGGAGGTACCGTGTACGACAGTCCGGGTGCCTTGCAAGGATCCGTCACCGAGAGGGTAATCTACTTTTACCATTGGACCTATTAGCCAACTTGCAATCAATCGATAAAAAAAATAAACAAACTACGAGCACGTACATCCCACCAACGGGACATTAAAAACTGTAAGATTTTATGTTTCACAGAGTAGTGGCTGAACGAAGACATGTCTAACATACAGCTGGCGGGTTTTAAGCTTTTTCTGAAGGACAGAACAGGCCTCTGGTAAGACAAGGGGCGGCGGCCTATGTATATTGGTAAACAGCTGGTGCACAAAATTTAAGGAAGTCTCAAGGTTTTGCTCACCTGAAGTATATCATGATAAGCTGTAGACCACACTATTTACCAAGAGAGTTTACATCTATATTTTTTATAGCTGTTTATATACCACTGCAGACCGATGCTGGCACTAAGACTGCACTCAATGAGCTGCATACCGCCATAAGCAAACAGGAAAACGGTGCTCCTAGTGGCCGGGGAGTTGAATGCAGGGAAACTCAAATCAGTTGTACCTAATTTCTATCAGCACGTTAAATGTGCAACCAGAGGAAAAAAACTCTAGACCACCTTTACTCCACACACAGAGACGCGTACAAAGCTCTCCCTCGCCCTCCATTTGGCAAATCTGACCATAATTATATCCTCCTAATTCCAGTTTACAAGCTAAAATTTAAGCAGGAAGCACCAGTGACTCGGTCAATAAGAAAGTGGTCAGATGAAGCAGATGCTAAACTACAGGACTGTTTTGCTAGCACAGACTGGAATATGTTCTGGGATTCTTCCGATGGCATTGAGGAGTATACCACATCAGTCACTGGCTTCATCAATAAGTGCATAGATGACGTCATCACCACAACGACCGTACGTACATACCACAACCAGAAGCCTTAGGCAACATCCACACTGAGCTAAAGGGCAGGTGCGGGACTCTAACCCAGAAGCCTACAAGAAATCGTGTTATGCCCTCCAACGAACCATCAAACAGGCAAATCGTCAATACATGACTAAGATTGAATCGTACTACACCGGCTCGTCAAATGTGGCAGGGCTTGCAAACTATTACAGACTATAAAGGGAAGCACAGCCATGAGCTGCCCAGTGACACGAACCAACCAGACGAGATAAAACACTTCTATGCTCGCTTCGAGGCAAGTAACACTGAAACATGCATGAGAGCACCAGATGTTCCGAACAACTTTGTGATCACGCTCTCCATGGCCGATGTGAGACCTTTAAATAGGTCAACATTCACAAGGCCGCAGGGCCAGATGGATTAGCAAGACGTGTACTCTGAGCATGCGCTGACCAACTGCCAAGTGTCTTCACTGACATTACCAACCTGTCCCTGACTGAGTCTGTAAGACCAACATGTTTCAAGCAGACTACCATAGTCCCTGTGCCAAAGAATACTAAGATAACCTGCTTACATGACTACCGGCCCGTAGCACTCATGGGGGGCAGGTAGCCTAGCAGTTAGAGCGTTTGGCCAGTAACTCAAAGGTTGCTGGATCAAATCCCCGAGCTGACAAGGTACAAATCTGTCGTTCTGCCCCTGAACAAGGCAATTAACCCACTTTTCCCCAGTAGACCGCCATTGTAAATACGACTTTAAATAAAGGTTCAATTTAAATAAATGTTAAAAATGTAGCCATGAAGTGCTTTGAAAGGCTGGTCTTGGCTCACATCAACACCATTATCTCAGAAACCCCAGACCCACTTCATTTTGCATACCGCCCCAACAGATCCTCAGGTGATTTAATCTCTTTTGCACTCAACACTGCCTTTCCCACCTGGACAAAAGGAACCTCTGTAAGAATGCTATTCATTGACTACAGCTCAGTGTTCAGCACCATAGTGTCCTCAAAGCTCATCACTAAGCTAAGGACCCTGGGACTAAACACCTCCCTCTGCAACTGGATCATGGACTTCCTGACGGGCCGCCCCCAGGTGGTAAGAGTAGGGAACAACACATCTGCCACGCTGATCCTCAACATGGGTGCCACTCATGGGTGCGTACTCATTCCCCTCCTGTACTCCCTGTTCACTCATGACCGCATGTCCAGGCAAGACTCCAACACCATCATCAAGTTGAGACAGCCTATAGGGAGGAGGACAGAGACCTGGTCGTACAGTATCAGGACAACAACCTCTCCCTCATCATGATCAAGACAAAGGAGATGGTTGTGGAAATTGTGGACTACAGGAAAAGGAGGACCAAGCACGCCCCCATTCTCATCGATGGGGCTGTATTGGAACAGGTTGAGAGCTTCAAGTTCCTTGGTGTCGACATCACCAACAAACTAGAATGGTCCAAACACACTAAGACAGTTGTGAAGAGGGCATGACAAAGCGTATTCCCCTGACTGGTTGAGCATCCTGACTGGTTGCATCACTTCCTGGTATGGCAACTGCTCGGCCTCCGACCGCAAGGCACTGCAGAGGGCAGTGAGAACGGCCCAGTACATCACTGGGGCCAAGCTTCCTGCCATCCAGGAACTCTATATCAGGCAGTGTCAGAGGAAGTCCCTAAAAATTGTCAAAGACTCCAGCCACCCTAGTCATAGACTGTTCTCTCTGCTACCGATCGGCAAGTGGTAACGGAGCGCCAAGTCGAGGTCCAAAAGGCTTCTTAACAGCTTCTACCCCCAAGCCATAAGACTCATGAACAGCTAATCAAATGGCTACCCAGAACCCTCTTTTACGCTGCTGCTGATACTCTTTATTCATAATCTACGCAAAGTCACTTTAACTCTTTCTTAGAGGACTCTTCTCCAGGTTCAACTCTCTGTAGGTGATGGCTTTGTATTGAAAGGTTTGGGAATCACTTCCTTTTAGGTGGTTGTAGAATTTAACAGCTCTTTTCTGGATTTTGATCATTAGCGGGTATCAGCCTAATTCTGCTCTGCATGCATTATTTGGTGTTTTACATTGTATACACAGAGGATATTTTTGCAGATTTCTGCATGCAGAGTCTCAATTTGGTGTTTGTTCCATTTTGTGAATTCTTGGTTGGTGAGTGGACTCCAGACCTCACAACCATAAAGGGGAATGGGTTCTATAACTGATTTAAGTATTTTCAGCTAGATCCTAATTGGTATGTCAACTTTTATGTTCCTTTTGATGGCGTAGAAGGCCCTTCTTGCCTTGTCTCTCAGATCATTCACAACTTTGTGGAAGTTACCTGTGGCGCTGATGTTTAGGCCGAGGTACGTATAGTTTTTTGTGTGCTCCAGGGCAACAGTGTCTAGATGAAATTTGTATTCGTGGTGCTGGCAGCATGACCTTTTTTGGAACACCATTATTTTTCTTTTACTGAGATTTACTGTCAGGGCCCAGGGTCTAACAGAATCTGTGCAGATGATCTATGTGCTGATGTAGGCCCTCCTTAGTTGGGGACAGAAGCACCAGATCATCAGCAAACAGTAGACGTTTGACTTCATATTCTAGTAAGGTGAGGTGCTGCAGAATGTTCTAGTGCCCTCACCAATTCATTGATATAAATGTTGAAGAGGGTGGGGCTCAATCTGCATGCCTGTCTCACCTTACGTCCCTATGGAAATAAATGTGTGTTTTTTGTCAAATTTAACCGAACACTGTTTGTGTGCATTCATTTTATAATGTCATATGTTTTCCCCCCAACACTGTTTCCCATTACTTTGTATAGCAGACCATGCCAAATTGAGTCAAAAGCTTTTTTGAAATCAACAAAACATGAGAAGACTTTGCCTTTGTTTTGGTTTGTTTGTTTGTCAATTAGGGTATGTAGGATGAATATGTGGTATGTCTGTACGGTAATTTGGTAAAAAGCCAATTTGACATTTGCTCAGTATATTGTATTCACTGAGGAAATGTATGAGTCTGCTGTTAATGATAATACAGAGTATTTTTCCAAGGTTGCTGTTGACGCATATCCCACGGTAGATTTTGGTGTCAAATTTGTCTCCACTTTTGTGAATTGGGGTGATTAGTCCTTGGTTCCAAATATTGGGGAAGATGCCAGAGCTGAGGATGATGTTGAAGAGTTTTAATATAGCCAATTGGAATTTGAGGTCTGCATATTCATCATTTAATTTAGGATATAATCAACACCACAGGCCTTTTTGGGTTGGAGGGTTTGTATTGTTTCCTGTAGTTCATTCAATGTAATTGGAGAATCCAGTGGGTTCTGGTAGTCTTTAATAGTTGATTCTAAGGTTTGTAGAAGTTGTTTATCCATACATCTCTGTTTTGTTGCTGTTTGTTTAGTGTGTTCCAATTTTACCAGAAGTGGTTAGATTCTATGGGTTCTTCAATTACATTGAGCTGATTTCTGATATGCTGTTCCTTCTTTTTCCGTAGTGTATTTCTGTATTGTTTTAGTGAAGGCGTAGACTCAGGTTTTCTGGGTCTCTATGTTTTTGGTTGGATAGATTTCTCTGTTTATATCTTGGGTTTTTGCATTCTTCATCAAACCATTTGTCATTGTTGTTAATTTTCATAGGTTGTTTGCTTTAAAAATATATATTTTATAGGGAAGCTGAGAGGCCAAATATACTGTTTAGGTTTTCAACTGCCAAGTTTAGACCTTCACTATTACAGTGAAACATTTTGTCCAGGAAGTTATATATAAGGGATTGAATTTGTTGTTGCCTAATTGTTTTTATGGTAGGTTTCCACATTACTTTCCTTCCATCCATAGCATTTCTTAATATTATGCAGATCCTTTGGCTTTGATGCCTCATGACTGAGTATTGCTCTGTTCAAGTAGACTGTGATTTTGCTGTGATATGATAGGGTTGTCAGTAGGCTGACTGTGATATGATAGGGTTGTCAGTAGGCTGACTGTGATATGATAGGGTTGTCAGTTGGCTGACTGTGATATGATAGGGTTGTCAGTAGGCTGACTGTGATATGATAGGGTTGTCAGTAGGCTGACTGTGATATGATAGGGTTGTCAGTAGGCTGACTGTGATATGATAGGGTTGTCAGTTGGCTGACTGTGATATGATAGGGTTGTCAGTAGGCTGACTGTGATATGATAGGGTTGTCAGTAGGCTGACTGTGATATGATAGGGTTGTCAGTAGGCTGACTGTGATATGATAGGGTTGTCAGTAGGCTGACTGTGATATGATAGGGTTGTCAGTAGGCTGACTGTGATATGATAGGGTTGTCAGTAGGCTGACTGTGATATGATAGGGTTGTCAGTAGGCTGACTGTGATATGATAGGGTTGTCAGTAGGCTGACTGTGATATGATAGGGTTGTCAGTAGGCTGACTGTGATATGATAGGGTTGTCAGTAGGCTGACTGTGATATGATAGGGTTGTCAGTAGGCTGACTGTGATATGATAGGGTTGTCAGTAGGCTGACTGTGATATGATAGGGTTGTCAGTAGGCTGACTGTGATATGATAGGGTTGGCAGTAGACTGACTGTGATATGATAGGGTTGTCAGTAGGCTGACTGTGATATGATAGGGTTGTCAGTAGGCTGACTGTGATATGATAGGGTTGTCAGTAGGCTGACTGTGATATGATAGGGTTGGCAGTAGACTGACTGTGATATGATAGGGTTGTCAGTAGGCTGACTGTGATATGATAGGGTTGTCAGTGGGCTGACTGTGATATGATAGGGTTGTCAGTAGGCTGACTGTGAACGCTCTGAGAGACTCTGGGTGATAAAGTAATATACAGTACTACTGCCAGGGGATGACCTGTAGGTGTACCTACTGTAAGAGTCCCCTCGAGGCCTGCCATTGACTACGTACAGACCCAGCGTGCAAAAGAGCTGCAGGAGTTGTGACCCGTTTTTGTTGGTTGTTTTGTCATAGTTGTGTCTAGGGGAGAATATTTGCTGTCACCTCCAGGTAGGTGTTTGCCCCCCTGTATGCTAAGAGTGTCAGGTTCTTGTCCAGTTCTGTCATTTAGGTCGTCTCAGACTAGTACATGTCCCTGGGCCTGGAAATGGTTGTTCTTCACTTACAGGATGGAGAAGCTGTCATCGTTAAAGTATGGTGATTCTATTGGGGGGATGTAGGTAGCACAAATGAGGCCAATTGTCTCTGTTGAGATAATTTCCTCATTCATTTCTAGGCGGATGTAAAATGTTTCTATTTTGACTAATTGAATAGAGTGGATTAGGTCTGCTCTATACCAAATTAGCATACCCCCTGAATCTCTTCCCTGTTTCACACCTGGTAGTTTGGTAGATGGAACTACCAGCTCTCTGTAACCTACAGGGCAAACAGTGGGTCTGTCTCCTCTATACCATGTTTCTTGTTGGATGACATTGTCTGTATTTCCAATTTCTTTGATGAAGTCTGGGTTCCTGTAGGCCAAAGGCAGATGACCTCACACACTGTACAGTAAAAGCGTTGTGTTCCATAGTGTGTAGTGTTGTTTTTGTGTGGTTTAGGCTAGGCCATTATAGCAGGTGTGAGCAGAGCATGTTGAGTATCTGATACATAACTCTGAGGTCGCAGGATAGGGCTTGGGCCTGTTGCTCTGCTCACGGCATGGGCCTCTCTCTCTGTCTCTCTCTCTCCTTCAGACTGTAGCAATCTATGCCATATAACTGGCAACAAATGGGGGGGAAATATTTTAATCAGAAATAGATGTCCTAGAAAATCTGAAAAATATATATTAAATATCTAAAAGGTTGAAATGTCTGTTATTAATTTTAATGCCTTTTAAATATCTTAAAGATGTGTTTTCTTCATCAAAAGGAACCGTCTACAGAAAGGGAGTCTTCTGAAAGAGCCAAAACTTATTTCATATCCAAATATATTTTGTTCTGGAAAGATTGTCACATGCTTTTGAGCAGCCGTCTTTGCCTGCCTTTGACACAACCCTCTGAAGACTTCACATAAGAATAGGAGGGAAGAATGAATAGTTTCAATCAGTAAAAAGGTTTAAAAGGGGGAGAGATTTGTTTCATGTGTTTGAGTGTGCAGTTGTTCATTGTATTTTGATGTTCAGTTTGAATATATGTGTGCATTTTTGCGATTCTATCAGATAGATGCTGAGACATGCGCATATTTGACAGTCCTGTCCTCCGTTGGAGTGTCTGGCTATGAGAGACCAGTCATCCTCCCTACAGTATCTATGCTCAGCTATTTCCATTGATTAAGAGCCTCAATAACATATATGAAACGAAACAAATCTGTCTTCTCATTCATAGTCTTAGCCTTATACATATTCTCCTTATTCTTGGCCTTTATCCTATTGCTAAGAGTAAGGAAACAGGGGGTAGAGTGCAGAAGGCTATGTGTGTGTGACAGAGAGAGCCGTACTGAGAGACACACTGAGAGATTGTGTAAAGGGGTACAGTATACTCAAACATTAAGAACACCTTCCTAATATGGAACACCTTTCTGATAATGAGATGCCCCACCCCCCTATAAGGTGTCGAAAGCGTTCCACAGGGATGCTGACCCATGTCGACTCCAATGCTTTCCACAGTTGTGTCGAGTTGGCTGGATGTCCTTTCCTTGTGGTGGTAGACCATTCTTGATACACACCGGAAACTGTTGTGTATGTAAAACCCAGCAGCGTTGGAGTTCTTGACACCACCCGATGCGCCTGGCAAAAGTGCATTTCAAATCAAATTGTGTTTGTCACATGTGCCGAATACAACTGATGTAGACAGTGAAATGCTTACTTATAAGCCCTTAACCAACAATGCAGTTTTAATAAAAAATAATAGATAATAGATTAGCAAAAAATAAAAAATAATTAAAGAGCAGCAGCAGAATAACAGTATTGAGGCTATATACAGGGGGTACCAGTACAGAGTCAATGTGGAGGCTATATACAGGGGGTACCAGTACAGAGTCAATGTGGAGGCTATATACAGGGGGTACCAGTACAGAGTCAATGTGCGGGGGTACAGGTTAGTCGAGGTAATTGAGGTAATAAACAGTCTATGACATTTCCCTCCCTCCCTCCCTCCTCCTACTCCTCCTCCTCCTCCTTCTCCTCCTCCTCCTCCTCCTTTCTCTCTGTCTGTTTTGTCTTTTTAGAGAACTTGAGTAAAGCCAGCGTGATTACAGTGTGTTCTTGTTTTTCCTGCTCCTACTGTGTTGGCAGACTGAAACTCAGATAGATGGACTTGGCAGACAAATACCCAGACAGGCTGCTAACGTTAAGAGGCCCTGTGCCAACCACATAAAGACGGTACACACAGACATTCAACTCTCTGTTTTCTGTTTTACTCTTGACTCATTACTTCATTTTCTCTCTCTATCTGTCTCTCTCTCTCTCTGACTGCTGAATCTAAACACCCTGATATGTGGGTTCCCAAATGGGCCTGTGTTCGTCCTAACTGACAGTCAACCATTTGGATATACAGTATGTTCAAAGGACAAATCATCATCGGCTAATTAACAATTATTAACTGTACTGCTGTGAAAGAAGACAAATTATCATAAATTGCTGCCTAATTAAAATGTGATTGCTGGCTTAATAGTTATAAATCATTCATTTTTAACGCTGTTATCACACACGGATGGGACAAATCCAACAAAAAGCCTATTAAGCAGAAATGGATTCAGTGGTTTCTTTCAACATACCCCCACTGCCTGCCTGCCCCCCTCCCAGTGCAGTCATTACCAGTAATTACTCTACTTAGCACATTGGCTTTATCCATAGATATTAAGGAACAATTCAACTCTACTGTACAAGCTAGCAAGCTTCATGCATTTTATTTAAACTATTATGAATATCAAGTGTCTCCAATCTCCCCCACCCCAAAACTCCCATCCCTCACGTACCAACATGACACATTGAGAGCCTCACATGCTCTCCACATGTATGTTGTGAGGTTGTGTGCTCTGTGGCTCCTGTTGCTGTGTTCTCTTTATCTCTTTCCTTTCCCTTCAAGCCTTCCTCCTCGCTGTAACAAGCTGACTCTAGGGGTGTAGGGGTGAAAGCGGGGAGTTGAGAGGGGTATTGTTTAGAGTTGTATCGGTCTGACATCTTGGTAAACGGGAAGCGTGCACTCTCATCCATATTCCAGCACCTTGGCGGAGGCATTTGACCAGAGTGTTGCAGGGCCAGGAACCAAGATATTAAATATTAAAAGGGTAAAGTAGAGGCTGGATTATCCTGGGGCCCTGGACAGTTAACCAGCACTGCTTGTGTGGATATTTGTTTACTGGCTGTATCCCCATCTGGCCCCTCCACCTCCACTGGTTTCAAACACTAACGTGATGAAGAGACAGGCAGGGGGGTTCAGAAAAAACACACTTTTATTCTCTCATGTCCAAGATGTGTGTTTGATATGAGCCTCCATGTGTTTGAGTGCACAGTTCTTCATTGTTTGAATGTATGTGTGCATTTTTGCGATTCTATATGGACTAATCCCAGTTAGTAAGCATCCCATAGATATATCAATTAGTCTAAGTAATAAAGAGAGCCATGGGAGTTGAAATAGGGTGGGATAGGAGTTAGGGTGTTGGACAAAGCTGCAACACCTAATGAAGCAGCAGGTATATTAAAACATGGCTTATCATCGACATTGCCACATGGTCCATCTCTCTGATCATATCTGATCCTCCCACCATGCTCTCTAGAACATCACAGAGGGTGGGCTGTGCTCACTGCCAACTAAATGGCAGCTAGGATGAAAGGATGGAGGGACCGATTGTGGGTGGTGAGAAAAATAGAGATGTAAAGAGAGAGCGAGAGGGAAAGAGAGAGAGGCGAAGCACGGAACAGCGTGTCCTGCTGTGTGGTTGGTCGGTGTATTCCAAGAGGGGCTCAGAGATATATCAGATATCACGAGGGCCATCCACACTGGTGACATAGCCCTCACACCTTCCCTCAGCCCCCCTCCCTCCACCTCCTGCTCGGTCGCAGCCCTGGGGAGCAGGTAATGAGGTGGCTCTCTATCTGGCCCCTCCATCTCCCCTCTCCTTCAGGGGGGCAGCCTGGTGCTGAGGGCCAATGGGGGGCCTGTTGACACTCAGGGCAGGCGCTTGGCCCATTTGGCTGTGGCCTACGGCCTTCAACCATGTTTGACTTGGACTGGGTGCTGAGTGTGCCCCTCCAGACTGCTCTAGGGATGGAGATAATGACATGTGTGTGCAGAGCACTGGGCGCTGTATGTGTGTTTTCCTCGGTAAAAAAAATATGATGAAGACCACATAGGAATATGTTTCTTAGGTTTCTTAGCACATGTTGGTATTATTGAGTGTTTTTAAATATCCTATGCTCAGAGGGTCCCATCAGCCAGGGATACAGGACTACATTAATTCCACAGGTCTGAGATAATGTTGGACCTAGTGCAGGATATGGAGAGGGATTTAAGTCCTCAAACTTTAAGTACATGTCTGCATCCTATTGGGCTTCATTTCTCCCCAGACGCACTCAAAAAGAGTGAAAAACAAATACCATTGTGAAGGATGACAATTCTCTAAGAAAACAACAAGGTTAAACATTGAGGCTCCAGCTGGAATACTCTGGCTCTCCAGCTGAAATTCCATGGAGTAAGCTGTGCTGCAGTGTAACCTGCTGCTGGCGTTAGTTAACCCACTGGCTGCTTGGGGCCTGAGATGGACGGCCTCGTTCCCAGCAGCCCAGCGGAAGTGAGGGGATGGGGTAAACACTGTCTCCTGTCCTGTGGGGTTTATACCCAGGTCCTATCAGGCCAAACACTCCTCAGGGAAGGGGGGGAGGAGGAGGAGGGTACTGGCAGTGTGGGGAGAAACACCAGGGCCCACAATCCATTCCTTGGTGTTAAAGAATGACTCACTTGCATAACTCATTTTAAATAACATGCAAAAGCAAATAAATCCTAACTAAACATTGTCTTGTTGCTCAGAGGTTGACTGTACATATTCCCATACAGAGCATTGTGCAGGGGTTGCAGATCCAGGTTTTAATTGCACCAGGAAGTCATTTAAGAGAGATACAAGTGGAGGGAAAAGTCCCAGTATATCTATAGTTACCACATTCATTACGGTGGGGCCAAGCCTAGATTTGGGGCGAGGCAGGCAGCTGGTGAAATGGCCCATCTGTCACCAAGAGGAATGGTAGTGTCATCATCATTTGTGCTGTGGAATCACAGGCAGTCGCTCTAACATACACTTCTATATGGAGGTTATTTTACAATCTGCTGAGTAGCTCTGGAAAAATAAAAGCTAAATCTTAGCTGTCGCCATCCTCCTCTGCAACACTACCTCATCCATGGTCACACCTACTGCAGAAAGAACAAAAGCATAATTCTATATCATATTAAATATCATACATGCTATGAATTAGATATATGCAAATGAATGCACTGTGTATGTGTGTGTGTACTTTTTGTTTGCATGCGTGTGCCTGTTTTTTTCTTTGTGTATGTGTGTGTGCATGTGTGTGTGACATGCTGAAACATAATATGTATGTGATGGCTTAGGGTGTGAGCAGACAGTAATGAGGCAGACAACAGAGAGTCAGCCAGACCCTGAGGATTTGAAGGGCAGACAGAGGAGAGAGTGAGAGAGAGAGAGAGAGAGAGAGAGAGAGAGAGAGAGAGAGAGAGAGGGGACCAAAGTTAATAACGATAGAGGATAGAAATGGGAATGGTATATGAATTTTGGCCCTCTGTAGCTCAGTTGGTAGAGCATGAGTCCTGCAACACCAGGATAGTGACGTACCCGTACGTGAAAAAAACATGTACGCATGACTGTACGTCGCTTTGAATATAAGTGTCTGCTCAATGGCATATATTAATATATATATACACATTATATATACACATATACACATTATATTAATGTGGCGAAAAGGGTAGAGGGAAAAAGCTAGGCAAAGATGAGTGCAAGAGAAGGAACAGGAGAGAGGAAAGACAGAGGGGCTAGAGAAGGAACTGGAGAGAGGAAAGACAGAGGGGCTAGAGAAGGAACAGGAGAGAGGAAAGACAGAGGGGCTAGAGAAGGAACAGGAGAGAGGAAAGACAGAGGGGCTAGAGAAGGAACAGGAGAGAGGAAAGACAGAGGGGCTAGAGAAGGAACAGGAGAGAGGAAAGACAGAGGGGCTAGAGAAGGAACAGGAGAGAGGAAAGACAGAGGGGCTAGAGAAGGAACTGGAGAGAGGAAAGACAGAGGGGCTAGAGAAGTAAAGGGGTGAGGTGGAGGTATGTATTTGCATTATTTATCAGGACTTATTTGAGTTGGAGTTGGAAAACAAAGAAGGGAAAGGAGAAAAGAGAGGGTATAGGGGAGAAGGTATAGGGGAGAGGGGAGAGGGTATAGGGTAGAGGGGAGAGGGTAGGGGGAGAGGGAAGAGGGGAAAAGTGAGAGGGGAGATGGTAGAAGTAGATGGATTGTGTTTCATTAGCATGCTGATGATCCTCTCTATGCTGGAGCACACTGCCTGTCACCTCAGTGACTCATTCAGCCCCCTTGATCCCTGCTCCACCCCTGCATACACACACATACCAGGGTTTCTGTTTGGAAAATGGGGCACTGGACATTAGACCGGCAGCATTATAATTTACCGGACATTTGATAGATTTACCATAACCTGATAAGGGTGTCCACCCACAGTGATCAGAATGACAGAAATCACATTTAGATTATGGTAATTCATCTTAACAGAACATGCAACTCGAGGATGCAAAGATGTGCATCATTCTTACTGAAAACCAGTACGCACTTTGAAGATGTTAGAATAACTGTCCACATTTACTTTTCCTCAGCCAACAAGATGAGTAACGAACAGCAAAATCACTATATCAATCTACTATCCCCTTCAGCAGAAAAGTTGAGCTATTCTATTGGTCACCGTGAAATTCTGTGCGAGAAAGAAATAGCCTATTCCAAACAGACTCTGGGACAGTTGTGGGATGATAGTTCCCAAATTCACACAACCAGTACATCGCCCAAAAATTCTAACGTTTAGCTTAAGATGTTGATAAACTATTGTTTCTTTACATTATAAGTGCAGCAATGTGCACATGGCAGCAGGCTACTCACAAACACTTGTTCCTTGTGTTTGAAATGTTGAAAGATGGGAGATCTAAAGATGTAACACCTGGCATAGGTTGCTAATATGCCCTTGATTGTGCCTTTTGCTACTGGACAATGAAATAAAGTTAATTTGAAAACCAATAGAACATGATGATCATGGCATTGCTTTAGATGACACTGATCCCAAGGGCTGGCATTAAGATGGTGCCAAAGAACATTTTACATTCTCCCAACCAATTGTGCAAATTTTGTTATTTTTTTGCATTTTGTGTAACTTGTGTACATAATGTTGCTGCTACCATCTCTTATGACCAAAAGAAACTTCTGGACATCAGAAAAGCGATTACTCACCGCGGACTGGAAGAAACTTTTTCCTTTAACAAGTCCGACGAGAAGGATATTCTGCTTTCACTGGAACAGGGGACGCAGATCGGGGATTTATTCTGAGAATCCGGAGGCGAGCGAGCAAACTCCCAATGCCTTCCATTGTTCTTGCTAACGTGCAATCATTGGAAAATAAAATGTATCACCTACTATTAAGATTATCCTACCAACGGGACATTAACAACTGTGACATCTTATGTTTCACAGAGACGGGGCTAAACGAAGAAATGGACAATATAGAGCTGGCGGAATTTTCCATGCACCGGCAGGACAGAGACGCTACCTATGGTAAGACAAGGGGTGGGGGGTGTGTGTCTTTTTGTCAATAACAGCTGGTGCGCGATGTCTAATATTAAAGAAGTCTCGAGGTATTGCTCGTCTGAGGTAGAGTACCTTATCATAAGCTGTCGACCACACTATCTACTAAGAGAGTTCTCATCTGTATTATTCGTAGCCGTCTATTTACCACCACAATGCAAAGCTGGCACTAAGACCACACTCAACCAACTCTATAAGGCCATAAGCAAAGAAGAAAATGCTCAAACAGAAGCGGCACTCCCAGTGGCCGGGGACTTTAATGCAGGCCAACTCAAATCAGTTTTATCAAATTTCATTTGGGAAATCTGACCATAATTCTATCCTCCTGATTCCTGTCAGTGAAGTGTCTTCACTGACATTTTCAACCTCTCCCTGACCGAGTCTGAAATACCTACATGTTTCAAGCAGACCAACATACTCCCTGTGCCCAAAGAAGCGAAGGTAACCTACCTAAATGATTACCGACCATGGCACTCACGTTGGTAGCCATGAAGTGCTTTGAAAGGCTGGTCATGGCTCACATCAACTGCATCCTCCTGGACACCCTAGACCCACTCCAATTCACATACCGCCCCATCAGATCCACAGATGACGCAATCTCAATCGCACTCCACTCTGCCCTTTCTCACCTGGACAAATGGAACACCTATGTAAGAATGCTGTTCATTGACTACAGCTCAGCGTTCAACACCATAGTGCCCATGAAGCTCATCACTAAGCTATGTACTGCGGGACTAAACACCTCCCTATACAACTGGATCCTGGACTTCCTGACGGGCCGCCCCCAGATGGTAGAGTAGGCAACAACAAATCTACTATGCTGATCCTTAACACTGGGGCCCCACGGAGTGTGTACTTAGTCCCCTCCTGTATTCCCTGTTCACCCACGACTGTGTGGCCAAACACAACTCTAACACCATCATTAAGTTTGCTGACGACACAACAGTGGTAGGCCTGATCACCGACAACAATGAGACGGCCTATAGGAAGGAGGTTAGAGAACTGGCAGTGTGGTGCCAGGACAACAACCTCTCCCTCAATGTGAGCAAGACAAAGGAGATGATCGTGGACCACAGGAAAAGGAGGGCCGAAACGGCCCCCATTAACATCGACGGGGCAGTAGTGGAGTGGACGGAGAGTTTCAAGTTTCTTGGTGTCCACATCACCAACAAACTAACATGGTCCAAACACACCAAGACAGTCGTGAAGAGGGCACAACAACACCTTTTCCCCCTCAGGAGACTGAAAAGATTTGGCATGGGTCCTCACATCCTCAAAAGGTTCTACAGCTGCACCATCGAGAGCATCCTGACCGGTTGCATCACCGCCTGGTATGGCAACTGCTCTGCATCTGACTGTAAGGCGCTACAGAGGGTAGTGCGAACGGCCCAGTACATCACTGGGGCCAAGCTTCCTGCCATCCAGGACCTATATAATAGGTGGTGTCAGAGGAAAGCCCATAAAATTGTCAGAGACTCCAGTCACCCAAGTTAAAGAGTGTTTTCTCTCCTACCGCACTGCAAGCGGTACTGGAGTGCCAAGTCTAGGGCCAAAAGGCTCCTCAACAGCTTCTACCCCCAAGCCATTAGACTGCTGAACAATTCATAAAAATCGCCACAGGACAGTTTACATTGACCCCCCCCCCCTCGCTGTTTGTTTGTTACTTATGCATAGTCACTTCGCCCCCACCTACATGTACAGATTACCTCAACTAGCCTGTACCCCTGCACACTGACTCGGTACTGGTGCCCCCTGTATATAGCCTTGTTATTCTTATTGTGTTACTTTTTATTATTACTTTTTATTTTAGTCTACTTGGTAAATATTTTCTTCTTCTTAAACTGCACTGTTGGTTAAGGGCTTGTATGTCAGCATTTCACGGTAAAGTCTACACTTGTTGAATGCGGCGCATGTGGAAAATAAAGTTTGATTTGATCCAGTATCCTATTTGTGATAATGCCTAATTCTCTGGAAGCAAGGCACTCTGGTATTCCTGGAAGGTGGGATGCAGGGTGGGATTGAAGTAGGGTGGGATTGATGCGGGATGGGATTGTGGATACCTCTGATCAGCAGTCACACAGCACATTCCCTGGGAGCATGTCACAGGGGGCGGGGGAGAGGACTCTCAAATGCTTAGCTCGTTATGGTAAACGACACCTAATTAATAATGTATCAGAGAGGACTCCTTTTCCACAAACACACACTCTGATCCAGCCACCGACACAAAGCTGCTCTCCATACCCACACTAAGAAATACACACACACAGCTCCACACGCACACTGTACACAAATATTTGCATCTAGTCCCCCACTGACAAGCCCCCCCTCCCTCATGCATACATACACTCACACCCTCACAAGCATGAACATAACAGAACTGAAGTCATTAGGGCTTTGTCTCTCTTCCATAAATACATTTTCATGAGTGAAATATTAAGGTAAACTCCAGGGGTGGAGGATGGAGGAGGGAAGAGGAGAGGGGGTGTAGTAACTGTAGACTTTACGCTCAGACACCACCACCTGGTCACAGGGCTCAAGGGTATCGCCGGAGAAGAGGGGGGGCAGGTGACACGAGGGTTTGGCTGGTGCTGAGGTGCTAGTTGGAAGAAGCAGGGTCCACTCTAGCTTTGGGACACTACATCGGGAGTCTGTGTATTTGTCCCTGAGTTTTGCATCGTTCTGGTTGTTGTCGACGGAAAATCCCCCTACCACAATATAGTCGGCTTCACCCCAAAATGTTTCCTGTCAACAAAAGCAAATGTAAAATCTCTAGGAACTCTACTTGCCAGAACCAGAACAAATGAGTTGGACAGGCATTTTGACATCCATAGGTGGCACATTTGTTCACAGGACCTCCTACATTGTGTCAGCATGCGCTTGCGTGTTTAATGGGTTTTATAGTAAAGACCATAGGCAGCTTGTGAGTTTCAAGTCTGGGGAAACTTACAATGTTTCTACCATTTCTACCGGTCTGTGTCAAAATTACAATTCTTTTTATATTCGCATTTTCGTGGAACAGTTTCATTTCAATAACAACGTTTTAGTTTCTCAAAATCATTGTCACGTAGCTAATAATACAAATCTGAAGAAAAATGATACAAATAGAAAAGTTAAAACTATGCAAGCACACCAGCCTCTCTCATACGAACACTAATACACTGTGGTCCATTGGAAGCTAGAGAGATATCCTATAGGCCAATGCTGCAGTATGCCTATAACTTCCATTGCCAACTAAGTCAAAAGCATAGGCCTAAAGCCGACAAATAAAAACAGAAAATATCCTGATGAAAATTCTGGTTCTTTCAATCACATTCACCTCTCTACTCTGCCCGTCTGCCTCCCTTTCTATCTGTCTTGACTTGAGCTATTGCTGATGAAGTGCAACATTGTATCAAATCATCAACTGGATCCATCCTGAAGCTGTTGCTAGTGAAATTGTAAAATTGTATCAACTAGCCTATTCCGGGCCCATAGAGTTTCCTGCGCCAGTGAGCTTGGGACAGATAGCTGTTGTTTTACGATGTTTTCACTGGATATACTGTACGGGATCATCAGATCATGATATTTTGCTCTTCACACCAAGTAGGGTGACCACATGTCCCGGATTGTGCGGGACAGTCACGCATTTTAGCCCTTTTTGTCCTGCATCTGTATTTCTGTCATTCAGACATTCCAACCTGTCCGAGACGCACGCTGACAGAAAGACGCATCAGTCTCAGATGAATCCTCCGAGTGAGCAAAACAGCGCTCCTCTGTCTTACTGTATATAGCCCATCTATCTGATGCTGTCTGGCCAGAAATAGTATGACATGTCCTACTCTTTTGGTCCAGACAGCATCAGATACATACATGGTCTTCACATACTGAGACACAGAGGCACTGTTTCGCTCTCTCAGATGCCTTATCTGAGACTGATGCGTCTCTGTCGGCGTGCGTCTCGGTCAAATAAATTATCTCAATATTTAAATATTTTATTTGGACAGGCAAGGAGGTACGGTAGGACGGGCCAGGCCCCACAAGACCCATCCATAATGCCGGCCCTGCCAGATGTGAAGTGAAATGTGTCCCTCACTATCAAATAAATGTCAGAATCCAACTTTTGTCCGAACCGCACCATATTCCTGCACAAGTTAAATAGCGGGAAGCCATTAGACCATGCACTTCATGCCAGAGTTCCTACCACAGAATCTACCACTGTTTACACAGCAGGAATATGGTGTGGTTTGGACAAAAGTTGGATTCAGATGTTTATTTGATAGCGAAGGCTATGTCCACTTTGTCTGTCCAGTTGTTGCTTACAGTCGGCTACAGTACTCTGGGTTAGTGCTGTTACTTGGTAGGAAGGTATGACTTCAGACCTTGTCGGAGATAGATGTGGTGGAGAAGGTCATTTTTTGTAACTGGTTCCTGCGAATGTCATAAAGTGCAATGCCATGCACACACACACACATACACATACATACACACTCTCTCAGTCTCTTTCTCTCCAGCTCTCTCTACATCTTGTTATGTTTATTTGTTGCTTTGTTTGTGTTTATTATTTGTCAAATGGAGACGTACATTTAGATCAAATAAAATTGTATTTGTCACGTGCCGAATACAATTGGTGTAGACTTTACCGTGAAATGCTTGTTTACGAGCCCTTCCCAACAATGCAGTTTTGTGTGGGAGTGTCAATGTGGTGTGTGTGAGTGAGTGTGTGTGTGTGTATATGGTGTGTATACAGTGCCTTGCGAAAGTATTCGGCCCCCTTGAACTTTGCGACCTTTTGCCACATTTCAGGCTTCAAACATAAAGATATAAAACTGTATTTTTTTGTGAAGAATCAACAACAAGTGGGACACAATCATGAAGTGGAACGACATTTATTGGATATTTCAAACTTTTTTAACAAATCAAAAACTGAAAAACTTCTTCACAACAGTATCTCGGCCCTACCTGGTGTGTTCCTTGTTCTTCATGATGCTCTCTGCGCTTTTAACGGACCTCTGAGACTATCACAGTGCAGGTGCATTTATACGGAGACTTGATTACACACAGGTGGATTGTATTTATCATCATTAGTCATTTAGCTCAACATTGGATCATTCAGAGATCCTCACTGAACTTCTGGAGAGAGTTTGCTGCACTGAAAGTAAAGGGGCTGAATAATTTTGCACGCCCAATTTTTCCGTTTTTGATTTGTTAAAAAAGTTTGAAATATCCAATAAATGTCGTTCCACTTCATGATTGTGTCCCACTTGTTGTTGATTCTTCACAAAAAAATACAGTTTTATATCTTTATGTTTGAAGCCTGAAATGTGGTAAAAGGTCGCAAAGTTCAAAGGGGCCGAATACTTTCGCAAGGCACTGTATATAGTCTCGTGAGTGTGTGTAGGTTCAGTGCAAGATAGAGTCAGCGCAGATAGCTTGGGGTACCATTTATTGCTTATTTAGCACTCTGGCCATTTAGCAGTCTTATGGCTTGGGGGTAGAATCTGTCTCTGGGCCTTTTGATCCGAGATCCGATGCTCCGTTGCCGTTTGCCTGATGGTAGCAGAGTGAACAGTCTATGGCTTGGGTGGCAACCCCCTGATATAGAGGTCCAGGATGGCAGGGAGCCACCTCCTGGGAGTGCATCCTCAGTGGTGACAGAGAAACAAAAACAAAAAAGGACCTGAAAATAGAATAACACAAAAGGTGAAAGGTGTGGGATGTAGACTGAGAGAGAAATAGAGAGAAAAAGAGGGGAGGTTTTGAGATGCATAGGATTCTGTAAACAGTCTATGCGGGGGCTGGAAAATTAACTCTGCATAAATTGTGTGAAACATGTCCTATTTTCTCTGCTCGTTCTTTAAGAAGGGTTACAGGGCTGTCAGATAAATGTGAGACAGGCATTTCCCCCATGCTTTTGATCTTCCCTCTTCTTTAAAAACACTTCTGAAAGAGAGAGGGGAGGCAGGAAGCAGGTCGCTGTGTGACTGAGGCTGGGGTTGGGGCTGAGGCTGAGGCGGTGTCATGGGGTAGTGGTGGTGATAGTGAGAGCGGAGGAGAGGAGGCAGGGGAGATGTGTAGACAGGAGACACATGTAGACAGACTCTTCACAGGAGGCATGCGATGGGAGTCAGTTATCACACCCTCATTGACACTCCCTTTGCAGTTGTTACAACCAGCACCTCTCACTGGGAGAGCAGAGAGTTGCTGCTGTTCTCTGTGATATCTGTGTCAGCACTTTGCTATACGGGACAGACAGATGTGTACCACGACCGTGTCACAGACATAGCCATAGATTACAGGTCAGCTTGTACTGTACACACTCCGCTGTTGAGATAAACAGTACCAGGTCTGTCAGATGAATATGGGCTTTTGTCTAAAGGGTGAAGGCAGCAGCGTAAATGTACTTTCACATTGTATGTACTGTATTGTGTCTCTGGGGACTCTAAAATGAATTTCGTCCAGTGGAATGAACAGCATTATACTGGTATTGTGAAATTATACAATCATTTATGGTCTTGGCTGTATATGATAATAAGACATGAGTGTGAATCTAAGGCAGTGTTTACACAGGCAACCCAATTGTACTATCTTTTGGGTTCACATCAATCACATCAGATCTTTTTCTGAGCTGATCTACATGGTCAAAATGCCAATAAGTGAAACAAATTTCAGCATTGGGCTGTCTGTGTAAACACAACTGTAGTGGTTCTACTATATTATTGGCTACATACAGTACATTCAGAAAGGGTTCAGACCCCTTGACTTTTTCCACATTGTGTTATGTTACAGCCTTATTCTAAAATGGATGGAATAGTTTTTTTCCTTCATCAATCTACACACAATACCCCATAATGACAAAGCAAAAACAGGTTTTTATAAACTGAAATATTACATTTACATAAGTATTCAGACCCTTTACTCAGTACTTTGTTGAAGCACCTTTGGCAGCGATTACAGCCTCGAGTCTACATAGGGTATGACGCTACAAGCTTGGCACACCTGTATTTGGGGAGTTTCTCCCTTTCTCCTCTGCAGATGCTCTCAAGCTCTGTCAGGTTGGATGGGGAGCGTCGCTGCACAGCTATTTTCAGGTCTCTCCAGAGATGTTCGATCGGTTTCAAGTCCAGGCCCTGGCTGGGCTACTCAAGGACATTCAGAGACTTGTCCCGAAGCCACTCCTGCGTTGTTTTGGCTGTGTGCTGAGGGTCGTTGTCCTGTTGGAAGGTAAACCTTTGTCCCAGTCTGAGGTCCTGAGCACTCTGGAGCAGGTTTTCCTCAATGGTCTCTCTGTACTTTACTCCATTCATCTTTCCCTCGATCCTAAGTGGTCTCCCAGTCCCTGCCGCTGAAAAACATCCCCACAACATGATGCTGCCACCACCATGCTTTACCGTAGAGATGGTGCCAGGTTTCCTCCAGACGTAACGCTTGGCATTCAGACAAAATAGTTCAATCTTGGTATCATCAGACCAGATAATCTTGTTTCTCATGGTCTGTGTCCTTTAGGTGCCTTTTGGCAAACTCCAAGCGGGCTGTCTGTGCCATTTACTAAGGAGTGGCTTCCGTCTGGCCACTCTACCATAAAGGCATGATTGGTTGGAGTGCTGCAGAGATGGTTGTCCTTCTGGAAGGCTCTCCCATCTCCACAGCTCTGTCAGGGTGACCATAGGTTCTAGGTTACCTCCCTGATCAAGGCCTTCCTCCACAGATTGCTCAGTTTGGCTGGGTGGCCAGCTCTAGGAAGAGTCTTGGTGGCTCCAAACTTCTTCCATTTGGGACATTCAATGCTGCAGAAATGTTTTGGTACCCTTGCCTCAACACAATACTATGTCAGAGCTCTACGGACAATTCCTTCAACCTCATGGCTTGGTTTTTGTTCTGACATGCACTGTCAACTGTAGGACATTATATAGACAGGTGTGTGTCTTTTCAAATCATGTCCAATCAATTGAATTTACCACAGCTGGACTCCAATGAAGTTGTAGAAACATCTCAAGGATGATCAATGGAAACAGGATGCACCTGAGCTCAATTACGAGTCTCATTGTAAAGGGTCTGAATACTTATGTAAATAAGGTATTTCAGATTTTTATTTGTAATACATTGACCAAAAACCTTTTTTCACTTTGTCATTATGGGGTATTATGTGTAGATTGATGAGGAAAACATTTTTATTTAATAAATTCTAGAATAAGGCAGTAACGTAATAAAATGTGGAAAAAGTGAAGGGGTCTTAATATTTTCTGTATGCACCGTGAATGTTCCCAATCTGTCCTCTAACATCAAACCTAGTGTATGACTACACTCCTCATCCTCAACATCAACAGCTTTTCCTCTCTCCTCCTGCCTCCCTCACCTTCACCCTCCATGTCAAACTGAATCTGCATCTGCTGCTGTTTTCCCAACTAATGAATTACAAACAGTAGGGAAAAAGCAGGGCATCTCTCTCTGTCTCCCACAACAACAGTATTTCCATTTATAATTTCAATTGTTCATTTGCATGAGAAAATTAGACATGCATGGTGTTTTTGTGTTTGTTTTTTTGCTTAATTTTTCCACTAATTATAAGCAGCACTGGCACATTATTTACATAAATAATTGTTGTTCCTTCTGTTCACTCTGTCTTTTCTTCCCCTGTTTCTTTATCAGAGTTGTTTTGGCATTTGTTGTCCGTAGGGGCAATTCTCCTCTGAGAGTGCTTTCTCATCTCCCCTAACTGAAACATCTTGGAACTTGGCATATAGAGCATCTTCACTTGATGTTTGTTGTGCTGTTTTGTTGTCCTTTGTTTAAAATATATTTATTTTTACTCTTTTACAAGTGTTGAGCTGTCCTTTTATTGTCCATTTATTGTGTCAGGTGCAAACATTATTTTACTTTAAGAAATAGTCTTTCTAAAACATTCTATCAATGGCTTACTGTATAAAGTTAGGCTTAGATTCAATCAGATCAAGCATTAACCGGCGTTGGAGCTGTCAAATCAGTGAGCAGCTGCTCTTGATCATTGTCACAAAGCTACACCGTCCCACTCGTGTTAGAAGTTCAGAACGAGAAAGTGTAGGCTATTTAGAAATAATGACGCCCAAATTGAAAGGTATTCAATGAAATTAGAATTTCTATCAGCCTAATTGAGGTGTATAGGTGGTGAGCCGTAGCAAGCTATCTGCATGAGTTTTCGAGATGATAGATCTCTGAGGAGCTGTTTTTTTTAAACATATTGTGTATTTTTTATTTCTCTGAAAACATTTACATTTCTTGGAATGGTCAATTCTTGCAAATTTTCACAAAATACTGACTTTCGTGTTCGCTAGCTGGACAGGCAATCGCCGCGGAGAACTAAACTGTAAACCAATCAAAACGTGTGTACTATTCATGGTACGATCTACAATCACGTTATCCGTAACTAATGTAGAGACAGCTGGTAATGAAGAGTTCGACAGAGATCTCCGTCTGACACTGCTATCAGGTAAATAATGTTTTATTTATTTGTAATCTAACCATTTCGTTATAGAAACGTGATACCATCAACCCAAGCTGTAAAATGATTCCCAATTCAGAACACAGCAACCTTAGTAATGTAGCTAGCTTGTTGGTTAGCTAGCTAGTTACAACAAGTTCATCTGTTGCTAGCTACCTGAAGCAGATAGCCTTATCACTAGCTAGCATGTCATTCCACAAATTTTAGCTGTCAGTTTATTCCAAGTAATAATTTAAGATGACAAAAATCTATAGGACAAGTAGTGTACATCTACTTCAGTCATCAGGGCAGGACCCACTCATTTCATTCATACTGACAAATAGTAAAAGCAACTTTATCCTTGTCAATAGTTGGAGTAGGATGAAAACACCCAGCCTCAGACTTTTAGGATGTTCATTTTCTAGCTCACAAATTACATTATTTTGCTGTAATGATTTACTGTATTTTGTTTATTCTTGTCTTTCACTTTTGTGTCACGTGATCTGTTTAGCTCTCCTTTGTCCTGCTCCCAGAGAATAACCAAGTGCTAGTCACCAAGCATGAACTGATTCACTCACCTGTGAGGAGAACCATCCTACAGCAGTTTGAACTAGACCTGCCGTCACTGTTTGGATTTTGGGACCACATATGCATTTGCCTGTTGTCTTTTCTTTGTGGATTCTATCTTACACAGTCTAGTTCATTTTAGAGTTGAAGAACACCAACTACAGATACAAGTGGTTGTTTGAGCATCTTGAAGACTAAATTCAATGTAGAGTCAGTGTAACCGATGACAAACAGATTATTTTACTATTGTAACAAGCAGTGGTGAGAATTCTATTGTCCTCGTCAGGAGCCCAGCCTTTTGCCATAGATGGTTGAGTTCTTGTCTCTGGACCACACAAGCTTCAGTCAGTTACATTGGTGATCAGAGTGGGATCCTTCTGATATGCATATGAGGCCTGGGCACACACATGCTCCTAGAGAGAAGGTGGAATACTAAAGTATGCGTTGATGACAGGTCTGCAGTCTCCATCAGAGGCCCATGCTTTTGGCACAGATGGTAAAGCTCTCATTTCTTGACTGCAATATTGTAAGATTGTGCCCTCCACAGCACTTGATATACATTAATTGGTAGGTTACGCTATATTTATGTAGCCAGGTGGTAAAAGCGCATAGCTATATTAATTTTTATCCACTAGCTGGTACCATCCCTTTAAGAGATTCATAAACAAGGTGTGCTGGCGGTTATGGGATTGCGCAGTGTGTAAGAGTGAGAACAAGCAATTACACTGGAGACCTGTTGAAATCCATCGTGGAGCCAACGTTACTTTAGATGGGTAAATTACACTTTATCATCCTCTTGTACCGGAATATATCTTATTTTGCATCATCTGCAGTGTTTAATAGTTCATTTTGTAATATTTATGCCAGACGGTCATGTTAACCTGTTGATACTTTCAGATTGACATGAGGATGTTAGCTTCTTGTTAGCTGTATACCAGTGCTCTCAGAACCACGTTGTGAAGTTGATGATAACATCATTTGAAGTGTGAGTAATTATCAGAAGTACATTCTATTTCATCTAAAGCTTCAGGTTGTTGTATATTGTTTCCTTTTTGAATTGTAATTTCTGTTGATATGACATTTCCCCCAGTGCAGTATGGGTGAGATGAGGATCTACTGTTCCATGTGGGGTTAGTGGACAGTATGTTTGTAAGTATTCATGTTTTATGACTAAATGTCATTTTATTCATGGATATCTTGTACTCAGATATTTGAAATTTTAGAAAGTCTATTCTAACTGAACATTGTGGTGTCTGTATTGTTTTGTGTTTTTCTATAGAAAGTAGAGCCACTACAGTTTATGCATTTCACTTTGTACTTATTGTACTCCGATTGTTTTATGCACTTAACTAAGACATTTATTTCACTTGATTGTGATTTGGACTGAACTTTATGGTGACTTCATCTTGTGGTGATTTCCCTTCTACATTATCCTATTTTAAATTTAAGTTTCGACAGAATAAACAACCCCAAATGAGTTTGTCTTGTGCTGGGTTTACTTTCGCCAGGCTACATTTATATACTGCTTAAGACACCTTTGCTATTTGCCTCTGTACTCAATAAATGGCGCATCATTATTTGTGAAGGTTTTCTTTGTTCATATGTATATACATTATGGAAAACATGTCGCACACTCAGTCATAATTAGTAAAATAATGAATGTATTGGCAAGATTTTGGCACCGTGAACTTAGGAAAGTTAATAATTTAAACCATCAAAGTATACTCACATTTAGTATTTGAAACTCGAACATTCATTTACCAACTGCTCACCATGGTATTGGGCAGCTGCTGTTTGAACTCATCTGGTTTAGAAATCAAACACTGGTTATCTTATTACACAGCACATTGTACAACAGATTTTTAGAGAAGATTGTATTGCAAGGTAAGCTATATGTGTAGGCTATGCTATATGTATTGGCTAATATGCAGCTGTCACTTTTCAACCTCCATTCTAGCACACATGACACACATCTTTCTATTTTCACTGAAGACAAATATGAACACAGCATGTAAAGTATTGGTCCCATGTTTCATGTGCTGAAATAAAAAATCCCAGAAATGTTCCAGAAGCACATAAAGGTTATTTTTGTTCAGAATACATGTTTTTATTTGGGTTTCAATGCAAAGTGCATGAATTGTTTCTTTAAGCCTACAGCGAGTTATTTGAAATTAGACACATAATCATTCCAAAACATGAGTCAACAATTTAATTGACAGAGAGCCAATGAAACACACAATTACATTTACAGTAGCTGGCTAGGCTAGTCTGTAACATTGGCTAGCTTTCAATAAATTGGCTAAATGGTTGTGATATGTGGTTGTCCCACCTAGCTATCTTAAGATGAATGCACTAACTGTGAGTTGCTCTGGATAAGAGCGTCTAAATGTAAAAAAAAAAAAAAAAAAAAAAAAGTTACATGCATATTTCAAGTGCATTTGAAAAGTATTTCTTATTTCAGTCTAGGAGCTAGCTAGCTATATCTGTTCCTCTTCATCAGAAAGTAGCACAGAGGCTGTGTTTACATCGTAGATAGATGCAGACCATTGGCTGCCTTCATCACGAGGGGTATGTACGGGAGTTGGGATTAGTTCCAAGTTTAGTAGTTCGGCAAATTTTCAGTGTTTAAATATTTTTTAATGAGAAAATGAAAGAATTGAAGGTGCCAACAAATGTTGTAGTCATCAGAATAATGTTTTAATGTCAGATACAAAAAAGCTCCTGCTTCCTCGAATGGGATAGATTAACTTCACATTTTAAGGCTTTGGCCCATCACATAGTAGATTACATTCCAGTATTTAGACTTGTAAACAAGGCTGCATGGAATTTCTCTTAATGCTACTCTGTGCAGCCAATGGCAATGTTCAAGAGCTGCTTGGGGATTTGACAGATCTAAAGCAGTTCCATCTCCGACACCGCCAAAACAACCGCCATGTGGATGTCCTGCTAAAGCAACTCTGATAGAGACATAAAAACATAGACTTTCGATGTAAAGGGGGTTGAAATATTTGTTTAGTTTTTTGTTGATGTTTGTTGTCGTTGTTGTGGTTTAGTATAAGAAGTCAGGGTGCATTGTGGTTAGGGGGCGGTGTGTTTCACAGGTATAGCTGTGAATTGAGCTGTTAAGAGTTTTCACAGTTCATAATGAACTCTACTGACAGTAATTGTAGGCAAGCAGTGCTGTTATGTTATGCCCAACACAATTACCATGTTATGCACTTCGCAATATAAAGTCTGTTCATTGATACGGATGTATAGTTGGCTTGCATCACATCAATTAATTCCACTGAAATGTGTTTGATCTAGTTACAGTTTCACTCACAGTAACGGAGGAATGCTTCCCCCCTGGCTCTCCTGATCGAAGCTAAACTGTGGATTAAGTGTTTTGATGGCAAAATAAATTGCAGACAACTGGTGCTTTAGCATATTATGTTGACTGCCATTTATTTTGCCATCAAGAGCATAAGCTAGTCTGAGCATGGGCCCTTCGAAAAGACTGTGATCAGCATCATCTTGTTCCACACAAGACATACTCAATTCCATTATAACTGCTGCTTCCCCCAGTCTATTTGATTGGGTCCTATGTGGAGCCCTGGTGTAAGGGCCCAGTTTGTTCCCAGTAACAAGGGGGAGGAGAAGTCATTGGGAGAGAGGGAGCAGCATGTTGAGGGCATGGCTACTTCTAGTTTTAATTGAGGGGGAGTGAGAAGAGTGGATAGGGAGGTGTTGTGAGGGGTAGAGGAGGGCGATCTTCAGAGGCCAATTAATTTGGAATACAAAGCAGCAGAGCAATCTGCTTGGGTTTCTGTCAGGGTGCATGGCTCGCTCACACCGGCCTTGTCTGAGGTTTCCAAGATCAGATTAATGCTCCTCCTCACATCCCCCCACTCTCTCTTTCCTTTGCTCTACCTCTTCCATTCATCTACTGAAACACACATTGCTATTATCTGCTGATCACCAAAGGGCGTGTCTGCACTCCTCTTGGTGTCTGCCAAGTATAACAGCACCTTTAAACCACTACTGTCTGACCTGTGTGTTCTCACCAGAGGCCTGTCCAGAACCAACCCCTGGTAGACCAACACTAAGGAGACCAAGGCCCAACCAGACACTGCTAGAGAGGGTCTGTACCTAGTCTCACTCTGTCTGCCTGTCTGTCTGCTGCCCCCACTGGAAGCTGGCCCCTACCTACCACCATGCACCCACAGCCACACAGAGCCACATACAGCCACACACAGAGCCTGTTTAAAGAGACAGGCCTCTGAGACACACTGGAAAAGCCTGGACTCCCACGATAACTAAGGAGAGAGAGATGTTCTGTCATCCAATGCTGAGCATCCCTTTGGAAGCTTTACAACAAGCACCAATCCTCCAAAAATGGTTTTACAATGGAATCCATTCTCTTACAGTTGCACAGTGTTTATGATTGTTTACTATACTGGTAACCTGGGTGACTATTACAACCAACAAAAGAAAGGAGGAAACAGGTGTATCCATGTTCTACTCAGTCCTGATATTCTCAGACCATTGTTTCATTCAGCGTAGAGAGTAAAACATGGAAGAGAGGAGAAAAAGAGGAGTGGAAAGGAAGAAGTATGGAGGAGGGAGGTGGAGTTAATAAGAGCTGACGCTCCTCTGTGAGATGTTTAATTCATGGTGAGGCTGGCCAGTATAACGTGACTGGCCAGGTAATGGGGAGGGGAGACAGAGAGCTGCTTTCTGAAATTGAGTAGAATGTGAGGCTTCAAGGAATCCTTTGTCTCTTAGATCAACAATGGGCACAGCTCTCAATATGCATTCCATTGTGCTCTTTCTCTCCAGAGAAATCTAAAATCAAAATGTCTCTGTCATATGCACAGGATACATGTGGTGTACACAGTACAATGCTTATTTGCAGGCTCACCTGTCAACAATGCATCTACAGCAATAAAACCAAATCAAATTGTATTGGTCACATACACATGGTTAGCAGATGTTATTGTGAGTTTAGCGAAGTGCTTGTGCTTCTTGATCCGACAGTGCAGTAATATCTAACAAGTAATCTAACAATTCCACGACAACTAGCTAATACACACAAATCTAAAGGGGTGGAATAAGAATATGCACACACAAGGGTCAAAGACATATAAGGTTTTCAAAGTAGCAAAAAAAAATAAAACGGCAATTATAATTCCCTAAAAGGCTTTTATATGTTTGTTGGAGTGTCACCTATGCCCTTCTATTAGTCATATTCAAGAATAAAGCCAATAAATAATTTTTATTGTGATTCATATGAATGTACCTTAGTAAAATGTAATTCAGTATAACACTAAGTGTTTTTTTATATTTATTAAATTTGATACCCATTTGCACAAATGTGATGCCCAACATGTTACGTTGCATTAAGTTGCATTATTACATGATAGTTCATGTTGTAATTATGCATTGTTACACTGTAACAGGTACATTTCTATTCAATGCAGGTACACAAATTCAACTTCAAGATACCTACACAAAATAGCTACATAAAATGCCCAACAAACTACTTCAATTCAAACTTGTACAGTCTTGATTTTTCATAAAGTGCCTCAAATTCGAAGTGGCTATTAACTAATATAATTCATAATCCATTTTTAATCCATCATTGTGTGTGTGTGTGTGTAATATTATATTAACTAATATAATATATCAGTTATACCTTAACTGCAGTGCAATAAAACATTAACTACAGTGTAATAGTATAACTTAATGTTAAGCGTTATCCACCAAGCTTTATATGCTATTATATCCTCTTCTGTTGCTGACAGTAGCATGAAACCATGAAAACAATACCTTGCTTTTCTTCTGGCTAGTCTTTCCTTCCTAGCAACTGGATCTGCGTTAATCTTTTGTCTGTGCCATGCAGCCCTCTCCTTATTAGACAACGGCATCTACAGTATAAAGATAATGTGCCTTGAAATACCTTAAAATGCCATAAAATAGTTTAAAATGATAATATTCAGTATTTATACAACAAATAAATGTTGTAAACTAGTGAAAACATGGGATAGCAAAGCTAGCATTAAGCATAACGGGTGACATTGAGGTATAACATGAGACTTTTGTTGTGCTCAAGGACAAAAGCATGATACTGAAGAACTGATTTCATACATAAACATATTTAACAGGCAGTCCCTTTGCCACCTATATAAAGTAATGACCTTGATCTATAAATACTATCCTTACTTTTCATATTTAATATAGTTTTTTATAAAATAATAACATTAAAAGTATGTTTTCTGTATTGTACTGAAGGAATGCGTTTTTGTTACAAAGGTTACTAGAGGGTGAAAATGTGAAATCATCAAATATTTCAGAGATTTACTCACCTCATCACATTGATAGAGGGTCTTCAATGGGTCTTCTTTGTGATGTCACACACTGTCACATGATTACATCATGTGATATTATTTAAAATTACGTTTTACAATTTGTTATACTGAATGACATTGATGAAGCTCAAAAGTCAAGACAAAAGTTATTCAAGTTTTTAAATATTTTTTAGATACATTATGTCGCCCATTGTTCTATATGTTTTTACAAACACTAACAATTATGCCATGGGTATTCATTTATATTTTTAGGGTGAATTTATACATTTTAAAAACACTTTTGTCATTACAATTTTAAACCGGACAGTTACACTGAAGGACATTTTGACACTTTAGAGCTCAATAACTCCCTTAATTGAATAGTTTGCAACACAAATATGTCTGGGTAAAAACGGGTAAGAGTTTAATGATTTAATGTTATTTTTATCCATATTTATCTTTTTATATTAAATGAATGGCCTTTGGACACCAAATTTACACGTCTCGTCTTTGACCAAAAATATATGGATGAGTGAAGACCGAGCGGCATAGGTAAGATGCAATAGATGGTATAACTTACAGTATATACATATAAGATGAGTAATGTAAGATATGTTAATATTATTAAAGTGGCATTATATTGTTGTACTTTTTGCAGGTATGAATGAAATGTCTTTCTGTGGATTACTGTCTGTCTGTCTGTCTGTCTGTCTCTGTCTCTGATGGGCAAATAGTTAAAGTACAAAAGATAAAATAAATAAACATAAAAATAGGTTGAATTTACAGTGGAGTTTGTTCTTCACTGGTTGCCCTTTTCTTGTGGCAACAGGTCACAAATATTTCTGCTGTGATTGCACACTGTGGTATTTCACCCAATATATATGGGAGTTTATCAAAATTGGACTTGTTTTTGAATTATTTGTGGGTCTGTGTAATCTGAGGGAAATCTGTGTCTCTAATATGGTCATACATTTGGCAGGAGGTTAGGAAGTGCAGCACAGTTTCCACCTCATCTTGTGGGCAGTGTGCACATAGCCTGTCTTTTGAGAGCCAGGTCTGCCTACAGCGGCCTCTCTCAATAGCAAGGCTATGCTCACTGAGTCTGTACATAGTCAAAGATTTCCTTAATTTTGGGTCAATCACTGTGTACTCTGTTTAGGGCCAAATAGCATTCTGGTTTGCTCTGTTTATTTGCAAATTCTTTCCAATGTGTCAAGAAATTATCTTTTTATTTTCTCATGATTTGGTTGGGATTGTGTTGCTGTCCTGGGGCTCTGTGGGGTCTGTTTGTGTTAGTGAACAGAGGCCCAGGACCAGCTTGCTTAGAGGGCTTTTCTCCAGGTTAATTTTTCTGTAGGTGATGGCTTTGTTATGGAAGGTTTGGGAATCGCTTCCTTTTAGGTGGTTGTAGAATATAACAGCTCTTTTCTGAATTTGCGGTTATCGGCCTAATTCTGCTCTGCCTGCATATCTCTCTCTCCCTGTGTGTGTGTGTGTGTGTGTGTGTGTGTGTGTGTGTGTGTGTGTGTGTGTGTGTGTGTGTGTGTGTGTGTGTGTGTGTGTGTGTGTGTGTGTGTGTGTGTGTGTGTGTGTGTGTGTGTAAGCGGTTTCCTTGCAGGCATTTCACACCCCTGCAGTGATAATCAATCTTAATCAAGGTGCTTGTGAAATATTTGCCTTTGCCCAGTCTGGGAGTGGCTCTGGGCTGGAGAGGAGAATGCTTTCCAAATCTCCACTATGATGACTGAAGTCTCAGACACACAGTGGCCCTGTCCACAACCTCTGAATGATGGTGATGATAGCTATGTTGATGATGATAACTATTGTTGTTGTTCTTGCTGCTGTTGTTGTTGTTTATTCAGATGAAATAGTACTATTCATATTCAGGGAAGAGCATTTGACAACAATCCTCTGTCTCGCTCTCTCCCTTCACTCTGTGCCCCTTGATGTGTTCTCTACCCCTCCCCTCTCCGTCTTCTCTCTCTCTCTCTCTCTCTCTCTCTCTCTCTATCTCTTCCTCATTGCGGATGCAGAGAGTGTCGTTGCAGCCATAGACCTCTGCGCTGGAAACACCCAGCAGACAAGAAAAATGACGGCCGGCAGAATCTCATTTTCTGAGGGGCTGCAAGTCAGGCAGGAAATGGCTATTATTCCATCGACACTGTCGGCATTAAGTTATTTCCTTCTCTAAATGTCCATGAATATCTATTGAGTTCCAGGTGCGAGCGCTGGAGCTTTTGTTGCCACACACTCGGATGATTGCAGCCCTATATTCCGCCTGGTGCACCCTCACTTCTGAGATTGAAGTGAAAGACAATGGTATTGGAAATTGGCTAATAAATCCAGCGGAAGGAAAGGCCTGCTTGAGAGCTACCGCCAGCTCATTCCATTTTTAAAAAGGGATAAAACCCCTCACACTTTTTTCTAACTCGTATTTCTTCTGAAAAGGGGACTGACGACATGGTTCGCTCAAACAGCTCCAGCAGGCCCATGCAAGGCCCTGTCGCCTGAACACTAACAGTGGTGTTAACATTGATAGGAGATTAATGCTGCAATGTGGCCACAGGAATGATACACCATGTCTTCACAATGCATCAATAATTCAGGCAAATAAGATCATAAATAGATGTCACTGAGAAAAGACTGAAACAAAGAGATGGAAGGGGAGAGAGCTCTGCATGTAATTGTTATGCTTGTTGCTTTAATGCTAGTTTATTATGAATCTGAGCTAGCTCACACACTGGAATAGGCCAGGGCTGGGAGGAGGGTAAAAAGAAGGGCAGGATGGCGGAGGGAAGGCAAGGCAAGGGGACCGAACAGCGTGAGATAATGATCACTGCATCCAATCTAGGATATGAGTGGGCAGTTACCTCCCAGTGCACAGCAACACAGTGGCCAGCCAGCAGGAAAAACAGGGCTGGAGCCCTGCTAACATGTGTCCAGTCTGAGGCAGTCCACTGTAGTGGGGAATGGGGCGAGAATTGATTGAAGGTGTTGGACCATAAATGAAGGTATTGATTTTGGGGTCAGAGACTGGGGATGAGGTCTTGAAATAAATGTATCAATATATCAAATATATTCCACACACACCGCATATACCCAGACTCTAACACGTATATTATAAATCTTATTAAGCCTAATATATAGTTGAAGGACAAATGTGTAATGGCTTTATAAACAATAACTTTTGAGTGAAAAAACGCACACAGGAAGAAAATGGTTCCCAATCAACATTGTATCTTACATTTATATCAGACAAGTGCATCATTAGCTATTTAGGGTAAATTAATTATTTGTGATAATCAGGAGTTAATTCATGTTTGCGTTTGCTTAAAGAAGACATTTACCTATTATGCCTGTCTCAAATCAAGTAAACATAGTAAATTACTCTTGATTATAAGTGTGAAAAGTAACAAACTCTTGAGGTATGAAAGTAACAGATTAAGTTTCACATTAAAATGCCTCTTTTCAGACAGATTCATCTAGTCAGTGTGCATGATAAAATAATGTTAATGCACTTTAAAGTGAGCACTCAGGAAAGGTTAAAGTGCCAGCGATTGATGGGTCAGAGCAAGATACTAGGAAGAGGCAAAGAAGAGGCAAGCACTGGCTGTCACCAACCGCGCCAGGACCATGGACAGTTCTTCCACTCGTGGGATATCAACAGAAACATCACTATTTTAACATCACCAACTAGCTTGGTTTTCTCGAACTCGTCAACCAAAATAGCTGTTGCCTATGTAGGCCTATTGGATATTTTTTAAATAATTATTTATTGAAGTTCTTGTCTCTTATCATTGAATCTCTGCTTGCTAGTCAAATTAATAGAATGATTAGAATGAGCGACTGGGTCAAAACATGAGGACTGCCGACCAGCCACCTTGGATATCAACTTAAAAATGCAAAAACTAATTTACTTGTTAAAATAATGTTTTTAATAAAAACAATGTCATTCATATTTTTATAAATATGTTGGTAACAGTTTTAGAAAAACAAAAAAGCCCCTCAAACCCGGAGATTATTGTGTAATAACTCCCTCCTAAGGGCTGTTCCTGACACTTGGCTTTGATAATTCCCAGGTTCTCAAGCCTTATTGCTTAAATAATCACTGCATAATAATCTATTTAAAAACAAATCTAGAATTTTCATTGACCCAAGGGACTTGTAAAAAGTGGGATGATGCTGTTGTTCATCTGAAGTACTTTTAAATTATTGAAATCTTTGAAAATGACTCTTTGGTTAATTCAACCTATTCTATTCAATTTGTCTGAAATCAAATAACAAATTCGACAGATCAATGATATTTTTGGAATTGAATGAAAGCTTCTAAATTGCATACAACACCTCATGTGCATACATTGAATAGCAGAGGGGGGCATGTGGCGGCAGCAGCCTATCAGAAGAGTTGGAGGTGTGACTTATTGGGGGCATGGCTTTCAGTTTGTTCTTCTTATCCACCCCTGTGAGTGAATGTAATTCCAGTTATGTGGTCTATTGTAGGGCTGTTACAGTGACTATATGACCGCCACACTGGCAGTAATGAGTCATGACTGCAGTCACAGTAAATAGGCTTCTCCAAAACTGAGCTTTTGATGCCGCTGATGGTCATTAGTGTCCTACCAAACGGCCGGGTTGCTAATGGCCTGGCACGCAGCACTCTATTGTCCCTCTAATCGCTCTGATCTTGATGCAAATGCAATCGAAAATCAAATCAAACACATCATGACAGCCCTGACATTCAGAGTTTGAGCAGAATCAGATCAGATGTTGCTCAGTGAGAGCCAGCTCCTCATAGCTGGTTGTTGCATGGAATGAAATAAGTGTTCCTATAAGCCCATGTAACGTAATAGTTCTAGGCTATGCTTTGCAACTGAGTGAGAAAACAGAGTTTTGATGGCCTCTATTAAAAAGAGAAGGGTCCCAAAAGCTTTCTATAGGCTTATATTTATTTATGTGCAGTGGTCTAACGCATCACTACAGACCCAGGTTCGACTCTGGGCTGTATCCCAACCGGCCTTGATTGGGAGTCCTTTAGGGCGACGCATAATTGGTCCAGCGTTGTCCGGGTTTGTCACGACTTCCGCCGAAGTTGGCTCTCCTGCCCGTTCAGGCGGTGCTCGGCGGTCGTCGTCACCGTCCTATTAGCCACTACCGATCCATTTTTCGTGTATCTGTTGGTTTTGTCTAAATTGGTTTCACCTGTGTGTTGTTTAGTTAATTAGTGTCTGTATTTAATGTAGGTTGTCCCGCCCTTGTTTTGTGCGGGATTGTTTATTTTGTCATTCATTTTGTCTGTCGGTGTGTTGTGTTTCCTATTCTCCGGTTAGTCTTTATCCTGTGTTGGATAATTTTACCCTGTGTGTATTTGGGTTGACCGTTGTTTATTTTGTTCACCGGAGAATAAACTTTATATCGCTATCTGCTCTCTGCGCCTGATTCCACCCACCTTGATTAGACGTGACAGAATCCCGCACCATACATGGAATCAGCAGGAGCAGCAGCGTCTCCTCTCTCATCGATGGAAGAGAGGGTCCTCCATCATACCAGCGTGCTTCACCGGATTGGTTCTGCTATGGACCAAATGATGGAGAGAAAGGATCGATGGGAGAGGAGTGGCCTCCCCACCTCATCTCTACCAACCCCTTCTCCAGCACCTCCTGTTTCTGCGACCACATCTGGCTCTGGGGCTCTTCGGCTGACACTCCCACGGGAGTTTGACGGATCGGCAGCTGGGTGCCAGGGTTTCCTCCTTCAGCTGGTACTATACCTGGCTACCGTGCCTCCTGCTCCCTCTGGAGAGGAGAGCGTGTGCGCCCTCGTCTCCTGCTTGACTGGGCGAGCCCTCGAGTGGGCCAACGCAGTATGGAATGGTCCGGACTCGGCTAAGGATAATTACCCAGAGTTCACCCGCCGATTCCGAGCTGTTTTTGACCATCCACCCGAGGGTCAGGCGGCGGGTGAACGGCTGTTCCACCTGCGTCAGGGGACGAGGAGCATACAGGATTTTGCCCTTGAGTTTAGGACTTTGGCAGCAGGAGCAGGATGGAACGACAGGGCCTTGATTGATCATTTTAGACATAGTCTCAGGGAGGACGTCCGCAGGGAGCTGGCATGTCGGGACACCACATTCACACTGGATGGACTTATCGATCTGGCTATCCGTCTCGACAACCTGCTGGCTGCTCGCGGGCGTTCGGATCAGGTCCTGTCGTTTCCAATCTCCAGCCCCCCTGTTCCTATCACTATGGAATTAGGAGGTACGGCTTCAAGGGGGACCGGAGGAGGAGTGTCCTCCTGCACCAGTTGTGGTCGACGAGGGCACACGTCCGACCGGTGCTGGAGGAACTCGTCTAGGAGTCAGGAGGACAGGCGGAACACTGCTCGATCACCCCAGGTGAGTAAGCACCAAACTCATTCAGAGCTTCCTGTCGGTCATGTGTTTGTATTGATTTCTTTCCCTGGTTTTTCCCCATCTCTACAGCATAAGGCGCTAGTCGATTCAGGCGCAGCTGGGAATTTTATGGATCGTGGGCTTGCGTTAAAGCTAGGGATTCCCCTGGTGTCGTTAGATCGACCTTTCCTCGTGCACTCCTTAGATAGCCGACGATTAGGGTCAGGAGTAATTAGGGAGGCTACGGTGCTGCTGGACATGGTAACGCAGGGTGATCATAAGGAGCAGATTAGCCTGTTCCTTATAGATTCACCTGCGTTTCCAGTGGTGTTGGGGGTTCCCTGGTTAGCTCAACACAACCCGGTGATTTTCTGGCGACAGGGGGCTCTTAAGGGGTGGTCAGAGGAGTGTTCAGGTAGGTGTATAGGAGTTGCCATTGGTGCGACTACGATGGAGAGTCCAGACCAAGTTTCCACCGTGCGCATTCCCTCTGAATATGCCGATTTGGCTATCGCCTTCAGTAAAGGGAAGGCGACCCAATTACCACCTCATCGTCGAGAGGACTGTGCGATAAACCTTCTGGAAAACGCTGCACTTCCTAGGAGTCATGTGTATCCATTGTCCCAGGAGGAGACAGTTGCGATGGAAACATATGTTTCCGAATCGCTGGGATAGGGGTACATTCAGCCCTCCATATCACCCGTCTCCTCAAGATTCTTTTTTGTGAAGAAGAAGGATGGAGGTCTGCGTCCGTGTATTGATTATAGAGGTCTAAATTCCATCACAGTGGGGTTTAGTTACCCACTACCTCTCATCGCTACGGCAATGGAATCATTTCACGGGGCGCGTTTCTTCACAAAACTGGACCTGAGGAGATTGGAAAACTGTGGAAAACCGCATTTAGTACTACTTCTGGTCATTATGAGTACTGCGTCATGCCATACGGGTTGTAGAATGCTCCAGCCGTTTTTCAATCCTTCGTAGATGAGATTCTCCGAGACCTGCTCGGGCAGGGAGTGGTAGTGTACATTGATGACATCTTGATCTATTCTGCCACACGCGCGGAGCATGTGTCTCTGGTGTGTAAGGTACTTGGGCGACTGCTGGAGCATGAGCTGTATTGCAAGGTGGAGAAATGTGAGTTTTTCAAACAGTCCGTTTCCTTCCTGGGGTATCGTATTTCCACCTCCGGGGTGGTGATGGAGGATGATCGCATTACAGCCGTGCGTAATTGGCCGACTCCGAACACGGTGAAAGAAGTGCAGCGGTTTTTAGGGTTTGCCAATTACTACCGGAGATTTATCCGGGGTTTTGGTCAGGTGGCTGCTCCCATCACCTCACTGCTGAAGGGAGGACCGGTGCGCTTGCGCTGGTCAGCAGAGGCGGGCAGAGCTTTCAGTCGTCTGAAGGAGCTGTTCACCAATGCGCCCGTGTTGGCGCATCCGGACCCCTCTTTAGCGTTCATAGTGGAGGTGGATGCGTCCGAGGCTGGGGTTGGAGCCTTGCTGTCCCAACGCTCGTGCGTGCCATCCAAACTCCGCCCGTGTGCTTCCTTTTCGAGCAAGCTCAGCCCAGCGGAGCGAAACTATGATTTGGGGGATCGGGAGTTGTTAGCTGTAGTCAAGGCTCTGAAGGTGTGGAGACATTGGCTTGAGGGGGCTAAATACCCTTTTCTCATCTGGACTGACCATTGTAATCTCGAGTACATCCGGGCAGCTAAGAGACTAAATCCACGTCAGGCTAGATGGGCCATGTTTTTTACTAGGTTCCAGTTTACCCTCACATATCGGCCAGGCTCCCAAAATACTAAAGCTGACGCACTGTCTCGCCTCTATGATACCGAGGAACGGTCAGTAGAGCCAACTCCCATCATTCCACCGTCATGTCTCGTGGCACTAGTGGTAAGGGGAGGTGGACGCTGAGATAGAGAGGGCCTCACGGTCAGAGCCGGCTCCTCCTAACTGTCCAGTTGGGACCAAGTACGTGCCGAGGGTGGTCCGGGACAAGCTGATTAGGTGGGCTCATACTCTTCCCTCCTCGGGTCATCCTGGTATCAAGAGGACAGTGCAGAGTCTGAGAGGGAGATACTGGTGGCCCACACTGGCTAAAGACGTGAGATTTTATGTCTCCTCCTGCTCAGTGTGTGCTCAGAGCAAGGCTCCTCGGCACCTGCCTAGAGGGAAATTACAATCCCTCCCCGTTCCACAACGGCCGTGGACACATTTATCGGTGGATTTTCTTACCGACCTTCCCCCGTCCCAGGGAAGTACTACGATCCTGGTCGTTGTGGATCGGTTTTCTAAGTCCTGTCGTCTCATTTCGTTGCCCGGTCTTCCTACGGCCCTGCAGACTGCTGAGGCTTTGTTTACCCATGTCTTCCGGCACTATGGGGTGCCTGAGGATATCGTCTCTGATCGGGGTCCCCAATTCACGTCCAGAGTGTGGAGGGCGTTTATGGAGAGACTGGGGGTCTCGGTTAGCTTAACCTCAGGTTTTCACCCTGAGAGTAATGGGCAGGTGGAGCACGTTAACCAGGATGTGGGCAGGTTTCTGCGGTCCTATTGTCGGGACCGGCCTGGTGAGTGGGCAAGGTATGTTCCATGGCCCGAACTAGCCCAGAACTCCTTACGCCACTCCTCTACTAACTTGTCTCCTTTTGAGTGTGTGTTAGGTTACCAGCCGGTCCTGGCTCCATGGCATCAGAGTCAGACCGAGGCTCCTGCGGTGGAGGAATGGGTACAGCGCTCCAAGGACACCTGGAAAGCCGTTCAGGACTCATTACGGTTAGCGGGAGAACTGCAGAAGAGGAGCGCTGACCAGCACCGCAGTGAGACCCCCGTGTTTGCACCGGGGGACAGGGTCTGGCTCTCGACCCGAAACCTGTCTCTCCGCCTGCCCTGTCGGAAGCTGGGGCCGCAGTGTGTGGGGCCGTTCAAAGTCCTGAGGAGAATAAACAAGGTGTGTTATAGGTTACAACTTCCTAGGTATTACCGTATTAGCCCCTCGTTTCATGTGTCTCTCCTTAGGCCGGTGGTGGCTGGTCCCCTGCAAGAAGGTGAGGTGCCTGAGGTCCCTCCGCCCCCTCTGGACATCGAGGGGCCCCCGGCGTATACAGTTCGAGGCATTCGGGATTCTAGACGCCGGGTGGGGGGCCTACAGTACCTCGTGGACTGGGAGGGGTACGGTCCGGAGGAGAGATGCTGGGTTCCGGTGAGGGATATTTTGGATCCTTCCCTCCTGAGAGATTTCCACCGCCTCCACCCAGATCGCCCAGCACCTCGTCCTCCGGGTCGTCCTCGAGGACGGTGGCGGCGCGCTGCGGGAGCCGCGCGTCAGGGGGGGGGGGGTACTGTCACGACTTCCACCGAAGTTGGCTCTCCTGCCCGTTCAGGCGGTGCTCGGCGGTCGTCGTCACCGTCCTATTAGCCACTACCGATCCCTTTTTCGTGTATCTGTTGGTTTTGTCTAAATTGATTTCACCTGTATGTTGTTTAGTTAATTAGTGTCTGTATTTAATGTAGGTTGTCCCGCCCTTGTTTTGTGCGGGATTGTTTATTTTGTCATTCATTTTGTCTGTCAGTGTTTTGTGTTTCCTATTCTCCTGTTAGTCTTTATCCTGTGTTGGATAATTTCACCCTGTGTGTATTTGGGTTGACCGTTGTTTATTTTGTTCACCGGAGAATAAACTTTATATCGCTATCTGCTCTCTGCGCCTGATTCCACCCACCTTGATTAGACGTGACAGGGTTAGGAGAGGGTTTGGCCGGGATAGGCCGGCATTGTAAAATAATAACTTGTTCTTAACTGACTTGCCTAGTAAAATGAAAAAAATATTAAGTGCATTACTTCACTTTACAATCAGAGTAGCCTACCTGACTGGCATGAAAATGAACAGTGGGAAAAGCACACGGATGACATTACTTTTTTCCCCCCTGCATAATAATGGTTCATTCTAAAAGGAATTTCACACATATATTATTTAGTGCAGTATATGTAAAGACAAGATTACATTGAGAATAGAGTGATGGATGAGAAGATCATCACTTTTGATTGATGCCCAGCTTGTGCAGTCTAAGGTGTTTTTTTGTAACTTTTTCCAATCATAGTTGCATGCAACTTGTAGCCTAGCCCATAGGCCTATATGTTTAGATAAGGTTTGTATCACAACTAAAGTGGCCACAACTAAAGTGTCCTTGAGAACTATAATACAATCATTGTGTTGGGTGATTTTAATATTCATTTTGACAAAGGGACTGACTCCAAGTCCATTAAATTTATGAATATTTTGAGCTCTATGGATTTTATCCAACATGCTACTGGGCCCACCCATAACCACGGACATTCTCTGGACCTGGTTATTACCAAGAGGCTTCAATTGACACATCTTGTTGATGTTGCTTTATCTGATCATCACTGTTTATTTTTGACTACCTTGTTGCCCATAGCACAGGGTAATACTGAAAGCATTATTAATAAACGTTATCTTACCACTGAAGTTGCTACAGATTTTATTGAGTGTATGAACAATACTCCACCACCTATTCTGCCTTCCTCCTGTGATGATTTAGTTCATAACTTTAATAGCAAATGAAGGGCAACCATTGATGCCATAGCTCCAGTAAAGTTGAAAAAGGCCACATCCAAACCCTTGGATGAGTGAAGAAACTAATCAATTAAAGAGAAACTTGCTGAAAGGCAGAGCGAAAGTGGAGAAAGTCTAAGTTCCCAATACCTCCTTCAAAACAGTTTTTATTTGCATATCTGAAGAAGTGCAAGCTATTGTTAATCACTCCATGTTCACAGGCACTTTCCCCACTGCACTAAAAACTGCTCTGGTGAAACCCCTAATCTAGATTATTCAGCTTTTAGTTATTTTTGGCCAATCACCAAGCTTCTATTCTTATACAATAATCCTGGAGAAATTGGTTTTCAAACAGCAAAATATTTTTTATGCACCATCTCTATTTTTGAAAAATTATAATCTGTGCCCACCACAGCACAGAGACAGCCTTAGCTAAAGTGGTAAATTATCTTAGAGCCAACACAGATGTCAAACAGCTCTCTGTCCTTGTACTCTAGATTTAAGTGCTGCATTCAACCCTGGTGACCATGATGTCCATCTGGACAGACTGGAGAGGTGGGTTGGCCTCTCCGGTCCAGTTCTAAATTGGTTTAGGACCTATTTAACCGGCCGAGAGTGTTTTGTCACCCTTGGTGAACATAACTCAGAGGAAATGGAAATCACATGTGGTGTTCCACAAGGTTTGATTTTGTGTCCGGTACTTTAAAGTACTACTTAATTCATTTTTGGGGGTTTCTGTACTTTACTAGTTCTAATTTTAACAACTTAATTTTATTTCACTACATTCCTAAAGGAAATAACATACTTTTTATACCATACATTTTCCATGACACCCAAAAGTTCTCTTTACATTTTGAATGCTTAGCCGGACAGGAAAATGGTCCAATTCACACACTTATCAAGAGAACAACCTTGGTTAACCCTATTGCCTCTGATCTGGCAGACTCATAGCACACATGCTTTGTTTATAAATGATATCTGAGTGTTAGAGTGTGCCTCTGGCTATCTGTAAATAACAACACAAAAAAAGAAAATGGGGCTGTCTGGTTGGCTTAATATAAGGAATTTTAAATTATGTATTATTTGACTTTTGATACTTAAGTATATCTTTTTAGTTACATTTCCTCTTGATGCTTAAGTATATTTAAAATTAAATCATTTTAGACTTACTCAGGTAGAATTTTACTGGGTGACTTTCAACTTTTACTTGAGTCATTTTTTTATTAAGGTGTCTTTCCTTTTACTCAAGTAGGATGATTGGGTACTTTTTCCACCACTGATGTAACCCCTTGGCAGTGTTATCAGAAAGCACAGCATTGATTTTCACTGCTACACAGACGATACACATAATTTCTGTGTCACCAGAGGATTTTAGCTCCACGGATAAATTATTGGACTATTAGTGATTTAAATACTTGGATGGCTCACATCTTCCTCCAGTTAAATCAAGACAAGACCGAGGTACATATTGTTGGAGCCAAAGCACAGAGAGAGAATCTAGCCGCACATTGTAATTCACGGGCAATAAAGATAAAACACCAAGTAAAACATTTTGAGTCAAACATTAGGAATGTAACCAAAATAGCTTTTTACCACCTGAGAAACATTGCCAAGGTGTGGCCATTTCTCTCTCAGGCTGATACAGAGAGACTTTTATTACAAGCAGGCTTGACTACTGTAATGCTCTCCTGTCTCCAAGAAAGCCATTGGTCAACTGCAAAACATACAGACTGATGCAGCACGGGTACTGACCAAGCAAGACCAGATGAAGAGAACACATTACATGGGGTTTAAGGTCTCTGCACTGGCTGCCAGTGAGTTTAAGAAATCCTTTTAAGATTATTCTATTGGTTTTTAAATCAATCCACGATTGTGTACCCCAATACGTGACAGACATGCTTTTAAAATATGTACCCAGTCAGTCCCTCAGGTCCTCTACACTGGCCTTTTAACTATCCCAAAGTGTCTCCAAGGCCTACGTAACAGACATATTTGGGAAACTGAACGCAAGCATGCAGGGGAAATACAAAATAAATCTACAGACTAGTGGCTGAATCAGCAAAATCCACTTGACTTTGATCCTGGCTCAGTTGACATGCTGTATGCTAAGTGAAATCAAACAGCTGGGGTGGCAGGGTAGCCTAGTGGTTAGAGCGTTGGACTAGTAACCGGAAGGTTGCAAGTTCAAATCCCTGAGCTGACAAGGTACAAATCTGTCATTGTGCCCCTGAACAGGCAGTTAACCCACTGTTCCTAGGCCGTCATTGAAAATAAGAATTTGTTCTTAACTGACTTGCCTAGTAAAATAAAGGTAAAATAAAAAATCTGTCATGTGACCAAATGCTACAGACAATGCATTCACGGGTCACCATGGAGGAGTTTTGGTTCCTGACTCAAAGGGAATAATGTGCTGTCTCCCTCTGAGCATTAAAACCCATGGTACACTGATTCAGTGCTCTCGTCTGCATTAAAAACAAATATCGAGAGATGAGGTGAGCGTGTGACTTTGAGAAGCTCAGAAGCTTCACTACTTCCGGCGCCGACAGAGATGGCCGCCTCGCTTCGCGTTCCTAGGAAACTATGCAGTTTTTTGTTTTTTTACGTGTTATTTCTTACATTAGTACCCCAGGTCATCTTAGGTTTCATTACATACAGCCGAGAAGAACTACTGTATATAAGATCAGCGTCAACTCACCATCAGTACGACCAAGAATATGTTTTTCGCGACGCGGATCCTGTGTTCTGCCTTACAAACAGGACAACGGACAAAACGACTCCGAAAAAGAGGGAAACGTGGCGGTCTTCTGGTCAGACTACGGAGACGGGCACATCGTGCCCCACTTCCTAGCATTCTTCTTGCCAATGTCCAGTCTCTTGACAACAAGGTTGATGAAATCCGAGCAAGGGTAGCATTCCAGAGGGACATCAGAGACTGTAACGTTCTGTGCTTCACGGAAACATGGCTCACTGGAGAGACGCTATCCGAAGCGGTGCAGCCAACGGGTTTCTCCACGCATCGCGCCGACAGAAACAAACACCTTTCTGGTAAGAAGAGGGGTGGGGGTGTATGCCTTATGGATAACGAGGCATGGTGTGATGAAAGAAACATACAGGAACTCAAATCCTTCTGTTCACCTGATTTAGAATTCCTCACAATCAAATGTAGACCGCATTATCTACCAAGAGAATTCTCTTCGATTATAATCACAGCCGTATATATCCCCCCCCAAGCAGACACATCGATGGCTCTGAACGAACTTTATTTAACTTTTTGCAAACTGGAAACCATTTATCCGGAGGCTGCATTCATCGTTGTTGGGGATTTTAACAAGGCTAATCTGAAAACAAGACTCCCTAAATTTTATCAGCATATCGATTGCGCAACCAGGGGCGGAAAAACCTTGGATCACTGTTACTCTAACTTCCGCGACGCATATAAGGCCCTGCCCCGCCCCCCTTTCGGAAAAGCTGACCACGACTCCATTTTGCTGATACCTACCTACAGACAAAAGCTAAAAAAAGAAGCTCCCACGCTGAGGTCTGTCCGACGCTGGTCCGACCAAGCTGACTCCACACTCCAAGACTGCTTCCATCACGTGGACTGGGACATGTTTCGTATTGCGTCAAATAACAACATTGACGAATACGCTGATTCGGTGTGCGAGTTCATTAGAACGTGCGTTGAAGATGTCGTTCCCATAGCAACGATTAAAACATTCCCTAACCAGAAACCTTGGATTGATGGCAGCATTCGCGTGAAACTGAAAGCGCGAACCACTGCTTTCAATCAGGGCAAGGTGTCTGGTAACATGACTGAATACAAACAATGCAGCTATTCCCTCCTTAAGGCTATCAAACAAGCTAAACGTCAGTACAGAGACAAAGTAGAATCCCAATTCAACGGCTCAGAGACAAGAGGCATGTGGCAGGGTCTACAGTCAATCACGGACTACAGGAAGAAATCCAGTCCAGTCACGGACCAGGATGTCTTGCTCCCAGGCAGACTAAATAACTTTTTTGCCCGCTTTGAGGACAATACAGTGCCACTGACACTGCCTGCAACGGAAAAATGCGGTCTCTCCTTCACTGCAGCCGAGGTGAGTAAAACATTTACACGTGTTAACCCTCGCAAGGCTGCAGGCCCAGACGGCATCCCCAGCCGCGCCCTCAGAGCATGCGCAGACCAGCTGGCTGGTGTGTTTACGGACATATTCAATCAATCCCTATACCAGTCTGCTGTTCCCACATGCTTCAAGAGGGCCACCATCGTTCCTGTTCCCAAGAAAGCTAAGGTAACTGAGCTAAACGACTACCGCCCCGTAGCACTCACTTCCGTCATCATGAAGTGCTTTGAGAGACTAGTCAAGGACCATATCACCTCCACCCTACCTGACACCCTAGACCCACTCCAATTTGCTTACCGCTCAAATAGGTCCACAGACGATGCAATCTCAACCACACTGCACACTGCCCTACCCATCTGGACAAGAGGAATACCTATGTGAGAATGCTGTTCATCGACTACAGCTCGGCATTCAACACCATAGTACCCTCCAAGCTCGTCATCAAGCTCGAGACCCTGGGTCTCGACCCCGCCCTGTGCAACTGGGTACTGGACTTCCTGACGGGCCGCCCCCAGGTGGTGAAGGTAGGTAACAACATCTCCTCCCCGCTGATCCTCAACACTGGGGCCCCACAAGGGTGCGTTCTGAGCCCTCTCCTGTACTCCCTGTTCACCCACGACTGCGTGGCCACGCACGCCTCCAACTCAATCATCAAGTTTGCGGACGACACAACAGTGGTAGGCTTGATTACCAACAACGACGAGACGGCCTACAGGGAGGAGGTGAGGGCCCTCGGAGTGTGGTGTCAGGAAAATAACCTCACACTCAACGTCAACAAAACTAAGGAGATGATTGTGGACTTCAGGAAACAGCAGAGGGAACACCCCCTATCCACATCGATGGAACAGTAGTGGAGAGAGTAGCAAGTTTTAAGTTCCTCGGCATACACATCACAGACAAACTGAATTGGTCCACTCACACAGACAGCATCGTGAAGAAGGCGCAGCAGCGCCTCTTCAACCTCAGGAGGCTGAAGAAATTCAGCTTGTCACCAAAAGCACTCACAAACTTCTACAGATGCACAATCGAGAGCATCCTGGCGGGCTGTATCACCGCCTGGTACGGCAACTGCTCCGCCCTCAACCGTAAGGCTCTCCAGAGGGTAGTGAGGTCTGCACAACGCATCACCGGGGGCAAACTACCTGCCCTCCAATACACCTACACCACCCGATGTTACAGGAAGGCCATAAAGATCATCAAGGACATCAACCACCCGAGCCACTGCCTGTTCACCCCGCTATCATCCAGAAGGCGAGGTCAGTACAGGTGCATCAAAGCTGGGACCGAGAGACTGAAAAACAGCTTCTATCTCAAGGCCATCAGACTGTTAAACAGCCACCACTAACATTGAGTGGCTGCTGCCAACACACTGACACTGACTCAACTCCAGCCACTTTAATAATGGGAATTGATGGGAAATGATGTAAATATATCACTAGCCACTTTAAACAATGCTACCTTATATAATGTTACTTACCCTACATTATTCATCTCATATGCATACGTATATACTGTACTCTATATCATCGACTGCATCCTTATGTAATACATGTATCACTAGCCACTTTGAACTATGCCACTTTGTTTACATACTCATCTCATATGTATATACTGTACTCGATACCATCTACTGTATCTTGCCTATGCTGCTCTGTACCATCACTCATTCATATATCCTTATGTACATATTCTTTATCCCCTTACACTGTGTATAAGTCAGTAGTTTAGAAATTGTTAGTTAGATTACTTGTTGGTTATTACTGCATTGTCGGAACTAGAAGCACAAGCATTTCGCTACACTCGCATTAACATCTGCTAACCATGTGTATGTGACAAATAAAATTTGATTTGATTTGATTTGACATGCATCAAGCACACCCATCTCATTAGTGGTGGTAAGAACAGATACAGTATGTCAGACTCATTTACAATTGACTGTCAACTACTCACATTAAAAGTATGATGGTGAGTTGAGAAAACAATCAGAAATACTGTTAAAATGTTTTGCAATTGGCCTTCATAGCCCCAATAAATAAACATTGGCTGTTAATTACCTATTCTTTTCCACACCGTTGGAGTAGTGAGAATTTTCAGATATCAAAATGGGGTTGTGGTCAAAAAAGGTTTAGGAACCCCTGCTAAAGGCCTAGGACCCCTGGGACAGGGTTGGAGAACCCATAGCCTACACAGCCTAGTGAAACATGTTCTTACAACAAGGGGTAAACGTAACATAGTAAATGTAAATCCGGGACACGGCAACTAGTATGGTATGTATTCATTAGTGGATGTTCATCATAATTAATACATACCGTACTTATTGCTGTGTCCTGGATTTAAGTTTACCGTTGTTACCTCTACCTGGTTGTAAGAACATATGTTAAGAATTTGCTAAACGTATGATATGTTAAGAATTCCAATTTGTTGTGGCTAACGTTAGCTAGGTGGTTAACGCTAATGTTAGCTAGGCAAGGGGTTAGGGGTTAAGTGTGTGCATCCTGCGCAAGAAACAGAGCAGAGCGCATAACTTTCATGCAACCTTTTTTCAAATCATTGTTAGAGTCGCAACATGCAGCCTTAGCATGTATTACAACATTTTTTATTATATCATACATTTAGCAAATTCTTAACATAATGTACGAATTTACTTTAGTTAATTTACTAAACATTTTCTTAACTCTATTTCTTGAACTGCATTGTTGGTTAAGGGCTTGTAAGTAAGCATTTCACGGTAAGGTTGTATTTGGCGCCTGTGACAAATAGAATTTGATTTGATTTGAAATAAAAACATATAGCCTAAGGTTTGCATCACAGTTGAAGTTGCATAAATAACTCTAAATGAAGTATATAGGAGGACCTGTTTCAAATGATCACTTTGTTCAGCTCAACACAGAATAGCCGCATGTGCTCACTTGGAAATTGTTTGGGGAAAAAAGTACTTTACTCAGCTATGTTCAATTGTATTATTTTTACCATAAAATAATACCTCTGGAATTATAAGCAAATATTGTCTGCTAAATGAACTAGTGTAGGCTGCTAGCCCACAGCCATATGGCATAGCCAGATCAGGGCCTAACTTAAGGATGACACACTATTATGTTCGTCCAATGCATAAATGCCTGGAGATGCTTAACGTGTTTATGTCCATTAACGGTCAATTACCTGAGATTGGCAGTTATTTGCGTGACAGTTACCAGCTGACAAAATGTAATGACTGCCACAGCCCTAGTCTGTTGTATTCGTTATTCAAACTTAAACTTGTACACTGCCAGCATCTGTAATTACACTTGCATAAGTGCATGTGATACTAAATAGCCTTATAAGGTAGCTAATATTTGGTAACAATATTGTTGCTACTAAATTTGAAAGTGTAAAGAATATGTTTGAAAACATTAAAGAAGTTATTGAAACCAACTTGATTTTGGGATTTATTGTTAATTCGCTTGTGTTGAAAGAATGTTTTGTATTTACATGAAATATTCATTTGTCAGCTATTTGTTATGGATTAACCAAAGGGGGAAAGTGAATTGAGTGTTGAAATAAATAGGTTGCAACTTGAAATATAGGTTTGGTAATAGTAAAAAAAACGGTTGACATTGAATCATAAATCTGGTTTATTTTTTTTATTTTTTCAATTGTGAAAACCTAACAAATTCATTTGTTGAACAGATTAAGTATTTTTGGGGGGGTTGATCCAAAGAGTAATTTTTTACAGCGTATAAAAATGTAATGTATAGCAGCACATAAAGCTGCGGCCACAAAGTTGTACGTTAAGAAGAAGAGTAAGAGTTCCACCTCCTCCCAAAACAATTTAACCTTGGCATCTGCAGCACCACAGATTACAGACAGACCACTCCTTCAGTGTCATTCTGTTGTCAATATATCTCACCCAATGACAGTGACACAAGTCAGGGCACAGGGATCAGTGTGGTGATTGCTCTTCAGGTGCAGAGCTTTGCCTCAATTTTTAAATCACTGTGTCAGACATTTCCACCCACCGACCCCTCCAAACCATCAACTCACACACACACACGCACGCGCACACACACACACACACACACACACACACACACACACACACACACACACACACACACACACACACACACACACACCAATTCAATCCATGGATGATTTAGCATGTTGAACTTGTTGCGGTAAAATGTCAGTTGGACATATTTGCCCCGCCTATATCTCCTGTCATTTTTCTCTTTTCCATCCCCTCTTATCATCTTTCCATGGGCTTGTATTGCATTACGCTTTGTGTTTCACAGTCTGAGTGTCGTGTGTTTGCGTGTTTGGAGGAGGTGGGGCAATGGGGGAGTCCAGATGATTGACAATGATGCATTGCAAATAGACATACGACTGGCCAGTTGCAAATGGTTATGAACCAGAACTGAATATGCAGGAAAGGAGAGGGTACAATTTTTGCTATTGTTCTCATGATGTTCAAGTGATTCTCAGATGGAGGAGCCCCAATATAGACCAGTAACATATTGTTTCTCTGGGCCCCACCCCTCCTTAAACCTACAGTAAAACATGAGGTCACACTGGAGTAACGTCTGAGAGCTGCCCTGACAGGAAGTGAGGTCATGGCGGCTGTGAAAGGCTCTCATTCTCCCAGACCTCTGGCCCCGCCCTCTTTCTCCCCTGGACACTGCCTCAGCTTCAGCTACATGACCATTCAACCATGGCCGCTGCTCCCTGGCTCATTTATGGAATATAATTTGGCTTTGTACAGTGGGTGACTAGAAGGGGGTGTGGGAGTAGTCAAGCCCAGCTACACTACATTGTGAATGGAAAAAGCCAGTAATACATACAGCCACAGGGATGGAGGGAGCAAAGGGAGAGAGAGCCAGAAGATGGGAATCTGTTTGGGTTGGGGATTACATTTACTAAAGTAATGAGACAGAACCAAAGCCGTTGCTTATCAAGCTGTTCAAATGTATTCTTCATTTACTCAGTGTTGTTTTCAGATATGCTGCTGCCATTGAGAGACTGAACACTAGTGGCATGCTGTGCCTATAAACCACCTTTAAAATACTTTTATTGAAAATACGAGGTTTGGCACATCTTATTTTTACTCACTGGTCTCACCTGTTTTGTCCTAATACTGCTAATCATTGACCTCACAAGATACCATAGTATTGCACCTAAGGCCTTCACATACAGCAAAACAATAGAGGAAACATTGCTATGCATGCCTCCCATTACAGATACACAGTGATCATATTATTCTGAGATTCTGGGGGGACTTTGGATGGCGACACCCTGTCCTGTCATTACCTGCCCATACCTACCCCCACCTGAGTAGCAGCTGGCTGGGCACTAGCACATGGGCAAGGGAGTGTGGAGTGAGGGATGACATGGGTAACGGAAAGTGGCATGATGATTAGGCTGGTTATGTGGCACTGGGGGTGGGCTGACATGGCTCGGGAGGGCAGCCAAGGCCCAGGATGAAGGGCCAGGGCCATGAGGGGTTGAACTGGCCAGGCCACGTCCCAATAAGAGAATCAAAGAAGGGCTGGCTGCCAAGGACAGTCATGGGATACATTACAGACAACAGGGATGGTGGAACAGATCACTCACTGTTAAGGAGAATCATGGGACCAGCATTTAGAATTAGCTGTGTGAGAGAGAGAGGGAGCGCGAGAAAACAGACAGAGGGAAAGTCTGAGACATTTTTTTTAAAGAGGGGAGATCAGAGGAAGCAATAGACAAAGAGAGATCAAATAAAAATCATGACAGAAAGAGGTGGAAGTCTTTATTTTTCCTCTGAAGGAACAACAGGTCCTGGTGACACTTTGACCTGAGACATAGTACAACCTCTCCCAGTCCACCCCCGTATAACACATCCTGGGAGCTGACAGCACAGTGACATCTCGTCACCTCTCTGCTCCCTCTCCAGAGGGCTCCTCCATACTACCTCTCCATTCTCAAGCACCAGAGGCTGGGGTGAGGGGGCAGCTGACACTGCCCTGTCTAGATCTCTTTTACATTCACTTATACTGGATTTATCTCTCCACCAATGGGCTACAATAGATTTCCTTTGCATGTTTTGGCTTAATGCTCCAGGTCTGCCTTTCCGTGCTGTATGCCTATGAGTGAGTGCATGTACAGTAAGTCAGTGTCACTAGCTAAGTGAGTGAGTGTGGTCCTGTCACTTTACAAAGTAGGTCTGGATGGTTGTGCTCTGTCATTTGGCTGTGTGCGTATGAGCCAAGTTGTTCTGCAGCGGGAGGCTGGAGGCTGAGCTGCATGGCCTGCGCTGGTGCAGAGGCCTCACTCTGGGGGGCTCTGGTCTTGGCAGCAGAATGTGTTTACATTGTAATTAGGACTTAATTGGTATGATTACACTCCCCAAACTCTGATTACCCCGAGACCTGCAGCCTACTGAGCCCTGAGCCCAAGACCAACCTCTGTTGCCTCCAAACTCCTGGTGTACAACCTAGTATATAGAGAGGAAGTTCCAAGAACATGTAATATTGCTGTAAAATTGGGTACTATCCCATAATATTCTCAAACGGTTATGACTGTGAGAGGCCCTTTTTTATCACCCAAAATTGCTCTGGGAGCATATAGAAAAAATTACTTTCTGGATGTGTGATTTTTTTATGTTGCCACACTCTTTAATCATTGATCTGGGGGTGTTCTCCCACTGGTTGAATCAACGTTGTTTCCAGGTCAATTCAACTAAATTACAATGTGGAATAGACATTGAATTGACGTCTGTGCCCAGTGGGCTGAGCCTCATCCCAGCAAAACAGGAACATACCCAGGACATTAGCTAACATTCCCAGGACATTAGCTAACATTCCCACTGAGTTCTAGTTAGGGTTTTATCAAACATTAGGATGATAACATCCCCAAAATATAAAAAATGATGTTTTTGATAACAAAATGATAGTTTTTTCCCCAGAATAATGCAAAAGGAAATATCCTTGGAATGTTCTCCTAACATTCACAAAAATGTTGTGCACAACATCTGTATCAAAAACCGCATAACATTCCCCTAAGGTTCTTATTAGGTTTCCAGGTTATGTATAAACAATTGTTCTGGGAAGGTTCTTGCAAAATCAGGCACATTTTTCTGCAAACATTGTATAATCATCAGCACAATGGGACAGTGTTTGTGTTATTAGAACTTTTGGGGCAACCTAATGAATGTTCTGGGAACATTCACAGAACCAATTGTGGTTTGCTGGGATGTTATTGAAGTGTAGTTCTATGCAGTGTGCCACTCTGCTTCCGCAGTGCATACCTGCGCTGTATCTCATAACTATGCACTGTACCTTACATTGTCTGTGTCTGTACAGAAGCCATGTCTTTGCATTTCAATATCTGACACACAATAAACTCTCTCTCTTTGTCTCTCTCTGCCCCCTCCCAAAACCCATGCAATGGGCAGCTGTCCTGGCCCCTGGAGGGGCAACAGGCAGAGCATAAACACACCTGTCTACCTCCCCACCCCTCTGCCTGCCCTGGCCTCGCGGGGCTGCTGGCCAGAAGGACCCATCAGCAGTCCATCTGAGCCCTGTGGCCTGCGCTGCCGAACCCAGCTCCCAGTGGGCCCAGCCAGGCTGATACTCCAGACAGAGCCTGGGATGCAGGGAAGGCTGGCTGCTGTGCTGCAAGTAGCGTGGAGCGTGTCAAACAAAGAGCCCGCCTGTGTCAAGGCTCTCCGGGGCTCTGCCTGGCTGGACCGGCCTGCCTCTCTCAGGCACAGCGACCAGATCGATCTCAACGATTTTTTACATTCACAACATACTGTACACATACAAATGACAACATACAGACGTACAATAACATCCACAACATAACCCCTGCCCAGACACACCTACTCACACCTCCATCTCCGGCGCCCGTATCACTCTCCGTTACATGGCCTCAAACTGCACCATTTTGTTTCTCTCCGTCCCCCACGCACTTTCAACATTTAGATAATAAAGCATTTGACCTTTCCATTGTGTTAACAACGGCAGATTGGTTGCTTTCCAGTTTTTTTTCCAAGATTATTGATGAGTAAAGTAGCATCCAACCCATCGGGTATCTCACTGCATCCTCATACGCCATGTCTTGAAATATGCAGACAGACAAATTAAAAGTGCATTTACATTGTAATGCTTCGCACAGACATAACTTTTGGACTTAATAATCCATATCTCCTAGAAATGCTATTGAGTAATTAGTTAGTTTAAACCTTAAGACATGACTCTGCCATTGTGCTGTAGAATTTCTTACAGTTAACGAAAATGTAAACTTAATCCAGTATAAACTAACTGGATTAAGTGTACATTTCATTACTTATATTCCAACATTCTCTCCACCTTGTGCCAATATCAAGGTCTTTTTAAGTCTTGGTTCCAGTGGTTTATATTTTTTTCTATATTGTTTTGTCACTTCTTTTCCACTTGCCTCTTTTTCTCTCCGTCTCACTGTCATTATGTATTCTGCTTGACTCACTCACGAGAGCAGCTTGTTATCAATAGTTTCTGCTCTGAGAATTGTGTGTGTGTGACCCCATTGGCAGAGAGAGTACCCAGGTTATTCCACCCTGCTCAGGTGGGGGAGGAACAGAAAGGAGCGATGGCTTTACTGACCAGCTCTGACATTTATCGACACAACCTTTTAATTGTTTTTACTGTTTCCTGTAAGACTCGAGAGCATTTGAAAGACAAAAGGATATCTCAGTGTGAAGTTGCTTCTCTGTGCTCAGTGCTGCTGATGTGGTGGATAATTATCTTTTAGCATTCAGAGCCCTGGCCCCAAGTTCCTCACTAACATCAATTAATGAACCAAGCCCTTTCAGTAATGAGGGTAGCACTAGGCTCACAGGTCAAATTGGTTCAGCACACACATATATACACACGCAAACATACATACGTACACACACACACACACACATACACACACACACACACACACACATACAGTACACGTGCTGAAATGCACCAACACACACACGTTCTCAGTCATCCTACCGATCCTTGACTTTGGCGATGTCATTTACAAAATAGCCCCATATACCACCCACCACTGTGACCTGTATGCTCTCGTTGGCTGGCCCTTGCTTCATATTCATCGCCAAACCCACTGGCTCCAGGTCATCTATAAGTCTTTGCTAGGTAAAGCCCGGCCTTATCTCAGCTCACTGGTCACCATAGCAACACCAACCCGTAGCACGTGTTCCAGCAGGTATATTTCACTGGTCATCCCCAAAGCCAATTTCTCCTTTGGCCGCCTTTCCTTCCAGTTCTCTTCTGCCAATGACTGGAACGAATTGCAAAAATCACTGAAGCTGGAGACTTATACCTCCCTCACTAACTTCAAGCATCAGCTGTCAGAGCAGCTTACCAGTCACTGCACCTGTACACAGCCCATCCGTAAATAGCCCAGCCAACTACCTCATCCCCATATTGTTATTTATTTTTGCTCTTTTGCACCCCAGTATCTCTACTTGCACATCATCATCTGCACATATATCACTCCAGTGTTAATGCTAAATTGTAATTATTTTGCCACTATGGCCTATTTATTGCATTACCTTACTTGTTTTCAACTGGCCTACCTGGTTAGATTAAGGTGAAATAAAATTGCAACCCAATGCTTCACATAGTTCAAGTAACAGACACATCTCATAAATACATTGAACAAAAATATAAATGCAACATGTAAAGTGGTGGTCCCATGTTTTATGAGGTGAAATAAAAGATGCTAGATATTTTCCATACAACAAAAACCTTATTCCTCTCAAATTTAGTTGACAAATTTGTTTACATCCCTGTTCGTTAGTATTTCTCCTCCAAAACAATCCATCCCCTGACAGGATTGGCACATCAAGAAGCTGATTATCAAGAAGCATGATAATTACAAAAAACACAGCTGTGCTGGGGACAATAAATGGCCACTCTAAAATGTTCCGTTTTGTCACACAACACAATCATTTGTCTGTAATGAAGCCCTTTTGTTGGGAAAAACTCATTCTTATTGGCTGGGCCTGTTGCCCACTCAGGCCCACCTATGGTTGTGACCCTGCCCAGTCATGTGAAATCCATAAATTACGGCCTAATGAATTCATTTAAATTGTCTGATTGCCTTATGTGAACTGTAACTCAGTAAAAGCTTTGAAATTGTTGTATGTTGCATTTATATTTTTGTACAGTATAGGTTAGCAGCATGGCAGTTTCCCAAAGTTTACTTAGCTATCAACCAAGTTGTTGGTCCCAGTTTTAGACCTCTGAGTTTTGGCAGAAAAGATCAAATAAAATTGTATTTGTCACATGCGCCGAACACAACAGGTTTAGACCTTACCGTGAAATGCTTACTTACAAGCTCTTAACCAACAATGCAGTTCAAGAAATAGAGTTAAGAAAATATTTACTAAATAAACTAAAGTAAAAAATTACATTTAAAAGTAACACAATAAAATAACAATAACGAGGCTATATACAGGGAGTAACGGTACCGAGTCAATGTGCGGGGGTACAGGTTAGTCGAGGTAATTTGTACATGTAGGTAGGGGTAAAGTGACTATGCATAGATAATAAGTTAGCATTGTCAGAAATGCTACAAAAAAGTAGTACATAATTGGTTTTTAATGGACAGAAAATAGCATGTGAGAGCTATAAATTATACATTTTATTAAAAATTGTTGCACCTACAAATTTAGTAAATGCAAAATGTTTTGAGTCCAAGTGTTACTTCGTGGATGCTATAGTCTCGTTTTAATCCGATGTCTAGAATTTGAGCTAGGTAGGCACAGAAAATACTCTAAAAACAAAATTGCTAATGACCCTGTTAAAAAATCCGGTAATATGGTTCTCCGTAACGGCCGGACGGCTCATGATGAGAGGTGGGGAGTGTGTTGTGTACATTGATTATGCACTCAGATATCATATTAACATGGCATAAGTCATGGCAAAATGTATAGAATTGCAGGAAAAGAAAATGTATATAGCAAACTAATTTGTAATAAAATACGTTTTCTTCTAACAGATCCATCTGTACGCATTAAATTATAGTTTGTAATCCCGGTGCAGAGTTAATGCGAGTTCATGTGTAGCGCCTAATTGTTTAGCTAATAGGCTATGTGTTTGTAGATGAATTGAGGTGAATGAAGCTACAGCAACCAATATGATAATGGATGGGTAAATTTGTGCTTGTTTTTGCTGTTCTACAAATAGCATTTTCGTGTTTTTTTGGATAAAAATGCAGTAAATGAGCTTCAACTTTCTTAAAAATTATGGGAATCCTGTCCAGGCCTGATTAAAACTCAGACCCTGGTTAAGGCCCTGAGTGTATATATGTGTGAGTTTGTAGGAAGAGTCCAGTGTGTATGCATAGAGTCAGTGCACGAGAGTTAGTGCAAAAAATTGTCAATGCAGGTAGTTAAATCAAATCAAATGTTATTTGTCACGTGCCGAATAGAACAGATTTAGCAGTGTTGTTTGGCAGTATTATGGCTTGGGGGTAGAAGCTGTTCAGGGTCCTGTTATCTTGTTGTACTGCTTGCCGTGCGATAGCAGAGAAAACAGTCAATGGCTTGGGTGGCTAGAGTCTTTGACAATTTTTTGGGCCTTCCTCTGACACCACCTGGTATGGTGGTGTTGTAGAACTTTTTGAGGATCTGAGGACCCGTGCAATAATTTTCAACCTCCTGAGGGGGAAGATGCGCTGTCGTGCCCTCTTCACAACTGTGTGGACCATGTTAATTCCTTAGTGATGTGGACACCGAGGATCTTCAATCTCTCAATACACTCCACTACAGCCCCATCGTTGTGGATGGAGGCGTGCTCGCCCCTCTGTTCAGTGTAGGCCAAGATCAGCTTCTTTGTCTTGCTGATGTCGAGGGAGTGGTTGTTGTCCTGGCACCACACTGCCAGGTCTCTGACCTCTCTATAGGCTGCCTCATCATCGTCTGTGATCAGTCCTATCAATGTTGTGTCGAACGCAAACTTGATGATGGTGTTGGAGTTGTGCGCGGCCACGCAGTCATGGGGGAACTAAGCACACACCTCTGAGGGAATCCCGTGATGATGGTCAGCATGGCAGATGTGTTGTTGCCTATCCTCACCATCTGGGGGTGGCCCGTCAGGAAGTCCAGGATCCAATTGCAGAGGGAGGTGTTCTGTATCAGGGTCTGAGCTTGGTGATGTGCTTGGAGGGGACTATGGTGTTGAATGCCTTTTTGTTCAGGTGGGTGAGGGCAGTGTGGAGTGTAATAGAGATTGTGTCAGCTGTAGATTTGTTGGGGTGGAATGCGAATAGGAGTGTCTGGGATGATGGTATTGATGTGAGCCATGACCAGCCTTTCAAAGCATTTCATTTCATTATAGATGTGAGTGCTATGGGGTGATAGTCATTTAGGCAGGATACCTTGGCGTTCTTAGGTACGGGGACTATGGTGGTCTGCTTTAAATAAATTGGTATTACAGACCGGATAAGGGATAGTTTGAAAATGTCAGTGAAGACACTTGCCAGCTGGTCAGCACATGCTCGGAGTACACGTCCTGGAATCTCCTGTTTCATATCAAACCATGGTGGACAATCAAACTGTAGTCTTCTCTAATCTACTCAGGAGACATCAATAGCCAATCTAAGGCTACATCATCTATTTGTTTTGAAATCCAGAGGTCTCCCAACATTTCACATTTTGATGTAGCATTTGATCTCAATGCACCTTTAGTCTTGATTGTACATACATGATGTAGGCTACGCCACATCTGACAAGCCTTGAGCTTGTTATGACTCACAAACAATGCAGACAAGATTAAACCGGTCTTAATGTAAACTCTAAACAGTTTATCATGTCAATATTTTCAATTCACATTCTGTAGTTCTCATTCTAAGACAGCGCTAGTGTCAAATGCACTAGCACACAATATGGCAATATTGACAAAACCAGCGGTCTGCTATTTTCCAACCCTGGCGCCAGGGTTGGTGATTTACAGGTCTTATATCAGCTCACTTGCACCTAGGTGGGAGGGGTGGAAATATTTGAGGTGTGTCCTTAGAAACGTGCATCAATTTCAAGCAGCGCTAGTGATATTTAAGACTCACCAAAAGCTGTTCTTAGCACTAACGCAATTGATCATGGCATCGATTTTGCCAGCTGAGGCGTACAGTAGCCTAATCCGTAGCCTTTAACCAATGTTTTATTCAAATATCACGAGCAGCAATTTCCACGTCCATGTTCTCAGTCACCTTGTTTAAATGTGGTGGTTCCCGCTTTCAGTTTTGCACGAATCCATCCACATTTTTTGGTTTGGATAAGTCTGCATCGTCACAGTGGGAACAACATTCTTTATGCACTTCCTGATGAACCCTGTCACCGAGTCAGTGTAAACATTGATACTATTCTCAGAGGCGAGCCGAAACATTTCTCAGTCTGCTTGCCCCAAAACTATCTTGAAGCATAGATTCCAATTGGTCAGAAATCCTTTATTAAAGTCCCCAGCTACAATAAATGCGACCTCAGCATATGCGGTTTCCAATTTGCACATAGTCCATTGTAGTTCTTTGAGAGCCATCGCGGTGGTGTCGGCTTGAGGGAGAATATACATGGAATATACATACAGTGACGATGAACAAAGAAAATTCCCTCAGGGGGTAATGTGGTCGGCATTTGATGGTGAGGTATTCCAGAGAACAAAAGGACTTCTGTTCTGGAAGTTACCACAATCACACCATGAGTTGTTAATCATGAAACAAATTCCTCCGCCTTTCTTTTTCCCGGAGAGTTCCTTCTTTCTGTCCGCTCATCTACTTTATTGTCCAGGGACTTAACGTTAGAGAGTAATATACTCTGAAGCGGTGGGTGGTATGCACCTGACTACGACCCTACTTCTTCCTCTTCTCCGGCGTTAGCGTTTTGGTACAGACCCCAGGATAAATAGAGCTGCCTCAGGAAGTTCAAACAAAGGATCCAGTTCATGGAAGTCACATTTCAGCTCAAATTTATGGTGTGACCGCCAATCTAATATCCCACAGTTATTTCCACTTGTAGGTAATAATACAAGAAATGTTCTGAGCAAATAATATATGAAATAACAAATGTTGGTTAGGAGCTTGAAACAGAGTGATCGTGTCTGTCGGCGCCATCTTGAAACCTCATATTTAACCATGGAGCACATTCTGATTGGCCAGTGAAGGGCCAAGTCTCGACACACCCACATCTTGTTTATTCACAAAAACCCAGGCCTTTCACGCCACCGCCAACTGCTGTTCCTATAATTCCGGTTGTGAAAATAGCACAAATATTTCTGACACACACTCAAACCAATAACGCTACCGCCAGTGCCAAGATTTACCATTACGTTAGGTTTGTTAAATAGAGTCTCTAAGGGCCTCCCGAGTGGCGCAGTGGTCCAAGGCTGTGCCACTAGAGATTCTGGGTTCGAGTCCAGGCTCTGTTGTACCCGGCTGTGACCGAGAGACCCATGGGGCTGTGCACAATTGGCCGAATGTAGTCCGGGTTAAGGGAGGGTTTGGCCAGCAGGGATCTTCTTGTCCCATCACGCACTAGCAACTCCTGTGGCGGGCTGGGCGCAGTGCACGCTGACACAGTTTCCAGGTGCACGGGGTTTCCTCCGACACATTGGTGCGGCTGGCTTCCGAGTTAAGTGGGCATTGTGTCAAGAAGCAGCGCGGCTTGGTTGGGTTATTTTTTGGAGGACCCACGACTCTCGACTTTCGCCTCTCCCGAGTCCGTACAGGAGTTGCAGCGATGAGACAAGACTGTAACTACCAATTGGGTACCACGAAAAAGGGATAAAAGTAAAAACAATTATAAATAGAGCCTCTAATGAAATAACTCATTCTTGAGATGAACCACACAAAGAGCGGCTAATTCTGTGTGAAGGCATCCCTCACGTACATTAGCATACACACACACTCCCATTCTCCAGCAGCTCTGTATGCGCTGTCATGGGCCCACTCTTCATCGGCTTTTTTCTCTTTTCTCTAGCTCTCCTCTTCTTCCTTTGTTCCCAGCCTGTACACCACACCACATCACACAGTCATGTCCAGGTCTCCCCTCTCGGGAACATAGCCTGGCAGGAGCCTTGCTTTCACAGTGCACATATTTTTTTGTTTCTTCATTTTCTTGTGTTTTTGTCTGTACGGGTGCTGGCTAATTACTGGAGCATTCTCCTCCTGCCAACAGCAAGCGGCTGTCGAGCACCCATCACCTCCCACCATCACCACCTCCCCCCCTTTCTCTCTCTCTTCCGTCTCTCTCTTTCACCTTTTTCTCTCTCTTCCGTCTCTCTCTTTCACCATTCTCTCTCTCTCAATTATATTCAAAGGGGCTTTATTGACATGGGAAACATATGTTTACAATGCCAAAGCAAGTGAAATAAACAAGAAACAAAAATTAGAAGAAACAAAACAACAAAACAAAAACAATTAGAAATGAACAATAAACATTGCACTCACAAATGCTATGTTATCAGTTGTGTACAGTGTTTTAGCAATGTGCAAATATTTGAAGTACAAATGGTAGGGGAAGATAAATACAGATGAATATTGGTTATATTTACAGTGTTGTTGTCCTCCACTGGTTGCCCTTTTCTCATGGCAACTGGTGACAAATATTGATGCTTTGATTGCACACTGCATTATTTTTTGCCTAACAGATATGGTAGTTCATAAATGTTTGATTTGTTTTCAAATTCATTGTTATCTGTGGGAAATATGTGTCTCTAATATGGTCATACATTTGGAGGTTAGGAAGTGCAGTTGTTTTCACCACATTTTGTGGGCAGTGTGCACATAGCCTGTCTTCCCTTGAGAGCCAGGTTTGCCTGTGGTGGCCTCTCTCGATAGTAATATAGTAATAATAATAATATATGCCATTTAGCAGACACTGTTATCCAAAGCGACTTACAGTCATGCGTGCATACATTTTATGCATGGCAAGGATAGCAAGACTATGCTCACTTAGTCTGTACATGGTCAAGGATTTTCTTAATTTTGGGTCAGTCTCAGTGGTCAGGTATTCTGCCACTATGTACTCTTTGTTTAGGGTGAGATAGCAATCAGGTTTGCTCAGGTTTTTTTCTTGATTATTTCCAGTGTGTCAAATAGTTCTCTTTTTGTTTTCCCGTGATTTGATTGGGTTTAATCGTGTTGCTGTCTTGGGGCTCTGTGGGGTCTGTTTCTGTTTGTGAACAGAGCCCCAGAACCAGCTGGCTGAGGGGACTCTTCTCTAGGTTAATCTCTTTTGCAGGTTATGGCTTTGTCGTGGAATGTTTGGGCATCACTTCCTTTTATGTGGATGTAGAATTTAACAACTCTTTTCTGAATGTTGATACTTAGCGGGTAGTCCTAATTCTGCCCTGAACCCATTATTTGGGGTTTTACATTATATGCTAAGGATATTTTTGCAGAATTCTGCATGCAGATCAATTGGGTGTTTGTCCCATTTAGTGAATTTAGTGACAAAGCTGCGCTATATCAGCATGAAAAAGTGGTCTTCTAGAAGTCATAAGGACAAAAATTCAGCAGGAGGCAGGCAGATAGAGGCCCAAATGAGCGTTGGATTTATTTACACAGCGCCGGTGTTTCAAAGATGTCGCTGATATTTACAAATATATATACAAAGTTCTGACTTCAAAATGTCAGCGTTCAAAAGAAAAAGGCCATCATCAGGCAATAAAGCACAGGTGGGGTCTACCAGGATCAGATACAGCCTCCCCTTGAGTTACCCAAAAGTGACACTTAATGGGCACTTAAATACAGTTGGCCACACCTATTAATGGAACGCAGGCCAGGTATATTTATGCACGCTAAAGCGCGCGTGTTCACACAACATTAAACATGATGGAGAAACCGGACACATGCTCTCCAAACAAAGACAAGGAAGAAATTGACAGTAATCTGGAAAATGTAATGAATAAACCAAAAGTTGCACCGTTTGTGAGCTCTCCAAACAACTTTTCCACTTGACACCATCATTTGCAAATAAATTAATTAAAAATCCTATAATGTGATTTTCTGGATTTTGTTTCTCATTTTGTCTGTCATAGTTGAAGTGTACCTATGATGAAAATTACAGGCCTCTCTCATCTTATTAAGTGGGAGAACTTGCACAATTTGTGGCTGACTAAATACTTTTTTGCCCCACTGTAAATCCAAATCAAACACTACAGTTGGAGGTATTTCACGTTATTCACTTAGCCTGCCAGAGAGATGAGAAGCATTTTCCCCTGCTTTTTATGGAAACCCAAAGGAGGCAAACCTAACCTCCCAAGTGGCTTTCCATAGCCCCCTTACACACACCTCGGCACACTCTGTCCACTGTGCTGACACAGCGCAGTGGAAATTCAGACTAGTCTAGAGTGCTCGCCAATTCATTGATATAAATGTTGAAGAGGGTGGGGCTCAAGCTGCGTCCCTGTCTCACCCCACGACCCTGACGAAAGAAATCTGTGTAGATTGCCAATTTTATTATTTGTATTTTTTATGTATTTTAATTAGTTTTTTAATCCATATACAAACGTATACATACAAACAACAACTTATAGACGCACCCAAATAATGTTTATTGCCAATTTTAACTGCACATTTGTTATTTGTGTATATTGATTTTATAATGTTGTTTGTTTTCCTCCCAACACAACTTTCTATCAATTTGTACAGCAGGCCCTCATGCTAAATTCTCTCTTTTTCCCTCTCGCTCTTTCTCTCTCCCCACATTACCATGTTTCTGTCTCTCCCTCTGCTTGCTCTTTCTGACTCTCTTTCTTGCTTGCTCTCCCCCCCATCTCTCTGTCCTCTTCCTCCTTGCCTCTCTCCTCCACTCTCCGGCTTGATGCCACTGCTGTTTTGAATAATTCAGCAGAAGCCGGTACTCTCCAGGGCCCCATTGTCTGTGCATGGCAGGAAAATGAGAGGGGGTGATAGGGAGAGAGACAGTAAAGGAGAGAGAAAGAAAGTCAGGGCAGTGTGTGTGTGGGGGGGTGTTCCTGCCTGCCTACTCACCTGGCTGTAGTGTAAATCAGTCCTAATGAGGCAGTGGAGGAATACCCGGGCCCAGTGACGGGCCGCAGACCCCCTCCACACACACCACTTCTATTACCTCCGGCAGTGTGTGCTTCAGCTATCGACTTGTTGCTAAACTCAATCCCCTGTGTAGTCACCTCTGTGTGAGTTCAATGCCATCCAACTGGAGCAGGTGTATCGGCATGGAGACCAGTGGTATGTAATGATAGAGCACACATAACCACAAACAATCTATGATACACTAACATCTATAATACAATATAAGAGATTGTAGTCTATTCAACCCATTAAACAATCAATGGCACATCATTTTTCAACCAACACATTTTCTTCCAACTGAGTGCAATTTCTGCCATAGTGGTAAGTTGGTGTTGCCGGTAGTTATCGCCTATGTGCTCAGTCTCTCTCATCGTGAGGTAGATGAGTGTAAGCATTAGTTTGAGTAGGACAGCAATCGCCATTCCTCCCAAACCACCAACTCCCTAGTTAACACCTGCAAGAGGGAGGGAAAATAACTTGTTTTCTAATTCTTTAGGATTCCCGTGGAGGGCAGAAAAACAGTCCCTCTTCACAAACCCCCCTGGGTGCTGTGAATGTCACACAGCACTGATCTCAGACCAGATGACTGCAGTAGCACAAAGCTTCAAACACTACCATACAGGCTCCTCCATTCCCGACTGTTGATTTGTTCCTATAAGGAAATGTGTCAGTAATAGCGACACCTTTATAAATATCGACCAATGAAGACGCTTTGTACTGCCTACATTGTGACTTCAGTCAAATACTGCTCTCTTAGGAGATGACATACTATACCGTCAGACGGAAGGTTTTTAGTCGTAGAAGGAGTAGAAAAAAAAGACAACCATACAATGTCTAGACATCTAAGGAATGATGCAAATGTTGTGAAATGGCTTTCTGTGAGATGTTCTATGAACAAGACAACTGTCAGGCATTTGGGTGTAAAATATGGATACTGTACTAAACGCTTAGAGATTTGAGATAATAAACTAAGTATTGATCATTACTTATATCAATAATCACAGTATTATTTCTATCTCCTGGTTTTGGGTGAGAAGCCCACACCACATCTCTCTCCAGTAAAAAGCAATGATCCTGGTGGATTTGACATGATTACTACTCTTTACAGGGTATATTGATTCCTTTTGTCCCCTGAGACATAACATTTAATAATGCAATAATAAAACATGGTAAACCTCATTGGAGGAAACGGGAGGCATAAGAGGCAGTATATTGAAGGGAGATTTACACATTCCACCAGGTTAACAAAATGAAGTAAGGAAATACTGGTAGAACCTGTACTTTAGGGCATCTTATTTCAAATCAAATCAATTGCATTAGTCACATGCGCCGAATACAACAGGTATTCACAATATTCACCTTACAGTGAAAGACTTTCTTACGAGCCCCTAACCAACACTGCAGTTTATAAAAATACTGATAAGAATAAGAAATAAAAGTAACAAGTAATTAAAGAGCAGCAGTAAAATAACAATAGTCTATAGAGACTATATATAAGGGGGTTACCGGTACAGAGTCAATGTGCGGGGGCACCGGTTAGTTGAGGTAATATGTACATGTAGGTAGAGTTATTAAAGTGACTATGCATAGATGATAACAACAGAGACTAGCAGCAGTGTAAGAGAGAGAGGGATAATGCAATTGATTAGGTGTTCAGGAGTCTTATGGCTTGGGGGTAGAAGCTGTCCTAGACTTGGCGCTCCGGTACCGCTTGCCGTGTGGTAGCAGAGTGAACCGTCTATGACGAGAGTGGCTTGGGTGGGTTATTTCAGTTTCTTTGTTTCTATCTGTCCCTCACTGTAGCGCTAGCTTTTCAAGAGCATTTCTTCTCCCCTCCTCCCTCTAGTTGACAAGTCAACATCAGAAGGTGTGTTTCAGTTTGGTCACATACTGTATCTCACATTAGCAAGCTAATACATCTTACTGTATCCAGGGGACTGATTGGACAGCTGGAGTGATTTTGGTTAGAGAGAGGAGTGAAGAGAATAGAGAATAGGAGAGAAGAGCATATGAGAGAAGAGAATAGGAGGGAGAGAATATGATAGAGAGAACAGGAGAGAAGAGAATAGGAGAGAAGAGAATAGGAGAGAGATAATAGGATAGAGAGAATAGGAGACAAGAGAATATGAGAGAGTATAGGAGAGAGGGAATAGGAGAGAAGAGAATAGGAGAGAAGAGAAGAGGAGAGAGAGAATATGATAGAGAACAGGAGAGAGAGAATAGGAGAGAGAGAATAGGAGAGAGAGAATAGGATAGAAGATAATAGGAGAGAAGATAATAGGAGAGAAGAGAATAGGAGAGAAGAGAATAGGATAAAGAGAATAGGAGAGAGAGAATGGGAGAGAATAGAATAGGAGAGGGAGAATAGGATAAAGAGAATAGGAGAGAAGAGAATAGGAGAGAAAAGAAAAGGAGAGGAGAGAATAGGAGAGAAAAGAAAAGGAGAGAAGTGAATAGGAGAGAGAATAGGATAAAGAGAATAGGATAGAGAGAATGGGAGAGAATAGGAGAGAAGAGAATAGGATAAAGAGAATAGGAGAGAGAGAATGGGAGAGAAGAGAATAGGAGAGAAGAGAATAGGATAAAGAGAATAGGAGGGAGAGAATGGGAGAGAAGAGAATAGGAGAGAGAATATAAGAGAATGGGAGAGAAGAGAATAGGAGAGAGAGAATAAGAGAGGGAGAATATGAGAGAAGAGAATAGGAGTGAGAGAATAGGAGAGTGAGAATATGAGAGAAGAGAATAGGAGAGAGAATAGGAGAGAGGGAATAGGAGAAAATAGAATAGGAGGGAGAAAATAGGAGAGAAGAGAATGGGAGAGAAGAGAATAGGAGAGAAGAGAATAGGATAAAGAGAATAGGAGAGAGAGAATGTGAGAGAAGAGAATAGGAGAGAGAATAGAAGAGTGAGAATATGAGAGAAGAGCATAGGAGAGAAGAGAATAGGAGAGAGAGTATAGGAGAGAGGGAATAGGAGAGAAGAGAATAGGAGAGAGAGAATAGGAGAGAGGGAATAGGAGAGAAGAGAATAGGAGAGAGAGAATAGGAGAGAAGAGAATGGGAGAGAAGAGAATAGGAGAGAAGAGAATAGGATAAAGAGAATAGGAGAGAGAGAATGTGAGAGAAGAGAATAGGAGAGAGAATAGAAGAGTGAGAATATGAGAGAAGAGCATAGGAGAGAAGAGAATAGGAGAGAGAATAGGAGAAAATAGAATAGGAGGGAGAATATGAGAGAGAGTATAGGAGAGAGGGAATAGGAGAGAAGAGAATGGGAGAGAGAGAGTAGGAGAGAGAGAATAGAAGAGAGAGAATAGGAGAGAATAGAATAGGAGAGATAGAATAGGAGAGAAGAGAATAGGAGAGAAGATAATAGGAGAGAAAAGAAAAGGAGAGAAGAGAATAGGAGAGAAGTGAATAGGAGAGAGAATATGATAAAGAGAATAGGAGAGAGAGAATGGGAGAGAATAGGAGAGAAGATAATAGGAGAGAAGAGAATAGGAGAGAAGAGAATAGGATAAAGAGAATAGGAGAGAGAGAATGGGAGAGAAGAGAATATGAGAGAGGATAGGAGTAGAGAAAAGGAGAGAAGAGAATAGGAGAGAGAGAATAAGAGAGGGAGAATATGAGAGAAGAGAATAGGAGTGAGAGAATAGGAGAGTGAGAATATGAGAGAAGAGCATAGGAGAGAAGAGGATAGGAGAGAGAATAGGAGAGAGGGAATAGGAGAAAATAGAATAGGAGGGAGAGAATAGGAGAGAGAGTATAGGAGAGAGGGAATAGGAGAGAAGAGAATAGGAGAGAGAGAATAGGAGAGAGAGAATAGAAGAGAGAGAATAGGAGAGAGAGAATAGGAGTGAAGATAATAGGAGAGAAGATAATAGGAGAGAAGAGAATAGGAGAGAAGAGAATAGGATAAAGAGAATAGGAGAGAGAGAATGGGAGAGAATAGAATAGGAGAGAGAGAATAGGATAAAGAGAATATGAAAGAAGAGAATAGGAGAGAAAAGAAAAGGAGAGAAGAGAATAGGAGAGAAGTGAATAGGAGAGAGAATAGGATAAAGAGAATATGAGAGAGAGAATGGGAGAGAAGAGAATAGGAGAGAAGAGAATAGGATAAAGAGAATAGGAGAGAGAGAATGGGAGAGAAGAGAATAGGAGAGAGAATAGAAGAGAATAGGGGAGAAGAGAATAGGAGAGAGAGAATAGGAGAGAGAGTATAGGAGAGAGAGAATAGGAGAGAAGAGAATAGGAGAGTGAGAATAGGAGAGAGAGAATAGGAGAGAAGATAATAGGAGAGAAAAGAAAAGGAGAGAAGAGAATAGGAGAGAAGTGAATAGGAGAGAGAATATGATAAAGAGAATAGGAGAGAGAGAATGGGAGAGAATAGGAGAGAAGATAATAGGAGAGAAGAGAATAGGAGAGAAGAGAATAGGAGAGAGAGAATGGGAAAGAAGAGAATAGGAGAGAGAATGGAAGAGAATAGGAATAGAGAAAAGGAGAGAAGAGAATAGGAGAGAGAGAATAAGAGAGGGAGAATATGAGAGAAGAGAATAGGAGTGAGAGAATAGGAGAGTGAGAATATGAGATAAGAGCATAGGAGAGAAGAGGATAGGAGAGAGAATAGGAGAGAGGGAATAGGAGAAAATAGAATAGGAGGGAGAGAATAGGAGAGAGAGTATAGGAGAGAGGGAATAGGAGAGAAGAGAATAGGAGAGAGAGAATAGGAGAGAGAGAATAGGAGAGAGAGAATAGAAGAGAGAGAATAGGAGAGAATAGAATAGGAGAGAGAGAATAGGAGAGAAGATAATAGGAGAGAAGATAATAGGAGAGAAGAGAATAGGAGAGAAGAGAATAGGATAAAGAGAATAGGAGAGAGAGAATGGGAGAGAATAGAATAGGAGAGAGAGAATAGGATAAAGAGAATAGGAGAGAAGCGAATAGGAGAGAAAAGAAAAGGAGAGAAGAGAATAGGAGAGAAGTGAACAGGAGAGAGAATATGATAAAGAGAATAGGAGAGAGAGAATGGGAGAGAATAGGAGAGAAGATAATAGGAGAGAAGAGAATAGGAGAGAAGAGAATAGGATAAAGAGAATAGGAGAGAGAGAATGGGAGAGAAGAGAATAGGAGAGAGAATAGAAGAGAATAGGAATAGAGAAAAGGAGAGAAGAGAATAGGAGAGAGAGAATAAGAGAGGGAGAATATGAGAGAAGAGAATAGGAGTGCGAGAATAGGAGAGTGAGAATATGAGAGAAGAGGATAGGAGAGAGAATAGGAGAGAGGGAATAGGAGAAAATAGAATAGGAGGGAGAGAATAGGAGAGAGAGTATAGGAGAGAGGGAATAGGAGAGAAGAGAATAGGAGAGAGAGAATAGGAGAGAGAGAATAGGAGAGAGAGAATAGAAGAGAGAGAATAGGAGAGAATAGAATAGGAGAGAGAGAATAGGAGAGAAGATAATAGGAGAGAAGATAATAGGAGAGAAGAGAATAGGAGAGAAGAGAATAGGATAAAGAGAATAGGAGAGAGAGAATGGGAGAGAATAGAATAGGAGAGAGAGAATAGGATAAAGAGAATAGGAGAGAAGAGAATAGGAGAGAAAAGAAAAGGAGAGAAGAGAATAGGAGAGAAGTGAACAGGAGAGAGAATAGGATAAAGAGAATGGGAGAGAAGAGAATAGGAGAGAAGAGAATAGGATAAAGAGAATAGGAGAGAGAGAATGGGAGAGAAGAGAATAGGAGAGAGAATAGAAGAGAATAGGGGAGAAGAGAATAGGAGAGAGAGTATAGGAGAGAGGGAATAGGAGAGAAGAGAATAGGAGAGCGAGAATAGGAGAGAGAGAATAGAAGAGAGAGAATAGAAGAGAGAGAATAGGAGAGAAAAGAATAGGATAGAGAATAGGAGAGAGAGAATGGGAGAGAAGAGAATAGGAGAGAGAATAGAAGAGAATAGGGGAGAAGAGAATAGGAGACAGATAAGAGAGGGAGAATATGAGAGAAGAGAATAGGAGTGAGAGAATAGGAGAGTGAGAATATGAGAGAAGAGCATAGGAAAGAAGAGAATAGGAGAGAGAATAGGAGAGAGGGAAAGGGAGAAAATAGAATAGGAGAGAGAGAATAGGATAAAGAGAATAGGAGAGAAGAGAATAGGAGAGAAAATAAAAGGAGAGAAGAGAATAGGAGAGAGAGAATGGGAGAGAGAGAATAGAAGAGAAGAGAATAAGAGAGAGAGAATAGGAGAGAAGAGAATAGGAGAGAAGAGAATAGGAGAGAGAGAATGGGAGAGAATAGAATAGGAGAGAGAGAATAGGATAAAGAGAATAGGAGAGAAGAGAATAGGAGAGAAAATAAAAGGAGAGAAGAGAATAGGAGAGAAAAGAAAAGGAGAGAAGTGAATAGGAGAGAGAATAGGATAAAGAGAATAGGAGAGAGAGAATGGGAGAGAATAGGAGAGAAGATAATAGGAGAGAAGATAATAGGAGAGAAGAGAATAGGATAAAGAGAATAGGAGAGAGAGAATGGGAGAGAAGAGAATAGGAGAGAGAATAGAAGAGAATAGGAGTGAGAGAATAGGAGAGTGAGAATATGAGAGAAGAGCATAGGAGAGAGGGAATAGGAGAAAATAGAATAGGAGAGAGAGAATAGAAGAGAGGTAATTGGAGAGAGAGAATAGGAGAGAGAATAGGAAAAAAGGGAATAAGAAAGAGAGAATAGGAGAAAATAGAATAGAAGAGAGAGAATAGGAGAGAATTGCAGAGAGAGAATTGGAGAGAAGAGAAGAGAATAGGAGAGAGAATATGAGAGAGATAAGAGGGTGAAGCATGAGTCCTTTGCCAGTAATTCTGTCCAGAAGTAGACTGTTCACCATTTACATTCTTTGAAAACAAAGCCATAAACTGAGATTAATTAGCTCCACATGTTGATAAACCCCCCCACCTCATTTTTGTCACGGGGGTCCCTTATTGCAAACTGGCCCTGCCAAGAACATAGACTGGAGTAATAGAGAATACCCATAGAACATTTAATTCTTTGGTAAAATCATGAGAAATGTTGGGAATTTTAACAGGTGGGATTTTGTTGAAACCTTTCTGTTTATGAGTTATTTTGTTGGTGTGTGTCCAACAGATTGATGATATGCTACTGGGAAATTATAGAGATCAGTATTCTGCTGCTGCCGGCCGTTACAGATGCTACTTGAGTTTGTATTTCTGAAAAGAAAGACATAGTTAAAGAAAGAAAGAGTCAAAGAAAGAGAATGTCTCAACATCTGCCCTGCAGCTGAGAGGATTTTGGAGAGAGAGCGAGACAGCAGGAGAGAAAGGAATTAAACATAAATGGGGGAAGGGGGGGGGGCCTCCGGGAAGGGTGGGAGAACAGAGAGAGGGGAGCCAAAATGGCAGGAGTGGAACAAAATGGCAGGGGTGAGGGAACACTAATGCATTTACTTACTGAAGTCAGACAGGTTTAATACCCCATGCCATTCACATCTGCCCTCCTGTGCCCTGCCCCTATTGGTTTAGTTTGGCGATTAGGCCTTGTCTTGGTGCACCCACAGCTGCAGAGAGGTCAGTAGTGGTAGTGTTTTAGCTTGTTACCTTGGAACTCACAGCACTGATGTACCCCTTCCCTTCTTTCCCCTTGGCTGGCTGGCTGTGTGGTTGGCTGTGTGGCTGGCTGTGTGGGGGGCCCAGCTGTCACTCCTACAGGGCCTGACAGTAATCAGGAGAAGTGAGTGCTGAGGACGTGTCAACAGTAACAAACCCTGCGCTTCGTTTAGGCCAGATTAAGCAGATTGCTCATTGCCAGTGACATAATTTAGATGAATGGTGGGTGTAATCTACCAGACGGGTGTGTGTGGGGGGAGTACAGGGAGTACAACCCTCTCAGTGCCTAGCTGCTAGTAGAGATCCCATTACCCTACACTTGTTAACAACACCAGTCCTGCAGTGTAAACAGTAAAGTGATCTCTTTATCGGAAAGTGGGAACAGGACAGGAGAGGAAGGAAAAGAGAGGAAAAGAGAGAGAGGTTTAGAGAGATGGAAAGATGGGAGGGAATAGTGGGGAAAAGAGGTGTTTTCTTCTGATTCGGGTGTTGGAGGGACTAGCACCTCTGGACATGATGGATGAGCTTGGGCTCTGGAGAGACAGGTCATGGACAGACACTGCCACAACGAAACATGCGCCTGACACTGGGGCAACAGGGACATCTAGTGGCCAGGAACCAGGAGCATACAACACCTATAACATGTTCCACAGGGATGTGCTCTGTGTGAGTAGAGAATGACAGCGGTAAGACAGAAGCAGATGAATACCTCCATTTCAACTTCAACCTGGTCCTGGATAAATATCACTCTGATAAGTCAATGCTTACAGTTACTGTGACTGCTAGAGAGGGCTTTTGACCCCACGATGTAATTCATGGCACACAAAGTATTTTATCTGTTGAAAACCATGTCAACAACCTTAATGCAGTGCAAGACAGAATCAATGTAACAGACTACAATCAATGAGAGGCAGTACTACAGTTCTCCACAACAGTCTTAAGTATATCATAGTAGTACTATGAAGCAACAGCAGATCTGCCCCAGACACGTGATAGAGATCCGTGTAAATATGCTGCTGGGAGGTATTGTAGAATGTTCCGAGTTTATTTCTCTCCCCCTGGCTGAACCGAGGCCCTTGTGACTGAATACCCAGAGCAATGTGTTAGCACTTACAATTAAGAGGAGCCAAATATGCACTGTGTGATTACTCTAATGGGAGCTTCATCTGCACACACACAGAGCTGTTGGAATTATTCCTGGTTTTGTGGATGCTAGTGGGACTTTTTCTTCAAAGGTACCAAGTCTCAGTTGAAGCATATGATTATATTGAACCTGTAGATTCTAGTGTGAAACACAAGATAAAATACTGACTGCCAGCTAAGGCATTTTGCCTTTAATTGGTAATTGCATTTGTAGAGATTAGCAACTAAATAAAAAAGCCCAAATATTAACTTGTAAATAGTTATACAACCTCACTTTATTTTTCCATGTGGAAAAATCATGTTTTCTCCAGTTTAGAACATCTCCCTCCTCATAGCCATACAGGGGTATGAAGGTATAGAAGCACATATAATTGGACACTCCTCACATTGCACTCTCCCTATCATCTCCCCTGGCAACAACACACACACCACACTAGGCGTACAAGTAAAAGTTTGGACTGAGTCACCTGACTATTCCCTCTAGACAATGCTAGCTAAAATACTTCATAACGGCTTCATATAATCGTTTTTCCAGAGTCCTCCTCCCTCCCCACTCTGAACATTGTGTCTCTAACGAGTCACGTCCATCTAGCAATTATGATGAAATTAAAGCTATTTTCCATGGCCAGTGTTTGCCTCGGTAATAACCGCGGTGAGATAGGCTTCATTCGTTCAGAATTTTAGTTCAGCTAAATTCCTGTCACATTAGGCAGAGGAGCAAAATCAGTGTCACTCAGATATCCCACTTAATGGTTTGGTGAAGGCCTGGGATTTTTTCTCTTCCTTTTGCAATCCTCCTAACCCTAGCTCCCCGCCAATTACGCCTTTTAATCTATATGTAGATAATGGTGTTCAGGACCTCCCTGTTGAAATGTCAGGTGTGAAGAGGTTATTAGCTAACTTTTAATTACTGTCCATCATTCAGCGCCGTGCCTGATAGATTGGGCCTCTCTGCCTGTCCGCTTATCTAGCCTCGCTATGTTGGCTGAACGCAGGGGTAAAGGTGACAGTTTAGAAAGCACCGGGTCGCTGACTTAATATCACCATTTTTACACAGGACTTTGGGGTGGAGAGAAATGAGATGAGGAGGAGGGGGGAAATGTAAAAGGAAACCAGACAAATTGTGTCAAATGGTATAATGGAGGATATGAGGAGAGAGAGAGAGATCAGGAAAGGGGGAAGGACAAGAGGAAGAATGAGGGTAAAAAAAGGGTTGTAGGGAACAGCTCTGGAGCAGCATCTCTAGCCACAGGTGAAGTTATGAGGTAGATTCATTCTATGATCAGAGGTTCAGACACGCATTTTCTCATTCAAATAATGAATTGCAGATAAAACTCATTTTGGCAAGTTTAAAGTCACATGCAAGGTGCACCATCCATCTATTCATATAGACACTTACACCTGCCCTTCACTGTCAGAGAGATCACCCTGTTCTTATAAATTACTTTTAAATCTCTCGCTCTCTCTCTCTGACCATTTTCCTATACTGGCCTGGTGTAAAAGCCCTTATTGTACTTCCACAAAAAATCCAACCCCATTCATCCTCCCCAATACTTCTCATCCGAAAGCCCAGAATAACATGACCACTGAGGCTCAGAGCTCTGTCTGTATCCATTAGCAATTTAACAAGCTGCAGATTACTTTGGCTAAATTTATGACACAGGAAGGAATTAGATTACCTAGCAATAAGAAAAATAATAATAATTAAAATGAAAACATATCTTTTGTTTCGTTGGCCATTTTTAATTCAGGGGTGAGATGTAAAAAGAGTACTCTTGCGGTTAAACTTTTAAAAAGCAGTTTGCTTCTCAATGTTATGGGATTGGAATGAATCCACACTAAACAAAAATATAAACACAACATACAACAATTTCTATGATTTTATTGAGTTTCAGTTCATGTAAGGAAATCAGTCAATTGAAATTAATTCATTAGGCCCTAGTCTATGGATTTTACATGATGCGGTAGGGGCACAGCCATGGCCTGGAATAGCATATGCTCACCCACTGGAGAGCCAGGCCCAGCCAAACAGAAGGAGTTTTCCCCCACAAAAGGGCTTTACTACAGACAGAAATACTCCTCAGTTTCATCAGCTGACCGGGTGGCTGGTCTCAGACGATCTGCAGGTGAAGAAGCTGGATGTGGAGGTCTGGTGCGATTACATGTGGTCTGTTGTTCTGAGGCTGGTTGGAAGTACTGCCAAATTCTCTAAAACGATGGCTTATGGTAGAGAAATTAACATTCAATTATCTGGCAACAGCTCTGGTAGACATTCCTGCAGTCAGCATGCCAATTGCAAGCTCCCTCAAAACTTGAGACATCTGTAGCATTGTGCTGTGTGACAAAACTGCACATTTTAGAGTGGCCTTTTATTTCCCCCTGCACAGGGTGCACCTGTGCTGTTTAAAAAGCTTCTTGATATGCAACACCTGTCAGGTGGAGGGATTATCTTGGCAGAGGAGAAATTGTCACAAACAGGGATGTAAACAAATTTGTGCACAAAATTTGAGAGAAATAAGCTTTCTGTGCGTATGGAAAATGTCTGTGATCTTTTATTTCAGCTCATGAAACATGGGACCAATGCTTACATGTTGTGGTTATATTTTTGTTCATTGTAAATGGAATTACATGTTTTATGTTCCCCCAGTTTATAGTCCCTCAGTTTTCAAATCAGCTTGTATGCTTCATTTACTATATGGTTCATTTTAAAGCTTTCCAGAGCATAACTATTATGTTTTTTGAGAAAAACCTCAACTCAAATCCTGTTCCCAGCAGCAGACTGAAATGTGACATGATTCTGTGTGTTTATTTGAGTGTGTTAGCTAATACAGTATATGTGCTTCATTTGAGAGTGTGGAAGTGTGTGTGTGTGTACATTTTCCAGTCTCCCAGAGTGACCCATCAATAACACTGGAGCAAGATCATTACTTTTAATGTTGTGCCATGGTATTAAACCCTGTGTATTAAACCATAGACGCTTCATCATAACGTTGTTGAGACTTAGTGTACTCCTGGGTTTTTCAGGTGAGTTACAACCTGTAATGTAAAACATGGTTTGTTAAACAGCCTTGGCACAGAAACAGATACAGGGACATGTGTTTATTGGCTGTTTTAGAGCACTGAGTAATGCTGCTATTTAGGGTGGTTTTGAGAATGCACCAGGGAGGATTTTATGCAATTTACCCACACTTTGCCCTCCTTCCCCCTCCCCCTAGAGGTGAATTGGGGGTAAATTTAAAATACTAGGCCAACCCCATTTATCCCCCTTTCCTAGTGCCCGAGGTACATAGATACACACGCTCAAAAACACATGTGCTTATTCAAAAGCACAGTGCACTGGGTTTCTTCCTCTCGGTCCAGCATGGAAAAGACTACAGGACAGTCTGGGAATTATAGGTTTCCTGGTGGTCTGATATGGTCACCAAAGTGTTAGATAAACATACAGCACATACAAAAACATACAGCTGATAGACATACTTGCAATCAAGACATTGGCTGAAACATTTTTACAAGCTCCCATTCACAACTGTACACAGCCTCGCACGGGCACCCTCACTGATTCAGGGAGAGCCATCACTATTCAGCCCTTGAAATGTCTTCGATCAGATTTACTATTTTAAACTGTGCATGGCCAGGCACTGTCACAATGATTAGAGCGCTGTGGAAATACATATTTCCCAAGCTTAGTTTCTCTCTCCTCCCTCACCATCTTTTACAGCTTAGAGACTAATTCTGTTTGAAGCGATCTGCTGCTATTCCAGCACACAGTATATCTGGTTATTCCAGGGAACTCCCTGCTTTCGTGTTGAAGAGGAGAGGAGCATACAAAGGACAGAACTAAAAAAAGTAAAAGAATTGGTCAAATCTAAAACATTCTTGCAAGAGGAGTTAATTTAGACCAAGCAAAAAAAGAAATCTAGCCAACCTACTTTTCCCTCTGTCTCCCTCCTGTCTCCCCCTTACACCAGATATATACAGCACTGCTCTTCAACTAATTTAATCTTTATAAATTTAGAAGAAAAGTTTATATACAATGATAGCCTCCAATATGACAGTGAATCCCTAAAAAGTCATGCTTACTGTGCAAAATAAACAAGAAACTCTAATTGATGAATATGCATTTGCATGCTTACATAAATGCCAAACAGTATTGAGAAGTATATCTTGTAAGCCCTTGAGTTACCACTTGATATGGTAATGAATAAAGGTGTGGCGTGTAAATTCTTTCCTGGCCTGTTCTGTGAAGGGGTCCTGTGTGTTTGGATTCTGTGGGCTGAGCTCTGTGGTAAATTAAAAGTGACCCGTGAAGACCCTGGGCCCGGCCCCGCCGCTCCTACCTATGGAAACCCCTCATCTGGATCACATTGGGCTCAAATGGAAAGCAGAACCCCTTTTCTGATACAGGGAGAGGGGAGGTGGGAGTAGGGGTCTATCGGGAGGGAACAGGGTGGGGGCACTGGTGTTTCTACTCAAGCCTGTCCCTATGTGTATCAATGTGCAATACAATATCTTGGGCTCTTTCTTTCTCTCTCACACACACACACACACACACACTTTCCAGTCAAGTTCTCAGTATGGAGAATGAGAGACAGGTGTGTCCTTAAACTCAGTTAACATCTGAAATGGTGTGCAAGTTTCAATGCTTTAGTTACCCGAAGCAAATAAATGACCAAGTAAGAAAATACTACGGAGTGGCTGTGGATCAGACTATTCCTGGACGTGTCTTCCTGACAGCTGAAGGTCCAAGAGGGCCTGCGCATGTGCAGATGTAAGTAGTGGTTACCATTGTACAAATGGTGGCTGCATAGCTTTATCATTACAGAGTCTCTCAGTCTCAGAGAAATGCAGACAGCTGACATTTTGACCATGGTATCCATGGTAACAAGGATGTGAGGAAAAAGTGTGTTCCAGGTTAACTTTGTGAGCACTCCTGAACTGTTTTTCATTAATCGTCTCACAATGTGTATTATCACCAGTCAGAAAAGTCAGAGTATGAAATAATCATTATCATCTACATAATTTAATGGTCACAATTATGTGTGTGTGGTTTTGCTATCCTTGTGGGGACCAGAAGTCCTCACAAGGGATTGTAAAAACAACTGGGGACATTTAATCAGTTCCCAAAAGGAAAAAGGCCATTTTAGGCCAGTGTGTGTGTGTGTGTGTGTTCCTACTTTATCAGGACCCCAATGTCCTAACAATTAACCCGAATGTCCTGACAAGGTTGAACTTTTTTCATGTCTTGAATTTGTTCAAATGCTATTTTAAGCTTAAGGGTTAGGTTTAGGATCAAGGTTAGGTTTTTGGGGGGTTAGGGTTAAGGGTTAGGTTTGGGATCAACATTAGGGTTTTTGGGGTTAGGGTTAGGTTTAGGGTTTGGGATCAACGTTAGGGTTTTTGGGGTTAGGGTTAGGTTTAGGATCAACGTTAGGGTAAAGTTTAGGGTTTGGGATCAACGTTAGGGTTTTTGGGGTTAGGGTTAGGTTTAGGATTTGGGATCAACATTAGGGTTTTTGGGGTTAGGGTTAAGGGAACATTTTATTTTTAATGGTCAAACATTTTTACTTCCAAAAATGTCCTGAAATTTAATGAAAGAAAATCTGCTTGTGAGATCTACTATTATGATTTATTTAGAAGCTGTATTCTTAAGCTATATTCTTCAAGAATCATTGGGTACATTTGTATAGCCATAAGGCCATGCGATTGCATATACTATTAGTCCTAAACACCCCAGGTGAGAGGCATTATTGCAACAATTGTAACTTAATCCAGGATAAACACATGTTTAAAGTGGAATAAATGACTCCTGTAATGTGATTGAAAATTCTGTGTAAAATAGAGCTTTCTTACATCATAAAAGTGTACAAATTTGCATAAATCCCCAAAGTACATGCAGTGCTGCTTCAGAATCGTATCGCCCAATCATAATATATGACATCACTTCAAAGGGGCAGTCCGCATTTTAAACAAAGCATTTCCCCACCACTGTTTTGGTAAAAAGCTGAGGGATGGGGCAGGAGAAATGTAACCAGTCTCAAAATCATAGACAGCTGTGGTCGCAAGGACTGACCCACTATGATATCAAAAGTATAGTCTTAACCATGTTGAGGCTATACAGTGTTTGGATAGCCTTAATATATTGGGGGTTCTGATGGGGTACATGAGTTGAACTAAGCTCATGAGGCATTTATAAGCTATATTCTTCAAGAATCATTGGGTACATATAACTCAATTATGTAATTTATTTAAGTCCAAAAATGGATGTAGCAACTGCATATTGCCCCTTGACATGCCATCTATGGAAAGTGTGTTCAATATAAAATGACAGTACTATCATCCTTATCAGCAGTGGTGCAGACCTTGGTATGTGTGTAGGGACGGGTGGGAGGGCATATTGGTCCAGGAGAACAGCATAGTCTTATTTTGGCCTAATACCTAACCTGGCTGACACACCTGATGCCATGAGCTAAACCAAGCACAATCCCACCTTTATCACCAAGCTGTTGAACAATCACGACCAGAAGAATAATCTAAGAAGGCTTAATTTTCAGACAGCAGCAACACGGTTTTACTTGGGGTGTTACTGCCCCCTGCTGTTAAACCCTAGGAATAAAATATGATAACTGAACATGGAGGGAGGGTAGGGGCGATGTTGAACACAAACTTATTGTATGGTGCTACTCATATACAGTAATAGTCAACAGTTTGGACAAACTTACTCATTCCAGGGTTTCTATATTTTTGCTATTTTCTACATTGCATAATAACTGTGAAGACATCAAAACGATGAAATAACACATATTGAATCATGTAATAACCCAAAAAGTGTTAAACACATCAAAATATATTTTATATTTGAGATTCTTCAAAGTAGACACCCTTTGCCTTGACAACTTTGCACACACTGGAAGTCACCTGGAACGCATTTCAATTAACGGGCGTGCCTTGTTAAAAGTTCATTTGTGGATTTTTTTCCCTTTGTAATGCGTTTGAGCCAATCAGTTGTGTTGTGACAAGGTAGGGGTGGTATACAGAAGATAGTTCTATTTGGTAAAAGACCAAGTCCATATTATGGCAAGATCAGCTCAAATAAGCAAAGAGAAACGACAGTCCATCATTACTTTAAGACATGGAGGTCAGACAATATGGAACATTCCAAGAACTTTGAAAGTTCCTTCAAGTGCATTCGCAAAAACACAAAAACACTATGAAGCACTATGATGAAACTGGCTCTCATGAGGACTGTACATATTCCCTGATTTACTTATAGTATAAGTAATTCAACCAGATGTCACAAATGCCACTCTGATAGCAACTTTATACTATTACCCAATTCATAGGACACAAGATAAATATATTGTCCTGTGAAATGAAATGTTCATTTATTGTGGACATTTTGACCATTAAGATGTTACAAATATTATACTTATGTTAACATTTGGACAATCCGATGTCTTGAAAGTATGCTTTCTTGAATTGCTAAGAAAAAATATTTCCTCCAATTCAAACATTGGACAGGAAATTGTTGTTGAAGTGCTCTCCGCAGTTTGAGGTTTGTTAAGCACAGGTGTTTTTCAGCATTGTAAATATTAAGGGCTCTGCATGTGTCAAATACACTGTGGTAGTAATCATACGCCGCTATGATTACTGCAATTAGGAGACCAAAGACATGGCCCCAGTCACCTGTCTGTCACTCTACAGAGGCAGGCTGGGGTGGGTGGTATGGGGGAGCAGTGACTGGCTGGCTGAGTGAAAGCTGCCTACTGCAGACAGAAAGAGAGCCTCCATGGGAGCCTTTCACACACTGGAGTACAGAGTGATAACCATACTGCGTTAAGTGGCAACCTGCTGTTCCCACAGAGCGATAATATACATACAGAAAGATCATTCTTGGACTTAAAATTGGTCCAAGAAACACCAGGCCTGGAGAATGTTTAGCCGCTTTCTAAAAATAATTACAGTAGCGCTAAAACAAGACAGAGGCGCTTTTCAAAATGTCTGACAGTTTATTCCACAGTGAAAAGGACATGGGGAATGTGTTTCATCAATGCAGTATTCAGTAATGGCAGTACATAAAGGACAGAAGCCAAGGATGTAAGACCTCTTCCACACTGTGGTGGTCACTGATTAGTTAGGTTGGTCATCCTTAACTCTTATGACTGAGCTATTCTGAAAAACTGCTTCATACCGTAGCTTGATCAATTTGATAGTCAAGCTTTGACAGTTGTTTCGTTATCATAAAATGCAGTCTCATTTTTAGGCTAAATCACTTGTAAATAGGGGATGAGGACAACATTGCTATGCCATAATGTTACTCAGCAGGAAACTGATAGATAAACATACTCCGACACAGACAAAATCACCTCGTCATGCTGCACACAGTTTGAGAATAAATATACACACACACACACACACACACACACACAAAATGAGGCGATGGTTTGTTGAACCAAAACCTCAACTCTGAGCACATGATTTTAGCTAGTTAGTTAGATTAGTGGGTTAGTTAGATAATTAGTAGGTTAGTTAGTTAGTGGGGAGCTATCATGTCCCAAAAGAGCGATTCCATGCCAGCGGAAAATATTTTTTCTTTCTCACAGAAACTTCATTGGGAGATGGATATTTGACATGGTTTTTACATTTGTATCATCAGTTTTTGTTGCTGTTGAAAATCATGATGAAAGTAGCTATTTTAGACCCTTTTAAAGACCCCTTGAACAGTACATGACAGACATCTTAGTGTCATTCTTCTTATAGTTACTGTAAAATGTGTATGTCTTGGTTCTGAAATAAAACCTTTCACAACTATTAATCTGAATATCTCAAAACAACCTTTGTAGAATTTGTTTCACTTTAAGACATATTGTTTGGAAGCATATACTTTACAACAGGAATCATCAACTAGATTCAGCTGTGGGCTGATTTTACTTGAGCGGATGGTCGGAACAATTACAAATAATTTGTAGACTGCAAAATGACCGTAAGAAACCTAAACAGATATAATATGACAAACAATTTCAAACCTTGCTTAAATTTGGATATGATTACCTGTCTCTCGTGTGGGAATACATTTCCTAAATTAAAACTCACTTGGAGATGATTTCCTAGTGTTTTGTGTCCAACAATGAAAATTCCAATAAACAAAAACAGTTGGGGGGCCAAATAAAACCACCAGTGAGCCTAATTCGGCCCATGGGCCACCAGTTGGGGAACCTTGCTCTACAAGTAAATCAAATTTCCAGAGTGGGCTCTCCGCTAATTCTGAAGGTATAATCAATTTGAGCATCACCAAAACAGTGAATGGACAAAACATTTCAAAGGGAACTGTGCCGGTGACCTAAAGGAGGACTGGAATTGGTTAGTGACCTATGTCAAGATCTATGTATAAAAATGGGTCATATCATTAAAAGTATGATAGAGCCCACTCTGGAAACATGACATGGTTTGAAGAGTATTGTTACAATGTCTAAAAATAAGCCAGACTCCAGCTACCCAAGTCATAGACTGTTCTCTCTGCTAACGCACAGCAAGTGGTACCGGAGTGCCAAGTCTGGAACCAAAAGGCTCCTGAACAGCTCCTACCCCTAAGCCATAAGACTGCTGAACAGTTCATAAAACGTCAACCCTGACTATTTGCATTGAGCCCCTTTTTATTTCTGTTGACTCTTGCACCGGCACTACGCAGACTCACTGGACTCCACCTAAACTCCAACACACAAACATATTGACGTCACACACTATCACATACGCTGCTGCTACTCTGTTTATTATCCATCCTGATTGTCTAGTCAGGTTTAACCCCTACCTACAGTTGAAGTCGGAAGTAAACTTAGGTTGGAGTCATTAAAACTCATTTTTCAACCACTCCACAAATTTATTGTGAACAAACTATAGTTTAGGCAAGTCAGTTAGGACATCTACTTTGTGCATGACACAAGTCATTTTTTCCAACAATTGTTTACAGATTATTTCACTGTATCACATTTCCAGTGGGTCAGAAGTTTACATACACTAAGTTGACTTTGACTTTAAACAGCTTGGAAAATTCCAGAAAATTATGTCATGGCTTTAGAAGATTCTGATAGGCTAACTGACATCATTTGAGTCAATTGGAGGTGTACCTGTGGATGTATTTCAAGGCCTACCTTCAAACTCAGTGCCTCTTTGCTTGACATCATGGGAAAATCTAAAGAAATCAGCCAAGACCTCAGGAAAAAAAATGTGTAGACCTCCACACGCCTGGTTCATCCTTGGTAGCAATTTCCAAATGCCTGAAGGTACCACGTTGATCTATACAAACAATAGTACGCAAGTATAAACACCATGGGACCACGCAGCCGTCATACCTGCTCAGGAATGAGACGCGTTCTGTCTCCGAGAGATGAATGTAATTTGTTGCAAAAAGTGCAAATCAATTTCAGAACAACAGCAAAGGACCTTGTGAAGATGCTGGTGGAAACCGGTACAAAAGTATCTATATCCACAGTAAAACGAGTCCTATATCAACATAACCTGAAAGGCCGCTCAGCATAGAAGAAGCAACTGTTCCAAAACTGCCATAAAAAAGCCAGACTACAGTTTGCAACTGCACATGGGGACAAAGATCGTACTTTTTGGAGAAATGTCCTCTGGTCTGATCGAACAAAAATGGAACTGTTCGGCCATAATGTCCATCGTAATGTTTGGAGGAAAAAGGGGGAGGCTTGCAAGCCGAAGAACACCGTCCCAACCGTGAAGCACGGGGGTAACAGCATCATGTTGTGGGGTGCTTTGCTGCAGGAGGGACTGGTGCACTTCAAAAAACAAAGATGGCTTAATTAAGGACAAAGTCGAGGTATTGGAGTGGCCATCACAAAGCCCTGACCTCAATCATATAGAAAATGTGTGGGCAGAACTGAAAAAGCGTGTTACTTAAAATGGCTACTTTCATGATTCTCTCAAACAGTTTGATACAAATAAAAGCATTTCAAACATCCTTCCTCCCAATGAAGTTTCTATGTAAGAATTGAAAGAACAATCTGAGATAACAAAAATATTCTGCTCCCACTGGCGTGGGATCGCCCAATAGTTAGTGTTCTCACTCCATTTCAGGAGGTTAGTAAAATATCCTTGATCATATGACATCTATCCTCATGATGACTCAGGAAGTAAAGACAATATACTGCATTGCCATCTAGTGCTGTTTGCTCACCAAGGGGCAGGGTGGAGTGGGTGACAGGATTAAAAGAAGAGTCACATATGAAAAAAATACTATAGTATACTATGCTCTAAATACTGTAGTATTACTATATTTATATATTATTGTATTCAGTATAGTGTTTTACGGAAGTATATTATAGTTTTCACTGTAGTGTTTTTGCGGACATAACTCTAGTATAATGTAGTAAAGCTTACTACAGTATAAATACTGAAAATATTACTATAGCATATACTATAGTAATTACAGTAGTTTTTACAGATATTGCTCTAGTATTTACTATGAGGTTTTTTGTAGTATTTGTTTGTACTTTTTACCCCTTTTTCCTCCCCAATTTCGTGACATCCAATTGGTACTTACAATCTTGACCCATCTTTGCAAACTCATGTTTGGACTCGGGAGAGGCTCATAGAAATGGAGGATTTCTCCTTGAGGAAACCTGCTGGGCAAAAATAGCAAATGTTCCATAACCTGTAGGTAGGTAGAACTGGAGTCTGATCAGATAGTTCAGAGCATCTGTTATTTTTTTATAATCTGTAGGGAAGACAATATATGGTCTATATGTGGCATGTAGGCATCTCACTCATAGTTAGCACAAACTGAGATATGGGGCAATGAAGAAGAAAAGCACAAAATGTTCATACTTGAGTAAAACTAAAGATACCTTAAAAGAAATGACAAGTAAAAATGAAAGTCACCTATTAAAATACTACCTGAGTAAAAGTATATGGTTTTAAATGTACTTTATCACAAGTAAAATAAAAAATATTGTACAATTCCAAACGGCACAATTCTTGTTTTTTTAATTTACAGATCGCCAGGGGCACACTACAACCCTCAGACATAATTTACTAATGAAGCATATGTTTAGTGAGTCCATTAGATCAGAGACAGTAGGGATGTTCTCTTGATAAGTTTGAAATAGACTATTCTCCTGTCCTGCTAAGCATTCAAAATGTAACAAGTACTTTTGGGTGTCAGGGAAAATGTAAAGATTAAAAAGTACATTATTTTCTTTAGGAATATAAAAGTTGTCAAAAATATAAGTAGTAAAATAAAGTACAGATACCTCAAACTATTTAACTAGTACTTTCAACTATTTTTGTTTTGTTTTACACCACTGTATGGGGGATGGGAATGTGAAGCATATGCAAATTAAAATAATCTAGTATAACTATAGTTTTAAAAAAAACTGTTTTTGGACATTGCTGTAGTATTTAGTGTTTTTTGCAGATAATGCTGTATTATTTAATCTAGTATACAATACAAATATATAGTAAGCACTACACATGATCGGGGATACTACGGTGTGTAGTATAGTATTCTACAGTATATAGTTAGCAGTACACGATAGAGGGATATTACAATGTGGAGTGTAGTATTCACCAGTATACGACACAATCCAATAGTAAGCACTATACAGTCAAGAGATGAATACTATACTACAGTGTGTAGTATAGTATTCCACAGTATACTACAAAAGTATATAGTAAGCACTACACGATCAAGGGATACTACAGTGTGCAGTATACTATTCTACATTTTAGACATTTAGCAGACACTTTATCCAGAGCGACTTACAGGAGCAATTAGGATTAAGTGTTTTACCTTGTCGACTCAGGGATTCGAACCAGTGTCTTTTCGGTTATTGTATACCGAAATGATATAGTAATTTCTACACATGATCCAGGGATACTACAGAGTGTACTATAGTAAAATGTAGCATTGTTTTATGTGGGAAGATGCAGTATGTTAGTAAGAGCAATGAATCAATGGCCACATTGTTAGGCCTCATATGGGGTGGTTAGTATACCAGTCAGTTAGTAGTAAAGCAGGGAAGGGTTGCTATTTCCTTTGGTTTATCTTATCAGATAATACACATCAGTGTCTATGCAGACAGCAAACCAAGCACTGAGCTGCAACACCTTTGAGGTTGGCCACACAATGGACAGAGGGACAAACATTTGTCAGCAATTTAAGATGGAATACTTCAGCTTTAATGAAATACAATTCTTTAGCATAGTTACTGTATGATTTGTAATATATATATATATATTTTTTTTTTAATCAATCGTCACCCTGAGCAGAAGTGTGTAGTCGACCCACTTTTTCTTTAAAATCTATTGGTTGATCCAGCTTTCCATCCCAGATCCTGGAATCACTCACCATTGTGCTTTAGGGTGCCAAAAGTAACATGTCTCAAGAAACATATCACACTTAAGGTTATAACAGATTGATAAATACATAGTTCTTGTATATGATTTTGGGTGATCTGTGTCTGGCGGAGAAGGGATTCAGGAAAATGTGAGAGGACTGTCTCAGACTCAGGGCACAAAGCAAAGGGTTAGTGAGTGTGTTAGAAATTACAAGTCCAGCCAACATCATCCATAGTAGAGTTGAGTATTAGTAACAATAGGCCTGTTAGCAGACATTAGTACTGTTAGGTATTAGAGTGTTATTGTTAGTGTATTTATTAAGGAATGACAAGAGAGCTGTTGGCAGTTGGGGGTTTGGTTTCAGAGTGTAAGAATATTAATGACAGTAACAGCCCCACTCTTAAACACACAATGTACACCCACACACACACACAGTGGTTTTAACAGACCATTAGGTTAAGGATGGTTTTAACCAGTCAGACAAGGCACTTCTCCAGTGCTTGGGTTTCAGTTTGGTTGATTAGTGAATGTTAGACTGTTAGTCCAGGTTAGTAAACCAGGATTACCCCAGTGTTGGTTAGTTCTTTACGACTCCAGCTAAGGTTACTCAGAGTTACCAGTACATGCAGCAATCACAAGACAAACCAGGCCTCGGGAAACCATCTAAAAACTAGGGTGGTAAGATTGAGAGATAGCTACACACACTGACAACTAACATCCTCAGCACTCCTGTAACGTTAGGGTAGACTAATGTTACCAAACCATCCGCACAAGCTTGTCATGGGTATGCTCCCTGCTAGCTTGGTTAGGAGCACATCATTGAAATTAACAGCAAGGCCATCCCAGCAGACTCAATCTTGTTAGTCATGTTAGACGTCAGAGATCGGAGGTGAGTAAGGCGTTAGTGTTGCCAAGGTTACAGAGAAGAGAAAGGACAGTGCTGACAGCATGAGGAGAAGCAGGCATCAGAGAGAGGTGTTAGTCAACTGCAGTGTCAGTGCTTTGATCAGCTGAACAGTGTGGAAGGGGATCAGAACGTGTTAAGAGTTATTTTACAAAGGAGGGGAGAGAAAGCATCCCTCAGTTAAACAGTATTTCAGGGAAGGAAATGCGAAGCACCAAAGTGTCAGACACACAACACTACAACCCCACCCCTTATGAGTCTCTTATGGCATGAAATGTGGTCCTATCCAATAAAGTCCTGAGCAATGTGGCATAAGATGACAAGTAGCCCTTTCCTGCAGTCAAATGACCAAATCTCCATCTAAATGGACTCATGGGTGGAATGTTATTCATATCTTTTATCATTAATAAACATTATTTCAAAAACCCGCCGACAATTCTGTGTTTCTATGATGTTGTAATGTTTGTCTTCTTTGATGTATATAAACTGTAATATTGGGATGCAAACTCAAAATTGAATACAATTCAAATGTATTTCTAATATGGTACAGGTATTTTTTAAAGCCCATAACCATGTGTGTGAGGTGTATACTCTTGTTTCATAGTAGATTTGTTTAACTTCTTGGTGACAGGGGGGGCAGTATTGAGTAGCTTGGATGAATAAGGTGCCCAGAGTAAACTGCCTGCTACTCTGGCCCAGATGCTAATATATGCATATTATTAGTAGTATTGGATAGAAAACACTGAAGTTTCTAAAACTGTTTGAATGATGTCTGTGAGTATAACAGAACTCATATGGCAGGCGAAAACCTGAGAAAAATCCAACCAGGAAGTGGGAAATCTGAGGTTTGTAGTTTTTCAACTCTGCCATTCCAATATACAGTGTAAATGGAGTCATATTACACTTCCTAAGGCTTCCACTAGATGTCAACAGTCCTTAGAACGTCGTTTCAGGCTTCTACTGTGAAGTGGGGGTGAATGAGAGCTGATTGAGACAGTTGTCTGCCAGAGTGCCACAGGCTCCGAGGCACGGTCACGAGAGAGTTAGCTCTCGTTTTATTGCTTTTCTACAGACATAGGAGTTCTCCGGTTGGAACATTTATGATAAAAACATCCTAAAGATTGATTCTATACTTAGTTTGACAAGTTTCTACGGGATGTAATATAACTTTTTGTCCACCATTCGGTTGGACCTGAACGCGCGTTTGGATTTGTTTACCAAACGCGCTAACAAAAGAAGCTATTTGGACATAAATGGACATTATCGAACAAATCAAACATTTATCGTGGGACTGGGATTCCTGGGTGGCATTCTGATGAAGATCAAAGGTAAGTGAATATTTATAATGCTATTTCTGACTAATGTTGACGACACAATATGGAGGATATATTTTTGCTGCTTTGTTGTCTGAACGCTGTACTCAGATTATTGCATGGTTTGCTTTTTCCTTAACGTTTAAAAACAAAAAAAATCTGACAGTGGTTGCATTAAGGAGAAGTATCTCAAATTCCATGTATAACACTTGTATTTTCATCAACATTTATAATGAGTATTTCTGTAAATAGATGTGGCTCTCTGCACAATCACCGCATGTTTTACTACTGAACGTAACGCACCAATGTAAAATGAGATTTTTTTTATATAAATATGCACATTATCGAACAAAACATACATGTATTGTGTAACATGAAGTCCTATGAGTGTCATCTGATGAAGCTCAACGGTTAGTGATTAATTTTATCTTGTGCTTTTTGTGACTACTCTCTTTGTCTGGAAAAATGGCTGTGTTTTTCTGTGAGTTGGTGGGACCTAACATAATCGTTTGTGGTACTTTCGCTGTAAAGCATTTTTTAAATCCGACACTGTGGCTGGATTAACGAGAATGTTATCTTTAAAATGGTGTAAAATACTTGTATGCTTGAGGAATTATAATTGAGATTTGTTGTTTTGAATTTGGCGCCCTGCACTGTCACTGGCTGTTGGCGAGGTGGGACGCTACACATCTCCCAGAGAGGTTAAGACAACGAAGAAACACTGATTTTGCTCATTGCAGTAAAAGGTTAAAGGGGAACCAGCAATGTGCCAATGATAATCCCATTTTAAGTAGGCAAAGTAAAATATCCAAATAATCACAGCAAGGTGATACACTTCTAACACATATTGATAACTAAAGAAGTGTGGCTGTGCCCCATCAGCAGTGGGTGAATGCCAATGTTGTGCCCCTTTCTCAGTGGGTGAAAGCCATAGGTCCCAGTTCCCGTCCCAGTTCGGTAAGGATGAACCACGTTGACAACTGCAGGGGGAATGACATGACAACACAGTCACTGAGTTCTGTTTTACACAATACTGTAAGATGTGTAGAAAACTGAGCAACAGAGAAAGATGAAGACGAACTGAGTAGTACAGTTTGACAGGCTCTGAGAAATAGTCATTGTGGCAGTTTTATTGAGGACACCTCAACTAAGACAAATGGAGGGAGCAGAAAAGCTGGCATTGGTTCTGGTGAAGAGGACAACAGACATTTAGTCTGCACATGAAATGTCACTAATTTTGTCACAAACAAGAGGGCTTGTGTGTGTGCAATCAGGTTTTTGCCAATTGGCGGGATTCTAAGAATTACTACAGTTCCAGGACATGTGTTTTACCTTGGTAAACCACATATGTAGGTTACACTTCCAAATGCAGCCTCTATTTCTCTCTAGCCCTTAGTTGACCTGACACAACCAAACATTTTATAGGCCGATCTGGCATATGTCAGACATTAATTTATCAGCCATGAAAGCAGATTAGACTAATCTGATTTAGTTATGGTTCTGCTTTCAGGTTGCTTTGTTCTCCACCTTTTTTCTCTGGCAGTATAGGTTGACTGCTCTGTTAAAATGTGGTGGATTTATATACAGTTGAATTCGGAAGGTTACATTCACCTTAGCCAACTACATTTAAACTCAGTTATTCACAATTCTTGACATTTAATCCTAGTAGAAATTCCCTGTTTTAGGTAATTTAGGAACACCACTTTATTTTAAGAATGTGAAATGTCAGAATAATAGTAGAGAATAATTTATTTCAGCTTTTATTTCTTTCATCACATTCCTAGTGGGTCAGATGTTTACATACACTCAATTAGTATTTGGTAGCATTGCCTTTAAATTGTTTAACTTGGGTCAAGCATTTTGGGTAGCCTTTCACAAGTCTCCCACAATAAGTTGGGTGAATTTTGGCCCCGTCCTCCTGACAGAGCTGGTGTAACTGAGTCAGGTTTGTAGGCCTCCTTGCTCACAAACGCTTGTTCAGTTCTGCCCACAGATTTTCTATAGGATTGAGGTCACGGCTTTCTGATGGCCACTCCAATACCTTGACTTTGTTGTCCTTAAGTCATTTTGCTACAACTTTGGATGCATGCTTGGAGTCATTATCCATTTGGAAGACCCATTTGCAACCAAGCTTAAACTTCCTGACTGATGTCTTGAGATATTGCTTCAATATATCCACGTACTTTTCCTCCTCATGATGCCATCTTTTTTGTGAAGTGCACCAGTCCCTCCTGGAGCAAATCACCACCACAACATGATGCTGCCACCCACGTGCTTCACGGTTGGGATGGTGTTCTTCAGCTTGCAAGCCTCCCCTTTTTCCTCCAAACATAACGATGATCATTATGGCAAAACTGTTCCATTTTTGTGTCATCAGACCAGAGGACATTTCTCCAAAAAGTACAATCTTTGTCCCCATGTGCAGTTGCAAACCGTAGTCTGGCTTTTTTATGGCGGTTTTGGAGCAGTGGCTTCTTCCTTGCTGAGCGGCATTTCAGGTTATGTCGATATAGGACTCGTTTTACTGTGGATATACAGTGGGGCAAAAAGTATTTAGTCAGCCACCAATTGTGCAAGTTCTCCCACTTAAAAAAGATGAGGCCTGTAATTTATCATAGGTACACTTCAACTATGATAGACAAAATGAGAGGAAGAAAAATCCAGAAAATCACATCGTAGGATTTTTTATGAATTTATTTGCAAATTATGGTGGAAAATAAGTATTTGGTCACTTACAAACAAGCAAGATTTCTGGCTCTCACAGACCTGTAACGTCTTTAAGAGGCTCCTCTGTCCTCCACTCGTTACCTGTATAAAAAACACCTGTCCACAACCTCAAACAGTCACACTCCAAACTCCACTATGGCCAAGACCAAAGAGCTGTCAAAGGACACCAGAAACAAAATTGTAGACCTGCACCAGGCTGGGAAGACTGAATCTGCAATATGTAAGCAGCTTGGTTTGAAGAAATCAACTGTGGGAGCAATTATTAGGAAATGGAAGACATACAAGACCACTGATAATCTCCCTCGATCTGGGGCTCCACGCAAGATCTCATCCCGTGGGGTCACAATGATCACAAGAACGTTGAGCAAAAATCCCAGAACCACACGGGAGGACCTAGTGATTGACCTGCAGAGAGCTGGGACCAAAGTAACACACTACGCCGCCAGGGACTCAAATCCTGCAGTGCCAAACGTGTCCCCCTGCTTAAGCCAGAACATGTCCATCTGAAGTTTGCGAGAGAGCATTTGGATGATCCAGAAGAAGATTGGGAGAATGTCATATGGTCAGATGAAACCAAAATATAACTTTGGTAAAAACTCAACTCGTCGTGTTGAGGACAAAGAATGCCGAGTTGCATCAAAAGAACACCATACCTACAGTGAAGCATGGGGGTGGAAACATCATGCTTTGGGGCTGTTTTTCTGCAAAGGGACCAGGATGACTAATCCGTGTAAAAGAAAGAATGAATGGGGCCATGTATCATGAGATTGAGTGAAAACCTCCTTCCATCAGCAAGGGCATTGAAGATGAAACGTGGCTGGATCTTTCAGCATGACAATGATCCCAAACACACCGCCCGGGCAACGAAGGAGTGGCTTCGTAAGAAGCATTTCAAGGTCCTGGAGTGGCCTAGCCAGTCTCCAGATCTCAACCCCATAGAGAATCTTGGGAGGGAGTTGAAAGTCCGTGTTGCCCAGCAACAGCCTCAACACATCACTGCTCTAGAGGAGATCTGCATGGAGGAATGGGCCAAAATACCAGCAACAGTGTGAGAACCTTGTGAAGACTTACAGAAAACATTTGACCTCTGTATATAACAAGGGTATATAAAGTATTGAGATAAACTTTTGTTATTGAGAGCATTTATTTTCCACCATAATTTGCAAATAAATTCATTAAAAATCCTACAATGTGATTTTCTGGATTTTTTTTTCTCATTTTGTCTGTCATAGTTGAAGTGTACCTATGATAAATTACAGGCCTCATCTTTTTAAGTGGGAGAACTTGCACAATTGGTGGCTGACTAAATACTTTTTTGCCCCACTGTAGATACTTTTGTACCTGTTTCCTCCAGCATCTTCTTAAGGTCTTTTGCTGTTCTGGAATTTATTTGCACTTTTTGCACCAAATTAAATTTATCTCTAGGAGACACAACGCGTCTCCTTCCTGAGCGATATGACGGCTGTGTGGTCCCGTGGTGTTTATACTTGTTCGTCTGTACAAACAATAGTACACGTGGTACCTTCAGGCGTTTGGAAATTGCTCCCAAGAATGAACCAGACTTGTGGAGGTCTACAATTGTTTTAATGAAGTCTTGGCTGATTTTTTTTATTTTTCCATGTCAAACAAAGAGGCACTGCGTTTGAAGGTCGGCCTTGAAATACATCCACAGGTACACCTCCAATTGACTCAAATGATGTCATTTAGCCTATAAGAATCTTCTAAAGCCATGACATCATTTTCTGGAATTTCCCAAGCTGTTTAAAGGCACAGTCAACTTAGTGTATGTAAACTTCTGACCCACTGGAATTGTGATACAGTGAATTATAAGTGAAATAATCTGTCTGTAAACAATTGTTGGAAAAATTACTTGCGTCATGCACAAAGTAGAGGTCCTAATCGACTTGCCAAAACTAGTATATTAACAAGAAATTTGTGGAGTTGTTGAAAAACAAGTTAATGACTCCAACCTAAGTGTATGTAAACTTCCGACTTCAACTGTATAAACACACTAAACTAATCCCTTACTTTGTCTCACCCTCCCTTTCATATTCCCCCTCAGCACGAGGAGATACTGTACAGCACAATGGTAGCACTGTTCTTTGTGTGAGTATAAGGCCCTTGAACCAGTGTGTAACGAGATGTCTCATTGCTCAAACGCCTAGCAAAGCCTCAGTCATATCTAGAGAACAGAGAAAACAGTCTACCTCAATGTAGGTTACCAGATGGTCTCCTTAATTAACAAGGTCATTTAGCAAAAAAATGGTGCCGTCTTAGTCAATGACTTCAATGGAAATCTACATTAGCTTGATAAATAGTGTTACCTGTTTAAAAACAGCTTTGTTGACAGCCTTGTCAGTCAGGACATGTTGTGGACTCATCTAAATAGGCTCTGAGGGCTGGCACCTTCCCAGCATCTTCCTCAGGATATATCTGGAGATAAACACAGAGCAGAGAGCAGCAGAAAGTGGAACGCAACCCCCTGGAACACCTGTCCCCAAAACCCTACCAAGGACGTACTGGACCATTGGCCTTGACCACTGCCAATAGATACTATGAACTGCAGTAGGCCTGAGTTACTAAATTAATCTGCAAAATCACCAAGAATCATAGGCATTGAGGAACAGTATCTAATGGACCTGAATAACCTTTTTATCTAACTTATTTGACATGTTTTACCTTGAACTAACCTAATTTAAATGAATAACTTGTTACGGCAGCCCCCACTAATACCAACAAGTCAATAAAAAAATATCAAGGAATGGAGCACACAAAACAGAATTACCATCAATAACGGCTGTTAAACCTCTGTTAAACAAGAACCCCCTCCACAGTATGAGGATATACTGGACACATACCCATCTGTCTCTCCCTACTCCTGTCACCAGGCCGTCAGGGACACCAGGGCACCCCAGTCCTCATGGGGACTTGCATCCTGCCAGCTGGGCTGTGAGTTTGGCCACTGTATACAGAGGGCATCCATTAGCACCATTTAAACATCAGCAGTGGAGGTGGACAGGGTGAAATAAGAACTGTTTGTAATAAAACTAGATTGATGCACACTACCCCTGCATCATCACATGCTGATGCCATAGAGGGGCGGCAAGCATGAATGTCTGCCCAAAGAAAAATACATGTTGATTATTCCTATCCTATGATTACATTTTTTAAACTCCATCGTGGAACAGCAGATTGCCAAAACGGACAAGGCACATGATGCTGTGGTGGCTCACACACACTCACTGCGCTGTTGCTGCATTCAAATGTCTCAAATATTAATGTAGGGTTAGACTAGTTGGTCCTGCGGAGCTTTGTGTGTGCGTGTCTGCTTGTATTAAGTGTTTGCCTTTAAATTTCACTGAAATTGGTGTTGAAAGGGTATTTAGCTCTTATAAATCTGTCGTGCTACACGAGCGCATCATAAAACATAATTTCAAAATGCACCTCGCAATGACGATTTGTCAAACCCAGCTTGAATGATTAAACACCATACATTATGATTGTTTTAATGTTCTCCTGCGCATGATGTAAATGGGACAACAATTGTATGTCTGAGGCTACGGTCTTGGAAGCTAATCACATATTAAAATGTAGAAGGAAATGTTATTTAACGAATATCAGAAAATCGGTCAATGGTCTCCCACCTTTTGCAATTATGTAAATTTGACCGCCGGTCCACAATGCACCAGTCTCGCAGCATCTGTTTCAGTCAGTAAGGGTGCGATGAAGCCCTCGAGCTGTCCGATCCTCTTCAGGTAGGATGAGAGATGTGCAAAATTATCACTCATATAGTGGAGATATTCTAAATTAAAAGCGAATCCTTACCAATTGTTTTGTGAAGCACAATGCACAAAAACCAATTCCAACTTACCCATGCGTCGATCTCCTCTAAAATGAGGACGTGCTATGGAGCGCGTCACGTTGCTTGAGCAGAGGTCTGGTAAATGGCGAGCAGCTGCCTCTGATGGGCGGTTAAAAGAGAGTAAATAAAAAGACTGGACAAAGGAGTGCTTGGATGGCATGAGGAATTACTAGTATGCAGATGTCTGTATGTTGTATGCAAGCGCGTGTAGGCTACGGACTCCAGCTGCCATAAATATACGTCCTATTGTTACTGCAAACTCGTAACAGAATGCCCGTAGGTCTCCTCCACCATCTGCGTCCCCTCTAATCGAAACGTGTCAATGCGCATACCCAACCTTTTCAAATGGGCTACAACAACAACAATCTCTGCGGTGAGATAGAATATAATGAAGCATACTGTAAATATGGGGCCTATCCTATGCCACAATGTAATCCGTGTCCAGTTTTTTTTTTAAAGAAATAAATCACATTTAATAGCCTTGCCTGCACAACGACATTGAGAAATTAAATGTAAGCACACTCCTGTCTGTGACCACCTATAACCTAATCTCAATAAGAACTTAATCTCATACAGAAAGCAATTATATGCACATACACTACAAGTCAAAGTTTGGTATACAGAAGTTACCAAATAGGGCTAAAACCAAGTCCATATTGTGGTAAGAACAGCTGAAATAAGCAAAGAGAAATAACAGTACATCATTACTTTAAGACATGAAGGTCAGTCAATACAGAAAATGTCAAGAATTTTGCAAGTTTCTTCAAGTGCAGTCGCAAAAACCATCAAGTGGTATGATGACTCTCATGAGGACCGCCACAGGAAAGGAAGACCCAGAGTTAACTCTGCTGCAGAGTATAAATTCAAGTCAAAAAGGCAAAGGGTGGGTACTTAACACTTTTTTTGGTTACTACACGATTCCATGTGTTATTTCATAGTTTGTCTTCACGATTATTCTACAATGGAGAAAATAGTAAAAAATAAAAACCCTTGAGTGGGTGTGACCAAGCTTTTGACTGGTACTGTATATACATACACACAGCACCTGTTGCTACCAGACTTAACTATTGCTAATACTGTACAATTTAAAACACTTGCCCCCCAATCCCCCTTCCCTGATACATGTGTAAATATTATACTATAAATTGGACCTTTCTGAATTATACTTATGCTAAAATGTCTACTTCATTCATCGCACACAGCACTTTGTAATTTCGGTAAACTATCCCTTTAAAAGAAACGCGTTGTAAAATGGTCACTTCTGGATTCCGTAGCTGAGAAATTAACAGACGTCACTTTACTTCTTCCTGAAAAGAATGTGAGCCCGCGAACTGAAGAGGTAGTTTATTTATTTTTTCAATGTTTATAATTGGTAAATTATATTTTGGCAAAAGTATTGAACTATTTTAATAAACAGAGCTATGTAGAAGTTGCTGTTGATTAGCCGCTTCCTAGCAACTGGCTGGCTATGTTAGCTGCATGGAGATATTTTTACATCCCCCCCGGCTGCTCCCCATTAAAGCGCGTTAAAGGGGCACCCGACGCCCTTGCAATTGAATGGAGCATGTTTAATGCAGAGCCGGTCGCCGGGGGGGACGTGTGTGTGTGTGTGTGTGTGTGTGTGTGTGTGTGTGTGTAGCCGGCTGCATTTGTTCCAATCGGACGCAGATGAATCGACGTAAAAAAAGAATCACGCAGTCACCTGGTCGGTTGAGGATAGAGATTCTGGCTACGTTCCAGGTAGTTAGCTAAATATTTCAGACTCGTTGCACAAATGATTACGAGGTTAGTCATACAGAGAACTGATCATACATTTTAGTATTTGGGATGCAAGGTCAGGGGACTTGTTTTAGTGATTCTGCTCCGTTCAATCCCCTCGAACGTGGTGATAAAATCAGTTAAAGCTCATTTCCTGAAATTCTACACTTGCCTTGTTAATGATATCTGATATGAGTGACTAAATCAATGGGGTTCCCAAGCCCGGTCGTTATTCGGCCATAATTACTTCAAGTTTAGGTAGATGACTAATTTACCAATCTAAAATATTGTTGAATGACTGACATAAGACCATAACCACATCTCGAAATTGCACCTTGTGAAGTCTATTCTAACTCAATAAGTTGAGCCCCTGACTGAGTTCCTAAATATTGTTTCAAAAGCTGCAACATATATACTTTAAGGCCAACTTACACAGCTCTAGCACAATATTAACTAGTGCCCCAAAGCCTGTTTTAGCATGGTCAGTGCCATTGAACACTTGTCAAAGTTAGTGGATAAATGTCTTACTCAGGCTGCTTACCATTGAAAATACATACACTTGTCTGCTCAAAGCAGAGTTTTCCAACCCTCTCCTTTGGGCCCCCCCATCCCCAGATCTTTCACATTTTGGTTTAAACCCTAAAAACTGGCACACCTGATTCAATTAGCCAACTAATCATCAAGCCATTGAGTCAGGTCTGCCAGTTTAGGGTTAAAGCACAAATGTGAAAGTCTGCGGGGGCCAGGGGAGAGGGTTGGGAAACCCTCTCTTAAGGGGCTACTGTCCAATACGATTGCAGCTGGGTCTGGTCTGCTTAATTCAGGGGTGTCAAACTCATTCAACAGAGGGCCCAGTATCTGCGGGTATATGTTTTCTCTTTCGATGAAGCCCTAGACCACCAGGTGTGGGCGTTCCTTACTAATTAGTGACCTTAATTCATTAATCAAGTACAAGGGAGGAGCAAAAAACCCACAGACACTCGGCCCTCCATGGAATGAGTTTGCCACGTGCTGTATATGAACCAGAAAAAAGTGAGTGAGATGTCTCTTCTGTCTCTGGACTTGACTTTCACCATTTTGAAGTAGTCAACTGGATGGGACTTCCTATGGGTTAAGGAATAATCACATAATTCCCTCTAAGGTCATCAGGAGAGATCGGCCAATAAATTATACTCCAGAGTAAACGTTCCATAATTGTAGAGGGCAGTAAATCAGCAACCTTGTCTTTTATACCTGTTCAGACAACACACTTCAGGTGGCAGTACACACACTTGACTACTTTAAAAATGGAGAAAGCCCTCAATGGTGCTGCTCATTTTAAGGCATAGCTGCAAAGAAAGGCCCCCTATGTGGTAGGCCTACCTGTGATGTTCAACACCTGGCACATATTCATTACGCCGTTGCAAAAAGTTTCTTAAACGAAACTGAGGAATCTACTTGAATTAGCAAGCTGCGTGACGAATGGCGCTTTGACTCCGATCTGCAGTTGCTCTCAGCTCAACGCTAGGATTGCTGTGGAGTAAGTTTGAGGGGTGAATGTAGCACATGGGGATGTCCACATGCACTGCAGAATAACTAGCTTTATTGCGTGGCATAACTGGTAAGACACTTTGTGCGAGCGGTCACATGTGCTAACAAGGCAGAGGTCATGGTGTGAGCCTAATCAGGAGTAGGGGGTACTTGCTAAGCAGGCATCGTGATGTCCGCTACATATGGCCATGACACACTTATTTACTTCCCTTCAATAATTTGAAAGGAAATGACTGGTCTAAGAAATATAGTGGAAACACCCCCCTAGCCCAGCCCATGTGTGCGTCCCAAATGGCACCCTATTAGCTGCCTTTTATAGGTAGCTACTTTTGACAGGAGCCTTATGGGCATTGATCAAAGTAGTGCACTACATAGGGAGATTTGTGAAAGATGGAACCCATGTCTCCACCAAGCCAATGCTTTTAGATTTGTGTTAAGTAGTCTGCAGGTGCTTGGAATGCAGCCAGATTATTCTATCAATTCATGTGTTGTTGTCTAACAAGTATCTTTCTCCCATCTATTTTAAGTGTCATCTTGTCTGCCAGTCAGCTATCTGTGGTCCACACACAACACTGCCTACGTACTTCCTTTGGTTAACCTGTTTCCATGCATCAGTCTGGTGAACAGAGACTTGCAGGTTTGTGTCAAATTACCGAACACCTTTTCCTCAGCAATGGCAGAGCTGCAAATGATAAGGCTGTCATATCTCGTTTCAACATCACCTGCATCATCAATGCCACACAAAACATCACAAACACTTCCACTGCAGAGGTGGAATATGTCCATATACCTGTTACAGACTCTCCATCTTCTCCTCTAAGCGACTTCTTTGATGAGGTAGCGGATAAAATCCAGCTCGTTGGGGAGCAGTGTGGACGCACATTGGTTCACTGCAATGCAGGTGTGAGTCGCTCAGCTACATTATGCTTGGTGTATCTAATGAAGTACCATGGAATTACACTTTTGGAGGCACACAAAAAGGTCAAATCTTGTCGACCTATTATTAGACCAAACAGTGGATTCTGGAAGCAACTCATCCGGTATGAACGCAAGCTCCGTGGTTGTGCCACGGTCACAATGATCACATCCCCCATGGGTGAAATACCTGACATTTATGAAGAGGAGACCAAAGATATGCTTCCTCTTTGACATGCACTGTTTGTTAACCCCATTGTGAAAATGCATTAGTACTCGTTTTATATCCAGTATGTTGAGTTGGAAGTGGTCCTCTCAAATGTATTTGTAAACTTTGATTCAGAAATAAAAATTACAATTGTACAATGTCACTTTACGATTTACAACTAAACAAAGGTTTGTCTGTTTTGTAAAGGCTACAACTTCAATAGTGTCATCCAATGTAAGAAGTGTCCACGGGTAGAAAAGTTCAAAATAAATAAATTCAAACAACAATGAATTGTTAAATACATTTTATTCATTTCAACTCCCACCAAAAAAGAAAAACATTTGCATTGTTGTGACAGTGACAAAACCACGGCAAGTATAGTATAAAATGTAATTTCTAATCCAATTTAGCTTAAATTGGTCCAGCATACAAAAAGGATCTGTGCAAAATGACTACTTCCATTTGCCATATACTCAACTGACTATTGAAAAGCACATTGTACGGAAAGATCTCTCTGAAACAAGGCCCTGGGTAGAAATATAGTGATCATTTAGGACGCAGCCACAGGAGAGAAATATACACTGGCTCAGTCTTACATATTCTTCAATTGGATAATATTTTTATCTTCTACATTCCTTGGAATGTTCATCAATACTCTTAATTTTGCCAAAATGTCTACCCTACCAAAAGCCCTCAAAGGACAGCTTTGTTGAGACCATGAAAAGTTTGGGATAGATCAGCTATTTTTGGGTCCTGAGTGGCGCAGCGGTCTAAGGCATTGCACCTCAGTGCAAGAGGCATCACTACAGTCCCTGGTTCAAATCCAGACTGAATCACATCTGGCCATGATTGGAAGTCCCATAGGGCTGCGCACAATTGGCCCAGCATCGTCCGGGTTTGGCTGGGGTAGGGGGTAGTCATTGTAAATAAGAATTTGTTCATAAACTGACTTGCCTAGTTAAATAAATAAAAATGTCCCTCTTTAGAAAGAACAAATTACATAATGCCCCCCTTCGCATGCAAGATAGCTCAAATCCCGGGGAGAGCCCTGCACGTGCATGAATTTTAGCACTAGCCTACCCAGTCCCAATTACTTCTGCCAAATTTAAAGGCCCAGCCCTGCCCGAAACCAGAAATAACTAAATAGTAAATCCATTAGCTGCTCCTCTCTGTCAGTCTCGCGCAAGCAGCACGCTCTGCATGCACTATGCTAATAGCGGCTCAGTTTGTGTAACCATAGCAACGGCTCCGTTGGGCTGCTCTGCTCAATGACAAGACATGCGAGAAGTGTTAAAGCCGTTGATCAATCATGTCAATGCAGAGCTATAGGGAGCCCTCCGCATGGATACAAAATCTGGGAGGCGATGCGGCTTCCGCAAGAGCTGCATCACACCCTCTGTATAGAGCCTCCGGAGGCCGCATGTAACAATGCTGGGAGCTCCGTACCACTCCACATTGACATGATTGGTTGATGGTAGGTGGGGGCGGTACATCCCGTATAAACACAAACGCACTTCCTTGACAACAACTCTGCTCTGCTCCTCAAGAATTATGAATGCCCTGACTTCTGCAGAGACCGCATCGCAGTAAAAGCTCTACGGCCAATTCAGATGCCAGATTAACCATACATTGGCTTTTAGCTACTTTTTGTCACTCTAAACTTCTACAAAACTCAAGGAACATTATTTGTGAAATAAGCTCTCCCGTTATATTTGAAGCACTTCTGGCACCATGTTATGATCTTAGATATGACTGTACGGAGCAGAAAAGCACAAGCAAATGGCTCAGCTTCAACATGTTACTGATCAATTTAGTGATACCCGAGCCCTGTCCGTACCCTAGTTATTGATGGGGGTAAAAACAGGCCTACCAGGCTCTAACCGATGTATAATGTTAGGGCCCATCAGGCTTGGGTCAGGTAGCAGAGCTCTAATTCAGATTCTGACAGCTAGGAAATATAACACATTTTACGTGTGGCCTTCCGAACTTCGTGAAGATAATGCGTTTTGACACCCCTGCCTCTAATATATTTGGAACTTAGGCTTAGGTTAACTTCAGTATCATTCATCCACATGCATTATCAATCACACAATCACCTTCACTGTTTTTCCACTTACTCCACTCCAACCAACACAACGCAACTAAAACGTCCCTTTCCTCTGCCATCTCAGAAGGGATCAAGCTAAAAAGAAAATACAACACTCCAAAACATACAAGAAGTACAATTACATTCATCTGGCCAACATTGTGGTCATCATATCAGGTGTCAAACTACTGTCCAATATTACTTGCAAACACTAAGGGACCAGTTGGAATCCTCACAATACAACTTCTTCTGTGACAAACAAAATCATCCTGAGTCAGTACATCAAGGTATTATCTCAGTCAGTTGGACTGACTGAGAACACAAAGGACGCCCCAAAGTACCACAATAACACAGGAGTGCAAACACAAGCATGCTTATCAGCAACAGTATCCTCTGCATAGTCATGCAATAAGCATCGAAAGGCAAACATCTATTAAGTAATACCCATTTGTAAAAAAAAAAAAAAAACTTTTTTTTTTGATTAAACCAAGCAAGTCTTCTTTCCCCAGGAATCAGTTTGGTGCCTTATTTCATCTTAACACCTATATCCACAGTTTTCTGGCAATGACTTCATGACATACTTCACTACTGAAGAAGAAAATAAACAAAATTAGTGCCAGACAGGGAAAGAACCTACAATCTGCTTCTGAAACCCTACAACACACATAGGGAGCGTCATATCTTTATTCAGAACCCTCCATGTATGGACAGAGCAATAAATAAAACAATAAAAAGGGATTGAATTGACTTTGGAATCCATATTTGTCATACTTACATTCTGTTCCAGCTTGGTGTACTCTGTGCCTTTGGGCCGACGTCCCGATCTCGACCTCTTTCCCTCCACGCAGTAGGCAATGATCTGACAAAAACGGACAATAATAGGCCTGAGTCACAACTTGTTTAATTGACTGTTCTCTTACATGTTTTTAGCTAACACATTCATATCACTAGTGTCTTGGATGTGCTTGTTCTGGAGGTATCTTTTTATGGACTAATTCATATACTGAAGAAAAATATAAAAACGCAACATGCAACAATTTCCGAGATTTGACTGAGTTACTGTTCATGTAAGGAAATCAGTAAATTGAAATGCATGAATTAGGCCCTAATCTATGGATTTCACATGACTGGGCAGGTGAGCAACCATTGGCCCACTCACTCAGGAGTCAAGCCCAGCCAATCAGATTTAGTTTTTCCCCCACAAAAGGGCATTATGACAGACAGAAATGCTTCAGGTTTATCAGCTGCAGGTGGCTGGTCTCAGATAATCCTGCAGGTGAAGGAGCCGGATGTGGAGGTCCTGGGCCGGTTACACATGGTCTGTGGTTATGAGGCCGAGTGGACGTATGGCGGCTTATGGTAGAGAAATAAACATTAAATTCTCTGGCAACAGCTCTGGTGGACATTCCTGCAGTCAGCATGCCACTTGCAAATTTCCCTCAAAATGGAGACATCTGTGGCATTGTGTTGTGTGACAACACTGCACATTTTAGTGGCCTTTTATTGTCCCCAGCACAATAAGTGCACCTGTGTAATTATCGTGCTGTTTAATAAGCTTCTTGATATGCCACATCTGTTAGGTGGATGTATTATCTTGGCAAAGGAGAAAAGCTCACTAACTGGGATGTATACAAATTTGTGCACAACATTTGAGAGAAATGTGTTTTGTGCATATGGAAAATTTCTTGGGTATTTTATTTCAGCTCATGAAACATGGGACCAAAACTTTACAGGTTACGTTTATATTTAGGTTCAGTATAATAATGAATGTATTTTATATAGAATCTCAGACGGTCATTATGACCAAGAATCGAAAGCTGTAATGTGTAAATCGATATTAGCCAAGTACCTTCCGCTTGTTGTGGTAGCTAATGTAGAGCACTGCCACCAACACAGCTGAACACACAAGATAAGCAAAGAAGTGACTGCTCTCTGCCTCATCACGTGTGCCGTGGGTTTCCTTTCCAGCCGGGTCTACTGGTGCCGTTTCCTTTCCAGCCGGGTCTACTGGTGCCGTTTCCTTTCCAGCCGGGTCTACTGGTGCCGTTTCCTTTCCAGCCGGGTCTACTGGTGCCGTTTCCTTTCCAGCCGGGTCTACTGGTGCCGTTTCCTTTCCAGCCGGGTCTACTGGTGCCGTTTCCTTTCCAGCCGGGTCTACTGGTGCCGTTTCCTTTCCAGCCGGGTCTACTGGTGCCGTTTCCTTTCCAGCCGGGTCTACTGGTGCCGTTTCCTTTCCAGCCGGGTCTACTGGTGCCGTTTCCTTTCCAGCCGGGTCTACTGGAGCCGTTTCCTTTCCAGCCGGGTCTACTGGAGCCGGGTCTACTGGTGCCGTTTCCTTTCCAGCCGGGTCTACTGGAGCCGTTTCCTTTCCAGCCGGGTCTACTGGTGCCGATGTCGTTTCCTTTTCCTTTCCAGTAGATACTCCTGCTTCTGGATTATTTCCAGTAGATACTCCTGCTTCTGGATTATTTCCAGTAGATACTCCTGGTGCTGTTATGTCCTTTGCAGGAATGTTCTGTGATGGCATATCGCTTACAGGTAGAGAATTTGGTGACATATCCTTTGAGTCTCCTTGAAGAGGACATATAGATTTAAAAGATTAAATGAACATTTTGAGCTGATTTCAAATGTTTTGAAAAACATTTGCTGGACTGCTTAGTGAAAACTAAACTGACCGCAGCACTTATTTATAGTAAAACCTGGAGCGACCCCACACCCGAATACATATGGGGAAGAAATCTGCAGCAGAGTACAGTGTGTTTAAACCAAAATGTGAATTTAAAAAACTTATGTGGCACTGGCAGTATAGTGTCTGATTTTAGCTAGCTCCCACCATTCAACAATTATTTGATGATGAATTAGCCAGTTCAGTATAACATTAGGACACTAGCAAATCTAGCTTTCAAAAACACTTCTCCGCAGGGTTTTCAGCAGTTAGCGTTGCCCACAGTTGCCTGTGTTTGAACTACAATTCAGACGCTGTGTTTTAATGTTTAGAAACGTTTTTTTAAAAACTTGCGAAACATGTGCTGATATGCCCCTTATCTTTCATATCAGTGAGAAAGATACTTTCAAATTTAAAAAAATATACACTTCATGTAGCAGTTTTGTACAGATCCACAAACTGTGTGCCTCCAGTTGACAAACCACACTTCCTCCCCAGTTATGCTTACACACAGGTGTTCGGAGCACACTAGATAGTACAGGTGAGCACCTCTTGTGAATCGCAGACTACTACCTTGCCCAAGTCTCTCATAGGGCCCTCTGTCGTCACCTGTTGCTGATGAAACTGAGGGTAACTTCCAGAGAAGGGTGGGGGATCAATAAACCCATGACACACTCTTGACTTAAATGTTGCAATTCCTGTTCCACTTTTAAATAATAAAACAAGCATAAAACTCAAATGAACAAATATCCTGTCGTTTTACAAAATGTAAACCTCAGTAACAGTTAAACATTTAATTTGGGAGGTATTTATCTTTTACGTGTCAAGTCTCGACATCAGATGTAAACAAAGCAGGTGTCATAATTAGGCACGACCTCTCCATTATTTTGCATCAAGTTGCGCAAACTCGCGGGATTCAACTTTACTAAGAAGCCGGCAGCATTGCAGGCTCAGTCAAAGTTCATACCGGAGGGGCTAATTAGTCCTTGCACCCTCAATCATTTCCGCTCCCTCAGCTTTCGCAGATGCCTGAGTGAATGTGCAAATGGAGGGGCGGAGGTGATTTGGGATTCAGCCACCGTCTTCAGTCTGTCCACGGTAAACAAGCACTGTAACATATGGCCAGTGTGGGAACAAAACCCTATAGAAAGGGGCCTCCTGAGTGGCGCAGCGGTCTAAGGCACTGCATCACAGTGCTAGAGGCGTCACTACAGACACACTACAGTTTACTCCTGAGTGGCGCAGCGGTCTAAGGCACTGCATCACAGTGCTAGAGGCGTCACTACAGACACACTACAGTTTACTCCTGAGTGGCGCAGCGGTCTAAGGCACTGCATCACAGTGCTAGAGGCGTCACTACAGACACACTACAGTTTACTCCTGAGTGTTGCAGCGGTCTAAGGCACTGCATCACAGTGCTAGAGGCGTCACTACAGACACACTACAGTTTACTCCTGAGTGGCGCAGCGGTCTAAGGCACTGCATCACAGTGCTAGAGGCGTCACTACAGACACACTACAGTTTACTCCTGAGTGTTGCAGCGGTCTAAGGCACTGCATCACAGTGCTAGAGGCGTCACTACAGACACACTACAGTTTACTCCTGAGTGTTGCAGCGGTCTAAGGCACTGCATCGCAGTGCTAGAGGCGTCACTAGACCCGGGTTTGTATCACAACCGGCCGTTATCAGAGTCCCATAGAGGTCGGCGCACAATTGGCCCAGGGTCATCCGGGTTAGGGGAGGGCTTTACCTGGCTCACCACGCTCTAGCGACTCCTTGTAGCGGGCCGAGCACCTGTAGGCTAACCTTGGGCGCCTGTAGGCTAACCTTGGTCGTCAGTTGAACAGTGTTTCCTCTGACACATTGGTGTGGCTGGCTTCCGGGTTAAGCGGGCGGGTGTTAAGAAGCGTGGCTTGGCATGTTTCGGAGGACGCATGGCTTGATCTTCGCCTCCCAAGCCTGTTGGGGATTTGCAATGATAAGACAAGATCGAAATTGGGGCGAAAAAAGGGGATAAAATATAAAAAATATATATCTAATACAAAAAAATATATATAAAGACGTATTAATTTTAGCTTTTTCAAAATTGTTGATATGCAAGATACATTCCTTAATGTTTCCAAAACCGTTCCGCAAGCGATGCGTTTTAACGTTCAGAAGGAGTGTCTGGGCTGTTAAGAAATTTACACTGGACAGAAGATACTACAGATGGGCTGGCTGACATCACAAAAACGATGTGCGCTTCCATCGGACAGAAGTCAGCGTGTTGTTGTTATTCTGGTTGGCCAGATTACTAGCAAGAATGACAGGAAACTCATGTGGGAAATCGTAAACTGCTCGTTTCAGCTCGTTATTGCTATCATGTCTTCTTTTGACTGATTTCATGTCAAAGCTAATATGGCTAAAATTCACTAGCTTGCTAACTAACAACTGTAAATGTATTTTAGAGATATGCTTATTGTGAAAATGTATTTATGTTTTCAATAAACATTGGAGAAGAAATATATAGCTTACATGTTGTCAACAGTCTAAGGGTGTGTTTGTAAATTCACTCTGTAGAGCCAGAGTGCGCTCTGGGCGTTCGTAAATTCAGAGTGTTTCGCTTTAACACACTGGACGCTCTGGCCGAGGAGTAGGGTTGATCGAGGGTTTTAACCTCAGGCAGTGTATCTCGTTGTCATCAAACGCTAGTCCAGAAATAGTCAGAAGTTACCATTTTTTTCCTACTTCCTCGTTATGCAGACAAGCACACTTGGCACCATTGAGGTGCGGAGGTTTACTTTCTACACAAGTTCTTATTTTTCAGTTTCATCCTAGAAACAGATTGTCGTGGTGAAAAGAAAAGGGATACATGTTTTGGTGCCATTTAGACTAAATGGAATTCTAAGCTTCACTCCAGTCAAAACAGGCTCTGCGAACGTTCGATTCCATTCATTTGCTATGGGCTGGCACTAGTTGTTCCAGCTTAGCCAACGTTCTAAAGCCAATGTTCAGCCTTGGGTGAATTTTGACTCGTTCTATTGTCCAGCCTTAACTCAAGCTTCATGTCCAGCAGATGCATTCGACTTTTTGCGTTCCTGCGGAAGTCACGCCTCAATCACCCCAACAGTGTTTTTGCATTTTGGTACACCAGAGGTACATTCATTTTCAATTGGACATTACATTTGCCTTGCAGAAGCAGTTGTCCCGTGTGGTGCATACGTTGGATTTATCAAACATATGCATCAAACGGCTTGACAGAAATGGTAGAAGGTAAATGTCGAACTTTTGTTGCACACATATCCAGATGATGCTGTGTACCATTTTGCGTAAGGATGCTGTCGGTGTGATCAAGGCGTCATTAATTGTCAATGGAGCAGTCTGCAGCGCTACGTTTGGGATGCCGCACTAGGGTGCGGTGTATTCCGTGTACCGCGTGCAATCAATATTTTCAACTTGTGCACTGCATGACTCTGCGGTGGTACAAACGCAATATCATAAAAGTTCCCATGGCGGGGGTGACAACATACAGTTCCAAATGATGATGACTATTGTGTAGTTAGAGAAGAGACCGGCTGAACGACTAGAAAGTTGTCTCAGGTAAGAATGACACAGACAATTCATCATTACTACACTTGGGTAGTGCGCCCTGTTGGCTAGTTTTCAGGAAACCAGCAAACAGAATGGTGTGCAAAATTAATTACGCACAGAACAGTTCTGTGCACAATTTAGCCTGCCATCATGCAGGACAAGCTAGTGATTTGAAATCACTACTCTATATGTGAACAACCAATTCAATTTATTGATGTCTCTAGTAATAAGTGACAGAAGAATAGAAACAAACTAGATGAATTGTTGCAATGCACCCTTCTGTTTACCAGCCTGTTGGTAGCTCTGCCAGCCTAATAAAAAACTAGGTGAATAGGATAATAACTTTAATCTGTTCAAATTATTAGCTTTGGTCGAACAGGGCGAAAATTATTTTATCCCATGCTTCAAACCGCTATGAAGCCTTGTGAAGCACATGTGCAGCAAATACACATCTGGCAAAAACACACAGCAAAACGCATGTGCCTCTGGTGGGCATAAGGCATCAGACGAGAGTGCTCTGAAATCAGAGTAGATAGCCAGAGTCAATTTAAGAACGCACCCTAAGCTAACCCAGTCTGTTTGGCCCCAACCGGTGTTTTGTCAAAAGGCGCTAAAAAGTAGTTAGCGTCTATTAATGGGTTCTAGCAAAACTATGTAAATTGGCCCACGTCATTGGGGTAGCTAGCTAACGTAAACTCACCCCATTCTGTACAAATGTGCACAACCGCAACATTCAAACGAGGCTACAAAGAAAACTAATGGGACTGTGTTGACTTCAAAATCAGGGGTGTGAACTAGGTTTCTATTCAAGCGTTGATCGACATGGTAACGGCTCTATAGTATTGGAGAAAAGTTGAAAAAAACTGACCCTCTGTTACATCTTGACGTGTCATGTCGTAACGTACAGCACGTATAAAGCGACTATTTATGTCTTACAATCTCTCTCCACCAGGTGTAGCACTTCTCTCATCCTTTAAAAACAAGAAATGGACAGTGACGGGGTAAGGGAAGGATACCTAGTCATTTTTTGCGTCATTGCATGCAATCATCATTCTCAAAGCCGCTGTTTACTTCTAAGATCACTTTAGCACCGCCCTAAAAACCAGATTAAACACAAGTTCGACACAAACCTTCAAATAGGTATGTAATGACACATTATATAAACTCTTTAGTGTTTTATTTACATTTTAGAGGTGATAAATTGGACAGCTCAAGTGAAAAAAAAGCAATTTTCCCACACATATCCTCTTTTCACTATCACGCATTAGTTTCGCTTCCCCACCTGACATTTAAAAAAAAAGACCCAATGGGGCTCATTGCCTGCTTGAATTATGCAGAAACGGGCAGCGTTTAGGTCATGTAATTGATTCTGTTGGCAAGGGGAGAAATTGTGCTTTACAATGGTATTAACAATACAGTTGATCTGGAAGTATTACGTTTTGGGGGCGCTAAAATAAGGGCAATTGTACTGATCAAGGCGATGTACGAGTTTACGTGAGTTTACTATAGCTGTCTCATGTTCAAATATCCCTCAGATCAAATCGATTATCTAATGTATAGCCAGTCTCGGTACACAACACACATAAAAACAAAGATTGACTGTTCAAAGTTATTGTAACGTTACTTGAAGTAAAGCATTTGTTTAAGTAGCGTTATATAGTAGGTATGGCAAATTAAGATTAGCAGATTGAGCGCTAAATTAGCTAGCTATCTTTTAAAAATATTTTACAAAAACTCTCACCTCTGACACCACCAGACAAATAAACCAGCACGATAAACAACATAGATATTGTTCTCATTGTAGCTTTGAGGCAAAACAAACCTAGTCAGATATAAGAAATTTCTACGAAAATAGTTCCCAATAATGCTTGGCTCAAAGGTGATGACTCAAATCCTGATATAAACACTTCCTTCTTCCTCCTACTGTTCAAGTCTGCCAAAACCAAGAGTGTAATCATTAGTCCAAACAGTTCCGTTTTGCGAGTAAAACGACAGTTTCTATTGGACAAATTCAGCTAGATCCCGCCCCGTTTCTTTCCGTTTGCTTCCGTCTAAGAAACGTTTTGCAACAGAATAGGCGTAATGAATAAAACTCTGATTTTACGTCACAGATTGAATCATTGTCAAATAAAACAGATGATAAACTCACGATTTCCAATATCCGATTTTTGTACATTAAAAGTTAGCTATGCAACTGAATGTGATGTGCGTTCACACAACTCCAAGCGCTCCAAAATGTAGATTTTTTTTTGTCTGCCAATTGCAATATTTAAAGGAATCCAGCAGAGATCAGTACAGGCCTACTGATGATATGATAAACCTTGAAGTTGATCACCAGTATCATAGAATATTTACATTTACATTTAAGTCATTTAGCAGACGCTCTTATCCAGAGCGACTATCACATTAAACCATGTTTTCCAATATGTCTTAGAAGTGGTTTATATTTATACCGGTCTGTTTAGACGCCTATATATATACAGATTCATATTACATTTGTGAAACATTTCCAATAAGCATAGGCCTGCTAGCCTGTCACAATCTGTATAGGAGAAAGGCCAGTTTGCAGCTAAGGTCTAATGGGAGATGTTTACAGAACAAAATGCTACCTGGTCTCAGAGCATTTCGTATTATTCTGTATGTAAATCTGAGACACTCCATTTAGTATAAAATGTTACATAAGACAGATGGTTACTTGGTCAGCATGGATGGATGGGTGGGTGTATAACGCAAATGTATAGTAACGCAAATGTATAGTAACCCAAAGGTTGTGAGTTCAAATTTCATCACAAACAACTTTCCCAACTACTTTTTAGCTACTTTGCAAGTTAGCTAACCCTAACCTTAACCCTTTTAGCTAACCCTTCACTTTTAATGTTTTTAATGTAACCTTTATTTAACTAGGCAAGTCAGTTAAGAACAAATTCTTATTTTCACTGACGGCCTAGGAACAGTGGGTTAACTGCCTTGTTCAGGGGTAGAACGACAAAATGTCTTAACTTGTCAACTCGGGGATTTGAACTTGCAACCTTTTGGTTACTCTAACCACTAGGCTACCCTGCCGCCCCACATTGATTCTGTACCGGCATCCCCTTTATATAGCCCCGCTATTGTTATTTACTGCTGCTCTTTAATGATTTGTTATTCTTATCTCTTACTTTTTTTTGTCTTTTTTTTAAACTGCATTGTTGGTTTAAGGGCTTGTAAGTAAGCATTTCACTGTAATTTCACCTGTTGTATTTGGCGCATGTGACAAATAAAATTTGATATATGAGTCATAATAACAGTCAGAATGAGTAAGTAATCCACATTCTACATGGGCTCTCTAGGAGGGGTAGGGCTGCAAAAAAATAAATGTAGTGCTGCTTATCTCAAATTTCAATTATGTTACTGTCTACAGACAGAATGGAAAGAGTCTACCAGATTATCAAATAAAGTAATACATGCATACAGGGTTCAAATATAGGGTCAAATATGTCATTATTTCTGTACTTATACAATCACGCCTGCTTTTTCCTTTGCTATCATTATCTTGGTGCCCATATCGATAGATATCAGGATGTTGGAAGTGTCTGGAAGGTTCCAGTGTGTTTGTTTCTACCCTGCTTTCTCAACATGATATCAATTGATTGTTTCCCCCCCAGTTTGACAAGACTCAGCTGGCACCTCTATGAAGACAGGTATCACTTGCTGTGAGCTTAAGAACCCCATTCTTAATGTATTATTCATACCCATTTGACCTTAAAGAAGGGAATGCAAATGTAACTCAAGAATGAGATAGATGATCCAACTTTCTAAATGTCAAACACCATAATGAAGACACATTCATGACAAGAATCCACAGGTCTCTCGTTTCCAGCTGAGATGTAAAATACCTCTCATTAACATTTGGATGATTATCACTCCCACAATCTCAGGTTGTGTGCTCAAACAAGTTGCATTTTATTGATGATTCCGTAAGGAAGATTATCTCAAGGCTTTTGCACATATTGAATGTTTACTTTGAATGTTTACTTTTCTGCACCTAGGAGGATCTAGAGCTTTTTATCGCACAAATTGACAAACAGCTCCATGGTAGTAGTCAGACCCCACTGAATCTCTCTGCATTTGCATATGAATGTGTTCACAGTAAGATCGGCATGGATCCCAATGTAATTTAATATGACACCATAAAATGATTATTATATTTGTCCTATTTCACGCAACTAGCAACTTTTCGTTCACTGGCCCAACACTCCAACTGCTAGGCTCTGCTGACAAAATACATAAGAAACCTTTACTTAATAGAAACAATGGATTTCTTAAACCAAACCACCTTGAAGGATAAAAAAATGCTCCTTATGGGATTTGAACCAACAACATTGTGAAACCTGGTCTCAGCACATTTCATATGATTCTGTACGTAAATCCGGGACACCCATTTAGTATGATATTTACATTTCGTATGGTATGTATTAAATTGTATGATATGTTACGAACAACAATTTGTGTTATATATTATGAATTTGCAAAACTTGATATACACTGAACAAAAATATAAAACGCAACATGTGAAATGTTGGTCCCATGTTTCATGAGCTGAAATAAAAGATCCCAGAAATGTTTAATACACACAAAAAGCTTCTCTCAAATTGTGTGCACACATTTGTTTACATCCCTGTTAGTGAGCATTTCTCCTTTGCCAAGATAATCCATCCACTTGACAGGTGTGGCATATCAAGAAGCTGATTAAACAGCGTGATAATTACACAGGTGCACCTTGTGCTGGGGACAATAAAAGGCTACTCTAAAATGTGCAGTTTTGTCATACAATACAATGACACAGATGTCTCAGGTTTTCAGGAAACGTGCAATTGGCATGCTGACTTAAGAAATGTCCATCAGAGCTTTTGTCAGATGATTGAATATTCATTTTTCTACCATAAGCCGCCTCCAACATCATTTTATGGATTTTGGCAGTACGTCCAATCGGCCTCACAACTGCAGACCACGTGTATGGCATTGTGTGGGCAAACGGTTTGCTGATGTCAATGTTGTGAACAGGGTGCCCCATGGTGGTGGTGGGGTTATGGTATGGGCAGGCAGGCAGGCAGGCATAAGCAACGGACATCGAAACCAATTGCATTTTATCAATGGCAATTTGAATGCACAGAAATACCGTGGTGAGATCCTGAGGCCCATTGTTGTGCCATTCATCCGCTGCCATCACCTCATGTTTCAGCATGATAATCCAAGGCCCCATGTCACAAGGATCTGTACACAATTCCTGTAAGATGAAAATGTACCAGTTCTTCCATGGCCTGCATATTCACCAAATATGTCAACCATTACACATGTTTGGGATGTTCAGGATAAACGTGTACAACAACGTGTTCCAGTTCCCACCAAAATCCAGCAACTAATGCACAGCCATTGGAGAGGAGTGGGACAACATTCCAGAGGCCAAAATCAACAGCCTGATCAACTCTAAGAGAAGGAGATGTCGCGCTACATGAGGCAAATGGTGGTCACACCAGATACTTACTGTTTTTCTGATCCACACCACTACCTTTTTTAAGGTATCTGTGGCAAACAGATGCATATCCTTATTCCCAGACATGTGAAATCTATAGATATAGGGCCTAATTTATTTATTTCAATTGATTGATTTCCTTATACGCATGTTGCGTTTATATTTTTGATCAGTATAGATTTGTACAATATGTTACGAATTTGTTAAATGTATGGTATGTTACGAATTCTACCTAGGTGGCTAATGTTAGCTTGCTTGTTAACGTTAGCTAGGGTTTAGGGTTAGTGGTTAGGGTTAAGTTTAGGAGTTAGGTTAAAGGGTTAGGTTTTGGGCTCCCGAGTGGCACAGCAGTCTAAGGCACTGCATCTCAGTGCAAGAGGTGTCACTACAGTCCCTGGTTTGAATCCAGGCTGTATCACATCTGGCCGTGATTGGGAGTACTATAGAACGCACAATTGGCCGGGGTAGGCCGTCATTGTAAATAATAATTTGTTCTTAACGGACTTGCCTAGTTAAATAAAGGTTCAATGTGCTAGCCAGACCTGAATATTGTAGCCTATAAGCTAGGATTTTATGTCCATGCTACCTGCATATAATAACAGGATGTTACAGTGTCTCCTGAATACCAATCTGAATGGATCCTCTATAATCAAATAGTATTATTTATTGAATTCAAGAATGAACCACTGATGTTCTAACCTGAGAGGAGTCATATTAACTCCTCTGTCTAATGGGGTACTTATTTGGGTCTCTACAGTGGAGACTTGTCTATGCAATGTCTCCATGTCATGCATTTGAAATATCAAAGGGTTAACCTGGAATGAATTTGAGATCAAAGGAGGGCCCAAAAAAGAATCTCGACAAGAGACTGCAAGAATTTAATGAGCAAAATTAACATGTATTAAATCTGACCTTGTGCACATGGCAGATATCTAGTAGAGGCAACCAAATACAATACTTATTATTCGATAAACAGTGACAAGTAAGGGCTAGGGATGCACACTTACAAGGGGTGACAATACCCCCCCCCCTTTCAATACATATACAGTACTAATATCTGTTATTTTCAAATGGGATCAGGAAAATGTTTATAGGTAGAACGCTATTACAACATTTTTAGTTCCATCATAAGATTTTAATTGCCATTCTATTATAGTTAATCAACGACGAGGGGCTAAGGATTCAGACTCTACAATGTTGTGCAAATAAAAACCTAAAATACTAATATCAAGAAAAATACATTCAGTTTCTGGCCTGTATGTATGAAGCAACAAATAGGATAGCATTTGTTCAAATATGAATTTTATACATTGCAGCTACATGCACTACATGACCAAAAGTATGTGGACAGCTGCTCGTCGAACAACTCATTCCAAAATCATGGGCATTAATATGGAGTTGGTCCCCCCTTTGCTGCTATAACAGCCTCCACTCTTCTGGGAAGGCTTTCAGCTAAATGTTGGAATATTGCTGCGGGGATTCAGCCACAAGAGCATTAGTGAGGTTGTGCACTGATGTTGGGCAATTAGGCCTGGCTCACAGTCAGTGTTCCAATTCATCCCAAAGGTGTTGGATGGGGTTGAGGTCAGGGCTCTGTGCAGGCCAGTCAAGTTCTTCCACACCAATCTCAACAAACCATTTCTGTATGGACCTTGCTTTGTGCATGGGGGCAATGTCATACTGAAACAGAAAAAGGCCTTCCCCAAACAGTTCCCACAAAAATGGAAGCACAGAATCCTCTAGAATGTCATTGTAGGCTGTAGCATTAAGATTTCTCTTCACCTAAACTAAGGGGCCTAGCCCGAACCATGGAAAACAGCCACAGACCATTATTCCTCCTCCACCAAACTTTACAGTTGGCACTAGGCATTTGGGTAGGTAGCGTTCTCCTGGCAACCGCCAAACCCAGATTTGCCTGTTGGAATGCCAAATAGTGAAGCGTGATTCATCACTCCAGAGTCCAAAGGCGGTGAGCTTTACACCACTCTAGCAGACGCTGGGCATTGCTCATGGTGATCGTAGGCTAATGTGTGGCTGCTCGGTCAAGGAACCCATTTCATGAAGCTCCAGACGAACTGTTGTGTTGACGTTGCTTCCAGAGGCAGTATGGAACTCAGTAGTGAGTGCTGCAACCGGGACACACAATTTTTACGCGCTACTCACTGGTCCCTTTCTGTGAGCTTGTGTGGCCTACCACTTCGCGGCTGAGCCGTTGTTGCACCTTGACGTTTCCACTTCACAATAACAGCACTTTCAGTTGACCTGGGCAGTTTTAGCAGGGCAGAAATATGACGAACTGACTTGTTGGAAAGGTGGCATCCTATGACGGCTCCACGTTGAAAGTCACTGAGCTCTTCAGTAAGGCCATTCTACTGTCAATGTTTGTCCATGGAGATTGCATGACTGTGTGCTCGATTTTATACACCTGTCAGCAATGGGTGTGGCTGAAATAGCCAAATCCACTAATTTAAAGGGGTGTCCACATACCGTTGTATATATAGTGTATGAAACAAGGTACATCGAATACTATTGCCTCATCACAAAATCTGCACCTGTATTCCTATGATAATTTTTAAACAATAATGCAGTGATGGATATTGACTGAAATTCATTGACATTGCTTGTAGCAGCCATGTTTTGAAGCAGTATTACATGGGTTGGAGCCAGCCTGAAATAGCCAGCATATTTTAAGTCATTCACCTGGAGTCTCTCAGTTTTATGTGTTACTGACTATAGAGACTGCAACATTACAATAGATGTATAGCCTTGAGGAGACAGTTTCATCGGCTGTTTTTGACAACTCATTACCTGTCATTTCAGTGATGGATTGGAGAAGTAGCTGAGGGTAGGCGGGCATGGCACCAGAGACCACAGCCTCTGCCTGTGGTGACATAAACAAGCAGAGACTAATAATTAGTTAAAACATTGCTGGGAGACTGACATCTCAGTATCTCACCGCAGGGCAAAAATTTAAACAAATCCTCTGTGTGCACACGTCCGTCAGTCTGTCGTTCGCAGTTCAGGCCATAAAGAACCCTTGTCTGAGGGTATTGTCCTACAGCTGTGTTTAGGAAAGGGTTCAAGTTATCGATTATGGATAACACTAATGAATGACAGCTATTGGTTGCATACATATAGAATTAGAATAAAACTCATAATTTTGTGTACAGAGCCATATTATTTTACTCTGCTCAATCAGAACTAGGTTAATCTGTATGTTCATAGCCTCTCAATCAGAGCTGATAAGGATGCTGAGCATGGTAAGCAAATGAGTGTGCATGTTGTCAACTATCGTTAGTGTGACACAGGAGGGGATACCCTGGGGAAACCAAAGAGGAGTGGATTTGGGACAGGAAGGCTGGTCAGTCTCCTACCATCTGGATGTTGCAGGAATACAATGACTAATTGCTTACTTCTTCCATTTGATTTTTAGAATACCCAAACTACCAATTATCTCAATGGCAATCTAACTGTAGCTCTCCTCTCTCTCTTCTTTGTGAGAAGTGTGGTTAAGGACAAGGTAAGGTCTAAAACAGAGTCACAGGGCGAAGGAACTTAAATGTGCTCTTCCAGGCTAGTACCAGAGCTCGAGGCTAATTGGACCATCCCTGGCACTGGTCCTCATCTCCAAAGCCGCCAAAGACTGTAACCTACCGTGTGTATTTTTGACTAACTGAATATCCTAATTAGGTCCCAGGAGCTACATCCCATTACCTCAGAGTTAAGTAAGCCTCAGCACTGTGCCAAACGGTGAATAAAGATGCAGTAAAACTGTGCGAGGGAAAGGGGTTTGGTGTGCTGGGGAGGAGGCTGACCTGCTTGTTTGTCGTTGTTATGGAACTCTACATTCCAGTATGTCTTTTATTTTTATTTATATTTGGCTTAAAATGTTGTTACCTTTGCACAGGTTCTCATTTTCCAGCATGGTTAGCCTAAATTCACCCTATTAAAGATGAACTAGTGATTCGTCCCCCACAATCGTCATGATATATTTATTATCCACAACTAAAGTGCCCAAAATACAACATATCTGTTACTAACCGATGAATGACCACTTCCAATATTTATCTTGAAGAACTTCATAGTGCCTCCATCAGCTGTTGATAAGTTTTAAAACTCCCAGCAAATAGGCTCCTTCCAACTTAGCATCTGCACCTGTATTTACATCTACCGGTTTGAATCTGTAGGAAATGTGTACATTGTTTCAAAATTCATAGAAATGTAACAATTATGTTATTGATTCATATTCAAAGGAATGTGCATGATCAGAGAGTGATGAAAATAACACTCATCTTGCAGAGTGCATGGAAGAAAAGAGAAGCAGGCATTTCTAAGAAACAATCTCAAAGGTTTATTTAACATGTCAAAAGGAAGGTCACACACTTGGGAATTTAAAAGGGATTGTTGAAATTACTGAAATAATTGGCAAAAACTATGAATTAAACTCAATACTAACATTAAATCAGGTTTTGGTTAAAAGGAGAGAGTTTTTTTCTTTTCCTTGTTTTTTCTTAAAGAAACATTTTATACATGGGTTATTTTATACAACTGGTTCATTGGATAAATGCATCAAAAAGAGAAACCAGTTCTGTAGTAAACTTTACAAAAAAATACACTTTGTTTCATTGAGAGTAGAAAAGGACGGGATCAAATATTGACCAATAATATTTCTTCCTTTTCATCATTTAAAAAAAAGTTGTTCTAATATCTATTTTTTGAAAAGTAAAAGCAATATACAGCACAATAAAAGAGAAAGGAATTGCTTTTGTAGATTTAATCAGACGATTTGGTTACCAAGGAGAGGGGCTGTGACTGGAACAGGGCATGATGGGAATGCAGGGCTGCTTGATGGAAAGGAGAGGGCGGGGAGAGCATCGAGTGGTGTAGGGAGCTGAATGGGATTGGCCGAGAGAAAATTGGTGCGGAGTGGCTGGAGTGGCTGCCTGAAGTACCAATAGGGATAGAGATGCTTGGGTGGGACGAGGAGGAAGAGGAAGAAGATGAAGATGACGAAGAAGAAGCAGATCCAGAGGGCTTGCCAGTTAGGAAATGATGGTGCAGGCGTCCCTCTGGTTTGGTGGTGAGGGACAGTGGCTGGGCCTGCTCTGAGTGGGTGGCGGCTGGCGCAGCCGGTGAGGCCAGAGCTGCAGAGGGTGTGGCTGGAGAATCCAGCATGCTGCCGTGAGACGAGGCAGGGCTGTCACACATCTTCTCTGAGGGTAGGTACTGCACACACTGATTCTTGTTCCTGATTGAGAAGTCTGAGTAAACAAAAGGAAGGGGCTTCGTCAATATTGCTGTTAAAAAAGCCGACAATCGTGTCCTTCAACAGTGCCCATTTTCTTGTACACATGATAGCTGGCCAAAAAATACAAAACATTCACAGACAATGTACAGAACATGGAAAACCAAAAGGTCTCGGACAAACAGATAAACTTGAATTAATTTATTTAAAAAAAGGTGAAGTTGCAGAAGTGAAATTAACAACAAAATGGCATATGCATTTCTAAATAAAACTAATCGGGCGGAAAAACATCTGTGATCATATAAACAAAGTCGATGACACGTTAAATGCCTGCATGTAAATGAGGTTTGAGTGTTGTGCTGCAACAGACCAAACCACTGCGGGTGGAGTGGAGAGCAGTGGCCTGCAGTTCAGCCACACTGGTTCATAACAGCAGACATACCTGCCACAACGTCACTATTAGCACTGAACCTCATATGCTGCTTGTCAAAGTATAGAGGGAAGAGAGGAGTTAGTAAAGAAGGAAAAAACTGAAGTCAAAAACATAAAAGGTGTTATTTTGCATATTGCATGTTGTATTGGACCACTGTCAAGTCACATGACCAGCAAAGTGAAGCTTGAGGTACTATTTCACACAGGCCTATAGATGGAGTTCTTTCTGCCCTAAATCGAGAAGTACGGTCCAAGAGAAGGACAGAGAGAAAAGGGCCCCTTACCCTCTGGTGTTGAGTCTGGCTTATTATCTCTCTTCCTCTTTTTCCGCTTTCCCTGAGCAGATAAACAAAACAATGTGTTTAGAAAAAAACTGGTCTCTATCCAAGTGACAGCAACATGCTTCAGCACTACCTCATACAACTTCAGTGTATGAGAACAACAGTACAGCTATTATTACAGATACAGTATTGAATCATTTTTAAACCAAGTGGAAATGAGGGGGCGCTTAAGCAACCCACATTTCCCTCATTGTTAAAAGATCCATGGAAAGATGTCCTACTCACATAGTTATCTCGTGCTGACCAGCCTGGGTAGAGTTGGGAGTGGAGTTGCCTCTCTTTCCTTGCCAGCTCATAGTATTTCGCTTGCTCTTCTCTCGAAAGTGAGTGCCACTGAACACAAACATGACAAAAGTCAGAGAACTAGTTGAAGCATGTACAGAATTTACATCCACAAACACATTCCCAAACTGTTGTGTGTGTGTTTGTGTGGTCAGGCAGTGTGCTGTGCTCACCCTTCGACCCAGTATCTGGTTGATGGCAGCGCTCTCCTTCAGAGTGCACTCAGCCACCACCTTGGCCCTCATCTCCTTCATGTACAGCATGAAGGCATTCAGAGGCTTCTTGATATGGGGCTTCTTGTCCTCCTCCTTCTTCGCTGGGCCCGGAGACTTCCTGCTGAGACAACAAAACACACATTCAAATGTCACTTAAAATAGTCCTTTTGTGTGAGGTCTGATTCCCTTCCAGAAGACCTGGCTGACCCATTACAACGGTCAGGATATTCTTGAATCCTGGCCCCTTAAATGGAACTATGAATAGAGACTGGATACTCAGTCAATCATCCATTTGAATAAGATCAGAGTATAAAGAGTTTATATGTTTGGCAATAAGTAAATGTGAAGAATCTGTTAGTTAATGGTCCTTACGAATGCATAGAGGGGCTCATGTGTTCATGACTGTTGGGCTCCTGCTTGATGGCTGGTGATACGATAGCAGGATGAGGGATGCCAGTCTGGTGCATGCCGTGAGGGTGGTGGGGCATCATGTGGGGGGAGAAACGGCTAGACACCAAGCTGGAAAACAACAAAGACAAACACCTGTTAAACTTTTCACAGGCACTTTTTGTCTGGCCTGTCAAGTCAACTTCGACTGCTTTGACTGTCTGGAGTCTAGACTAAAGTAATGTCCAAAGTTAGCTACATATTTTTTTTCTTCTTCAAATAAAGGCTCAAAAACCCCTTTATCCGACCATGCCACCGTGGAGTGTGTGGTAACCATGGTGACCAAGGGGCCCTGACACCTGAAACCACTTTCCTCCCTGTGTTCCAAACCATGGAGGGACTTCCACAGCTACCAGAACAGAACATTCAGATAACTGTCGGAAAATGAGAGTGGTGCTAACACAACACAATGGTACATTGTACATGGACAAAGGGGGAAATTAAGGTCCGTGCTCCTCTGCCACGCATTCCTGTTAAATACATGATTGAATGGAAAATCCTTTAATGCTTCATAAAAATCTCCTAACATTTAAGACAGATATGGTCCATGATTGACTATAGCCTTGTACCGTAAGTTTGTGAGTGTGCAGACACTTTCCTTGCTTTACTTCCCCAGAGTCAGGTGAACTTGTGGATACCATTTTTATGTCTCTGAGTCCAGTATGAAGGACGTTCGAGGTAGTTTTCCGAGCGGTTCCCATAGACTTCCAGTCATTGTGATAATGCTAGTTAGCAATTGTGCAAACGTTAGTTAGCAACTTCCATCAAACTGCACCCAGACAAAATGGTATCCACAAGTTCATCTGTCTCCAGGGAAGTAGATAAAGGGCTTCATTGCCAAAATTCTGAAGTATCCCTGCAACAGTAACAAGTCAAATTGAGGATAACCCCATAGGGTAAATTTTATGAAAATAATCTCTCCAATATTTTTTGACTTAAAACTATAATCTCATACGTAAGAGGGGCGGGCCTCTTTCAACCATTACCATCCCAGCAGCCCAAAAAAACAATGAGGAAAATAAAATATAAAACATAAAAAGTCAAGCAGACATTTTGCTACATACTGTATGAGATACCGTACATAAAGTAATATAGTTATGACGAAACTGTCAAGTATTACCTGACACACGTATCAAGTCTTGTTCAAGGGGGGTGGATGGTAAGACAAACTTTGTAACAATGTGGCAGGAACTGAGAGTACTATTGATCCCATTGAGACCCTGATGAATATTTCATCCCATACTAGCACCGGAAGGCTCGCTACAAATCTTTCACATTTTGACAGAGGGCAGAGAGTTAAATCAGATGGGAGTTGTCGGTTCAGATTAGCTTTGATTTGTCCTAATCGATTCTTAGCCCTTTCATCTTTGTGTGTGTGCGTAACAGAGCAACTCAGAACATTGGCCTGAGCGAGAAAAGACAGTGCTGTCTACCGGGTAAGGTTTTGAATGCCAATAGTCTGTTCGCTTTCTCTTTGGAAGGAAGGCTGATCTCATCTTTAAAAGCCCCCACATTCCTTTGTAGTCCCTACCCCACTGGCTGTCCATGGTTGGATACCACTGTCCTAATACTGTTATAAACTAATGAGCAATGACAAGATCAGAAACATGACTACAGAGTGTAATGTAACCACTAGATATTGAATATCTCAATTTTTAGGGAGGTTTAGGGGTGAGACTGGATGACAAAAAAACAGAGAGATCCACTCACCTGGACATGGATGCATTCATTGCGAGGGCGGGATAGGGGTGCCGGAACCCCCCTGGGGGGATAGAGTACATGTGCTGGCCCTGCCTGAGAATGAGAGAACGAGAGGGAGGCAACAGTGAGAAGAGGATCCGACACAGCTGAGAAAGAACGCAGCAGTACTAATCCAGCCCTCATCAACTGCAATCCCCTGCGTGAGGAACAGCACCATTCAAATTGATTACAAGACCCATGGCAAAACCCATCAAATGTAAAGTATGTATCGTAAATATGACAGTGTTTTAATATTTTTAATATCAGAACGTGCTTTAACGTTTAAGAAATGCATCAGATTGTAGTCAATGTTTCTCCTATACTAGAGTTGAAGTTGGAAGTTTACATACACCTTAGCCAAATACATTTAAAATCTTGGTTTTTCACAATTCCTGATATTTAATCCAAGTACAAATTCCCTGTTTTAGGTCAGTTAGGATAACCACTTTATTTTAAGAACGTCAAATGTCAGAATAATAGTAGAGAGAATGATTTAGTTCAGCTTTTATTTCTTTCATCACATTCCCAGTGGGTCAGAAGTTTACATACACTCAATTAGTATTTGGTAGCTTTGCCATTAAATTGTTTCACTTGGGTCAAACGTTTTGGGTAGCCTTCCACAAGCTTCCCAAAATAAGTTGGGTGAATTGTGGCCCATTCCTCCTGACAGAGCTAGTGTAACTGAGTCAGGTTTGTAGGCCTCCTTGCTCGCACACGCTTGTTCAGTTCTGGCCACACATTTTCTATAGGATTGAGGTCAGGGCTTTGTGATGGCCACTCCAATACCTTGACTTTGTTGTCCTTAAGCCATTTTGCCACAACTTTGGAAGTATGCTTGGGGTCATTGTCCATTTGGAAGACCCATTTGCGACCAAGCTTTAACTTCCTGACTGATGTCTTGGGATGTTGCTTCAATATATCAACATAATTTTCCTCCTCATGATGCCATTGATTTTGTGAAGTGCAGCAGTCCATCCTGCAGCAAAGCACCCCCACAACATGATGCTGCCACCCTCGTGCTTCACGGTTGGGATGGTGTTCTTCAGCTTGCAAGTCTCCCCCTTTTCCTCCAAACATAACGATGGTCACTATGGCCAAACAGTTGTTTCATTAGACCAGAGGACATTTCTCCAAAAAGTACAATCGTTGTCCCCATGTGCAGTTGCAAAACGTAGTCTGGCTTTTTTATGGCGGTTTTGGAGCAGTAGCTTTTCCTTGTTAAGCGGCCTTTCAGGTTATGTCGATATAGGACTCATTTTACTGTAGATGTAGATACTTTTGTATCTGTTTCCTCCAGCATCTTCACAAGGTCCTTTGTTGCTGTTCTGGGATTGATTTGCACTTTTCGCACCAACGTACGTTCATCTCTAGGAGAAAGAACACGTCTCCTTCCTGAGCGGTATGACAGCTGCATGGTGTTTATACTTGCATACTACTGTTTGTACAGATGAACATGGTACCTTCAGGCATTTGGAAATTGCTCCCAAGGATGTACCAGACTTGTGGAGGCCTACATTTTTTTCTGAGGTCTTGGCAGATTTCTTTTGATTTACCCATGATGTCAAGGTTTGAAGGTAGCCCTTGAAATACATCCACAGGCACACTCAAATTATGTAAATTAGTCTATCAGAAGCTTCTAAAGCCATGGCATCATTTTCTGGAATTTTCCAAGCGGTTTAAAGGCACAGTCAACTTCGTGTATGTAAACTTCTGACCCACTGGAATTGTGATACAATGAATTTTAAGTGAAATAATCTGTCTGTAAACAATTGTTGGAAAAATGACTTGTGTGATGCACAAAGTAGATGTCCTAACCGCCTGGCAAAACTATAGTTTGTTAACAAGAAATTTGGGGAGTGGTTGAAAAATGAGTTTTAATGACGCCAAACTAAGTGCATGTAAACTTCCGACTTCAACTTCAAGATGAGATTTGGACTGTATGATTTAATGCTGTGTGTTACTCACTGTGGCACTAGCCAGCCCAGAGGATGAGGGATCTGTCCCACTGCACCTGGAGACAGGGGGTAGTATGGAGAGAGCTCTGATGGGTGGGGAGTCCGAGGAATGCCTGAAGGGAACACAAAAGGGGACAGTTTAAGCATTTAGGTCATTATACTAGTTACAGTCAAGGTTCTTTTCTCTAAGAAATTAACCAATGATTAAGTCAGACATACCTCAGTTAAAGTTGAATGCAAGCCATGCAATGCTTTTGGATCAGAGGCGGTATTAGGCAGCAACATGATATTCCATGAGGTTGTGTGAGTACCTGTCTTTGGGTCAAGGATCTCCGGGGAGAGGTGTGAGGGAGGGGTTCCGGGGGAGAAGTGTTCGTTGCTGTAGGTGATGAGGGGGGTCAGCGGGTGGACGTGGTGAGCATGCTGCACCACTGGGACCTTGTTGGACTGTAGGAGAGAAAAGAGGAACACACAGAGGGACTTTAGACATGGGAAAGAGAGGATAGGTTAGAGCAGGGGTTTACTGGTATTCCTGGGTCTCCAAACACTCTCACAGAAATTGGCTCATTCATAACTTACAGATAACACCGTCTGGCATTTGTAACACGTTGTGCATGATGTTTGACATATTCATTGACATATATGTATAGCCTTCTGCATCATAATGTTCCAAATCCATCATGGAGCCAGTGAGCATGAAGGTACAGTGCATTCAGAAAGTATTCAGACCCCTCAACTTTTTCCATATTTTGTTGCGTTACAGCCTTATTCTAAAATGGATTAAATTGTCCCCCCCCCCCAATCTACACAAAATACCTCATAATGGCAAAGCAAAACAGGTTAAGAAATGTTTGTTAATATCTAAAAAATAATAATACAAAATCGTAAATATCACATTTACCTAAGTATTCAGACCCTTTGTTGAAGCGCCTCTGAATGCTATTACAGCCTCGAGTTATCTTGGGTATGACGTTACAAGCTTGGCACAACAGTATTTGTGAGTTTCCCCCATTCCTCTCTATAGATCCTCTCAAGATCTGTCAGGTTGGATGGGGAGCGCTCTGGAGCATTTTCAATAAGGATCTCTCTGTACTTTGCTCCGTTCATCTTTCCCTCTATCCTGACTAGTCTCCCATTCCCTACCGCTGATAAACATCCTCAAAGCATGATGCTGCCACCACCATGCTTCACCGTAGGAATGGTTCCAGGTTTCCTCCAGACGTGACGCTTGGCATTCAGGCCAAAGAGTTCAATCTTGGTTTCATCAGACCAGATAACCTTGCTTTTAATGGTCTAAGAGTCCTTTAGGTGCGTTTTGGCAAACTCCAAGCGGGCTGTCATGTGCCTTTTACAGGGTTCAGTCTGACCACTCTTCCATAAAGGCCTGAATGGTGGAGGGCTGCTGAAATGGTTGTGCTTCTGGGATGTTCTCTTATCTCCACAGAGGAACTCTGGCGCTATGTCAGAGTGACCATCGGGTTCTTGGTCACCTCCCTGACCAAGGTCCTTCTGCCCCGATTGCTCTGTTTGGATGGGCGCCCAGCTCTAGTAAGAGTCTTGGTAGTTCCAAACTTCTTACAATTAAGAATGACGGAGGTCACGGTGTTCTTGGGGACCTTCAACTGCATTTTTTGGTACCCTTCCCCAAATCTATGCCTCGACATAATCCTGTCTTGGAGCACTGTGGGACCTTACATACAGTACCAGTCAAAAGTTTGGACACACCTACTCATTCAAGGGTTTCTCTTTATTTACTATTTTCTACATTGTAGAATAATAGAAGACATCAAAGCTATGAAATAACACATATGGAATGATGTAGTAAACAAAAAAGTGTTTTGTTAAAAGTTAATGCGTTTGAGTTAATCAGTTGTGTTCTGTCAAGGTAGGGGTGGTTTACAGAAGATAACCCTATTTGGTAAAAGACCATGTCCATATTATGGCAAGAACAGCTCAAATAAGCAAAGAGAAATAACAGTCCATCATTACCTTAAGACATGAAGGTCAGACAATCAGGAAAATGTCAAGAACTTTGAAAGTTTCATCAAGTGCTATGATGAAACTGACTCTCATGAGGACCGCCACAGGAAAGGAAGACCCAAAGTTAGCAGAGGATGAGGTCATTAGAGTTACCAGCATCAGAAATTGCAGCCCAAATAAATGCTTCAGAGTTCAAGTAACAGACACATCTCAACATCAACTGTTCAGAGGAGACTACATGAATAAGGCCTTCATGGTTGAATTTCTGCAAAGAAACCACTACTAAAGGACACTAATTAGAAGAAGAGACTTGCTTGGACCAAGAAACACGCACAATGGACATTAGACCGGTGGAAATCTTTCCTTTGGTCTGATGAGTCCAAATTTTAGATTTTTTTGGTTCCAACCACCATGTCTTTGTGAGACACTGAGTAGGTGAGTGGATGATCTCTGCATGTGTGGTACCCACCGTGAAGCATGGAGGAGGAGTGATGGTGCTTTGCTGGTGATCCCGCATGTGATTTATTTAGAATTCAGGGCACACTTAACCAGCATGGCTACCACAGCATTCTGCAGCAATACACCATCCCATCTCGTTTGCGCTTCGTGGGGCTATCATTTGTTTTTCAACAGGACAATGATCCAGCACACCTTCAGGCTGTGTAATGGCTATTTGACCAAGAAGAAGAGTGATGAGTGCTGCATCAGATGACCTGGCCTCCACAATCACCCAACCACAACCCAATTTAGATAATTTGGGATGAGTTGGACTGCAGAGTAAAGGAAAAGCAGCCTTCAAGACGGTTGGAAATGAATTCCAGGTGAAGCTGGTTGAGAGAATGCCAAGAGTGTGCAAAGCTGTCAAGGCAAACGGTGGCTACTTTGAAGAATCTCAAATAGAAAATATATTTTGATTTGTTTAACACTTTAGTTACTACAAGATTCCATATGTGTTATTTCATAGCTTTGATGTCTTCACTATTAATCTACAATGTATAAAATAGTAAAAAAAATAAAGAAAAACCCTTGAATGAGTATGTGTGTCCAAACCTCTGACCGGTACTGTATATTTCCCGAGTTGTATAATATCTCCTAGATATAGGACAGACACTTGTGTTGTTTTCTCTTTGTTATTATGGGGTATTGTGTGTAGATTGATGAGGAAAATAAATAATTTCATTGATTTTAGAATAATGCTGTGACGTAACAAAATGTTGAAAAAGGGTCAATGGGTCTGAATACTTTCTGAATACCCTGTATGTTGTTGGTAGTCACCATGGCACTGAGTCATGTGTGTAAAGGTGATGGTGAGCCCCTATGTCTGTGTCTGCCTGTCGCTCTTCCTCCCTGGTAAACAAAACAGGCTGTGGCAGTGCGCGTGACAGGCCCTATGATGCAATCTGGATCCCCACCAAGGCACAGTAAAAGCCTGCGGATACATGCCAACACCATTACGGCCATTTAGTGGCGGAGAGAACTGTTTGTTCAGCCTAACAGACAAAACAACAGGGCCCAATATCCAAAAGTCACACCTGTAAGTACTCTAGGTACCTTAATGCCCATACACATGACTGGATCCCTTATCTCACGCTAACTCACCCACGTTACGCCTATACACATTTTTAGGATCTCTCATTGATTTGGTCTGAGTACACTACACTGGTATTAGATCGATCTTTATGGTCTATGGGAATAAAATCCTATATACACTCAAAGCACTCACAATACAGCATAAATCACAATGGGAGTTGGGAAATACACTTCAAGAAGTCTTTTGGAGCAGACTCATTGTTATTTCAGCTTTTTTAATAAAGCTGTGTGGTGCCAGAGAAACTCCAGATCCCAATAGTCTGCTAGCTAACTGCACTAGAGCTGGCCAGGACAGCCAGGAGGATGATGATGATGATGATAATAATAACCAGCGTCTCTACTTTCATTAGGCAGCGTTCAGCCTCAGTCATTTCCCCTGGCTGCCCCGCTCAATGGAACGCTTGTTGGCCCAACTCGTCACATGGGAGGGTCAGCGGTGGGGGGGGAGAAAGGAATCTTGTTCCTCCAGACCTAACCTTTCTTCAGTATCCCTCCCCAACTCCTTCTCAACCTCTCGTCTAACCAATGAGGTCCAGGAGGGAACAAGGTTTGCATTGAGATGGCTGTACGCTCTCTTACTTCACGCTGCTTAGAATTGTTCCAAATATCAGGCATGCTTTTTCTGCCCTTTTTTATATCACTTCCAACCTTTCCCCTTTTTAAGTCTTAGCAAACTTGTTTCTCCTGCTCCCAAAGCCTGCTTTGATTTCAGAAATGCCAGTTGTGTGATGAGGATAATATGCAAAGCAAAACGAGATAAAATTAACTTAAAATGTTTAACGCCTTGTAAAAGGTGAAGTATACATTTATTCAAAGTGCACATTAGGTGTAAACAAACAAAGAACCCATGATACGGATAAAGCTTTCATATTATATGATGGTTGCATAAAGCATTATGTAGAAAACCCAGTGCTCAAATGTCATGTATACTTTAGGCAGGCTTTGTTGTTCTACTTCATGTACAATGTGATAAAATGTATCCTATATTGTGGATGCTGTTTGAGACCTCTGGACCTGAGTGCCAACACATTTTGGGAAGCACTTCAGTGAGAATTGGAAATGATCGGCATTAATAATTTGTACTTTGGAATACACCAATCGCGTGTTCACTTCGAACGGATTTTTAAGTTTAACAGCGCCAGCTTCAACATGGATACCAGACTCTGCATTTTAGTAAAGTGTTGCCAAATAATGCGTGGAACAGAAATATGTACTGTAGGTGTGGGCTGTTCACATGCAAAACCATTTTGGCCAGCAGCCTACCTGCTTAAACCATCTCCAGAGGAGAGGTCCCTCTTTGGTCTACCTTAAGGGACATAGATGGTTACCTCATCAACTTCTACTGGCTTATTAGGTACTGACTGAAAAGTAAGTAAGTCCCTCCCACTAGATCTGAATATTATGAGTGGCCATAATTAAATAAGAAAACTTTTACAAATGAAGGCAATGGTATTACACTTCTTCAGCCTGTCACCTGAACGTTCAGCTGGAATGCAGTTCAACAGTAATTACCAGTTAGTAAATGTGAAATTCCCACAACAAGTCATCTTAACATGTAAAAGTGATTTTTTTTTAAATACTGATTAAGTTAGTTTAAGATGTTGGGGGGGGGAGGTTCTAAGCTGACATATGGAATTGTTTTATGAAGGTCATACCATGGATCATTTAGCCATTTGATTTTGAATTTTAGGACCCCTTTACGTAGGCCTCAAAAACATTAAATTTGATAAAATATTGAATTTGGCCTTTACTATTATAGCCCATAGATTAATACATTAATGAATTGAAATATAGACAGTCAAAATAATACATCATAAAGAAAAAGGTTTTGAAGTGTCTGTCCTATATCTAGGAGATATTATAAAACTCAGGAAAAATACAGTACCAGTCAGAAGTTTGGACACACCTACCTATTAAAGGGTTTTTCTTTATTTTTTTACTATTTTATACATTGTAGAATAATAGAAAACATCAAAGCTGTGAAATAACACATATGGATTCATGTAGTAACCAAAACCGTGTTAAACAATTCAAAATATATTTTCTATTTGAGATTCTTCAAAGTAGCCACCCTTTGCCTTGATGACAGCTTTGCACACTCTTGGCATTCTCTCAACCAGCTTCATGAGGGATGCTTTTCCAACCGTCTTGAAGGAGTTCCCACATATATTGAGCACTTGTTGGCTGCTTTTCCTTTCCTCTGCAGTCCAACTCATCCCAAACCATCTCAATTGGGTTGAGGTCAGGTGATTGTGAAGGCCAGGTCATCTGATGCAGCACTCCATCACTCTCCTTCTTGGTAAAATAGTCCTTACACCGCCTGTTTTGGGTCATTGTACTGTTGCAAAACAAATGATTAACCCCACGAAGCGCAAACCAGATGGGATGGCGTATCGCTGTAGAATGCTGTGGTAGCCATGCTGGTTAAGTGTGCCTTGAATTCTAAATAAATCACAGACAGTGTCACCAGCAAAGCACCCCCACACCATCACAAATCCTCATGAGAGCCAGTTTCATCATAGCACTTGGTGGTTTTTGCGACTGCACTTGAAGGAACTTGAAGTTCTTGACATTTTACATATTGACTGACCTTCATGTCCTAAGGTAATGATGGACTGTTATTTCTCTTTGCTTATTTGAGCTGTTCTTGCCATAATATGGACTTGGTCTTTTACCAAATAGGACTATCTTCTGTATACCACCCCTAACTTGTCACAACACAGCTGATTGGCTCAAACGCATTAACTTTTAACAGGGCACACCTGATAATTGAAATGCATTCCAGGTGACTACCTCATGAAGCTGGTTGAAAGAATGCCAAGAATGTGTAAAGCTGTCATCAAGGCAAAGGGTGGCTACTTTGAAGAATCTCAAATAGAAAATATATTTTGAATTGTTTAACACAGTTTTGGTTACTACACCATTGTGTCCAAGAGTGTCTCCCCTTTCTACAGTGGTGTCATATTAGTTTGTAGCCCAAACGGTTTGGAAGCAACAGACAAATGTTGGGACATCAACATTAGCATCTTCAGATGAGTCCCGTGGGGCTTGTAAGAGCAAAACAGAGAACACCACCGTGTTTGTGAGAGTCTTCCCTTTCGATAGAGTGATCATATCAGTTTGCTGACCAAACTGTTTAGATGCTACAGTGCTGTTTGTGAGAAGACCAAGACGTCTCCTGGTCTGACAAACAGTAGCTCTGCCACTTTCCACCGCAGGGCGACGTGGGGATGCAGCTGATTGAGACGCAGCCCATTCAAAAAGCTAGACACTGTATTTCTCGCTTAAACGGACAGATTTTGATGGGGATTTTTTTTCTTCTTATGCTGCGTTTAGATGGTACGAGGTAGACAGCAAACCAGATGTCATTCTTTTCAATGAGACCCCGAATGTAAATGCTGTAGAGGATGGCGGCGGAAGACGAGACTTGCCGCCAGAGTTCAAATATTTAAAGCTTTGCCGTCTGCTGCAGCATTTGTTTTCTACCGGATGTTGATTTGCACTGTTTGTTTACTGAAATCTCCGTAGCAACACATACTGTCGTGCTGGCTTGCTTTTGCTGTCACCCTCTTTCATGCTTTCTTGTCCCGCTTTGCCAACAGGTAGTTTTTGCATCCCTCGTCTAAACGCAGCATTAGATTCCAGGTGTGTCAATAGACACGAGGTCAATAGACTCTAGCCCATCAATACCTCTATTCATCCTCGAATAACCCTCCTACCCATGACAGCTTCACATGCTTGGCTTCATGATCTCACGGGCAAGGAACATAAGATATGTTTCAAATATAAACATCTACATGACGGCCCGGGACAGAGAAAGTGCAATCTGGAGCCAGATGGGCACTGCATTGACCTGCCTACATGTTGACAACTGCCCAATCCACTGTACCAAAACACAATGCCTTCACAAATGGCGTGTGGCAACACTGACTGACTAATGATATTAGATTTGAGTCGACACGGTAACAGGAAGAAAAGTTGCTGAGCCAGTGCAGAGACAAGGTCGCTGTCTGTTAAGCGGTATGAGGTGAAGTAGGCCGAGGTGGCAGTACCTCACTGGGCCATTAAACTTGGAACACTGCAAAGAAAACCACACTCCTTGGTCAATGTGGGTGTAGGGGTGGATTTCATTCAAGCAAACATGTTTTTGGATCCTGCACATCTGAATTGAATTACTACGCAAACAGCCGATGGGGAAAGAGAGCACAGAACAAACTTTGTGTATGCCTTTCTACTACGCAATCCCTTCAGGGTGGGAAGCTCAGTGGCCTTTCAAAACTCCAGGAAAGAAAGAGTAAAAAGATCACATGGCATGCTGAGAAATCCAAGCCTTGTTTGTCAATGACAAAAGGAAACAGACGTAAGAGTTGACTGACCGTGACACATGATTTTAGAATCAACCCACCAAAAACTATGCCATTAATCACAGAGGCGCTACGCCACTTTGTCTGACCAGTCATCCCCTCTGAAAGGGTCAATTGCAAGAATGTTTAAGGTTAAGAAAATGACTGTGTCACTTTTCAGTGGCACGACTCAGCACCATACTCTACGGACCAGTGATGCATAACCAAATCAGAGCTGCACTATCCTTATATGCAAATAGACCATTGCCATATATGGATGTGTGCAATTCACTTTTAACCGGACTGTCTTTACAGCATTAATGGTGGCGAGTAGATGCGCTTGTTTTGAGATCAAAGCGAGAGCAGCATGTAGCCACGCATGCACATTTGTTCATATAATTTGCTAGTTAGTAAGTTATTAGCACAGTTATAGCTCATTTCTAAATCAGCAATGAGAGAGTGGTTGCTTCCTACAAGAGCACAAAAAGTATGCATTTCTATCCATCTTTGAAAAGCGAGTCAGGTAAAGATAATTTTTTTTCTGTCTTAAAGGGACAGTGTTGTACTTTGAGACTAAAGAAGCCAATAGGCAGAAGCTAGCATAATTGTCTGATTTTCTGTAAAAATGGTATGGGAATAATAATTCACTTTTTTTGTAAAGTCTTGCATTAAACAGCACATTTTCAGTCACCTCCTTGTGTCACTTTCTGACCTTAGTTCCTTTGTTATATCTTTGTTTTAGGTTGGTCAGGGCGTGAATTGGGGTGGGGAGTCTATGTTCTTTTTTCCATGTGTTTGGCCTAGTATGGTTCTCAATCAGAGGCAAGTGCTGTTTGTTGTCTAGGATTGAGAATCATACTTAGGTAGCCTGTTTTCCCCATTTTAGTTGTGGGTGGTTGTTTTCCCGGACAGAACTGTGCGCTTTCATTTTCTCCGTTTTGTCATTTTGTTTGAGTGTTTTTTTGTAAACATTAAATATGAACAACTTCCATGCTGTGCTTTGGTCTCATTCCAACGACGATCGTTACAGAATCACCCACCAACCAAGGATCTCCAGACTCATGGATATGGGAGGAGATTTTGGACGGAAAAGGACCCTGGGCACAGGCTGGGGAAAAATCGCCGCCCCAAAGCAGAGCTGGAGGCAGCGAAAGCAGAGTCAGGTTGGAGACCTGAGCCCACTCCTCGTGCTTACCGTAAGAAGCGCAGTACTGGCGCAGTACTGGTCAGGCACCGTGTTATGCGGTCAAGCGCACGGTGTCGCCAGTACGCGCTCATAGCCCGGTGGGCTATAGGCCAGCCCCCCGCAAGTGCCAAGCGAGAGTGGGCATCCAGCCAGGGCGTGTTGTGCCAGCCCAGCGTGTTTGGTCTCCGGTACGCCGTTTCGGCCCATGGTATCCTGCGCCGGCTCTGCGTGCTGTGTCTCCGAGGCGCTGGGAGGTTGCAGTGCGTTCTATGCCTGCGCTCCGCCTATGCTGGGCGAATGTGGGTATTGAGCCTAAGGGAGAGGTGCGAGTGGTATGCACCAGATCTCCAGTGCTCACCCACAACCCAGTTCAACCTGTGCCTGCACTCTGGATGGTCCGGGCTAAAATGGTGATCCAGCCGGGTGGAGTGGTGCCAAGGCTGCACACCAGGGCTCCAGTGCTCCCCCACAGCCCGGTCCATCCGGTGCCTCTTCTAAGCACCAGGACTCCTGTAGGTCTCCCCAGCCTGGTGGGTCCTGTGGCAGCCCCACGCACCAGGCTGTCTCTCCGTCTCCTCCCTCCAGGTTCTGCCGTCTGTTAGGAGCTGCCAGAATCTCCCGTCCATTTGGGACCCACAGCTAGGGTCCCCAGTCCAAGTTCGGCGGCGAGGGTCGCTGCTCCCAAGGCGCCACTTAAGTGGACCGAGACTATGGTGGAGTGGGGTCCACATCCCACGCCAGAGCTGCCACCGCGGACAGACACCCACCCAGACCCTCCCCTATTGGTTCAGGTTTTGCGGCCGGGGTCCGCACCTTTAGGGGGGGGGGGGGGTACTGTCACGTTCTGACCTTAGTTCCTTTGTTATGTCTTTGTTTTAGATTGGTCAGGGCGTGAGTTGGGGTGGGTAGTCTATGTTCTTTTTTCTATGTGTTAGGCCTAGTATGGTTCTCAATCAGAGGCAGGTGTCGTTCGTTGTCTCTGATTAAGAATCATACTTAGGTAGCCTGTTTTTCCCATTTTAGTTGTGGGTGATTGTTTTCCGTTGGTCTCATTCCAACGACGATCGTTACACCTTGTCTGAAGGACAAGTGGATAAACAGGTTAATGTCAAGCCCTGCATATTTTTTTCCAAAAGTCTTAAGGAATGTTTGCCTACAATGAACACCCCACATTGGCTGCTACTGTAGGCTGAATGATAGAACAGCTATTTCCATGTTAAAATGTTATGGGATGCATTTTCTCTATTGTTTTTGATGGTAGGCCACTTGATAGGCCTACATTATGATCACAAAGCCACAGTAGTCTACTTGGCCACTGTTATAACTGTAACTTAAAGCAAGTACAGCCTCAGTGTTCACAATAAACGCATCCCAGAAGTTGCACGGAATTTTTACAATGTTCAAGTTTGCACTCAGCAGACCTGAAATTTGCTCAGTGCCCCCAAAAATTGAGGGAACAAGTGCACTTTATTGTTTATTAGTGGCTATGTACTTGGATATTGGGACCTGATTCCTATTAGTGTGTGTCTATAAAAGCAGTGTTTCTGCAGAGCCATGGAAGGACTGCAGCCTTTCCATCAGTATTCAGTTCAGGCTTCCCAAAGCCTTTGATTTCATGATGGACTCTGGTTGTTCAATGCGTAATGCAACACTGGCAAATCTCAGAGGACACCCAGTCAAAGGTCTTTCAAACTATTTTGGACTGCGAGCTAGCAGAAAGTATCTTTGGCAACACCCAACCTGTACCATTCTCTGTCGTCTTTACAAAAACTTCTACTCAGTCTAATGTGCTGAAAAATGCACGGGCACTTCATGGAGCAGCCATCTTTGGAATGGAAATCCATGTCAGTGCTGAGGTCTTACCACTTCAATTCAATTAACAAGCAACCAGGTGACTGCCATACTCCACTAAGTGAATTATGACATGCTGCTGACACACGGGGAACCAAGACAGCGCTCCTGTCATCATGATTGCGCTGTAATGGGGTATTGAAACATTCAGAACAGGAGGCCATATTTGAGCTGAGAGTACTGATCATCTGATGACTGAACTGGGCAGATAGACACTGAAGTCAGGACTATCAGACCTCGTTAGGAAGTCACATTACTTCGTAAACTTGCTTAACAGTGAGTCACTTGTTACCAATGACATGTCTAACATGGAAAAATCAGTAGGAATGGTAGAATGACTTGAATGAGCGGAAGTGTGTGCTATTGACACAGCTTGATCACCATGGTGATGATTAGGCAGAGTTAGTCTAGTTTGAGGAGTGTGTTATTGCTGCTGTGATCTGAGGAGGCAGAAGGCAGGCAGCTCTCTCCCTGTCCAGTCTAGTCCGATGGCATACCGCTACTGGTGACTGACAAGGCTGAGGCTGACACCCACAATGCATCACCTGGCCTTGCATCGCCTTTGATGTATAATACATGAATAGGCAGCTCTCTGAACACAGGGTGTGATATTGGGGCGGTGGGGTGGTATTCACAGACAAGCTTGTTCCCTTCTCCATATCCAGCCCCCCACCCCCACCCCAACTCCAAACCCCACCCCCATACTACCAAAAGCAATACCAACTGAATGCTAAATAAACCTGTCGTCTCGTGAATAATTGAGGATCTCGGCCGGAGCAGGCTCTGATTAGCATACGGGCCTTATGGACCCAATCTGCACAGCAGCGACAGGACAGACAGCCTTCCCTGTTTCCGGGCTTCTCAAATGCACAGAAGGGTTTCATTTCTATTTCAGACTCCTCTCACTCCTGGTCCACTAACACAACGAGAGACCAGCTCCATCATTCATTATAATGCACATTGTCTGCTGCAGGCCAGGCACTGTGAGGGACAATTGGTGATCTGAGGCACCAGGAATATGATCATAACCAATGGCATCACCATCTCATCACTGTTGTAGTGATGCAGCTAAATATTAAATCAGCAAAGACACTAAGGGGGAGAAGGGCTTTCAACAAACACATTTGAGGGCAGATAAGTCGTATCAACAGTGGAAGATACTTGACGGTCATCCCCAGAAGTCCCACATAATCAATACCAGACAAAAACTCATCTCCACACCAGCCGTCATGAATATACAATTATAACATGTAATGAGTGCTTGCAGAAGAGAGCAGGAATACATAAATATGCTGCTGTCCCCTGGATCCCTCTCCTCAGGTCCCTCTGACTGGCTGGCCCTGGCCCCTGGGCAGTAATCCCTGGACCCCCACGGACCCCATCCGCTCCCCCTGCTCTCATTAGTGCAGTGCTGGGGCCCTGCAGGCCTTATGGAGCCTGCCTCCTGCTCCCCCTCTCTACTGCTGGGGTAATGAGCACATAATCAGCCAGGCTCCCTGGCAGCAGCTCACCAGAGGGGCATGTGGGCATATGGCCATGGTGTGTGTGTGTGGGTGGGAGGTGGTGGATGGTGGGGGTAAGGGCACAGTGGGGTGTTTCAGACTGAATGGGTATCAGAGGACGCTTCTGCTCACACATCTGATGACCTTGTCTCTCAGATCACCTGATTTTCTCTTGGCTACATCCTCTTCTGGTTAACATGACCACTCTAAAATACTCTGTGGACCGAAGAGATTGAGCTGAAGGGCAAGAAAATATAAACGAGAAAGGAGACAGTGACTTGAAATGGGAACAAGCAAACTGTCCACTACAAAATTGAAAGTTAGGCAATTAAAATAAGTAAAATATTCTCCTTCAAAATCAACTAAATCCTTCACATCTGAATGTCAAAGTCGTGGTCCTCATTCACTATAAGTCTCTCACTATCAACCTTCCTGGTTCAATGGACATTCAATAAAGATGAAGGTCGCACAAATATAGAAGGCTCGTCACAGAGAAACATTAGTAGGTTTCTTTCATGCGAATCTTGAGTTCAGCCAAGGTAGGGCAGCATGGAACCAAGCCAAAGACCTCAGGTTCCTCGTCAAGTCTTCAATAGCCCCTTTCATTTCCTCCTAATTCAATTGCAATTACCCTGCTCCTTATTCACATTTTTTTGCTGCCCTAAAATACAGGCCCGTGCATTTCATAATGTCATATATTAAGTAAATAAAATAAAATCCATCGGCAGGAACAAAACAGGGCACAGCGAGCCCTGTGTCCCACAGACAAACGAGCCATACTCACAGAGAGTCACTGACAGGTCAGCAATGACAGGTCAGCACTCTAATAAAATATATTTAATTGGCTTCCAATTGAGAGGGAAGTCAGCCACAGAGAAGCTCTGGATTCCCCAGGGCAAGGCCTGCACTGCACCCACTGACAACAGCTTCCCATTGACGCCACTCAATGAAGACTTTGTCAAGTGCATCATTGTGTTTATGCGATCCGACAAACACACCAAACTAAACAGACCCGTCTAGCCGGAATCACTAAGGTCACAGGCTGAGTCACTGTGATTATTTAACCACAGTGTGGTAACCATGGGTGGCTCGTTGAGCACAACTACCAGATCACTTCCCTAACCCCAGATCACCCAGATATGAGGTACAATACTGGGAGCCGTTACTAGACACAGTGAGTGGCTGGATGGATGGTATGGTGTACTCACTAGGTGTCCTGGGGTGGGGAAGCGGGGGTGGCTGGATGGTGTACTCACTAGGTGTCCTGCGGTGGGGAAGTGGGGGTGGCTGGATGGTGTACTCACTAGGTGTCCTGGGGTGGGGAAGCTGGCTGGATGGTGTACTCACTAGGTGTCCTGGGGTGGGGAAGTGGGGGTGGCTGGATGGTGTACTCACTAGGTGTCCTGGGGTGGGGAAGCGGGGGTGGCTGGATGGTGTACTCACTAGGTGTCCTGGGGTGGGGAAGCGGGGGTGGCTGGATGGTGTACTCACTAGGTGTCCTGGGGTGGGGAAGCGGGGGTGGCTGGATGGTGTACTCACTAGGTGTCCTGGGGTGGGGGAGCGGGGATGGCTGGATGGTGTACTCATTAGGTGTCCTGCGGTGGGGGAGCGGGGGTGGCTGGATGGTGTACTCATTAAGTGTCCTGGGGTGGGGAAGCGGGGGTGGCTGGATGGTGTACTCATTAGGTGTGCGGGGGTGGCTGGATGGATGGTGTTGTGTACTCACTATGTGTCCTGGGATGGGGGAGCGGGGGTGGCTGGATGGATGGTATGGTGTACTCACTATGTGTCCTGGGGTGGGGAAGCAGGGGTGGCTGGATGGTGTACTCACTAGGTGTCCTGGGGTGGGGGGAGCGGGGATGGCTGGACGGTGTACTCATTAGGTGTCCTGGGGTGGGGAAGCGGGGGTGGCTGGATGGTGTACTCATTAGGTGTCCTGGGGTGGGGAAGCGGGGGTGGCTGGATGGTGTACTCATTAGGTGTCCTGGGGTGGGGGAGCGGGGATGGCTGGACGGTGTACTCATTAGGTGTCCTGGGGTGGGGAGCGGGGGTGGCTGGATGGTGTACTCATTAGGTGTGCGGGGGTGGCTGGATGGATGGTGTTGTGTACTCACTATGTGTCCTGGGATGGGGGAGCGGGGGTGGCTGGATGGATGGTATGGTGTACTCACTATGTGTCCTGGGGTGGGGAAGCAGGGGTGGCTGGATGGTGTACTCACTAGGTGTCCTGGGGTGGGGGAGCGGGGATGGCTGGACGGTGTACTCATTAGGTGTCCTGGGGTGGGGGAGCGGGGATGGCTGGACGGTGTACTCATTAGGTGTCCTGGGGTGGGGAAGCGGGGGTGGCTGGATGGTGTACTCATTAGGTGTCCTGGGGTGGGGAAGCGGGGGTGGCTGGATGGTGTACTCATTAGGTGTCCTGGGGTGGGGGAGCGGGGATGGCTGGACGGTGTACTCATTAGGTGTCCTGGGGTGGGGAAGCGGGGGTGGCTGGATGGTGTACTCATTAGGTGTCCTGGGGTGGGGGAGCGGGGATGGCTGGACGGTGTACTCATTAGGTGTCCTGGGGTGGGGAAGCGGGGGTGGCTGGATGGTGTACTCATTAGGTGTCCTGGGGTGGGGGAGCGGGGGAGCGGGGGAGCGGGGGTGGCTGGATGGTGTACTCATTAGGTGTCCTGCGGTGGGGGAGCGGGAGTGGCTGGATGGTGTACTCATTAGGTGTCCTGCGGTGGGGGAGCGGGGGAGGCTGGATGGTGTACTCATTAGGTGTCCTGCGGTGGGGGAGCGGGAGTGGCTGGATGGTGTATTCATTAGGTGTCCTGCGGTGGGGGAGCGGGGTGGCTGGATGGATGGTATGGTGTACTCACTAGGTGTCCTGGGGTGGGAGAGCGGGGGTGGCTGGATGGATGGTATGGTGTACTCACTAGGTGTCCTGGGGTGGGAGAGAACGGGGGTGGCTGTATGGTGTACTCATTAGGTGTGCGGGGGTGGCTGGATGGATGGTGTTGTGTACTCACTAGGTGTCCTGGGGTGGGGGGGGGTGCGGGGGTGGCTGGATGGATGGTGTTGTGTACTCACTAGGTGTCCTGGGGTGGGGGAGCAGGGGTGGCTGGATGGATGGTGTTGTGTACTCACTATGTGTCCTGGGGTGGGGGAGCGGGGGTGGCTGGATGGTTGGTATGGTGTACTCACTAGGTGTCCTGGGGTGGGGGAGCGGGGGTGGCTGGATGGTGTACTCATTAGGTGTCCTGGGGTGGGGAAGCGGGAGTGGCTGGATGGTGTACTCATTAGGTGTCCTGGGGTGGGGGAGCGGGGATGGCTGGATGGTGTACTCATTAGGTGTCCTGGGATGGGGGAGCGGGGGTGGCTGGATGGATGGTATGGTGTACTCATTAGGTGTCCTGGGGTGGGGAAGCGGGGGTGGCTGGATGGATGGTATGGTGTACTCACTAGGTGTCCTGGGGTGGGGGAGAACGGGGGTGGCTGTATGGTGTACTCATTAGGTGTGCGGGGGTGGCTGGATGGATGGTGTTGTGTACTCACTAGGTGTCCTGGGGTGGGGGAGCGGGGGTGGCTGGATGGATGGTATGGTGTACTCACTAGGTGTCCTGGGGTGGGGGAGCGGGGGTGGCTGGATGGATGGTATGGTGTACTCACTAGGTGTCCTGGGGTGGGGGAGCGGAGGTGGCTGGATGGATGGTATGGTGTACTCACTAGGTGTCCTGGGGTGGGGGAGCGGGGGTGGCTGGATGGATGGTTTGGTGTACTCACTAGGTGTCCTGGGGTGGGGGAGCGGGGGTGGCTGGATGGATGGTGTTGTGTACTCACTAGGTGTCCTGGGGTGGGGGAGCGGGGGTGGCTGGATGGATGGTTTGGTGTACTCACTAGGTGTCCTGGGGTGGGGGAGCGGGGGTCTTTGAGTCCGGCAGCTCCAGGAACATCCAGTAGAGGCCATTTCATCTGCAGGTACTGTGGGGTGAAGAATAGGTAACATGAAACACACATGTCTGGACACTGAAATAATACAGTAAGGACAAGCATACAAAAACACGTGGGGCGGGTGAAAAGAGTGAAAAGGAATGTATTTCTTATACAATGATACCAAATATGCTTGGTGCACACTCAAATGTACCACTCACACATTTTTACACCACATGCTATTATCGAACTTGCTATAATGTGTTTAGACCAGTCCTTCTCAAATAGGGGGCGCACCCGTGTGACCCCCGGGGAACTTTTTTCTGCTGCAGGGAGTAGTTTTTTTTATTTCACTGAACAAGAGCACACAGCACAGAGCAGGAGGTATGAAGTGCAGATAACAAACCCTTAAGAGACACCATGGAAAAATATTTAACAGGGATGAAAAGAAAGGTGGAGAGGGACGGAGATAATGAGACAAACGTAAGTCTCCCGAAAGCTAAGACGAAGCGTATGTAGCGCTTGGCTTCACTGTGACTGCGGTGGGAGACGAGGAAAGACCGGTATGTTTACTGCGTCTAGAAATGTTGGCAGCGGACAGCATGAAGCCAAATAAATTAAGACGTCACTTAAAGACATTACACCTCAATCACGCTGATAAGCCGCTTGAGCAGAATACTGCCAACAATCGTCCCGCTTTGTGAACGCTACTTCAGTAAACCAGCACTGTTAGCATCATATTAGGTGAGGTACCAAATTGCTCAGTGAAAAAAAAACCCACTCCACAGCAGAGGAGCTGATACTGCCTGCAGCATTAGACAGGGTCTCTGTCATGCTGGATGACTCAAGTGCTGCAAAAATAAAAGTACTTCCCTGAAAACAGTTCCCAATATGACTGGGTGAGCGATCCTTTCAATGCACCAACTCCAACTGGTTTCAGCTCCTCAGTTCCCAATATGACTGGGTGAGCGATCCTTTCAATGCACCAACTCCAACTAGTTTCAGCTCTGCAGAGGAGGACCAGTTCATTGATATGACGTCTGACTCCACATTGAGACTGAGGTTCACATCGCAGACACTGAGTGAATTCTGTCTGAGTGTAGAGAGGCAGTATCCACTCTTAGGGCAGAGGGCCATGGGCATTCTTCTTCCTTTTGCAACATCTTATCTTTGTGAGACTGGCTTCTCTGCTGTTGCTGCACTGAAGACAAAGTACAGATCCCAGCTAAACATTGAGCAGGAGCTGAGAGTTGCAGTATCATGCTTCAAACCCCGCTTTGAAAAGCTGTGCTCTGCAAAACGTGCTCCTTGTAGCCATTAATCCTGACTTCCTCATTTTGATTTTAAAAAAAATCTGCAAATTGTTTTATTCATTTTTGTTTTATAGGTCAAAGTGTTTCATATATTGTGCTCCTGGGTTAATGTTGCTGATCAATTTTAATGTATTATTTATTGATTATATTTCATTTTATTTATTTTTCAGTATCAAATACAATGGATACAATGTTATGCAGAGGTGTACTTATAACAATTTTATAGACAAATTATACTATTTACAGTCGCGGCGGAGAGTTGGGGGGCGCGAAATGTTTACTTCTTCCTAGTGGGGGGGTAACAGAAAAGAATTGAGAAGCACTGGTTTAGACCAACTCGCTAATACTTGTTGAGACTGAACTGCATGAAATATGGTTGAGCTATTCCAGAGCAGATGTCATAAATGGTGTGAGAGCCAGCAGAAAGACAGAACTCTGACAGACACCTGTATGAGACTCACATGTTGTTGGAGTCAGACACTGGCTTTTGGCAGAGCGGGGGAGAGGGAAGTGAACACAGCAGACTGGAGGGGGACTGTGAAATCTCCGTTTGTCAGAGAAAAAAAACAAGCGTCCAGCTGTGGGCGCCCATCGACTAGCGGGTGGGAAGGGACAGCTGGAAGGAAGCTCCATCAGAACGGGCGGGAAAGGCAGGGGTGGGGTCTCAACACTAAGCCTATGGCATCCTGGTGAATTGTTTTGGCCTTTTGACCCAAACCAAACTAATCCACTTTCCTTGTTAGCATTTTTCATCTTGTTATCATAGTCATCATTATATGGAGCATTAGTGTTTTCCTTTAATTTTGAGGGGGGGGCACTAATTGTTATTTTATGGCAGCCCAGCCCATGCATCCTCACTTTGGAACAGGATCATGTATACAGGAGTTGTTCTATCTCCTCCTGAAAGCAACACGTTTCAAATATATTTTCCCTATCAGTCTGGGGCTGTGTGGAGCTGCTGATCTGTTCCATGCAGAGCTCCACCATCTGCTTTGTGAATCTGTTTAAATACCGGATACAGCAGATTGTCATGCATGTGGATTTTCTCCATGGTATCCAACGACTTCAAATTCATTAAAAGGGTTTTCATTTCAGTTTATAATGCATTTGTGCGAGCACACATAGACATGTGGTATCAAAGTTCATCTGAATACCAACATGATTCCAACACCTCTGCATGTGTCATTAGTAATGTAACAGCATTGCTGTTTAGTAATGGATCCACTAGTTGCGAGAAGTTTAGCACATTACTCAGTAGTTTAATTTATGTTGTGTATGGCACTCCCCAAAATGGCTAGGTCGGAAGCAGGCTTTATAGAGAGAGAATGATGGTCCCTGTAACCAACCTCAGCCACCTATGCTTAGGCCTTATCAGTGGACCTTTGACTGTTTCACTGCACTGATCAAAAGGTTAAGACCATTTTAACAGCTCAGCTGTTTCAGGGGCTAGTGCACTTAAACATACATGTTCTCTCTCTCTCACACACACACACACACACACACACACATTTGACTCGTACCGTAATTGTGTCCTGCTGTTCAACTTCTCAAATCCACATCCCAGAATCAAACAAATGAAAGAGTATTTTGCATGGGGAAAGGCCATCTTGTACAATAAGACACGTTTCTCATATTACATAAACCAAGGCAATGGTGGGGAAAACTCACTGCACGCATGTGAAAGATGACAAAAGCCTATTCAAGGCTTAAAAGACTTATCAATCATCTGTGCAGGATTTGATTTTTAAAGCTTCATTCATCACTCTGAGTTTGTAGAGAGGAAGGAAACTTGGATGACTGCGGGTTAAAAATGGAAAAGACATTATAGCAGCAGGGGGAAAGGGAGAGAGGGGAAAAAAACATTCAGGAATGAGTTTGTCAGAGCAGGCAGAGGGTATTGTTTCCTGACAGCTGGGGTCCAATAGAGTACTGAGGGAGGAGGGGGGACCCTTATTCCCATCTAAAAGGGGGGGAATTCTTGGAGTTGACATCAGCCCTTTTCATTTTCACCACACTGCTCAAGGCTGAATCGCAGGTTCCAACTAATGGGCCCAAGTCCATACAACTGTCAGAAGGCCCTTGCTTTTAGAGGCTGCTCGCTCCCCATTGAACATGTATTATGCGCTGTGCATACTGCCTAATGAATGCTGCTTTCTGGGGGGAGAAAACAAAACAATACAGTTTTCACTGTCTAATCTATGTCATTCACGAGTCCCTCCACAAATGAAACAAGCCCTATTGTGAGCATTTGGTCTACCCTGACCATGCCTACCCCCAGCTCCCTCCCCCCCCCCCGTTCCCTTATTTGACCGCTTCTGGCAGGACTGGGGAACATGCCCTAGGGCACTTTTATATTCAGAAGAGTCAGCCTCCTTTAAATAATTGCCACTGTACACGATGGAGCGGCTGGTCAGAGAAAGAAACCCTCAAACTACCATCTTCCACTACCCTCCCTACAAATGTCTACTCAACCTTACACACCCTACCTCACTGTAGTCAACTACACACAACTCACTCACTCACTAACAAGAGAGAGAGAACAGTCCAGTGGGCTGTGGTAGGGGAGACAAGGAGAGCAAGAGGGAGAAAAACAACTCAGGAATCAACTCAGAGGAGCCTAAGTTATTCAAATGCTTCTTATAAATCTTTCCTGACACAGTCTTACACACACACACACACACACACACACACACGGAAAGTATTCAGACCGCTTAACTTTTTCCACATTTTGTTACGTTGCAGCCTTATTTGAAAATGGATTCAAATAAAAAAATAGCACATTTACATAAGTATTTAGACCCCCTGTACTTTGTTGAAGCACCTTTGCCAGTGATTACAGACTCGACTCTTCCTGGGTATGACGTTTCAAGCATGGCACACCTGTATTTGGGGAGTTTGTCCCATTCTCCTCTGCAGATGCTCTCAAGCTCTGTCAGGTTGGATGGGGAGCGTTTTCCGGTCTCTCCAGAGATGTTCGATCGGGTTCAAGTCAGGGCTCTGGCTGAGCCACTCAAGGACATTCAGAGACTTGTTCAGAAGCTGCGTTGTCTTGGCTGTGTGCTTAGAGTCGTTATCATGTTGGAAGGTAAACCTTCGCTCCAGTCTGAGGTCCTGAGCACTCCATTGCTCCATTCATCTTTGCCTCGATCCGGACTAGTCTCCCAGTCCCTGCCGCTGAAAAACATCCCCACAGCTTGATGCTGCCACCACCATAGGGATGGTGCCAGGTTTCCTCCAGACGTGACACTTGACATACAGGCCAAAGAGTTCAACCTTGGTCAGACCAGAGAATCTTGTTTATCATGGTCTGAGAGTCTCCAAGCGAGCCGTCATGTGCCTTTTACTGAGGAGTGGCTTCCGTCTGACCACTCACAATAAAGGCCTGATTGGTGGAGTCCTGCAGAGATGTTTGTCCTTCTGGAAGGTTTTCCCATCTCCACAGAGGAACTCTGGAGCTCTCATCGGGTTCTTGGTCACCTCCTTGACCAAGGCCCTTCTCCCCCGATTGCTTGGCTTGGACGGGCAGCCAGCTTAGGAAAAGTCTTGGTGGTTCCAAACTTCTTCCATTTAAAAATGACAGAGGCTGCAGACATTGCTGCAGACATTTTTTGGTACCCTTCCCCAGATCTGGACCTCAACACAAGCCTGTCTCTGAGTTGTATGGACAATTCCTTCGACCTCATGTTTTTTATTTGTATTTATTTTTTGCTTTGACCTGCACTGTCAACTGTAGGACCTTACATGGACAGGTGTGTGCCTTTCCAAAACATGTCCAATCATTTGAATGTACCACAGGTGGACTACAACTAAGTTGTAGAAACATCAAGGATGATCAATGGAAACAGGATGCACCGGAGCTCAATTTCAAGTCTCATAGCAACAGGTCTGAATACTTAAAATAAAAAAATTATTTGTTGCAAACATTTCGAAAAACCTTATTCGCTTTGTCATTTTGAGGTATTGTGTGTAGATTGTGTGTAAAGTAATCAATTTGAGAATAAGGCTGTAACGTAACAAAATGTGGAAAGGGGAAAGGGGTCTGAATACTTTCCAAATGAGCTGTATATTGGCAAAAGATCAGTGTTCCTCATGAAGAACTTTACTTTACTCTAAGTACGGGGAGGAAGCTTCAAATCCAAATGGGAATGGCATGTTCTCTCTGCAAAATAACAGAACAATTAGGCCAGAGGTTGCTAAAATTACCAGGAATTCTGTTAAAAATGTGTTTCATTTAGAAAATTGGTTCTCCAAGTATTCCCATGAGAAAAAAATAAAAAGAGACAAGTGATCATGTCTCAATGTAATCTAGTTATGAAATGATTCTTATGTTCAAAACAATCTATTTTTGGACTAAGACGTGGTCAATTTGCAGTGAACAAATTATTAGAATTATGTTCCTGCCCCCTGACCATCCACTCCGGAAAACAATCAGCCCGTGGCTGAATCTAGTGTCCCTCCCTCATTCAATCAAAATCAAATCCAAATGGTGTTTTTGACTAGAACACAGAAACCTGGTTAGGAGACTTCATTAAATCCCCCCCAAATAAAAAAGGTACTTGAAAGGATGACACGGTAAATAGGAAGATACTATTGAAAAGGAGGTTCCCATGGCTGCAGTCTTATTGAATAGTCTGTAATAGATTGAAAACACTGCTAAACTAAAATCAGCAATTACATTTTACAGTAAACTTCAGGCAGTCCTGTAATGCTTGACAGATGTCCTTAATTTCATTAGAAACAATTTGAGCAGGCCTATGTTTGGCCTCCATCGAGACGCTGGTTTCACTGTAGAGACTGCTCTAGAGAAGAGTGTCAGATAAAAAGCTGTGAGAGCTGTGCAAATAGTCAACTTCTGCAAATATCTGATCCATTTCCATGCCTCTCTGTCTTCCAGCCTCCAGAACTCAAAATAGACATCAGTAGAATACTGTGCTACATGTCAGGGACCCAGATGCAACAAAGGTGGCAAAGTCGCCACAGAAAATTTCCAAAAAGCCAAGATTAACTCTTTGGTTTTTCGAACAGAGAGAATACAGCATATGCTCTGGGGCATGCGGACTGCCAGAGTTGGGTTCTAATTGTTCAATTTCTCTCACAGAGCAGGGGGGGGGGAACATGGCCAAGTGTCTTTGTCATCTCTGAAGTGTGTGGTGCCATACTGCTGGCCAGGCAACATCAGAGCATGGAGGAGAGGAGAGGCAGATGTCTGGACATTTGTTGTCAAAGTAAAATCAGACACTGCCAGAGAGAGAATTAAACAGGCCAAACTTTTCCACCAACTATCTGCAGACTGGAGTGTTTTAAAAAGTGTTATCAATCTGATGTCAATCACACCCTCAAGAGTCTTCTGTTCTAGTCAAACAAAACTACAAAAATGTGTCTTTGGAGTGTCTACAATGTCTATTACAAAGAGCAATCTTGCCTAAAAACCCTATTGTAGACCCATGTTTTATGGTTACAAATTACTAACCAAATGACTTTAAAATGTTAATACACTGTTCTAAGATTTCAATGGCAACAGATTAATTGACAGTGACACTCCAGCTCAGACCTGCCCTAAAGCTGCCTTGCACTGTGGCATCAAGCCCCCTCGCACCCCTCTCCTCTCCAAACAGCAGGGCCAGAGGAATGCTTCCAGGGATTGCTCCAGTAGATAATGTCAATCACCTACTGTGTGGAGAGCCCCTCCCTATGGTTTCCTTTTGCCCTCCAACAGAAAACAAATGGGCCACACAGCTTGGGCCACACAGCTTGCTGTTAGAGTGAGGTGTTAATGATCCTCTACCCATATGAATAGCAGCTCCACACATTTGCCACATTTGTCAACCTTACACCATAGTCTTCCCCTCCCGTTTCTCTCCGCTCAAATCACCTGCTTATGCGAGCCATTGACACTTCCACTTGATCTATGCATGACTTACAATTATAACCTTGCAGAGCAAAGACAATTGCTGTAAGTAGTCCCACCTTGTCACCGAGTTTGAATTAAGACCCATTGTTTGCAGACATTGCGGGCAATTACATAGACATAGGCCAAGTCCAGCCCTCATTGTGCTAATTAGTGGTTAATTGATGGGGAAATGACAAGCAGTTCCGCTGGTCAGCTTGGCTGCTACTGGGCACAGAAATAGTTGTTAGTGGGTCGTTCCACCTCATAAAGCACAAAGAGGACCCACAATCTCAGATTGTTCTGAAATTGTTTCATTATTTTGTTGAAATATAATTTGATCTGAGAAGCTAATTTATTGCACCCAAATTGTCCATTTAAATGTATAGGATTTGTTTAATTTTAATTCAATATAGTACCTAACATCTGATTTGGACCCTTTTCTAACAATGAGTTAGACATGAGGAATCCAAAGAAAGGGGGACAAAAGCCACCCATGGACACTCCGCACCCCACCCCAACAACGAGTATATAATATCAGTTCTGAGTTCTCTATGTCTCACATGTAGTATGGTGATGTTTATTTCCCCTGTTCAGAGAATTAGTCATTTAAGTTAGGTTTATGTCCCATCTTACATCCTGATATTACCAGGTTCTGGCCACTAGATGGTGCTGTTCTAGGTCTTTTCAAAGAATCCCCACACCTCAATGTTAAAGGGATAGATCACCCAAATTCCAAAAAGACATTGGTTTCCATACCATGTACGCATCCTATGGTCAAGGTATGACAGAAATCCATGCGTTGGTTTTGTTGCCCATTGTTTCAAATCCAATTAAGGTAAATTGTACCTAAATTACAATTTTCACGCTTCATGTCCAAATTAAGATGTAAAAAATTAAAATGTATTGTGTAACTCGAGAATTTTACTTATAGAGGATTTGGAAATGGAGCACGCAAATGCCAATATAGGTACCATTGATTTTTTTTGTGCCACAAATACTAAAGTATTAGCATTTGAAACAAAGGCCAGTTAAACAAAACCAAAGCATGGGTTGCTGTCATACCTTGTCCATAGACTGCACATAGAAACCAATATGTCATTTTAGAATTTGGGTGAAATATCCCTTTAACATTTGGACCAAACACTGGGGTGTGGGGGGGATTAAAAAAATGTTATAAAAATCACCTGGAACAAAACCATCTAGTGGTCAGAACCTGGTAACATCAGGATGAAGGATGGGACATAAACCCAATAACTTAAATGAGTAATTATCTGAACAGGGGAAAAAAACGAAATACATTACATAGGATAAATAAATAATACTCCGAGATGCCTCTACACTGAACAAAAATATAAACGCAATTTGTAAAGTGTTGGTTCCATGTCATACGCACAAAATGCTTATTCCTCTCACAAATTTGTTTACATCCCTGTTAGTGAGCATTTCTCCTTTGCCAAGATAATCCATCCACCTGGCAGGTGTGGCATATCAAGAAGCTGATTAAACAGCATGATCATTACACAGGTGCACCTTGTACACAGATGCAAAATAAAAGGCCACTAAAATGTGCAGTTGTCACACAACACAATGCCACAGATCATATCTCAAGTTGAGGGAGCATGCAATTGGTATGCTCACTGCAGGAATGTCCACCAGCGCTATTGGCAGAGAATAGAATGTTCTGAAACAGAGCTGAAAATGTCCCAGTTCTCTGGCCTGCATACTCACCAGACATGTCACCCATTGAGCATGTTTGGAATGCTCTGGGTTGACATGTACGACAGCGTGTTCCAGTTCCTGCAAATATCCAGCAATTTCACACAGCCATTGAAGAGGAGTTGAACAACATTCCACAGCCTGATCAACTCTATGTGAAGGAGATGATTTGCATTGCATGGTCACACCAGATACTGACTGGTTTTCTGATCCACACCCCTACCTTTTTTTAAGTATCTGTGACCAACATATGCATGTCTCTTTCCCCCAGTTGTGAAATCCATAGATTAGGGCCTAATGCATTTACTTAAATTGACTAATTTCCTTATATATAACTTATATCTAACTCAATACAATTTTGCATGTTGCGTTTAGATTTCTGTTCAGTAAACATACTACTTGTCAAACATAGAAAACTGATATTGTATACTTCTTATTAGAGATAAAATTACGCTTCAACAAAATAATGTTGCGGGAATGGTAATATCTGTTTCTAACTACAGAAATGATTTCAGAAAAATCGGAGATGGTGGGTGTCATGGCTTGCTGAAATAACATGGAACGATCCTTGTGGAAAAACAGCCCATTATCCAGTCTGACTCTCTGCAGTAAAGTGGATTATCTTGGGAGGAAGTTGTCAATGAAAACAATCCTGAGGAAAACTAAGGAACTTACAAGGAGAAATAAAACATGGAGAAAATATTATGGTACGTACATAATTGATGGAAATAACAATTATTTACTGTGAATATATCCACACACTGTATTTATCATGTCATACCTAAACATAGATATACACTGGCCACCTTTATAGGGTTGTCAGTAAATAACAAGATGCTCTTCACATTAAAAGACAAATATTGCCTTAAAGAGTTATATTCTTACACTAAACAATGTAGTGTTTACATTTATCTTGGTGTCTCCTACAAATGTATGAACTACTCCAAGGCAATACAAAGAGACATTATCAAATCACTTTCAACACTTTCAGTGTTGGTACCATAATCCCCCCCAAAAAAACAGTATTTTCAGGAAAAACTTTGTTCCAAATGCACATGCCATAAAATGGATACAATACCAACTACGCCATTTTGAATATGAGTACATCAAAAACTATAGATGTGTGTGGTAGGATATGTGAATAACAGAATGATATTGCTCAATGCCCCCCAGCCCAGAGCAAACATCCAGTTTATGTGTGGGGCTAACCCTGAGAAGGTCGCTGTTTCCAGCAGTGTCACTAGCATCCTGCTAATGGCTAGCACATTTGAAGTATCCATTAGTAAGTAGAGGAGTGAAGTTAAGTGACTGTGACAGGGGCACTCCCTCCGCTCGTTGGGCCTCTATTGTGACCCGGTTGGTCGCCCTGCTCTCTTATTCACAGCCGGGGAAAATGGGTCAAAGGTCAGCCATCCAGAGTGCACTGGTTTCTATGGTAACGTGGCCTATGAAGGCCAAGCTCATTTGCCTCTTAACATGCTCTTGTACACAAAATAACTATTAGTGCAAAGCTGGAGAGAGGAGAGTGAAGAGGGAAGGCAGGCTGAGGGAGGTCTTAAAAACACATTGGAGGGGCTTTTCGAAGATTCCCCAACAGACTGTGCCAAAGAGTCCCAGATAAATCCAACATAACATCCATCGATGCTTTCTCACAACTATCAATCTTAGTCCAATACAGAGCTGACATCATTGCCACAGTCGCTACAAAGTGGAGGTTTAAGACACAGACAAACAACTTGCTAATTCATCCACACTTTTGGTATTGGTTTGATACTCAACAGGGAAAATACTTCTAAATATTTCACAAACATACCAGAGATTCAATTTCATTTAACTCAATGAGCTTTCGTGTCATATGACTAGCTCATGCATATTTTGAAAAGCGCCAAACTGGTCTTCAAGCCCTGAGTTATTTAGGATGCAAACATTAGGTTTTGTTTGTAAAGTCCCACTAATGAATTTAGACTTCAGTCTCAAAACACAATCTTTTTTTACATGAACATGAAGTGCAAGCCCAAGTTATGTGTTGGATTTTGCTTACTCTTATGTTGGCCTTTCTGAATAGTGCCTTGGGGGTTTTACTAGAGAGGAAAATACAATGGCTTTAGTGAGACTATGCATTTTTACAGCTCACGCAGTTATTTCAGGGTTAATTTTGGGGGTTTTGATGTGATCCTGAATTATTGCTTCCTGTAGCCAGAGCCTAAAGTGTGTTGCTACGGCAGCAGAGTGAATGCCTTTTTTAAAGGAAGCACAGTATAGTTTTTATTCTATTTAATTGACTTTAAGACAATTTCTATAAAATGTGGTTAAGGAAAATAAGCATTTGTGAGGCCTTGTTGGGGCGAAAGTTTGTAATAAGTGAGCAATTGTATTACAGAACACAACAACAGGCAGGTCAAATAAAACAGAATGTATAATTAGAGCCACAAGAAAAGAATGATGTGTCTGGCATGAGAGGACAGGAGGCTGCCATGCTGTTGTAGTCAGTTATGTGGTTTTCCATACCTGGGGTATCTGGTTTCTGATAGGCTTCTCTGTTAAGCCTAGTGTAAATGCAGTCCAATATCAAACCATGCTACACCAATAACGAAGAAGACGTCGTCTGTCTTTCGCATCATTTCTACTGGCATTGTTTGTCCAGTGTGTGCAGGAACACAACATTTTATTGTTTGGGGAGCAGCCTACTTTCATTGAAATGCACGGCCGTAAACCTCTGTGTAATTAACACCAGAACATGTGGTGGTTAACAGTGATTGGCTGGATGTTTACTGTAAAGCGCAACAGAGAAATCAAATGAACTCTATGTGCATGTGTGTGTGCATGTGTGTGCGTGTATGTGCATGTATGTGTGTATGTACGTGTGTGTGCGTGTATGTATGTGCATGTATGTGTGTGTGTGTGTGTGTGTGTGTGCGTGTGCATGTATGTATGTGCATGTATGTGTGTGTGCATGTGTGTGCGTGTATGTGCATGTATGTGTGTATGTATGTGTGTGTGCATGTGTGTGCGTGTATGTGCATGTATGTGTGTATGTATGTGTGTGTGCATGTATGTGTGTGTGTGTGTGTGTGTGTGTGTGTGTGTGTGTGTGTGTGTGTGTGTGTGTGTGCGTGTGTGTGTATGTGTGTGCATGTGTGTGTGTATGTGCGTGTGTGTGTATGTGCATGTATGTGCATGTATGTGTGTATGTGCATGTATGTGTGTATGTGCATGTATGTGTGCATGTGCGTGTGCGAGAGCGAGGGACAGAAACAAAAGTGCAACATCTAAACAAATTGCACATCATTGAAACCTGCATTTTTCATGTTTAACCAAAACACAGACTAAAAGGGACAGCATGGGTTACCAATATAATGGGGAGTGTGGTGCCTGCCAAGCTGATTAAGACGCAATAATAAGTCCACCATGCACCCTCACACGACAGGGAAAAAGTCCACTACACAGTAATCACTTCTAAACTGAAGGAGAAACATAGGAATACACTTTTTACAGAAAATGTAGATAAATATTTACACCTCAGAGTAAATTTGATCTTAAATCGATGATAAGTCTGCCAACTTTTCTATAAGTGCTTTCTGACAGAGCAAACCAGGCCGATTTTGTCTAGTCTTTTAAAACTTCCACAGAGCAGCGGACAGAGGTAGGAGGCCATGAAGCATCTTTTAGAAAAAGCACGTTTGAAAAAGTGGGGTCAGTGGGTGGGGTGCTGGGGAGAAGGGGAGAGAGAAAAAGGGCCTAAATTAAACACATTTGTTTCTGCTCTCACATACCACAAGTCTTATGAAAACAGAGGGATGATTGTGTTCTCTCTGCAGCCCCCCCCCCAATGCCACCCAGCCTCCTCCACCAGCTCCACCCTCACCACACACACACACACACACACACACACACACACACACACACACACACACACACACACACACACACACACACACACACACACACACACACACACACACACACACACACACACACACACACACACACAGCTGCCTGCAGATGCCTCCAGTGTTTGCACTGCTAGCAGGCCCAAATCTCAGGGCCTGAAGTCTCAGCCCTGCCTCGTCTCAGTTTTACTGCCTGACATCCCTCTCACCCCACTGCTAACTCTCTCTCCCTCACACACACACACACCACACACACACACACAGCGGGTATGTATGCCTGAACACTATGTTTGTCTTGCGGTACTTCAGCCCATACATCCAAGTCACATTGTTCAAGTTCAATTTTAATATGGCAGGATTTTGGACATTGTATTCATGTAAAAAGTATTAATCAAACAAAGTTAGACTGTGTTGCTGACTTATCTTTCAAGACGAAAATGTTAAAATGGGCTAAACAACGGTTACCATATAAAATCATTCAAATGTTCACTAGTACAATTGTAAATAAAATGACACTTTCTTAAGAAAGTCAATTTAAACCCAGAGCAAGCAGTCAGCACATACTCCTGCTTGCCAGTTCCCTAATTCCAGAAACATCCGCCTTAAGGAGGAACACAGAGCAAAACGAGCCTGGGTCATAAGGTCATTAAACCTCTTCAAGGATCACCAAGTCGCCTGACAGCTAAACAATGGAGTAGTAAACATGTGCAGGGGAATCTTCACCTTCCTAAGCACACATTAACCTCTCAGTCCCTGTCAATACTTAGGAAAAACCTCTTGAACAAATCATTTTGAAAGGGTTTGGAGGAAAAGGGAGGCGGATGAAATTCAGTGATTTTAAAGAAATCAAATCTTTACAGATAATAAATGCCATGTCAAATGAAATAAAATGATCTGTATCTGAGAGGAATGACGGGAAGTCCCAAAGGCACAATGTTAGCCAGTAGTCTTGATGAATGCCAATGATATCATGGAGGCTTTTATCAGGGAGAATAGAGGGCCACTAAATGCCAATGATATCATGGAGGCTTTTATCAGGGAGAATGGAGGGCCACTAAATGCCAATGGCAAGATATTGAGATCCATAAAGATGCTGTAACTACACCAACATCAACTAAAGGCTGACCTTGCATTTTGCAAGAAAATTCCAGTCGCTGCATATTACTATAATTCGGAACCGTATACATTCTTATGAGAGGGGCAAGGTGGTTATGTTCAGGGGCTGTATATTACTATAATTCAGATCGGTATACATTCTTATGAGAGGGGCAAGGTGATTATGTTCAGGGGCTGTATATTACTATAATTCAGATCGGTATACATTCTTATGAGAGGGGCAAGGTGGTTATGTTCAGGGGCTGTATATTACTATAATTCAGATCGGTATACATTCTTATGAGAGGGGCAAGGTGGTTATGTTCAGGGGCTGTATATTACTATAATTCAGATCGGTATACATTCTTATGAGAGGGGCAAGGTGGTTATGTTCAGGGGCTGCATATTACTATAATTCAGATCGGTATACATTCTTATGAGAGGAGCAAGGTGATTACGTTCAGGGGCTGCAGCAAATATCAGATTCCCAGGCAGGAACAGGGCAGTGTACCAATTACACTGAGAGTGTTGGGGAATGTAGAGCCAAGACCACGCAGCCACAGACCTGAACACGGACCACTCTCCACAATCACCACTGGCCATAGCAATACCGCACATGCTGTTTAGCTCACGTAGTAGTTTTGTTGATGGAGAGTGGAAGAAAATATATTTATTTCCAGATATATTCTTTCCAAAAAAACTAAACCTATCCTACTTTACAGTGTAACAAACTTCTTCCAAATCCAAAGTGCTCACTCCTGCAAAAAAACATGGAGATGACCCAAGCACTGTAAGCTGTGTCTCAGAGTGAGACAGAGACAGAAAGAGAGAGGGGGGGGGGAGCTGATGGAGGAAAGAAGGGGGAGGGTGGAGAGAAGGGAGAGGGGAGCTTGTGCACAATTACAGTAGGGATTTATGGCCTGAGAAACAATTTATAAATCACATCGCCTGAGATAATGTGATCCAGATTGCTCTCCATGCAGCTGCAATTTTGGTCTGCGTGAAACTGCATAATAAACCTGACTGGAGGACATTTTGGGGGTGGGGGAGGTGGGACGGAAAGAGGCTGGAGTTGTTGGTGGGGGCTGACGAGAGAGGTCTTTGGCTCACAAACTTTGGAGGTGTTATGGACAAAAAGGCTGAGAGTCTTTTATATGTGTGGTGTGAAATTTTGCTGAGGTGCAAAACAAGATTGTTGATTTGGAGACGGAGAGTCCTTGAGTAAACCTCACAATATGACTTTTCACATGCAAATAATAAGTCAGACGTTTATGAAAAGCTCAATCAATCTAAATGCCATTATGTATGGAGGTGAAGGGTAATTATTGAGGGAGAACCACAAAGTAGGCCTCCAGCAAAAATACAAATAACAGTTATACAATGGCACTAGCGTAGCCTGCAATAAGACACCATATCCATATCTCAAGTTCTAAGCCAATGTCCTTACATCCATGTGAAAGTATTTAACCACCATGATCACATTAATGGATTAGAGTGAACCCAAACATTTATTTGAAATAAATCATTGTGATATAATTGTTTTTTTAAACAATAGAGTGGCTTTTTCCCTCTCTTTTCACAGCTTAGAGCTGGTCCGAAAAAGGGAACGGATGTGCTCGGTGGGGTTTGGTGCCCACTCAGCCAAGTGGCCCTGAACCTTGACCTCTCACCCTTCACCTTTGGGGGGCAAACAAAGCTCTGAGTGACATCTGAAACAGGAGACCCTATGGGGAGAGAGTGTCTGGACAGGGCTGAACTGACCCATTAACGCTGCTGATAAGATTGTGCCTTTTTCTTCTTATGAGCATCTTAAACCATAGGTTAGCAAGCACACTGCTCAATCAAAATAACGAAGCAAACAACTAATTTGAGGTCAAAGTCTTCATCTCATTTAATCTAATTTATTTGCCAACACCTCCGTATTATCCGAGAGCAAACAAAACTGTTCCCTAATGAACAACTTCACCCGCCTGACGCCAAGCAAAGCTGTGGTTACCAACAACAAGCGAGAGAGAGGTTCCATGGAGCTAGTTATACATGTTTAACGAGGGGCTTTGCTAAGCCAAAACTAATATGAGTTATAGCAAAGAAGGAGAAAAGAAATGGAATAACATAGCAAAACATATTATCGAAAAATAGATTAAACAAACCAATAATAACCAGTCTGTTTAAAAGGAATTCACTGAGGCATATGCACTGCTCTTCCAAAGATTCAACACAATGTCTCACGTAAATAGCCTCCAAGCAGTAGCATGTTGTAAACAAAAACACTGGAGAGTGTTGATAGCAAATGTGGCATATAGAAGTGGATCTAAGCCTTGGTCTCCAGAAAGCTTAAAGCCACTGTAGTATTTAAATCAGGCAAGGAGAGAGGAACATTGGGCGAAGGCAGCATTCTGTAGCTCAGCTGTGAGGCTCGAAGTAGTTGCCCTGGGGTCTTTGTCCTGCTTTTTAGGGCAAGTCTGAGGTAGTCAAAGACCCTATTCATGACCAGCGCTCTCGCTGCCAACACATCCATACAGCCCCAGTCAACTCAGCCCACAGCTATAGATCCTTCCCATTTCACACGAGAATCAGACCTGCCCCCCAAAGCCTGCTTCAGGGATTTCCAATAGCAGGCCTTTCCAGCCCATGTACAAATCAAACAAAAGGACTCCTTGGCTTACTCCATGTCATATAGGCTTGATTAGAGATTTTTTAATGTAGCTAACTGGTCTAACTATGCAGCAAAAAAGTCATTCACGTTTGTAAGGATTTTGTATCAAACCATGTAAATGGATGAGAAATTATACCAATGGAAGGTGTGGAGGAGTTGGCATCTTATCATTCCAACTCGCCATATTGCAACTGCACCTATAAAGACCCCTCTCTTAAACATGTTTAATTCTGGACATTTTTCCAGAATAAATTTGAAGTCTTATCTTTTATTATAGTATTGATCATGCTAGGGGACAACTGTTTCAAAGTTTTGAAAACATCTTTAAGCCAAATAAGGACAAGCGTCAAATGAACAAATCACAAGGATAATCTAAAGAATCAAAAACACAGAGAATCTCACTTCCGCTAGGTATTTATCACAGTAGGAAGCCATTTCTACTCTTGCTAGAACAAAAGTGGTACCTGCTGCGTGCCGACATGGTAGTGGCCAATCTGACGTTCCCACTTGTAGAATCGCAATGCTAGTCAGTGGCCAACAACTTGACTTTGAGTCAATCAGTGAGCACAACCCCCCATGTGGGGGAGCCAACAAAAAAAGAAGAGGGAATTCTCAGTACATTCACGGTTAAATGTCATGATCCAGTCAAACTTCATATTTGACATTTTAGTAATTTAGCAGACGCTCTTATCCAGAGCGACTTACAAGAGCATTTCGAGGTAAGTGCTTTGCTCAAGGGCACAGACTGATCTTTCACCTAGTCGGCTCTGGGATTTGAACCAGCGACCGTTCGGTTACTGGCCAGCTAGGCTACCTGTCGCCCCATATGAAATGTAGGCTATGGGATGGTAGCTAGCTGAGTGCACAGACGCATTGCAAACAACAATAAATACTTCCTCCAAGCTAGATAACCACAGTAGCTAGTATTGCCATTATAATTAAATCACAGTGTATTAGTTTCCTGGAAACAACTGCCTTTGTTAGCTGCCGAGTTGGTGCAATGTCCTTAGCTAGCTAACCAGCTATGTTGTGCTAACTAATGAATATGCTAACATTAGCTAGCTAAACATTTGGCTATGGGCTGGCACTGGCAGTATGTGATTATGGAAAGTGAATTAAATAGTTTCTTCGTCATCTTGGTAGGTAATTATCTAGCTTGTATCAACAAGGGCTTTCTACAAAATAGCAATATTAGTGCAGCTAGCAAACTAACATTTGAATCTAGACCATAAACTAAGCAACACAAACGGACAAGCATTGCCAAACAATGCTACAGCCACCTTCTGGTTCAGAGTACTTTAACCAGGCTGAGTGACTGACGACCAAGGTCTTTGCTGTGTGAACACAAAAGAGAGTGACTGCTGATACTGTTCAGAGGTGCTATTTATTTGCGGCTGGCGAACGTTAGACAATCCTATGTGCATGTCCCTGCTAAAAGGCAGGAGGAGGGGAAATCCCAAAATCACCTGAAACCAAAGCTTGACGATCTCAGCTGGAATTCATCAGCGTGTATTATTCATGGTAATCAAGTACATTGCATAATGGTTTGAAATATTCCATGAAAGGCCATAAAAACTACAAATCAAAACAATTAAAAGCTGTGACCATTTTACAACTCGTCTGACTAACTAGATCCACAAGTGGAGACAACGAAGCTACACATTTCAGGTGAATTGTGTCTTTGCTTTAATCAAATGTGATGCTCTGCAGAACATTGTGACTCCTTAACAAGTACAATTGGTTATACAGGGGTTACATGGAGGCAGCTAAGGCAACCAGAGGCAAATGGGGAATTTAAATGTTAGGACAACATCCACATCAACAAGCTGAATGATAACTAAATAACCATTTCAGTTATGGCATTACACTGAAAGCCCTGTCACAGGTCCAAAAGTGATGTTCCACCTACATGCCTTATCCAAAGAACCTTGTTTGAAAGTCTTGCATCTTCCCCAGACATCCTCCACTGAACAAGTTAATCCTTATCTCCAGAAGCTTAAAGTGATTTAACAAATGTTGACATTCAGTAAAATGGGTAGCAGCTACTCTCTTCCAGGAAACATTCCAATACATCCATCTGCTGCTTGTAAATGTATGCAAGCTTACATTACACTAGTGTACTATAAACACTAGTGTTATTACACTGTAAATATGTATGAAATTGAATAAGAGTTGAAATGGGAGTAGCACACCAGTTCACACTTTAGTGAACTTGTTTGACATTGTATTGATTACATGGACTGCATGTTCATTAACACATGTTTCTCACAAATCTTTCAAAGTGTCATGTAATCACCAAGTACGTAGGTCTTATGACAGAGGGACACTATGTCCAATGTCCATGTATGTCCAAGAAAATATGTCCTCATCTTACTGTGTTACGGTGGTATCTAGGACCTTTAGAATGCATGCAGGTGCAACGTGATGGCTCTACAGCCCTTCACCAGGAGACTTAAGCCAGGACCAGCAGTGCTGGAATGAGACACACTGATTTACATCTTCAACATGAACAACAGCTGCTCCGCTCACTGACAACTAAACTCATGCTGGAAAGATACCCAGCCATTTCTTTATATAGTATAGATTGGAGAGTCTAATCTGGCCATACTAGTATATACACTTCACAATTAACCTATGGTAACCTACCAGTAGTTACTTTACTTACTTTATCCTGCGTTCCTGAGAGTAAAAATTGCAGAGTAAGCCTTAAAAAATTATTTCCATGGCCGTTATATGAATTTAAGTGAGACCAGATTAAGATCTAAGTACTAAGTACCAGTGAATCTAGATCTGTAGGATCTGACAGTGTCCTGCAGCTCTCTGATTGGCCTGTGAGGAAAGGGCAATGCATTCTGGTCCATAGCAGAGTAGTGCAGCTCTGTGGGGGAGAGAATCCCTCAAATGAGAGCCTCAAGGTCTGGAAGCTGGCCGACCTCAGGATAACAAGCAAAGGAATAGTGAGGCCTATATCTGCCCCAGTTTATGCTCCCACCACCACATCTCATCAACAATCTCTCCTCTTACCTTCTCTGCTCCCCTCTCCCTCTTCTGCTGCATGCACAACTTAAACTGAAAACAGCTGTTTGTAATACCAGACTGATAAAACCTATTTAGATTAGATTTTGTTTGCTGTACAATCAGGTTTTATTAGCATGGAATGAAAACTTTAGTGTACACTTTGAGAGCTAACCTTAGTTAATATAATATAAACAAGTCTCTGCAAAGTGCGGGGCCACGTACAAGGAACCCCAAAGCTGTGAGTAGTGGTGTCATCACTGTGCCCCCTTCCCCATCAATCAGCCATTGGCCTAATCACCTGTGAGTCAGATTGATTACTCAGATCCCCTGTTAAAACTAGGGAGAAATACTCCCTCCTAAACGGAGGCTTACTCCTAATAACGGAGACCATAGACATTAGTGAGCTTGAGACATGCTGGCATTCATATGATATATGATCCAACCCCCACAACCTCCTGCTCATGTCATGGCAACCTTTCTACTTTCAATACAGTTAACAGCTGTATGGCCTTGCTGGGAGCTCCGTTGTTTAGTGGGAGAATTCCACATATCACACATGGCTTAGCCCTTACCTTCATGCCAAAGATGACAGGTTTGTCAATGAGAATCATATTGCATTTCCACTACCTTGACTCCTCTGACTCTCTGAACCCCATCATGGCCTATCCTAAAGACAGTAGAAAATAGGAGAATCTGCTACAAGAGGGCTGCAAATATCAACACGTCCATGTACATCAAACAGTGCTGTGCTGTCTTTCTTTTCAGGCATGGAGAGGGTCAGGAAACTGCCTACACAGTAACAATGTTCAAGATATTAGGTGAAATGAGTGATAGACAGGTATATATGATCAACATGTGGTTTCTTGAAACCTGCTGCTGGGGTTTGATGTTGCACAACATTACATTGACTCAAGCCATTGACTCATGGTCATAAAGACTTACTAAGATGCCTTCTAACCTGCTCCTAACGTAAACCTGGAAAACTAGGCCAGGTGACTTGTTTCACAAATAACATATACATTTCTACTTACTGTATCAAGTAAAACAGATGCTATCAAATTGGATTTGAAAGGTATCCATGCTTTGGTTGGCAAAATATCTATCAGGTTTGACAAAAAGTAGTCCCAATTTTTTTTCATGAAGACAAGTACTGTACTACATCTCAAACTCTGCAGTAGTTCTGGTTAGACCAAAACACATATCTGGAATAAATTGATAAAAACACATTTGCACACATTCATATGGGCACTTCAAAAGGATTCATTGATGTCACAGAACGTAGGGAGTCTGCGGCTGAGGGGGGGGTTATCCTTTCCTCAAAGGGTGCCGAGATGCTCCTGATGGGCCCTGCTCTTGAGAAGCCAGCGAGTGCTATAAACAGAATTTCTAATGGCAGGCGGGAGGGAGGGTATGTAGGTGGTGAGCTCGTAGGCGAGGGGATGGCGGTAGGATTTGACGCCAGCTCATGCTTTCCACAGAGACCAAAGAGGGAGGAATAGAGACCAGGACTGGCACCATTTCACACACTTCAATACAAGTGCTGTTATGAACTGAACATGAACAACCCTGAGTCCGAAAGATGAAATACGGAGAAATATCCATCCTCCCCGAGACACAGGAAGATATTTGAGCTGAGAATTCAGAGCAAAGACCTAAGTAGCACCTTCACCACTGCATGAAGTAATCAGTAGAAAACCAAAATCTAAAAAAGTGTAAAACATGGTTTATACTCTATTCATTCAATTAATATGGGTGGGTACTAGAGAAAGGTTTTCAAACCGTCTTTAAGACATATCAGAACTTAATCTGGGTTAGAGCTGTATATTCAAGGGTTAGTAGAACACCGTTCTTCAGATCTGTAGTTTACTTCAGTTTAGCCAAATAATAATGCTTTTTGAGCATTTAATTTCCCCCCATTGCAAACAATAAGACCATTTATGACAAATAAATCATTTTAGTTGTGAGATGTTAGCTGGTCTTGACGTCCCTGAGGGCGCGTGCAATCTTTTTTTAATCAAAAAGCTGCTACTAAATTGATGTAGACTTGTTTGCCTTTGAATAATTTTTTTTTTCTAAAACATAAACCTAGTAAAAAAAATGTTAGCTCTGTTTACACAGTCCTTGTAAAAAAATATTTGCCAGCTAACATTGAGATGACTTTCAGCAGTTGCACAGTGTCGAGGCTTGTCAGAATGAGCGTCCTGGACACTGTCCCCTCTGTAGCAGAGCAGCCACAGAACCTCCCCTGATGCTCGTCTCCTCAACCGCCCCTCAATCATTGGGACTGCAAGGTTAGTGGAAAAGGCAGTGTCTTACCTGATGAAAAGACTGCTCCACACAAACACTGTTTGCTTATACAAGGAGAGGTCTGTTTATTCAATAGGACAATGCCACTGTTTACTTGTCTTTGTCTGCCCATTTTTAAACACCAAAACCATCAGCAAGGCTGGAAAAATGAAGACCTCAGTGAAGCATGCAATTGTAGGAACTGACATGTTCAGACATAGTAACACCCCTATTTCAAAGCCCATGATTGACTAGCATACATGCATTTGATTTAGTTGTATTCAACTGACTTTAGCCGAAATGACAGACACCTCTCACATGAGGTAAATCACTGTTACTGACAACATTGTACAAAGGGTGTCCCTTTAAAAAAGAAAACAATCTTGACTAAAATATAATAGGGCCGATGAACATCGTAGTCTGGAACACCTCCCCCAGCACTCGTCACTGAGAGTTCTTAATTACATCTACACTAGGCCTAAAAGCAACACCGTCTGACATTGTACCTCACAGGGGACAGCCTCCTTGGCCCTCCACCCATGACAAAAGTCTAGTGAAACGGAATTCCAAAAGCAAAGTTCTTCCTGAACCCTCAGCGGATTACAGTGGAATGTCAGCTCAGAACAGCCACTAAATCAGTTATGCTTCTCCATCTAGGGACTTGTGTTGTGCTGAGCCAAAGTGTCTTACCATTGCTCACGTTAGGGTTGTCATATCCACATTCTCAATTTGTGCCTCAAAACAATTGACATACAATACTAGATTAAACCAGAAACACTAAAAGAAACCAGGCGTATTCTGAGAAATCATGGTGGTCTCTTGAGAAGCCTCTGTCCCTGCTCTCTTCGTCTGGACATTACACTGCTTCTTCTACAACATGGCATATCAATTTACTGAAAATGCCCATGTATTATCATAGTATCTATATTACTGGGGGAGGCCAGAAGGGGGAGTTGTCGACAGCATTGTCCCAGAGACAGAGAGAATGCACCTTGGGGAGAAAAAGCAAGACTTCCCAAACAATTCCACATAAAGGTTAGAGATATGAAGCATTCACTAATTACTACTAAAGTTATGATACATCCATTACGCTTGTTATCAATTGGTTGATTCAAAGCAAGGAAGACCGTGTTGTCAATGTACCTTTACTACTCCAATATCTGTGTTGACATTCCTTATTCTGAACTCTGTTTTAACTGAGCTCCAGAACAGAATATTTGCAACACCAAACTACAGTATGAAACTGATTTGAAATTGAAGACATGCTCCGGTACTTTGGTAACTAGTAAATCTTGTTTTAAACCTCCCGATTTAGGCTGGGATGTGCCAATGTGTAGTTCATACATGCATAATCTAGGTGCAGAATTACAGTTTTACCTCAATTAGCCACAAAATCCCTAGTTTGAAAGCAACATTTACTCCCCCAACGTGGGTCTGCCCCCTGGCAATTCGAGTTTCAGCCAATGAGCTTCAGCCGTCGCCATTTGAGTGACAGCTAATAAGATGCACACACAGTAGAGAGAGAAAAATGATGTGGTGCACATATCTGCACATTTGTGACGTAGTACGCAATTTCCGGGGATCACTTTTGGCTTGTGGGCGCTACTTTTAGAACTAATGGATAAAAAGTATACAAAAGTACTGTAGAATATCTTTATGCCCTTAATTCATTTCTGCCCAAATCTGGAGCAATTCTGTCAAACTCAACAAGACTAATTATCTACTCTATGAGCCTGTATAGAGACCTCAGTCACACTCTCCAGCTAACTAACCAATTAGGAAACCTTGAAGGTATGTACAGAGCAAATGTTACTGTGGAACTCATTAGTTTAACAAACTTGTTAACCCAATGTTTGAGTGGAGACCAGTAACAAGTATTCTCTATTAAATGCAGCTGTATCCAACTTGGCATAACGGTTCAATATCTGTCATTGTAGTCTTAAAAGATGATAAATTATCAGATTATTCGAATTCAGAGCATTTTTTGTTAGATCCCAGGCAATGAGTTTTATTCAGCTCAATGGGGCAATACCAGTAAATGTGCCGTTTAGGACTACTTGTTCAGTAAATATCCTGAGTATTCCAGCCAGCCATTGTCTCACTGTAGTTTCTCTACCATGGTTGTGCTGATTGACAGAGTGGGCTCAATACATCCCATTGACCTGATTCTGTCCTCCCCATGTCATTAAGGGGATATAGCTCCAAATTGGAAAGGCTTAGAAGGAATGTGGATCCCTCCCTAAAGCGTATAACATTGAGAAAGAAAACTGACAGCTATCCTAACTAACTTTTTGTTTAAGAGTTTGTTTTTCTAAAACAAATCAAAACCATGCGGAGGTGGAGCTCTAGGTCCCAGCATGCTTTGTGTGAGGGATCATGGAGGAACAACGCGAGTTCAAGACAGGGTTAAGTAAAATGTACTTACTTATTATTTTGCTAACGAAACATAATAAATAGGCTATTTGATCACAAGTTCTGCTAAAATACCAAGTGCTGCAAGGAACACAACATGGAAGGTTAGTAGTAAATAGGGCCTGGCACATTTGCAAAAAATAGCTATATTCTTTTCTGATATCACTGACCTTGGATAGGATTGACATTTTGGTCAACTCACACAAAAAAAAGAGAAAGTGATGAAAAACATCAATAAGGAAGCAGTGAGAAGGAAAATATTGTATATTTGTCCACACAATTCATATTTTTGTGACGTGAGAGAGCAGCATGGATTGCTTGCACAAACATGGACCATACAACATTTTGTAAAGAAAATTATCTTAATTTGAAAAACTTTTTTAATCTCATTGCCAAATTCAGGCAAGGAGTGTACAAAAAAAATGGTATGGTTCAAACCATACATTTACATTTACATTTAAGTCATTTAGCAGACGCTCTTATCCAGAGCGACTTACAAATTGGTGAATTCACCTTCTGACATCCAGTGGAACAGCCACTTTACATCGATTAAAGCAAGAATTGGAATAGATCTAGATAATGTCCATCAGATTGAAATTTAAACATGGAAAAAACACAGGCATGCTAATTAAATGCAACATTTATGCTAATTGCCTATCCCTACAAATGGCTTGAGGAACAAAATAGGATCTCCACAGTGGTATGCAACTTGTGTGTAGAGAGTAGCCATTTAGTTAATGAGCCCCAATGGAGACCTCCAATGAAGCCATCAAGCGCCTGCTCAGAATAACAATGGTCAACAAACGCCTCCCTAATTGAATGGAAGGTACAGGGAGGCAGGGAGAGTTGGTATGGAACAGTGAAAAGGAGGCAGGGAGAGTTGGTATGGAACAGTGAAAAGGAGGCAGGGAGAGTTGGTATGGAACAGTGAAAAGGAGGCAGGGAGAGTTGGTATGGAACAGTGAAAAGGAGGCAGGGAGTTGGTATGGAACAGTGAAAAGTTGGTATGGAACAGTGAAAAGGAGGCAGGGAGAGTTGGTATGGAACAGTGAAAAGGAGGCAGGGAGAGTTGGTTTGCAACAGTGAAAAGGAGGCAGGGAGAGTTGGTATGGAACAGTGAAAAGGAGGCAGGGAGAGTTGGTATGGAACAGTGAAAAGGAGGCAGGGAGAGTTGGTATGGAACAGTGAAAAGGAGGCAGGGAGAGTTGGTATAGAACAGTGAAAAGGAGGCAGGGAGAGTTGGTTTGGAACAGTGAAAAGGAGGCAGGGAGAGTTGGTATGGAACAGTGAAAAGGAGGCAGGGAGAGTTGGTATGGAACAGTGAAAAGGAGGCAGGGAGAGTTGGTATGGAACAGTGAAAAGGAGGCAGGGAGAGTTGGTATGGAACAGTGAAAAGGAGGCAGGAAGAGTTGGTATGGAACAGTGAAAAGGAGGCAGGGAGAGTTGGTTTGCAACAGTGAAAAGGAGGCAGGGAGAGTTGGTTTGGAACAGTGAAAAGGAGGCAGGGAGAGTTGGTATGGAACAGTGAAAAGGAGGCAGGGAGAGTTGGTTTGGAACAGTGAAAAGGAGGCAGGGAGAGTTGGTTTGGAACAGTGAAAAGGAGGCAGGGAGAGTTGGTTTGGAACAGTGAAAAGGAGGCAGGGAGAGTTGGTTTGGAACAGTGAAAAGGAGGCAGGGAGAGTTGGTTTGCAACAGTGAAAAGGGGGCAGGGAGAGTTGGTTTGGAACAGTGAAAAGGAGGCAGGGAGAGTTGGTTTGGAACAGTGAAAAGGAGGCAGGGAAAAGCAGAGGAAGAAAGGGGATAATTGCTTTTCACTGAAATGCTTGACTGGTCCCATCCAAATCATTTGCTTTTTAGAGTGAGAAGGACTGGGGGATGGAAATGCTCTTAACAACAACATTACTTCATTGGGTGGTATGTTAATGACGTTTACACTATTATTTAATTGATAATGATGCACATTATTTAATTGTGAATTACATACACAATGGATAACATTATCTACATGAAATGCATACAGATATCTAAGGTGATAAGTTATATTATTTCTTAAAAATATATATTTTATGCAGAAAACTAGAATTTACCTGAACAAGCAGGTCTCAGTAGTTTTACAGTGGGCATTATTTTAAAGAAGAAAATGACTTTCTAAGTCATGTGCATATGATTTTGGGTAAATAACTGGGCTAAAACTAATTTTGACAGGACAGTCAACTCCTGAAAATAAGCACATTCAGAATGACAGGTTATTGGACACTACTGTGGCCTACTACATCATGTTTTGCTCAGGTCTCTTTGACTGCAACATCTGATGCCCTGTGCATAAAGTGTCTGTTTGTAAGAGTACATGTTGGCTATCACCCACAAGTTATCATTATTGCAAAGTTTTCCTTCATACTTATTGTTGAATTTGGGCTCTATGGAACATTAGATGGACTTTGGAATTCATGGTTCTCAATGTAGTATGTACTTAGTACCTAATAAGTTGTTAACCACCCGAATGCCACAGCTTCCGTTGAAGAATCACATTTACAAAACACTTAACTGCTCATATTTATCATAATCACTTCTGCCTCGAAATAAATAGACCAACACATAGATAATCATGGACTTCATCTGAATTAGAGATTGAGCCTAAAAATGTGAAGTTAGTACCCTACAGAAGGCTGACAGGAGGAAAAAAATCCCAGAAGAACAAAGAACTAGTTAGCCTACTCCTTGAGAGGCCACTCGAAGGGAATATGGCGGTCTGGTTGTGCATAACCAATTTTTACACATGCCTTCAGTGGAAAGCAACGCGGATAACTGTCAACACTAAAGAGTAGCCTACATTGTAGATTAATTTTGTTATGGTCACTCACCGTTCTTGCGCTAGGGGAGAGGGCCCCATTGGATAGGTAGGGGTTGGTAAGATCTGGGATCATAAGAAACGGGTACCCAGGATAATGGGGACTTTTGAAAAAGCCACCATCTTGCTGTCTTCTGAGGGCTGCAAGGACAGAGCATGAATATCAGTAAATAGAAGGGACATCACATACATATGAAATGCATTAAACAATAGCAAAGCAAATGTAACAATGTAGCATTGCAAGTGACAGATTTTACCTTCACTAAAGTAATCCCTGGTTTTCTCGTAACTGTCCAAGTCTGGTCTTGGTTGAGGGCGCCGCTCTGCTTGCTGACAAGGACAGAGGCGCACACAGAACAAAAAGGAGAAAACATGTATTAGTAGTCTACTTCAGCAATAGGCTATACCTAAAAAAAAAAATGTTTTTTAAATGGGCATGTAGTATAAAGCCTATAGGCTATAGACACGCGTTTGCAATAGATCAGACTTCAGATCAGCATACAACGGCCTTACCTCGGAGTCTGACGAGCTACTGTTGTTTTCCGATTCGTTCACTAACGAAGACTTCAGATCATCCAAATCCCTCTCCGCTGATACATTTTCGGATATTTTTTCATCTTGCTCGCCTTCATCTTTGAATGATATCATTTCATCATTCGCCCCCAAATCATCACCACCACCTCCGTTAAGTTGTGGCATTTTGCTGATGAAAAAGTTTCTCCCTGATAAAGTTGACAAGAATGCACGATCGCTCCAACAAACCGAAATAAATCGACTATCTGCAAAGGGGGGGGGACCGTCCAGTTTACGCACTAGAATAAACCCAAAATTGACAGTGTGAAAACAAAGTGCCACGTTTTCACATCTCCATTTTGATATACTGAATAATCTCCAACTTTTCCATGATGATGAACTCCCCAATAATCCACCAAATGCAACTGTTTTAATTTCGGCGTCAATAGCCGGATAAAGCAACTTCCCTGAAGTGTCTTCTTCACTCTACCCAGTGGGCTAGTTGCAACCCACTCTCCCTCCGTATGGGTGCTGAAGAATGCAACTTCGATATTCTTCCCGAGACGCTCACAGGCAAACAAACTGGGCACGAACCAATTTAAATTCAAGGATGACGTCCCATTTCACTTCCTAATATCATATGTGAGTTTCAATTCGACAGGCAAAAGATGAGTCTTATTATAAGCATGGAAATCGAACCACATCTATTGCTTTCTTCACAGGACACTCGTTCAGTCAAGAGTTTCGATCAAAACTATATTTACTTCGATGAAGTTTACCTTTAATAACCGACCTTCGTATGTTCTTATATTAACTGTCAAGTGATATCCGGTGCCAAATCTATATTTTCGGGTAGGTAAAAAAAAAAAACCTCTTTCCCTCCACATTAGCTAACGGGGAATGCGCTTAGAAACTACTTGGTTGTTCAAGTGTAAGAAACAGCGCAACTTGTTCAGAATGCAAAGGAGGAGTTAACGCTGAAAAACGACACTTCATTCACCATGTAGACGGGTATGCTTAAAGGAACAGTTTGACCATATTATACATTACAACGTTACCATTCATATGGTAATTGTATCCTGTTGTTTCAACATCAGCAAGATAGCAATGGTTATTATGTGACTAACAATGCTTCCAAGATCCATGACAATGTCAACTAATAGGTCTATACTTTAATTTAAATCTTTAAAATTAACGTAGCCTGCCTGCAGTAGTTACTTTTTGTTGTATCTTGTTTTTAGGTAAATTGTTCTACGAAATAGAGAAAGTAATATTCATAAACTTTTGTTCCAGTGGGCACTTACAGACAGAACTTCACTTTCTGACAGAGAAGTTGGAGTTTCTATCAAGCAGACCAAATATTCTGATATGATAATACTATACAGTTTATTTCCTTCATGCTGCTGTATCCATCAGCAGCACTATCTCTCATGCTCATGTCATCCCATGTATCCCTGTCTCCTGTCCAAGCTGTGAACCCAGCAGCAGCACTATCTCTCATGCTCATGTCATCCCATGTATCCCTGTCTCCTGTCCAAGCTGTGAACCCAGCAGCAGCACTATCTCTCATGCTCATGTCATCCCATGCATCCCTGTCTCCTGTCCAAGCTGTGAACCCAGCAGCAGCACTATCTCTCATGCTCATGTCATCCCATGCATCCCTGTCTCCTGTCCAAGCTGTGAACCCAGCAGCAGCACTATCTCTCATGCTCATGTCATCCCATGCATCCCTGTCTCCTGTCCAAGCTGTGAACCCAGCAGCAGCACTATCTCTCATGCTCATGTCATCCCATGCATCCCTGTCTCCTGTCCAAGCTGTGAACCCAGCAGCAGCACTATCTCTCATGCTCATGTCATCCCATGTATCCCTGTCTCCTGTCCAAGCTGTGAACCCAGCAGCAGCACTATCTCTCATGCTCATGTCATCCCATGTATCCCTGTCTCCTGTCCAAGCTGTGAACCCAGCAGCAGCATGCAGGAACCATGTTGGGCTAAAGCCATGTGATAATGATAGGCTCAGAGAAAAGAGTCTTAATTACATGCCGCCATGCTAATTGTGTGTTGGTGTGTTCCTGGAACAATACACTTGGAAAGGCAAGGCTCAGCAGCATGGGATAAGCATGGTCTGTTAGCAGAGCTTAGGTTTAGTTTGGTAATGAAATCCTCTTGTTATGAGGTTGGATCTCCAGCCCTCCCACCTAGACAGGACTGTCCTGGCCATTGCACTAACCCCAGCTGCATGATGCCCTCTGCAGTGAGTTGGGGCTTTTGTAGGTACCATCGAGGGGAATCTACATGTGTGATGTTGACTAAACAGGGACGACGCCAACACGTATACCCACTCCAGCTAATATAAGGAGAAATAAATGATTAAATACATTTTTCTACGATACTTATATATTTCCAAAGAGGTGTGCTATATTCTCAAAGATAAATAGATTACTTCTTTTAAATGCACCTCCCCCTCTGACCATCACCTATTACGAATCATGTCTACCGCTGTGACTATCAGATGAGTTCAGAAATGTGGCAAAAGAAGAAAAATTGTCAAATGATACCTGTCACTGTGCATTAATATTCTAGTACCTGTCTGTCGCATGCGATCTTTTCCTAACCCTGGAAATTGTGCATTTTTCTATGCTCAGCATTATATACTGGTGTAGCCTAGTGCATTTAAGTGCACAGCTGTGAAGCTGAAGCTGACCAATGAAAACTTTATATATTGATTTCAACTCTATATAGTCATTTTTTCCCTGTATGGAATCTATGTACAGCATCTATTGATCTGTACTGAAAATAAAAATGGCGAAGTATCATTGAGGAAGGGCATAAATGATTATAACTGTCAGAAAGGGATCTGTCTGATCATCTAGTTGAAGTCAGAAGCAAGTTTCCCTCAACTGAGTCACATACTTCACTCTCTTGCACTGTCTCTATGCACACTCACTGGACTCTACCCACACACATACTACACTGACACTCCAACACACACACACTACATTCGCTCACACACACAAAACACACACATGCATATTGACGCCACACTCACATAAACACACTTTCACACGGTTTATTATCTATCCTGATTACCTAGTCACTTTTACCCCCACCTATATTGTATGTACTGTACAAATGACATCAATCACATCAATTACCTCGTATCCCTGCAGATTGACTAGGTACCGGTACTCCTTGTATATTGGCTCCCGAGTGGCGCAGCGGTCACAATCGGCAGTGATTGGCAGTCCCATAGGGCAGCTCACAATTGGCCCAGAATCATCCAGGTTAGGGTTTGGCCTGGGTAGGCCGTCATTGTAAATAAGAATTTGTTCTTATCTTACTTGCCTAGTTAAATAAATATAGCCTCGTTAATTTATTGTGATACTGTTTCCTTTTTTTATTTATCTACTTTTTATTACTTTTTAACTGCTTTGTTGGTTAAGGGCTGGTAAGCATTTTACCGTTAAGTCTACACCTGTTGTGTTTGGTGCATGTGAGAAATACAATTAGATTTGATTTACTGAATGATTCATAGTAAAGAGATCTACAACATTATTCTGGAGGAGTGGCACAACAGAAAATACACTACATGACGAAAAGTAATGGACACCTGCTTGTCGAACATCTCCTTCCAAAATTATGGGCATTAATATGGAGTTGATCCCCTTTGCTGCTATAACAGCCTCCACTCTTCTGTGAAGGCTTTCCACTAGTTGTTGGAACTTGCTTCCATTCAGCCACAAGAGCATTAGTGAGGCCGGGCACTGATGTTGGGTGATTAGGCCTGGCTCGCAGTTGGTGTTTCAATTAATCCCAAAGGTGTTCAATGGGGTTGAGGTCAGAGCTCTGTACAGGCCAGTCAAGTTCTTCCACACCGATCTCGACAAACCATTTCTGTATGGACTTCGCTTTGTGCATGGGGGCATTGTCATGCTGAAACAGGAAAGGGTATTCCCTAAACTATTGCCACAAAGTTGGAGGTACAGAATCCTCTTGAACAGGCCTGGGCAACTCCAGTCCCCGGGGGCCTGATTGGTGTCACACTTTTCACCCATCCCTAGCAAACACACCTGATTGAAACTAATTGCATTTTTAACTGAGGGTCATGAATAGTTGATTATTTGAGTCAGGTGTGTTAGATGGGGCTGGGACAAAAGTATAACACCAATCAGGCCCCTGAGGACTGGAGTTGCCCAGGCCTGCTCTAGAATGTCCTTGTACGCTGTATTATTAAGATTTCCTTTCACTGGAACTAAGGGGCCTAGCCCGAACCATGAAATACAGCCCCAGACCATTATTCTTCCTCCACCAAACTTTACAGTTGGTATTATACATTGGGGCAGGTAGCGTTTTCCTGGAATCCGCCAAACCCAGATTCGTCCGTCGAACTGCAAGATGGTGAAGCGTGATTCATCACTCCAGAAAACGCATTTTTCCTGCTCCAGAGTCCAATGGCAGCAAGCTTTACACCACTCCAGCCAACGGTTGGCATTGCGCATGGTGATCTTAGGCTTGTGTGCTGCTGCTCGGCCATGGAAACCCATTTCATGAAGCTCCCGACGAACAGTTATTGTGCTGACATTGCTTCCAGAGGCAGTTTGTAACTCAGTAGTGAGTGTTACAACTGAGGACAGACGATTTTAACACGCTACACGCAGCACTCAACGGTCCCGTTCTGTGATCTTGTGTGGCCTAGCACTTCATAGCTGAGCCGTTGTTGCTCCTAGATGTTTCCACTTCACAATAACAGCACTTATAGTTGACCGGGGGCAGCTCTACTGACTCGTTGGAAGGGTGGCATACTATGACGGTGCCACGTTGATAGTCACTGAGCTCTTCAGTAACGCCATTCTACTGCCAATGTTTGTCTATGGCGATTACATGGCTGTGTGGAGATTTTATACACCAATCATCAATGGGTGTGACTGAAATAGCCGAATCCACTAATTTGAACGGGTGTCCACATACTTTTTGCTATACTGTATAGTGTACATTTGGAGGGAAGAAAAGTTTCACCATCATCTTCTCTTCCATGCCCACAATTTCTTTCTCTCTGGCTTTTCATTCATTTTCTTCTCTTCTTCTTTTTTTACTCTTGCCCTCTTTCCTTTTGCTTTTACTCTTCTTTCCTCATGTCCTCCCTCAGCCCTCCCTCTTCGTCTTTCTCACTGAAACTCCTATGGACTTCTGATCCCCTTCTCTTCTGATGCAATCTGACAGGCTTTTATCTGTTTGGGAAAAATATCATTGATGTTGTCGACCGCATGTCAGCATGCAGAGGCTTGATTGACAATCCAGCAGTCTCCAAGGGCCTCATTAGAGCCCCACTCCCCTGTGTGTGTGTGTGTGTGTGTGTGTGTGTGTGTGTGTGTGTGTGTGTGTGTGTGTGTGTGTGTGTGTGTGTGTGTGTGTGTGTGTGTGTGTGTGTGTGTGTGTGTGTGTGTGTGTGTGTGTGTGTGTGTGTGTGTGTGTGTGTGGTTCGCACATGCGTACCATATCACTATGAATTGCAGGTATGGTGATCATGAACAATAGACTCAGCTTAGAGTTCCACACATGCAGATTAATTTTTGCTCCAAGGGCTACATCCCAGTGTCTTCTTGCCCTACCGCATGCCCAGCACATAACACAAAACCCTTTCCCCATGATGCACAGGAAACTCTTGCTCTATTGTATGTCAAAATGGAAAACCTAACCACAACCCCAATACTTACTCCAACCGATTGTTGGCGCTTACACAATTTTTCAGGCATAGATTTATTTTAGACAAGTCAATTATCATGAGGAAAGGTACAAATTATTTTCTATGTTTTATCCAATTGTTTTCAAGGATTTCAATTTCTAATTGAAGGGCACCTTGCATCACATTACATAATAGTCCTTTGACTCCTTCCAGAGTGTGTGGTGTGTAGTGTGTGTGTGTGTGTGGTGTGTAGTGTGTGTGTGTGTGGTGGTTGAGCAAGCGTGAATGAATGTGTGTATGTGATTTTGATCCTGTGTCCCAGTAGATATAACCACACACTTATGAAGGATTTACCCAATCAAATATTTAATTAATTAATTACAACGACATAGATTTTAGGTCTTAGATCCTCCTGAGCCAAAAATCTCCAACACACTGACAATTCTCATGGATGCATTAATGTCACTGAGCTATGAAGTACTACTGATGAAAAACATGCTGTTATACACGTAAGAACCAAAAGCAACACACTTATACCTGAACGATGAAGTGAATACTCAAGGGAGTATACAGCAAGGTAATGATTAATACAGTAGTGCTTCATTAATATGTACTATATATTCTTGAATAAAATTGAAGGCTCTTTAACCCATTACAGCACTTCTACAGTTGATAATAGAATCCCTCTCTCTTCTAAATATCCACTCTTATCATGTTTTTCATCTCTCATTTTCTCCATGTCTTCCTTGTCCGTGAGGGATTCGTTTTAACTGGGAGCTCATGAGGGGTCAGGAGAGATGCGAACAGCCACAATCTTAGCCTGAGGGCAGATCGACTGGTGGCCAGAAAATGTATTCAGATGGTGCTGTCCCTGCATATGCCTTACTTTGAAGTTGTTCTCTAAACTCTGGCTTGTCTTACGTGACTTTATGCCCATTTTTCCTTTCTGAAGAGAGAGAGAGAGAGAGAGAGAGAGAGAGAGAGAGAGAGAGCAAAAAGAGAGAAATAGAATGTGTGTGTGTGTGTGTGTGTGTGTGTGTGTGTGTGTGTGTGTGTGTGTGTGTGTGTGTGTGTGTGTGTGTGTGTGTGTGTGTGTGTGTGTGTGTGTGTGTGTGTGTGTGTGTGTGTGTGTGTGTGTGTGTGTGTGTGCGAGAGAGGAAGAGAGAGAAGGGGTGGGATACTCTGTGCCTATCCATCCTTGCTTAAGCAAATTCAAGGTCATTCTATTAGGTTTTGCCGATGTTCACTCAATCAGTTTTCCATCAAAGTAATGTTTAATTCAGAGCTAATTCCGGCCTCCCAGTCACGAATTTGCCTCACTGTTTTCTAGGTGCTCTGATCTGCAGTGTTATGTTGAGCACATTATGGAATGCAGAGCCCACCTAGTCACTGTGACATGTATGTATGGCTGGATAGAGACATGTCAGACTCCACTTTGGCTGTCCCCTCTGTCTCAGTCCTTACAGGCTCAAGTCTCACGCCACTGTCCACAACTTCAAAGCTTTCCTAAATGTACATGTTGATCCACACATGAACATGACACATGTTTTATTAACCCTTAGGGCCATTCAGTGTGTCACAAATTGAACAATGAAGCCAGTTAGCAACTGTGAATATAAAGCAGGTTGAACTTATTCAACTGGTTTCACAGGTGGAAAAATGAATAAGTTGTTCTTTCTGTCATACTGATCTTTGATTTGATTTACTTCAGAACGTACAAGTTCTCTCTTCAAGTGGGATTTTTCCATAACACCTTTATTGTTATTCAAAGACCTTGTTTATTAGAATTGTTGCTGGAAGTTACTCAAGCATTTTCCCTTAGTTATTCAGAGGAAACCACATATTTTTTCCACTTCATTGAGAATGTTTTCTGATGTTTTGTTGATTGACAGGGCTACCCGCAACTCATACAGCCATGTCCCCATGTTTATTTATTTGTCTAACTCCCCCTCCTATCTCCTTCACAGACAGCACTCTGACTTTTAGTGGGAGTGCCTCATGCAATCATATGTTTTATTAAATAACTTCATATCCGTTTTCTCTAAAGAAAGGCCCCTTTTTCAAGCTAGTAAGGGCGTACGTGGTAGTTAAGACTGTATGATGACACTATATTAGATGACAGTTTTTACTGCCAAGAGGGTGTAACTGAAACACTAAACTGTGCAGAGAAGAGAAAATAAAATACTGTTTCAGCGTTTTATTAATTCAGTTTCTCTTGTGTTGCCCTTAAAGTATTCATTTTCAAAAGCTATATTTTTCAAGATACAGTAAGGTGTTTATTTCTACATTGATTCAAGCTATGTTTTGTTCACACGCAAGATTCACATTATCTCTGTCTAAAAACAGTGAATCTTAACACTGAATATAATCCCAATTTAGCCGCTTTTAAAGCTCACATGAGCACGTTTTAATTGTTCATACTGATAATCCTGTCATACATTATACAGTTTTGCTTTATAAGACTCCCCAAAAACACAGTCAAAAGGAAAAAGAGGAAAAATGTATCAGTGCATCTTCCATTGTGTGTTTACGGTTTACATGGCTCCCTAAAATTGTGCCCGGTCCTTTGATTGAAATACCTTTTTGTGTTCTCTGTAATGCAGAGGTTTCTTTTAAAGTGCATTATTGCCAAGAACTTCAAAGCCTGCCAAATGCACTCTCCTCTCCTCTTAAAAACATCCTTATATTTTCCAAATGGACAGGAAGAGGCACTCGCTGGTATTGAGGTAATGTTAATGCAGTGCAGCACTTGTTTTCCACATATCCCTGTTTGTCCCCGGTGACTGAGCCAGTACTGTACTCTGCACTATTAAGATCATTCATGTACAACTCTAGATTAACCCTATTTTCACTCTAATGAAAACTGAAATGGGAAGAGTTCCATACATGACAACAATTTTACTAAATTGCTTGAAGCAATTCAATATTTTAAAAACTGAAAAAAGCTCTGGTACACAATGTTAAGTTTTACAATCCAGTACAAAATGTAAAGTTACGGTAATATTAACTATACCCTCTGGCTAGTTTATTCCCAATTAGTGCAGTTGGCATCCCAACGCAAGATTACTGTAATTTACCTAAATCACTGTTAAAAATGTAATATACTCTACTGTCCCCTGTATTGAACTGTGCAAAATAAATTTAGTCTCTCTCCAGATATGGGACTCTCCCATTCTGCCATCACACATTTTATTGATCCAGTTAGCAAGGCAAGCACTTCTGAACTGTCTGGTGTTTTGTCAGCTGAGGATGCACAGCAGAGCTCCTTGGAGGATTGGAGGACCTTTCCTGTGATGTAAACCCTATACAAGTGAAAGAATGTTGACTCCATTTAATATGTCCTCCAGATTTGAGGAGTTGTATGTGTATGAGATGGTTTTCATTATGCATGAACCATACGTTGAGCAGAGGCATGCATAGCTGTAGACAGCTGGAAGTAACTCGAGACTCTCAGTCACTTATCAGTACTGGCATCCCTGCCATTTCCCATAGCCATCCTCAACCACGAAGAATCCACCCATTGTTTTCATCTCTGTGGGCCCTGTGTTAACCCAGCAATGCCTTGCTGATTGTTGCAGAGATATTTAAGAAAATGGCTTTGTCCACATAAACCCGCATCTTGTGACATTCAAGCTGTGTGTGCATGTGTGTGTGTCAGTGTGTGTGTGTGTGTGTGTGTGTGTGTGTGTGTGTGTGTGTGTGTGTGTGTGTGTGTGTGTGTGTGTGCGTGTGCGTGTATTGAGGGGGGTTAGTTGATAGGGTTTGAGGGAGCAGCTGCACCTGTCCTGTATGTCAACACAGGGGACTGGAGCAGACACTGAAGTAGAGAGATGGTTTTCACACCACTGCCCTCACTAAAGTTGCTTACTTTGCAAAGACAACAATAACCATGGTGCTCTGCTGTAGAATGGCCAAGGCCATACAACAACACCATTAACTGGGCGCCTGGTCTGTGTGGGCCACGGATTATCTCTTGACTGAGCCCTGCTATGTACAGGCTTACTGGCCTTCCTCATGTCCCCTGATTCTTTTGGGTTTAGAGTTTCCAGGATGCTTTTTGACTGTCTGTTTTACACATAGAGACAGGATCCCCCGTGGGGGTTGTTTAGAGGTTACAGGGGTAGTAAAGAGGTCAGGGAGAAACTGTCAGACTATTTCCTTTCTCTGTCCTTGGGAAACAGCACCACAAGTCGTTTGCATATTTTTAGTGTCCGAGCTGTTTTTCTCAGAATGAATCCACAGGAGAAGTTGCAGTTATTCCCAGTTTATAGGATCTTTCATTTCTCTCATGGATTACTTTTTATAGTTTTTTCTTTCTTTCCCTTTTTCACATAAGATCCTGTCCAATATAATGGACAGTCTGGAAGCCATCATTTTTATGTGTTAGTGTGTAAAACTCTGGACCATAAAATTACTACACAACCTTCTACAGGCATTTGCCTCGTGCTCCTGGGTACCAACCATGTGTCTACAGCTGTGATTTGGGTGTGGAAGGAATGAATGTTGTGGAAAAATAGGCCTGTGTTATTTCTAGGCTTTTCTCTCCACCTTTGGTGAGACTATACTAATGGGCACAGGAAAAATCTCTGTATGCTGATCTACGATAATACAGTATCTTTATTTATTAGCTCAGAGAGAAAACACTCTAGGTGAAAAATAGATACAGGGGTTATTTTCTGGTGATGTGGAATTATACTGAAGGCTCTCTTCAAATGTCGAGGTCATCATGTTTGAATGGACAACTTGTTTTTATTTTTCAGCGTTTAAAGGCTGGCATAGATATTATGTTTTGGTAAAGAGCAAACCAGGATATTCAGTGAAAGGCTGACCCCCTTTCCCTCTGTGATGGATCAGTCCTTCCCAAGGCCTTGCCAAGTATTGAGAGGGTGCATTCAGATGTGAAGGTACTCATAAACCTGCTGAGCGGTCATGCTCATTCACATTCAACCTGTCAGAACCGTCTGACCAATCGCATGGAAGATAGTCCTACCTGCTGCTCCACATTCCTTCTTTGTGTTTAGGAATCACACATGCATCACAATACCTCCCACAACTTCATCACGTTCTGTCTTTATCTGATGATGGACACACTGACCAATCACCCCACAGTAATAGTTGATAGTGTTAAAAAAGAGTAGTTGATTGTGTTAAAAAGAGCTACTGTAAAAGAAACACACAAAAAAACATATATATATATTTATTTATATTTAAATGTATATATTTATTTACTAACAGCATAAAATACTCCAAAACACCCCAAAACAGAAGACATATTTGCGCACATTAAAATTGTCTTAGCCAGACTGTTGTTCTTTTCTCCACTAATTTTGCAACACAATTATCACTTAGTGAAAGGGATCGTACGTGCCAATAAAAACAAGTAATTTCTGCTTAGCACTGGCCTACTTACTTTTAAATGCTTGGCTGTGCAGCTGCACCGTGCTCTGAAAAACAAACAGCGCCGTGCAGCTGGGCTCTTCAAGACACAGCAAAAGGGGAATTTTAATCCCATGTTTTTTTTTGTTCTTTGGCACCGGTCAGATTTATTTGGTCATAAAGAGAGTAAAAGCAGCCCACCATCTGAAGGGGCTGGGGAAGTGGGAAACCAAGTCATGCCAGACCCAGTTGTAGACAAAGAAACACAACGGGCCAGGAAATGTATTCTGAGGGGTCAAAGTGCACCCAGAATATTCAAACCATACATAGACTAATCAGCTCAGATAGTGGCACATTACTAGCATACCTGGAGATTTTAGGCAGATAGCCCAGACCACTCATGATGATGAATACTACTCTGGGTTTGTTATCAGTGTAGAACAGATAACATGCAGAAATACAGGTTTTATAATAGTGACATCAATGACAGTGTTGTTTGTCTCATTAAACATTTGACAAAGTACTGAAACCAATAGTTACATGTCCCTAAGATCCATTTCCTGCAGCCTGATATGAAAATAAACTATCCATGTATCCCCCCCCCCCAAAAAAAAAGCAGGGTGAGGGCAAGAAGGGGTGAGGGTTGGAGACTCGAGGAAAATACAGGATATGTAACTCAAACTACAAGTACTATGCTCCGAATCGCTGTTGGATGAAAACAAGCCAAGTGTAACACATAAACTGAATCATATTTCAGTTGCATATAACTTTAAGCCTTCACACAGATACAACTACAAAGCACAGAATCATTTTCTGTATGCAAAAAGTTTGAATGCTTGTTCAAAGTAGAATTTCAATCTATTGAGTAGCAATTAGTTCATAGCAGTCAGAGCTTTAAGGACTTTGAGAGCTGCATTATTATTACACAAATACTGTTAACAAACTATTTTGCATCTTTATAATTTACTGTAATGTACCATAACAACCTGTGTGTTGATGACACAACAGATAACATGTCAAGATAAACATGAAGTAACCTGACAATATCTTGACCAAAGAGCATCTGGAATATCACAGAAAGCTCAAGTCCTAGTACCATAAAAAAATATGGATGTGTCTCTGAGAATGTCCAGAGACCGCACATAGACTCATCCAAATCCCTCAAGACAAGGTTTGAGGACAGACTGGAGGTCTTAAATCTCTCTTTGGTTAAAGTGCACTAAGCTCAAGGGCAAGAGCATGTGTACACTGAGCAATAGAGTAATAATTCACCTATTCCCCTGTAAATCAAGAAGGGCATTTGAATCCCACATCAAACTAATTTTAGATTAGGATATGCACAAAAATTTATGATAAACAATTTAAACATTGTACTCTACTGATTTAGATGTATTCTTAAACCTCTGCACCACAACCACTCTGGCTGTCATACACTTCTGCCACTTCTGTCTCTCTTTAGAAAATGACTCTTACCCTTGTATATTTGGCTTCCATTATTCTGATTTTACCCGAGGTACCCACAGGTACCCACTGTGGCTAAAAAAGCGCCTATGCACTTCTATCCCCCTGTACACTTCAGTTGAGTGCAAGCATAATAGCGTTGGCATACGCCTCAGCTTGAAGAAAGGTCTGGGAGGATGATGTGTTATTGTTTAGATAAATGCAAATTATTGGGAGAGATCATTACATTATCATACTGTATATAGGGATGCATGACCGCAAGCAGTTACAGTCAGCTGCTGTGCATCAACCTTCATTTTGCAAAGCATAGCAGTTTCAAGAGAGAGCAAGTCTGAGACATTTCTCCCATTTTTGTAATGGTTGTCTGCTTCTTCTTTGTATGTACAATTCCAAGTCATACTACGAGATTCAAAAACGAGCTTTGTATACACAATGTCACACATTGTATTTAATATTCTGTTGATAAAGCTGTTAATTTATCAACGATTCAGCATGATTTTCAGACAGAACCTTCCAGTATAGACTTTGCCAGGCCTGTCGTTCTGTAGCTGAGGTATAAGCAGCATTGTATGCTAGAAAACCCAAGACACAAGCAGTCCTTTCTTAGTTGTTTTTTCTATTTAATGATCTGCATTACCTCCAATTTGGTCAAAATGTAATTCCCATACTTTTGTGGGAAAGCATGTATACTATGTCCCCCTTTGAAGGAAATCACTATATTGAAGTACCTAATTAAGACATACATAGAACGCGAAGAGGGAAGAGTGGTCTACTCAGATGAGAAAATAACTAAAGGCAGTAAAGTCAGGAAGTTTATTAAGAAATGGTCGGACGTTCTATTCTAGCCAGAAACTCTACTTTAGTTCGAACAAAACTCTTGAAATAACGGTGTTTCAGAATAAAAGAGAGAAAGACAAGAGAGCAAGAAGAGTACATTTTAATGTTTTCTTTTCTCTAGAGGGGAAGGCTCTTTATCATGCTTCACATCCAACCTCTCACCTCCCCCTTTGGGCCTTTAGAAGCATCCTGTGACCCCTGACCCCTGGACAATAGAGGCCAGGACGTTTCCCAGTGATCAGCGACGTAGCCAACAACAGGAACATGAGGGGTGCTCCTGGGAAACAAACTGTTTATTGTGCGACAGGATGGACAGGGCCCTCACTTACTTTCACACAAACCCGTACACATACACACACACTCACAAATGCCTCCTGTTGATTCATAAAATGCAAGAACAGCTCCACACGTCTTGTCAGCTGATGTATGCACCGTCCAAACCTGCTGCTCTGAAATTAGCTATAGATTACTTAATGTTTGGATGTGCTATTGTTACACTAAATAGGGACACGCCCGTCACTTATCTGTGGGCTTCAGTGTCTGCTCATGTGGGGGATGGTCCCTGGTAAGGAGTGTGTGGGGGGTAGGGGTTATGGGGACAGAGAGAGAGAGAGAAGAGAAAGAGAGAGAGTAATAGATGAGGACATGGCTAGGGAAGACATGTTGTCTCTACTCACAAAAGATTGCATCCGTCAGAGTGCATCATCTAAACAAGTTTAAGGATTTTAGTTATTTTCTTTTTTGTTTGCCTTTTGCCTTTCTTTTTGTATAGGTTGACTGTGCCCTTTTTTTTAAGGTTGACTCATGAAGTAATTGGACTTTCTATCTTTTGTTGTTTTTATTCAACAAGACATAAAAAGCCCTCTGTCATGGACACAGTGAATAGAGAGGGTACTTATTTTGTGGAGAAATAAAGCGCCTTTTCTTACCAACCCCCCTGGTTCATATAGAATATATCCAGTTGAGAACTACATTTGTCCAAGCACTACATTTGAATAAGTTGACGAATACGACGGCCAATTCATATATCAAAAATTCTGTCCACCCTTTTGAAAAAATATAAACATCATCAATAGGAAATACGAGTAAAGAAGTAAATCAAATCTTCCAAATTCCACACTTGTGTGGTGGTAGTATTCAGAAACAGATCTTCTACTCAGAATGGAAGGCGAGAGCGGCAGCATGGTGTCAATAAGCACACGGAAAAGTGTACTAGTACCGCCTTCTTTCTGCCTAGCACCAAAACATGCCTGAGAAAACGAAGATGAGATGTACTCTGGTCTCATGTTACTGATTTTTTTATTATCACGTGGCTGGGTTGGCTCAGGTAGTCAACCGTTTACATCTCTGACTGATGTTTTTTCTGATTAGACTAGTACCAGGAGTACTTGGTACTGCCACCGTCTGTCTGTTTAAGAGGAAATCCCTTCTTTGTTTCTCAAGGAAGCTTAGCGAAATGAAAACCTGAATAAGACATCAGAAGTCAAACGGCTGGAAAGCATTTACTAATGCTCAGGCTGTGATGGTTCCAGATACAGTAACAACTGTGTTAGTTAATGCAAAGGACTATACCTTACCTAAGGCTCTGGAGACTACTCATAGCAATGGCAGTGTAGTAAAACAACTTTTCCAGCAGGCACGTTGTCAGCTTTGCAGTTAAAGACAGACAGAAAGACAGACACAGGGGGTACAAGGCTCCTCCCTAAAATGCTTACCCCCCAAGGATCACTGGCTATGGTTGAGTGTGATTAAAGTTGTCCTCCTTTCTCAACATGCTCAAAGTCTGCATGTGGTGGGTTGAATATCAACATTAACTACCGTTCAAAAGTTTGGGGTCACTTAGAAATGTCTTTGTTTTTAAAAAATAAAAACACATTTCTATCCATTAAAATAACATAAAATTGATCAGAAATACAGTGTAGACATTGTTAATGTTGTAAATGACTATTGTAGCTATAAATGGCAGATTTTTTCATGGAATATCTACATAGCCGTACAGAGGCCCATTATCAGCAACTGTCACTCCTGTGTTCCAATAGCACATTGTGTTAGCCAATCCAAGTTAATACAGACGCCTCACAAGTCCTCAACTGGCAGCTTCATTAAATAGTTCCCGCAAAACACCAATCTCAGCATCAACAGTGAAGAGGCAAGCATCCCGGAGTCGCCTCTCCACTGTTGATGTTGCCAGTTGAGGACTTGTGAGGAGTCTGTTCCTCAAACTAGACATTCTAATGTACTTGTCCTCTTGCTCAGTTGTTCACCGGGGCCTCCCACTCCTCTTTCTATTCTGGTTAGTGCCAGTTTGCGCTGTTCTGTGAAGGGAGTAGTACACTGCGTTGTACGAGATCTTCAGTTTCTTGGCAATTTCTTGCATGGAATAGCCTTAATTTCTCAGATACTCAGATACTCAACTAGTCTAAAGAAGACAAGTTTTATTGCTTCTTTAATCACCACAACAGTTTTCAGCTGTGCTAACATACTTGCTAAATGGTTTTCTACTGATCAATTAGCCTTTTAAAATTATAAACTTGGATTAGCCAACACAACGTGCCATTGGAACACAGGAGTGAAGGTTGCTGATAATGGGCCTCTGTACGTCTATGTAGATATTCCATAAAAAATCAGCCGTTTCCAGCTACAATAGTCATTTACAACATTAACAATGTCTACACTGTATTTCTGATCAATTTTATGTTATTTTAATGGACATTAAATGTGTTTTTCTTCAAAAAACAAGGACATTTGTAAGTGACCCCAAACTTTTCAACTATAGTGTATATAGAATAGGATTTGGCTCCCTCTCTCCTCATCCAGTGTCTAGGAGGTCTGTGTAGGGCCGTAATGTGCATAGCTCCTTGGGGGGGATGGGTACTCATGTCTGTCTGAGACTATGAGGGTCTGTCAAATAATCTTCGGGGAGGGTGGGGCGGCTGACTGCTCTTATTGTTGCTACAATGGTCTCCCTGATGAACATGCTGATGTAATCCTGTAGAGGACAATGGGCTCTTATTTAACAAAAAGGTGCTAAAATTGTTTCTGATGGCCTTGTTTGACTTGGCCCACCTCCTCTTTTGCACATCCCCTTCTTCACTTTGTATTAGTCAGTTATGGTGTTATAGATTATACCTTTCAAGCAAGCGGTGTGTAGGCTAGTTGTTTTTTGCATAACATATTTGTAACACTTTTACCAATGTGTAATGCATTGCCATATTATAAAAGCCAATGAGTTGTTATGATTTGTTATAAGAAGTCTTACATTGTAGTGCAATATGGGTGCAGTAGAACGCAATATAGATTCATTAAACAAAGGCGGTTGGAAGAAAGTGTTACTTTAAAAAGTTATCGGAATGCTTTTGATTGATCCAATTATGAACTTGTAAGCACAAGAATGAATGAAAAGCCTTCTTAAGAAATGTCCATATTGGAATCTCCAAAGTAAATAATATACCCCCACTTCTACAGGGGGGAGCGGTCCCGCTGAAACTATGAAAATACCAGGGGCAGATAGCGGGTCTCACCCCTGAGTTGTGTCTATAAATGGCATGTCTGGGATCATGGGCTTTTAACTATGTTAATAAGGTAAACAAATAAATGAGGCGTTATTGGGCAAGGACCCCTGCTTCTAAATGAGACACCCCCTCAACTGTTCACCAATTAATCCAATTAAACACGGCAGAGTTCACTCTGGTAACTGTTAAAGCAAATAATGCCATTTAATGAGTACATCCCTGAGGCCATAAATGTTTACACCACTGTATCATAACAAGATTTGAGCATGCCCCTCACACAACAAACCAATGCAGGCTAATGCTTAGTGCTGCACCAGCTGGTTTGAATTTCCATTGTCTAAGATAGGGAGTAACTTCTGTAGACTTTTATATTGCACCATTAAAATGGATATATGAAAATATATACAGTGCCACAAAAGTTGTCATCTATGCCTTGGAAGTATTTGTTCTATTGTTTTGTAATTTTCATACTTCACAGTAATGTGTGGTATGATGTCCCATGGTCTTTAGTAATATATCTGCTTTGTCAAAAAAAAAACTATTGTGTGGATTGCTGGTCTGAGTCCATGTGGTTTATTGAGGTCAGAACCAGGCTCAATAAAGACCTGTCCTATTCATTATATTTCTATGCATTTAATCCTATCCGATAGATGAAATTTGGATAGGTAACTTTTGAAAAACTGTGCCCATGGAACTCTTGCTAGTCAGTCTGGTCTACCTGTCAGAACCTTTATAGATCAGGGAGGTTTAGTCAATCTGAGAAGGATTTGGTGTCAGATTGGTAGGTTGTGGCAAACATCATCCACACGAGTGCTTACACTGTCATGAGGAATAGTTGTGGGCTGATTCAGACCTCCTTTAGACTGGGTCAATGGGCCATCATCTGCCACCTAAACGTTAACAAACCAAATCAAATCAGAGTCAAGGAAATTGACCATGAATCAGTGATTGCACTGCACATAATTCCCTTTTTCAATAGCCTAGTCAAAGAAGGATGGGATTGTGCCCAAAGATGCTGACTTCGCTGCAAACATGAGAATTGACTGCACACAATTGAGAGTGTATAATCAAATCAAGAACATTAATACAGGGAGTGTACAAATATCTCTCTGTAAGTAGGAATTATGGATCTTTGTTCCATATAAGAACCTCTGAGAACAGCCATGGACTTGATTAAGGTAGAGTACCTCGAGGGGCTCTCAGAGGCTGAGCTCAACTTTAACTGGTTGAGCGTTTATTGGATCATTCAGACATAAGCAGGACCTATTTGGAATTATTGTGAAAATGATTGTGAACCTATATGCATTGTTAGCTTGGGGTTCTGGCGGAGACTAACTCAATAAAGGAACATGTTAAAATATAGCTTGGGTATGAGAAATGAAATGACAAGAACCCTTCGTTCCTGATAGTGGGACAATCCTCTGATGAATCCTCTGACTCTTGGTCCGAGAGAGACATGTCATAAGAAACAGACACCACCATGCACTCAAATTACACCACTTTATTACATTGTCTTCAGTTGAGAGAGTTCAGCCATCCCACCACCCTACCCATATCATACCTGTCCCCAGGGCATCCACACCAAGACACATACATAACTTTAGGACTGGGGACACCAACGTGTAACTAAAAACTCCCCACTACAAGGGATAGGTGGGGATTTCCCTAACCCATTGGTAATGGGTTACCCAAGAAACAAGCAAACTGTACTTGCTCTCTGCCAAGAAAGTTATTTTTTAAATCCATATCACCCTGACAGACCGTACTAGACTCTTAGAAAAAATGGATCCAAAAAGGTTCTTCAGCTGTCCCCATAGGAGAACCCTTTTTGGTTCCAAGTACAACCCTTTTTTGGTTCCAGGTAGAACCCTTTTGAGTTAAATGCAAATCAATTATTTAAAAATCATGCAATGTGATTTTCTGGATTTTTGTTTTAGATTCCGTCTCTCACAGTTGAAGTGTACCTATGATAAAAATGACAGACCTCTACATACTTTGGAAAACCTGCAAAATCGGCAGTGTATCAAATACTTGTTCTCCCCACTGTAAATGTAAAACCCTTTGTGGGAAGGGTTCTACCTGGGACAAAAAATAGTTCTTCAAAGGGTTTCCCCTATGGGGACAGTCAGAGAAACATTTTAGGTTCTAGATACTGTAGGTACGTTTTTTTTTAAAGAATGTAGATCTGCTATTGGTGCAGGATGTATGATGGGTTAGGGCTCTCTAGTGGTAGTCACCCAGATGATCTAAGTTTAAAGTCCACAGTAGCCAAACAGTGCACATTTCAATTTCTAAGAGGGAAACAGTGGTGGAATGACTGTGGGAAGTTTTTCGAGCTCAGGCTTGAGGCCAACAGAGAGTGTGGGGGAAACTCCATGCTGAATGTTCTTAGCAAGTAGGCAGAGTCAGCACACAAGGCCCCTGCTGCACAAGGCCTGAACTGCTACTTCTACTGCTGGGCTGGCTGAATCTGATTATAGGCAGGCCCTGAGGACAGGCAGGTCATTGAGAGCGCAGAGATGAGCAAACAATAGATATTATCTTAAGGAATCGCTAGCTTTCCAAAGGAAAATGGTCCTCAGTGTCACATTGACGATGGGATCATCAACCTGACATTGAATCAGCCATTTAAGAAGGATGAACACTGCCACCCATTCATAGATACTCACTAAAATAATGAGAGCTCTTTTTTCACCTTTGTTTAAGACATATAAAGGGAAACTCATAGAGCTTTGCAAGACAAGGCTGTGCAGAAATTGGAGGATGCAGCTGACTCACAGATGAATACGCCTTTACAATGATTGGATATTGACTGAACAATCCCTTGGTCTATCACCATTGTACTTGACAAAGCTATATAGAAAAATCCATTTTAAAGCAAATGTATACATTTAAACGTTTCTGCTAATGAATGTGCGGGACTATGTAGTGTCGCCTATTGTTGGCTAAATGTTTCATACATTTCTTTAGAACCTAACAACTTCCATAACTGTTGTTTTGTATCATGCTGAAGAAATATAATAGAATACATCTAGAATATAGATGCACCGAAAAATAAGAAATTGAGATATATTCTACTACATGGTTATAAATGACAAAAAAAATATCAATCCAAGGTGTTTATGCAAACTCTGCAGAAAAATTACCTGCACAAATTTGGGATCCAAACATATTTTTCTAATCCCAGTCAAAATGTGTGAGAGTGCACCCCTATACTTTTGAAATATACACAAATATTGTTGACAAACTGATATAGCTGCTATGGAGCTTCTTAATAGCACTATCAGTATACTTCTGATAATGGTGGGCATGATTCATCAGCTGAGTGAGTTTACTGCAGGGCCCTTAGATCAGTGGGCCCTGCTTTCCTTGAAGTCAAACAGGGACATCTTGTGGTCAGAGGCTCACATGTGGTTTATGAAGTTTTGTATGTGCTGCTGTGTGCTAAATGGTTGCAGATTGCCCCTGTAAATGTATGCTTAATATGGTAATTTTGTTTGAGCTCTCCATTAAAATGAATTGTAATGTCTTGTATCTACCACATCTTGGCAGGATAAGACTCTTTTTGGAATAACTGTAAATCATGTTGAAAATCTTTGTGGTCCAAACAGGATACCCACTTAGAAACCAAAAAATGTTGGTTCTTCTCATCCAGCTGAAACACAATGATAATCTGCACCACACCTGATATAAATCAAATATGAATAAATATTAACCAAAATATGAGAAGCATATAGATTTTCTTTACTTACAAAAGGGCAGTCAATAAATCGATGCTCATGTCTATAAAATAACTGCCTTCAATGTCAGATAGGTCGCTAGGCCAAAAAGCGTAGGGCTAATAGATTGTAAATGGCTGTAAGGCCACATCTTACGCCCCAAGCCGATATTTCATTTCAGAATGTATAAAAATCTGTTTACGACACAAATATCTTTTAAATTGATCAGATACTTTAGTGGCCACTCTAAGCATGAAAATAAATGTCTTCAAAAATGGAACGGCAGTCGGGAGAATGTAAGACCGAAAGGTACCTACGTTTTTGTATGGAGGTCAATTAGTGTTTAATTTGGTTAACAAAACAATGAAAAGCTTATCTGATCAAATAGACGTTCTGTAATGATTAGGTTGTAAAGAGTGTACCTATATAAGTATTTATCCCGCCAACCTTGAGAAAAAAACACTATATCGGCGTTGTGCCTGGTCGTCACTAGTTATTACAGCCACAAAGTCATAACACCCGCATATTTCTACAATGTATCTTCTTAAAATGTGATTTTAAACATAAACCTAACCACACTGCTAACATTATGCTATCTGGGCCCTGTTATCCCTCTCACTTCGCCTCTTCCGGTCTGGTTAGGGTCAGCTGTCCAATGCATTTCTCGTCTCGCGATATTCAGGAACTCCTCTCCAGCAGCAGTGGAAGGAGAGAGGGGGTGAGAACGTTCTTATATTATACCTCAGTGGATGAGAAAGCTAGCCAACCTTCTACCGTGGAAACTACAGTTATATTCGAAAGATCCCACGATAGTTACATTTTTTATATACACAAAGTAACTGGTTTGAAAAACATCGTAATTTAACCCAAATTATCTGTGCCAGTGTATTAGAGAGACATATTTAATTAAACGAGCAATGGCGTTGAAAAGAATTCAAAAGGTGAGTGTTTGTTATTGTTTGTTTATTTCTTCCTGTCATTCTGCGTTGCAACTATAGGAAACGTTAGTCAACTAAATAGTTATGCTTACAATCAGAAACGTTATAGTTCTTCACATTTCATGTAAAACACACTTATTTGTGCTCCCCTTGAATACTTCACATATAGACAAAGACGAGTAACCAATGGTGGCCCTTTTTGCAATTGACGCATTGCATGCTAGTGAGCTGTTAGCTAGCTAACGTTAGCTTAGCAGGACAGTATTTGTTTTATTTTTTTTGCTAGTTAGCGGTCCTCCCATCTAGTTAACGTTAGATAATACAAAGGGGCCTGTACCAATTGCATTTGGTTGGGGTACAAGTAATATGACTACATTTTGCGTGTATTTGTTATTTTTTTTAATCACTAGTTAGCTAGTCATTTATTTGTCAGACGAACCCGGTAAGAGTACAATTTGGGGCTAGGTTGCTAATGCTAGCTAGCGGTAGCTATCTTTTGCCATCTTTGCTCCATCATGAATGAGTGTGCTGGAAACTAATGCGCACGCGTGACATATGACAGCTGTTTGCAGGTTGCCAAATACTGAACCCCAATGTCAATGTTGCCATATATGGAATGGCAAATGGGGCACTGGGGCAAGCAAGTGTATTTATAACAGAATGGACAGCGTTTGCATAAATAGTTAACTAACTAGTGTACTGATTGCTGTACAACAATAACAGTGATGCCATTCCATATAAACTCAAATGGTACACTGCCAGTAAACACCATAACTACTAACATATGTGACTTTGGTGAACAATTGAAACAGCAGTGGGCTGTTTTTATTTTGTTTGTATTCTCACTGTAATGAAACTTTTCATTAGTGGGGATATTAGTTTTGTGAATTTGGCGAACAATTGAAACAGTGGTCTGTTTTAATTTTGTTTCTATTCTCACTGTAATAAAAGTAATACCATTTGTAGGGTGTAACATTATCATCACTTTTCAGTATGGTACAGACGGGGCCTGTATAGTAATTGGTCATGTTAGCCTAAATTTCAAATTTGAGAAGATGCTTTGATAGTTAATTTGGCTGTTACATCTTTCACCCCCCCAACTCAGTGCTCAACCAGACAACCGTTGTCAAACGATGTGGTGTAGCCTATTTCACAATATCTGAATAATTTTCCACATCAATTTCCTCAGTCAGTGTGTGACTGTGTCTGAATCAGGGTCGTATTCACTAGAAAACAAACAGAAGAGAACAGACTGAAACGGGTATGGACTACCAGTCCAATAATACGACCCTGTGAACTCAACCCAGATGTGACTACCTATGCCAAGTTTTTTTCCAAGATATGCAGAATTGCAGAGACAACAGCAGCCTGTTTAGAAAAAATATACGGTACTTGTCAATAGTTTGGACAACTACTCATTCCAGGGTTTTTCTTTATTCTTACTATTTTCTACATTGTAGAATAATAGTGAAGACATCAAAACTATGAAATAACACACATGGAATCATGTAGTAACCAAAGAAGTGTTAACTTCTTATGGCCAGTCCACTGAAAAGGCAGCGCGTGAAATTAAAAAAATATTTTTTAGAAATATGTAACTTTCACACATTAACAAATGTAATACACCAAATTAAATAAACTTCTTGTTAATCTACCCATCGTGTCCGATTTCAAAAAGGCTTTTCAGCGAAAGCACAACATATGATTGTTAGGTCAGAGCGAAGTCACCAAACAGTCATTTTTCCAGCCAAAGATAGGAGTCACGAAAAGCACAAATATAGATAAAATGAATCACTAACCTTTGATGATCTTCATCAGATGACACTCATAGGACATCATGTTACACAATACATGTATGTTTTGTTCGTAAAAGTGCATATTTATATCCAAAAATCTCAGTTTACATTGGCGCGTTACGTTCAGTAATGTTTTGCTTCCAAAGCATCCGGTGATTTTTGCAGAGCCACATCAATTTCCAGAAATACTCATAATAAACATTGATAAAAGATACAAGTGTTATTCACAGAGTTAAAGATATTCTTCTCCTTAATGCAACCGCTGTGTCAGATTAAAAAAAAAAAACTACAGAAAAAGCACACCATGCAATAATCTGAGTACGGCGCTCAGACGACAAATCAAGCCAAAGAGATATCCGCCATGTTGGAGTCAACAGAAGTCAGAAATAGCATTATAAATATTCACTTACCTTTGATCTTCATCAGAATGCACTCCCAGGAATCCCAGTTCCACAATAAATGTTTGATTTGTTCGATAAAGTTAATAATTTATTTCCAAATTCCTCCTTGTTGTTTGCACATTCAGCTCAGTAATCCATCTTCATGAGGCGCGAGCACTAGGTCCAGACAAAGACCAAAAACGAAGTATAGAATCAATCTTTAGGATGTTTTTAACATAAATCTTTAATAATGTTCCAACCGGAGAATTCCTTTGTCTGTAGAAGCCTCAAACAAGTTTCTAAAGACGGTTGACATCTTGTGGAAGTCTTAGGAAGTGCAATTTGACCCCATAGACTCTGTTTTCGATAGGCCAAAGCTTTGAGAAACTACAAACTTCAGATTTCCCACTTCCTGGTTGGATTTTTCTCAGGTTTTCACCTGCCATATGAGTTCTGTTATACTCACAGACATCATTCAAACAGTTTTAGAAACTTCCGAGTGTTTTCTATTCAAATCTACTAATACTATGCATATATTAGCCACTGAGACTGAGTAGCAGGCAGTTTACGCTGGGCACGCTTTTCATCCAAACGTGAAAATGCCGCCCCCTATCCCAAACAGGTTTTAAACAAATAAAAATTATATTTGAGATTCTTCCAAGTACCCACCCTTTCCTTGATGACAGCTTTGCACACTCTTGGCATTCTCTCAACCAGCTTCATGAGGTAGTCACCTGGAATGCATTTCAATTAACAGGTGTGCCTTGTTAAAAGTTAATTTGTGGAAGGTAGGGGAAGGTAGGGGTGGTATACAGAAGATAGCCCTATTTGGTAAAATACCAAGTCCATATTATGGCAAGAACAGCTCAAATTAGCAAAGAAAAATTACAGTACATTACTTTAAGACATGAAGGTCAGTCAATCTGGAACATTTAAAGAACTTTGCAAGTTTCTTCAAGTACAGTGGCAAAAACCATCAAGCGCTATGATGAAACTGGCTCTCATGAGGAACGCCACAGGAAAGGAAGACCCATAGTTACCTCTGCTGCAGAGGATAAGTTCATTAGATTTACCAGCCTCAGAAATTGCAGCCCAAATAAATGCTTCAGAGTTCAAGTTAGACACATCGTCTACTGTTCAGAGGAGACTGTGTGAATCAGGCCTTCATGGTCATATTGCTTCAAAGAAACCACTACACTACATCCTTTGCACCCCAGTATCTCTACTTGCACGTACATCTTCTGCACATGTATCACTCCAGTGTTTATTTGTGAAATTGTAATTACTTCACCACTACAGCCTATTTATTGCTTTACCTCCCTAATCTTACCTCATTTGCTCACACTGTATATAGATCTTTTCTATTGTGTTATTGACTGTTGGTTTGTCTAACTCTGTTGTTGTTTTTGTCGAACTGCTTTGCATTATTTTGGCCGGGTTGCAGTTGTAAATGAGAACTTGTTCTCTACTGGCCTACCTGGTTAAATAAATGTGAAATATAAAAAATAAACTACTAAAGGACACCAATAAGAATAGACTTGCTTGGGCCAATAAACACGAGCAAATCAAAACACATTTTATTGTTCACATACACATGGTTAGCAGCTGTTAATGCAAGTGCAGTAAAATGCTTATGCTTCTAGTTCCAACAGTGCAGTAATATCTAACAAATTCACAACAGCTTCCTTATACACACAAATATAAAGGGATGAATATGTACATAATATGTGGTTGAGCGATGGCCGTGCGACATAGGCAAGATGCAGTAGATGGTATAGAATATAGTATATACGTATGAGATGAGTAATCTAGGATATGTAAACATTATTGAAGTGGCGTTATTTAAAGTGACTAGTGATACCTTTATTAAATCAATTTATTAAAGTGGCCAGAGATGAGTCTATGTTGCAGCAGCCTCTGTTTGTGAAGGCTGTTTTACAGTCTGATGGCCTTGATAGAAGCTGTTTTTCAGTTTTCTCGGTTCCAGCTTTGATGCACCTGTACTGACCTCGCCTTCTGGATGATAGCGGGGTGAATAGGCAGTGGCTCGGGTGGTTGTTGACCTTGATCTTTTTGACCTTCCTGTGACATCGGGTGCTGTAGGTGTCCTGGAGGGCAGGTAGTTTGCCCCCGGTGATGCGTTGTGCAGACCACACTACCCCCTGGAGAGCCTTGCGGTTGAGGGCGGTGCAGTTGCCGTACCAGGCGGTGATGCAGCCCGACAGGATGCTCTTGATTGTGTATCTGTAGACGTTTGAGTGTTTTAGGTGACAAGCCAAACTTCGGGCTGAGAACGCACCCTTGTGGGGCCCCGGTGGATCTGCAGGGTGGAGTTGTTGTTTCCTACCTTCACCACCTGGAGGCGGCCCATCAGAAAGTCCAGGACCCACTTGCACAGGGTGGGGTCAAAACCCGGGGTCTCAAGCTTAATGACAAGTTTGGAGGGTACTATATGGTGTTAAATTCTGAGCTATAGTCAATGAACAGCATTTTAACATAGGTATTCCTCTTGTCCGGTGTGATGGCGATTACATTGTCTGTGGACCTATTGGGGTGTTAAGCAAATTTGAATTGGGCCTTAGGGTATCAGGTAGGGTGGGCGTGATATGATCCTTGACTAGTCTATCAAAGCACTTCATGATAACAGAAGTGAGTGCTACGGGGCAATAGTCATTTAGTAAAGTTACCTTAGCTTTCTTGGGAACAGGAACAATGGTTGGCCACAGAGGTGCAGATTCAATACATGAGCAGCACAGCCTATGGGTGTGATGTGAGGGTAGGACTCCTCCGCTTTAGACCAAGTAGCCTTCATGTTCCTCCTGGATGATGTATTTGGGGAAAGAGTGGTAAGCAGCCCGAAACTCCTGAAACCAAAAGCAGTAGCCATTGCATGGATTGAGGGAGACAATGCCATCCTATCTGATGTTCAGACTCTGCTTGCAGATGTAAGAGAAGAAATCCATACGGCCCTGCCCACTTCACTGTTACTCCAAGCAGAGGAAACGGCAGTTCCGAAATACATCAAAAAGCGTGAAGACTTCTGCCTGAAGCCCATACACGCCTCCGCGTACATGTTGGATCCCAAGTATGCTGGCAAGAGCATCCTGTCTGGTGCAGAGATCAACAAGGCCTATGGTGTCATCACTACCGTGTCTCGCCTCCTTGGCCTGAATGAGGGCAAGATTCTTGGCAGTCTGGCGAATTACACTTCCAAGCAAGGGCTTTGGGATGGAGATGCAAATGGCAGTCGTGCCAATATATCTCATCAGCCACCTGGTGGAAGGGACTTTGTGGATCTGAGGCTCTTTCCCCTGTTGCCTCCATCCTCCAAATCCCACCAACATCAGCCGCCTCAGAGCGCAACTGCTCCTTGTTTGGGAACACACAAATCTAATTTATTTATATAGCCCTTCGTACATCAGCTGATATCTCAAAGTGCTGTACAGAAACCCAGCCTAAAACCCCAAACAGCAAGCAATGCAGGTGTAGAAGCACGGTGGCTAGGAAAAACTCCCTAGAAAGGCCAAAACCTAGAAAAAACCTAGAGGAACCAGGCTATGAGGGGTGGCCAGTCCTCTTCTGGCTGTGCCGGGTGGAGATTATAACAGAACATGGCCAAGATGTTCAAATGTTCATAAATGACCAGCATGGTCCAATAATAATAATAATAATAATAATAATAAGGCAGAACAGTTGAAACTGGAGCAGCAGCACGGCCAGGTGCACTGGGGAGCAACGAGTCATCATGTCAGGTAGTCCTGAGGCATGGTCCTAGGGCTCAGGTCCTCCTCCGAGAGAGAGAAAGAGAGAATTAGAGAGAGCACACTTAAATTCACACAGGACATCAAATAGGACCGGAGAAGTACTCCAGATATAACAAACTGACCCTAGCCCCCTGACACATAACTACTGCAGCATAAATACTGGAGGCTGAGACAGGAGGGGTCAGGAGACACTGTGGCCCCGTCCGAGGACACCTCCGGACAGGGCCAAACAGGAAGGATATAACCCCACCCACTTTGCCAAAACACAGCCCCCACACCACTAGAGGGATATCTTCAACCACCAACTTACCATCCTGAGACAAGGCCACAAAGATCTCCGCCACGGCACAACCCAAGGGCGGGGGGGGGGCGCGCCAACCCAGACAGGAAGATCACATCAGTGACTCAACCCATTCAAGTGACACACCCCTCCCAGGGACAGTATGAAGGAGCCCCAGTAAGCCAGTGACTCAGCCCCTGTAATAGGGTTAGAGGCAGAGAATCCCAGTGGAAAGAGGGGAACCGGCCAGGCAGAGACAGCACAACAAAGCACGCAACAGGCTGACCAATACAAGGCTTGAAAAATTGGTGGCCATCCGGGCAAATTTGAGGCTTTTTGAGCCTGACTGAGCCATCCTCAACAAGGTTGGAAAGTGACAGTGAAGACGAGGCCTCAGAGTCTGATGTTCAAGAGGTGGACATTGAGGAGGTCCAGGGAGAAGACATGGAAGCCTGAGAGGAAGACAAACAAAGCTTTAGTTTCTAGACTATAATTTTACAGATGTATGTTGAAAACATTTTTCGGGGATGCGATGGATCATTGGGGATCATTCAATATTCCCTTTCTTTTGTTCAGTGAAATCATCCCATGTGAAGAGTCAACTCAACTCAAAGTCCAATTCATAACTAAATAGTTTTTTTTTTCTATTGGAAGGATTCAATCATTTGCAATTGTCTCCATATGATATGGTAAATGTATCCAATGCAAAAAACATCTACATTTTAAATGGTATTAATTTGCATATATTTCTGTTAATTTGCATGTATTCCTGTTAAATCCCACAAAGTTTCCACCTCTGAATATTCCCCAAAATGTGCAACCCTAAACCCTAGAATGAGTATGTGTGTCCATACTTTGACTGGTACTGTATATCTGTAAAATATGACACAGGTATATCCATGACAGAATTTTTTTCCTTATCTGCCACATCAGCTAGAAGTGGACTCCAAAAATGTAATTGATCTATTATTGTTCATCTCTTTAGGAACTGACAGATTTGCAGAGGGATCCGCCTGCACAGTGCTCAGCGGGACCAGTTGGAGATGATTGTAAGTAACTATGGGATAAATCCTAAATATTGATCACATGAAGGACATATTCGTCATGTTTTTAAAAACAGTCTGTGACAGTCTGTTAGACATTCAGTAGTGTGACATGCACACCTACACTATACATACATTTAGGTAACTTTTGAGTGGGACCCATGCAATGGGCTAGGCTATGACATTGCATTGTTCTGTATTAATTGTAACCCATTTGAAATTGTATTTAGTGTTTCACTGGCAGGCGACAATAATGGGTCCGGTATGTGATTTAATTTCCCTTTTCTCTTATTAACATATAGCTTAGCAACAATTAAGCTTTTACGGGTATTCTTCTCCTTCTAAACATGTTTTTCTTCTATTCTTTTAGAATGACAGTCCTTATCAGGGAGGGGTGTTCTTTTTGACTATACACTTCCCTACAGATTACCCATTCAAACCACCAAAGGTGAGTTTTAAAAGCACATAAGATCAGTTTACATTAGGAAACAATTCATAGTGCTAGCAGTATGTGCTGGTTGATAAAATGTTTAAATTCAATTGCAGGTTGCGTTCACGACAAAGATCTACCACCCCAATATCAACAGTAATGGAAGCATTTGTCTGGATATTTTGAGATCTCAATGGTCGCCTGCACTCACTGTATCAAAAGGTAAGCCACTATGAATGTTTGTCTATAGTAGAGCTGGGATGATAAATAGAAAATTGATACCGATCAAACCAATTATTTCAGACATTTTACTGATATCGATGCATACTATAAATGTATTGTTCAATTTATCGTTATTGTGAAAATTCTGTCAATTTATCATGGACTTCTGTCCATATCGCCCAGCTCTAGTCTATAGGATCTGACATGAGGTTGGAATTAAATATTTCCAGGGATTACTTCAATATAACTTATTATGATGAGGGAAAATATATTTAAATATAATGCATAGGACCTTTTCAAATGTTAGCATTGATTTAAGGACAGAGACAGCATATCTCTCCAAACATGCTTATTTTAGAACTGTAGGCTTACACATTTAGTTGGTTTGTTTACAAGGCTTACCATTCTAAGAAACAATTGTTTGACCTAGTCAATGTCTCCAGGTATTTAAGTTTTATTATTCGAATGTAAAGGATACACATGGTATACACCATCCAACAAAATGTTTACTTGCAGGTTCCTTCTCGACAATGCAACAATAAGAAATAATAAAAGATAAGAATATGAATATAAAGTATATGGCTCAGTAGAATATCACTTTTTTTTGTTGCATAAGTATAGTACAGGAAGGCACAATTTATAATCTAATATTTCTATGTGTTTAGGGAAGGGGGTTTTGGAGGGCCAGTGTTTAAATTGTGCAGTATTTAGTAATAATAATAAGTCTGGCAGCAGCAGTTGTGATGTACGGTACATTCATGATACACACATGTACCGTACATGGGTGTGTGTGGTATAATGTACAAGACAATTAGTTCAATTTCAGCAATCCATTGTTATTTTCTACTTCAAATGGTTGTCAGAATAGTAAATATATTATTCTTAGACTTGAAGGGAAATCGTTATCATGTGCCACTTTGTCTCTCCAGTGAAGAGGTGGTCAACACAACAGCTGTCATAGCAATATGGATGAAAGCTGTGTGTAGATGTATTAAAGGCTCTTAGTTCCCCTAAAGACAATGCATGGTTAACGGCCGTTACAGAAGCATTTGGCCTCCTTTTTGCATAATAAAATATTTAAAATAAAAATTTTATTGACGTGTTGTGTGCGTGGGGGTCTGCAGGGTGAGGGGTTTCAGATGTAGTTATTGAATTTTGATGATTTTCTTGTCAATTTTTTTGTAGTTCTCTTGTCAATCTGCTCTCTGCTTTGCGATCCGAACCCAGATGACCCTCTTGTACCAGAGATTGCACACACCTACAAAGCTGACAGGGAAAAGTGAGTGTGCCATAGTGTTTGATTCCTTTGTTTTGAAACTCCAGCATACTAGTATTCCTGAATAGGGCCTACTCCTCAAACAGTTAAATGTATATTTTAATGCCAACATTTTGGTCAATAGACCTTCATTTGATACCAATGTTTGTCAACCCTGGTAAGGGTCTAGAATACCAGTGTGCTAGTTCTGTTTTTCAGGTATAGAGCAAACCTTCCATTTTGTTTTACAGGTACAACAGACTAGCAAGAGAATGGACACAGAAGTATGCAATGTGAGAATGCCTGTGAAATGAAAACACTAAAAGAAGAAACACATGTTTAATATTAACACAAGGCAAACGAACAAGAGGGGAAACATAACTACACACTCTGGTTGGAGAAGGAAGCGATAAAATAAGGGACAGTGCAACCTGGCTGCTAAGTGCCGAGCTGCTGCCATGTGCCATTCTTCATGACTTGTATGGATCAGCTGAGCAAGGCCTAAGGGACTCCTGAAAGCACTCCCTTATGGAATACTGGAACCTCCCATAGTCCAGACCACACCCTGACTTTAACTATTACTACTTCTATTGTGACTATTATTATCAGTGTTACTATTCATATTCTTATGATCACTTGTTATTATAATGATATCATTGTGTTATTCTACTGAATGCTGAAACATTGGGTTTTGAATTTGGAGGGGACTAGTTAGCAGCTTGGTTCACACTCCTTTCAAAGGTACTTTCTTTGCCCCTCTGAATGTCTTGTATTACTGTATGTTTATGTATTCTGTGGCCTTGCTGTATTATTGTAACAACCTCCTCTCAGACGTTAGAAGTGCAATTGAGTTGGAGTGCTAAGCACATAAAGGTGCATGGCTATATGCAGCAGCGTGGTTCAATGGCTCACTAAGACCCTGGAGATGGTTCTACCCAAACTCTCACACCCGGACATAATGTGAGACGATTCAGACAGTCATTCTGTATCCCCCTGAGCCAATTAATTTTATCTGTCAATGTATTTGGAAATGTCCCAAATGCAGTGACAGGTGGTCATTGGAGAGCCTGGGGAGAGGTGCTATCAAGGTGAGCTGCCCTGGGTTGGACTGGCATCTGTGCTCATGGGCAAGAGACCAGGGAGAAAGTTCTGGAACCTCCACGTTTCTCACCTGTGTCGTCTCTGTCCCTGCTTCTTGTCCTAGATCCATCCAGGGCTAGCATCTTACTTCATAAAATCCTACTGTAAGGTAGCACTTAAACCCTGGTAAAGCTCATGTCTTGAGTTTAACTACTCCCAGCCATACAGTTGAGTACACGCATAGCGTAACAGAATGTAAACTTGTGAGATTGGGATGGTTCATGAGGCTGGCGTTAGTGCAACCCTGTAAATACAGTAGCTCAGGTATATATTGAACTCACCTGTCTGAAAGGGCACTGTAGTGACCTGTGATGTGATGAAAATGACCAGATCTGTGTTGCACACTGACATGCTGCTTTAATCCAGAAGTTGTCTTGTGGAGACTTTATCTGACATGGGTCATTCATTAGCTTTCCCTACTCAACTTCTCGCCGTTATCACAGATTGTTTTACTGTACAACACATTGATGTGAATGTTTTCAAACAGTTTTTGTTCATACATGCTATTGCTTTGAATATGCCATTGGTTAAAACTGGAGTCATTTTTAATTTAGATGGGAGTTTGAAAATACGTTCTTTAATGACAACTGTTGCAGATCTATGAATGAACATGTCTTTTTTTTTTTTTTTCTCGAGTAACTTGAACTCATCTTGTTTATTGTGAAGTTTCATTAGGTGTTTCACATGTTTCCCATGCCTTTTACATCTTAACATGAGCTGTAACCTGGATTATGCCAGCTGCATATTTGTTTTAGCACATGTCTTGAGATTTTGTTCTTATCATTGGAACTTTACTTTCTCTTTATTTTTAGAGGGTCCACAATAGTGCACATAGGCAATACATTTGTAACTTAGTATTCTGCAAGCTTGATTGTAGTTTTTTTGTGTCACTAAAATGACCACCGTTGTGATTAATCTTGCATTAGTAATATCAAATTTGAAGTAAACATAATCCAGTGGAGGTGCTGGACTAGTTAGACTGCATCTGTCTTGAGCTATAAATTGTCTGTTGCCATGGAAAGGGAATAAAAAGTATTGGGGGGGGATATGAGAAATTTGGTCATCAAAACACTTAATGGATTTAGTTAAAGATCATTTAGGTTGATTGGGGTGGAAAAGAGGTTGTACTCTAGTCTACACTATACTGTAGCCTGGTTTGATTTATGAGCCCGATGCATACTGTCATTATGAATTACATTTAGAATTGGTCATGAGGCTATGATTTTGACACACTGCTTTTTCACAATTGTTCTACAATTTAGCAGCAACAAATTGAATATCCACTGACTACACTCAGTCATCTGGCAGTCAAACCATTTCTTAAAAAGACTGAGGCAGTGAGTAATGCCACTGGACAAAACTTATTTCTTCAACTTGCTTGATTTTGCTCCATATATTGCTTTGTTTAGTTATTTAGTTTTGTAATCTGTCTTCCAGTTGTCCGTTTTGTATGCAGTCAGCCTCAATCCATCAAATGTTTATTTCAGTATGACATCCTGGTTTGATCCAAAGAGATACAAACCGAATGATCTCATTGGTCCAATGGGTTCTCAATGGAGGTCATGATAGGCAGCTTGGCATGCTTTGCACTCTGGAGAACATTTTCACAACCATTTGTCAGATTTCAGGGATTTCTTTACATTTCATTTGCCTGACACCTCTGACAAAATCTTAGCCTTAACCATCATTTTGTGTATAGATACTGTAAATTGCTATCAGGGCAAGTTTCCCCTAAAGGGAAATCAATTTCATTTTATCACTAGAGACTTGCAATTAATATGTAAATGGGACAACTAATTTTTTTAATGTACAGCCTTGCTAACTTGAAATTCAGGACCAGCCTTCATAAATAAATGCATCTCAATTTTCTAGGTATGTCATTAAGACTTCCCATCCCCATAACAAATTATCTCCCCTTGCATACACATGACAGAAAATAACAATTGGGTTGTCAATTAAAAAAATAAAACTCCTTTTTGTTTTATGTTTCTGAAATTAATTCCATACTCATTTCTTGACTCATCTAAAACTATTGTAAAATATACATTACCTCATCTGTGTAGTTTTCAGTGTATATTTTGTTTATCCATGTCTGGTCTGACAGGCTGTTATCAGGGTTTTATCAACTTTGTAACAAATAATGAAATATCAGAGATTAGGGAGTTCAGGTTTCTACTCCATGGTTGCCTATACTGTGCAGACAAGACGGTTAAGAAAGAGTATGGCCAAAGAGACAACCAGCTGAAGGCCATGTTGAATTGTTAATTTTTTCAGAGACAAGTCAGTGGATTTTACAAAACACAAACAGTATGAAGACTTAGAAAATGTGCTTTGTGTTCTATGGAAAACAATGAATGATGTAGAACTGACCTTCCATGGAGTTGCATTTTCCAGAGAATGTATAGAGTTGATTATGCCTTTTTTACGATGCCTATAATTTAACACATTTGCCACTAGAAATGTGTTAAACATCCACTGAATTAGTTTGCAAGTTTACTAGATACCTACAGTAGTTGTTCATTTAGCTAACCAAACCATCAGTCCTTTCTTGCCGTTATGAAAATCAAATTCAACAATGTGAATCTTTTCAATATGACTTTCTTTCAAAACCATTTAATTCTACCGTGCAAATATACCATGCATTATAGGGAAAGAATGCACTCTAGCATGCCAATCAGAAACAAGTATTCAATAATGCCATGGTATTAAGTTAATTGAGCGAGCTGACCTGTGGCATGGCAGCAGCGGGCAATACTGAGTTTCCAGAAGTCCCACTCAGAGATGACTCTGACCCAGTGGGAGTAACATTCATGGCGAAAGTGGATCCATCCCTTTTGGTCGATCTGTTAGTTGTATCAGGCTGGGTAAAGAAGGAGTTGGGTTCTGTCAATTCAGTCAAAGTATCCAGAGAAGGACTTGTGTAGAGTTATTGCGTATCTGCTGCTCAGTGGGAGAGGACGATGCATGTTTCGAGACTCGGGATGAAAGTGGTGTTATGCTTTGCTCTCCGGAGCAGAGCACTGAAAGGAGTGATGAAGGGTGGGGTTGAGTGTTAAGGTGAATCAAGTGAAATTGGGGATCCCTGCCTTTGGTGCGACGCTGACCCGGTGCGGTGGTGAGCGTGAGACTGAGGAGAACCTGTCTGTTCTTTTAAGTTTTGATGCAGTGTTTTGATGTGCTTGCTGGATAAAGTCATGGTAGGGTATATAACATTGGAGGCTGCTGGGAGGACGGCTCATAATGATGTCTGGAATGGAGTCAATGGAATGGTATCAAACACATGGAAACCTCATCTTTGACGTGTTTGATACCATTCCATTGACTCCATTCCAGACCTTATGAGCCATCCTCCCCTCAGCAGCCTCCACTGTATTTAAGTTATCCCGTGAGAGCTTTTGTTCCGAACCCACCATGGTGTTTCATGTTCCGAGTTCATAGTTATGTTGCAGCAGTATGAAGGAGGGCGATTGCGAGGTTTGTTGGAAAAGGTGGAGCGTTTCAATTGTGGGAGTGACCATGTTGCTGGGGATCAGAAATGTCCTGTGCAAGTAAGACAGATTTACATTTCCCTGGTGAGGGCAGTGCAGAAGGTGTCATATGCTGAGGCAGTAAGGAAAGTATAGGATGGTGGGCAAAGCGTGAGGGAGCCTGAGAAGATCCCTGTGAGAAGTAGGCAAGTACAGAGTGACCTGAAAAGTTTGTGTAAGGTTGGCTTGTTGCCGTTTATTGCTATGGTTATTAATTGTACAGCAAAGATGGAAAGGAAATCCCTGAAGATTGAATTGGTTGCAGCAGCAGATACGTTTTTGGGTATCAGAGATTTTAGTGCAGAAGAACTACAGGTGGTTTGGTTTTGAGAGAAGGGGTTTCAGCCTACTAGGCTTATGGCCTGGAGTAGGTTCTGTTGGGGCCAAAGTAGCGGGAAGGTATGGTGGGATGTATTGGGGATAGTGGAATATGCACTGAGTGTACAAAACATTAGGAGAACCTGCTCTTTCCATGACATCAACTGACCAGGTAAATCCAGATGAAAGCTATGATCCCTTATTGATGTCACCTGTTAAATCCACTTCAGTCAGTGTAGTTGGAGGGGAGGAGACAGGTTAAAGAATGATTTTTAAGCCTTAAAACAATTGCGACATGGATTGTGTATGTGTGCTATTCAGAGGATGAATGGGCAAGATAAACGATGTAAGTGCCTTTGAACGGGTATGGTAGTAGGTGCCAGGCGCACCGGTTTGAGTGTGTCAAGAACTGCAACATGCATATCAAGAATGGTCCACCACCCAACTGGGGGAAGCATTGAAGTTTCCATGGGCCAGCATCCCTGTGGAACGCTTTCGACACTTTGTAGTCCATGCCTGATGAATTGAGGCTGTTCTGAGGACAAAAGGGGGTGCAACACAATATGAGGAAGGAGTTGCTAATGTTTTCTACATTCAGTGGAGACGGAGGTGCAGTATCCTTTTCTCCCCATTTCCCTTTTGCCTTTTTTTGTGAACAAATATGTTATGCACTTTCCAAACTGAAAGGCAGCAATACGCAACATAGCGTCACGTCTGCCGGAAAGCTACAGGAAGAAGATATCCAGTCTGCCTTGGTCCCTATGGCCACATTCACTTCAATCCTCCAGAAGAGGGCGCATAGTCATTGTATTTTTTCTTCATCCCTAATGGGAAGAGTGGAGGATTGGAATGTTCTCTTCATGATGTGGCAAATTGATTACCATTCTCTCAGCAGCAGGATCTTATGCTGGCTGCTCGATCGCAGATAAAAAATAATAGAGTCCCCATACATGCTAAACTTGCTAAACTTTGGGAATATACTTTTTTTTGCCCTCTATTGCAGTACAATTTTTTTTCACAGCATTGCAATCACATCTTTTTTAAATTATGGAAAGTTTGACGTATTTTAATTTTGTATTATTTATACAGCATTTATTTTTAACTTGTGTTGAAAGCTATTGTGTACGCTATATTTGAAGAAATACACTTTTAAGTCTTCAAAACATAAATAGGTCTCTTGTGCTGGGCAATGGGTTTAATACAGAGTACTGGTTACTCCACCCACTCCTTTCAATCAAACGCAATACATGGTACATGGGATACTTATTGGCTTGTAGAGAACTTTTCTACCTGTCTCAGCTAAAGTGGGGTGGGAAATACTCAGTAGGGTCTCTACTGTGACTGTGTTGTACATACCCAGCAACACTTCACCCCCCCCCCCGTAGCGTCCAATGCAAAACACCGTAATAGACTGAACATGGGATACATATTGGCTTGTAGAATCTAACCACTGCCTGCCCCTACCCTGCTGCCTGCCCCAGTCCCTCCACCAACACCAGACCTCAGTGACCAATTCACTCCTCCCACTATCAGCTTTCTGGTATGTGTTAGAAAATTGATTAAATAAATAACAGTTCTCATCAATCTACACACAATACCCGCATAATGACAAAGCAAAACTCTTTTTTCATACATTTTTGGAATTACAGAATTACCTTTTGTAAATAAGTATTCAGACCCTTTGCTATGAGACTCAAAGTTTCCATTGATTATCTTTGAGATGTTGCTGCAACTTGATTGAAGTCCACCTGTGGTAAATTCAATTGATTGGACATTATTTGGAAAGGCACACACCTGTCTATAGAAGGTCCCACAGTTGACAGTGCATGTCAGAGCAAAAACCAAGTCATGATGTCGATGGAATTGTCCATAGAGCTCCAAGACAGGATTGTGTCGAAGCACAGATCTGGGAAAGGGCACCAAAATATTTCTGCAGCATTGAAGGACCCCAAGAACACACATCATTCTTAAATGGAAGAAGTTTGGAACCACTAAGACTCTTCCTAGAGATGGCTGTCCGGCCAAACTTAGCAATCGGGGGAGAAGGACCTTGGTAGGGGGTGACCAAGAACCCGATGATCACTCAGGCAGAGCTCAGAAGTACTTTATGGTAGAGTGGCCAGACGGAAGCCACTACTCAGTTAAAGGCACATGACAGCCCGCTTGGAGTTTGCCAAAAGGCACCATAAGGACTCTCAGACCATGAGAAACAAGAATCAATCAATCAAATGTATTTATGAAGCCCTTTTCACATCAGTAGATGTCACAAAGTGCTACACAGAAATCCAGCCTAAAACCCCAAACGGCAAGCAATGCAGATGTAGAAGCACAGTGGCTAGGAAAAACTCCCGAGAAAGGCAAGAACCTAGGAAGAAACCTAGAGAGGAACCAGGCTCTGAGGGGTGGCCAGTCCTCTTCTGGCTGTGCCAGGTGGAGATTTTAAGAGTATGTGGCCATTAAGACACGATTGTTCTTAAAAATGTTCAAACGTTCAAAGATGACCAGCAGGGTTGTAGATTGTGCAACAGGTCAGTACCTCAGGAGTAAATGTCAGTTGGCTTTTCATAGCCAAGCATTCAGAGGTCGAGACAGCAGGTGCAGTATGGAGAGAGAGGGAGTTGAAAACAGCAGGTCAGGGACCTGGTAGCACGTCCGGTGAACAGATCAGGGTTCCATAGCCGCAGGCAGAACAGTTGAAAATGGAGCAGCAGCACTACCAGGTGGACTGGGACAGCCAGGATTCATCAGAACAGGTAGTCCTGAGGCATTGTCCCAAGGTTCAGATCCTCTGGGAGGGGAGGGGAGGGAGGGAGGATGAGGAGGAGAGAGAGAATTAGAGGGAGCATACTTAAATTCACACAGGACACCAGATATAACAGACTGACTGCAGCACATAGACTATTGCAGCATAGATACTGGAGGCTGAAACGTGGGGTCGGGGGACACTGTGGCCCCTTCTGACGATACCCTGGCCAGGGCCAACCAGGCAGGATGTAACCCCACCCACTTTGCCAAAGCACAGCCCCCACACAACTAGAGCAATATCAACAGACCACCAACTTACTACCCTGAGACAAGGCTGAGTATAGCCCACAATGATCTCCTCCACAGCACAAGCCCGAGGGACCGCAAAACCAGACAGGAAGATCACGTCTGTGACGCAACCCACTGAATTGATGAATCCCTCTTAGGGATGGCATGGAAGAGCACTAGTAAGCCAGTGACTCAGCCCCCATTATTGGGTCAGAGGCAGAGATTCACAGTGGAGGGGAGCTAGCCAGGCAGAGACAGCCAGGGCGGGTTGTCGCTCTAGCGCCTTGCTGTTCACCTTCACACCCCTGGGCCAGACTACACTCAATCATATGACCTACTGAAGAGATGAGTCTTCAATAAAGACTTAAAGGTTGAGACCGAGTCTGCGTCTCTCACATGGATAGGCAGACCATTCCATAAAAATTGAGCTCTATAGGAGAAAGCCCTGACTCCAGCTGTTTGCTTAAAAATTCAAAGGACAATAAGGAGGCCTGCGTCTTGTTACCATAGCGTACGTGTAGGTATGCACGGCAGGACCAAATCGGAGCGATAGGTAGGGGAAAGCCCATGTAATGCTTTGTAGTTTCGCAGTAAAACCTTGAAATCAGCCCTAGCCTTAACAGCTATGTTTAGCACTAACTGAAGTTTATTTAGTGCTTTATCCAGCTAGCCAGAGATTACAGCATTGCAGTAGTCTAATCTAGAAGTGATACAAGCATGAATGAGCTTTTCTGTATAATTTTTGGACAAAAAGTTTCAGATTGTCTCCGGTCTGATGACTTGAATGCCAAGTGTCACATCTGGAGGAAACCTGGCAGCATCCCTACGGTGAAGCATGGTGGTGGCAGCATCATACTGTGGGGATGTTTTTCAGCGGCAGGGACTGGCAGACTAGTCAGGATTGTGGGAAAGATGAACGGAGAAAAGTACAGAGAGATCCTTGATGAAAACCTGCTCCAGGGCGCACAAGACCTCAGACTGCGGCTAAGGTTCACCTTCCAGGGTGAACAGGAGTGGCTTTGGGACCAGTCTCTGAATGTCCATGAGTGGCCCATTCAGAGCCGTGACTTGAACCCGATCGAACATCTCTGGAGAGACCTGAAATAGCTGTTCAGCAACGCTCCCCATCCAACCTGACAGAGCTTGAGAGGATCTGTAGAGAAGAATGGGAGAAACTCCTCAAATACAGGTGTGTGAAGCTTGTAGTGTCATACCCAAGAAAACTCGAGGCTGTAATTGCTGTCAGTGATTCAACAAAGTACTAAGTAAAGGATCTGAATACTTATGTAAATGTAATTTTTCAGTTTTATTTTGTATAAATTTGCTAACATTTCTAAACCAGTTTTTGCTTTGTCATTATGGAGTATAGTGTTAAGTTTGATGACAGGGGGACAATTTAATACATTTTAGAATAAGGCTGTAACGTAACAAAATGTAGAAACAAGTCAATGGGTCTGAATACTTTCCAAATGCACTGTATAAACCAATAGCAACATGATTTTACTAGACTACTGCCTAAAAATGACTTTTTGTCAGGCTAAGCGATTGACCTGATGCATTTTTTTTAATGTGTAAACATGCACCCATTACCATCACCATTAGGTTAATGTACTGTTGTGTTTAATATCAGTTGTAAAGACAAAACACTAATATTTTTTTGCTTACCCTGTTTGCTTCCAGTGTGAAATTAAATGTACACAAAGACATACCCAATGATGGACTGGCATACCTTTCAACCACCTAGATTAATGTATTGTTTTGGAATGACTATAATGTATAGGACTAAATGCATATGTCTATAACACAGTCCCCCTCCAAAACTACACATATTTGGTAAGTAGAGACCCTACTGAGTATTTCCCACCCCACTTTAGCTGAGACAGGTAGAACAGTTTGCTCTCTACAAGCCAAAATGTATCCCATGTACAGTCTATTACAGTATATTGCATTGGGTGCTATTGAGTGGGCTGAGGAAGTGCTGCTGCGTATGTAGGACACAGTCCGCCTCCAAAACCACACATATTTGGTTAGTAGAGACCCTACTGAGTATTTCCGACCTCAATTTAGCTGAACCAGGAATAATTGTTTTCTCTCTACAGCCAAATATTCTCAACATATCAGTGTTAACATTGCATTATTTCATTCATTACTGGGGGTAGAAAAATGTTGTTGTTTTTTTAAACCATATTTTTTATTACATTTTTTATTTTAATATATTTGAATGAGTTATCTACATTGCAATGTTTTGAAATGTGGGCTTTTATTTGGAAGCTTTCTTCATTACCGTACGAGTGACATCATCGTTTGTGCTGCTGGAAGGCGAACTTCCTGTGTGTTGAGATCTCAATCAGAAGTCAATTCGATTCGGTTTTACCGCCTCTCCTCCGAGAGTAGGACGGGCTTATCACGGCAATACACAACTGTTTCCGTGACTGAACGATGGCAGTGAACCTAAGCAAAAACGGCATTGCCCTGACAAATGCCTACAAGGAGGTGGTAGATGAGAAATCCAACACCAATTGGTAAGGACGGTAGCATCGTAGGAAAGCTCGCTAACGTTATCAAGCTATCTAATTGCATCGCCATAAAATGGTGCATCCGCTATTTTTAGTTAGCTAGCTACGTTAGCTCCTTGGTTAACAGCATTTAATTTCTCTTGTCTATCATGTAAGTTAGTTATCTGGCTTGCTTGTTGTGCAATAACGTATTTTGTATCAACGAAACAGTATAATTATTATTGCCATGTTCGCACAGTAGCCAATTATACAAATCGGATGACCATGTCATGTTGTCTGCCAATTTCCTTAGCGTTTTAGCTTGCTAGTTAGCTAAGTAAGGATGATGCTAGATAACATTAGTAGCTACGTCAGCGGTTTGTGGTTTTTATTTTGTTGATTTCTTAGGTTGTCACAATGCCTAAATATTGCATGCACCTAACGTTAACAAGCTAATTTTAGCTAAAGAAAAGTACTTGGAGCAAATGATTTTACTCGTCATTTGAGGTTCAAATGAAACCTGTTGGTGGAAGTGTTTAAAGATCAAGATGACCTGAATTAATTAATTAACCTGGTTTACCTCTCAAGAGGTTTATCAAACCCAGAGGGTTTCATTCTTAGCACACTTCCTATTGCTGAATGGGGACCAGACTCTCAAGTGTTTTTTTTAAACATATAATTACATAGTTCACTATTACAGGATCTCAGTTGCTCACGTTAATGGTCTGCTCCAAAGTTATGCAGTTCAACCCAGTGTCATGTTTTTGTTTGAGCAGGGCACATCACCTAAACAGGATGCTATTCTGCAATAACTTTTTAAGCAGTGGCTAAGTGTTACATGGATGTGAACAATGATGTTGACAGTGTGGTAGCCTAATAAGCAGTGTAAACAACAATCTACTATTTGCAATGCTAGTGTGATCCTGTAACCTGGCATTCTTCTCTGCAGGGCATTGTACACCTACGAGGGGAACACTAATGATATCCGATTGGCAGAGAAGGGAGGTGAGTGTGGTACACAGGAACTTAGAAAGGCTCCAACATTTAAATGTTTTCCGTTTGGAATCGAGTCTGCAATGTTGTCTAAGATTATCATCACCTTAACTTATGGTGTGCTACTGAATTGCTCTCAAAGCACAGTAAGGCAATTTAAAAGATGAAAGCAAAGGTAGTAAGTAGTTTGCAGTAGGTGCGTCTTTTATTGTTTCAATAAGAACAACTTTTATATGTGAAAAGATAGGTAGCAACCAAAGCATGTATAATGCAGGAAGAATCTTACAGCACATACCCTGTCAAAAACGGAACATGTTGAAAGTGCCTACGGGCATTATTGTCTGCCATGTAGCCATATTGTATACAAAATGTAAGCTTCACACAGTAATGCACATTACTTTGCATAGAACATACTTTCTACAATGTGACAACATTATGATACTGTTTCAGATGGTGGACTGGAGGAACTGGTGGAGGAACTTAGCAGCGGGAAAATTATGTACGCGTTCTGTCGTGTCCAGGACCCAAACTCTGGCCTGTGCAAATACGTCCTCATCAACTGGGTGAGTGCTGTGCTACGCTCCCTTTTCTTCTGAAGGTGGCACTCCTCTGTATTTTGAAATTTAAATTGAATAATGCTCATGACTATTTGTGTTTCAGACTGGAGAAGGTGTGAAAGATGCCCGGAAAGGACTATGTGCCAATCATGTCAGCTCCATGGCAAATTTTCTCAAGGTATTTCATTTGGCATGTTATAGACATTTTCTCCACACAGACAACTTGTGTTTAGCTAAGGAAGAAAATCCACTGGATGCAACTTTTTGTGTGTACACTTGTAACACTGGCCTCAACAGGATATGAAATGTATAGCTATTTCAGGAAAGGAATAGACACCTCTGTAAGTGCCTGTAATAGCATGTTGGTGTTTAAGATAGGTCGGTCAAAGTTAATGCGTGACATGTTTATTGGCACATTTTTTGACTGCGTTAAGCTATTAAAACATTCTGATGTAGATCATTTTGTGTTTCCGTCTCTGACAATTAAGGCGTAGTATACACTGTTTTTTAAATGGATAAAGGCCCAAATCGCTATGGCCGAAATTGAGCAAATCCAAACATTTTGATTATCGCGATTAATGCCATTAACTCAATTATTTTAATCGTTTGACAGCCCTAGTTTGAGTTAAGCAGCAGCAGTTGGAGGCTGCTTTGGGTGAAGTTGTGGTTTCTAAATCGGCGCTTGAAGTAGTCCCAGTTATCGGTTGTTATCATGAAAGTCACCTTGCTAACTGCATGTCAACAAAATCTATGGGTGGTGGCTGTCAGAAATCAAATATCCCTCATATGGACAGCCCTTTCATGGCCTTATCTGGAATTTGTGATGCGTGTTATTTGTACCTAAAATGTCTGCTGTAATTCCAGGGCGCCCATGTCACAATAAATGCCCGTGCAGAGGAGGATGTGGAACCTGAGGCTATTATGCAAAAGGTGGGCAAGGCCTCGGGGGCCAACTACAGCTTCCACAAAGAGTCCAACAAGTTCCGAGACGCTGGTCCCCAGGGACCTGTGGTATGTACCAAATACAGCATCTTATCCTTTTAGAGATTAAAACATTTTAGTTGTGGCATTATGAGCTTGTTTCCTCATTTTATCAGGATCTGTGCATACATTATGTTGGAAAGTGAGGCAAGTTGTGTTGTGGTCGAATGATATGCTCTCATATAGCTAATTTGTTTCGGTAATAACTTCTCTGCCTGTGGACGTTTTGGTTACATTTACTGCACAAGCCTGCGGAGGAACAGCCTCTGGTAAGACACGTGGCGGGGGCCTATGTGTATATGTAAACAACAGCTGGTGCACGATATCTAAGGAAGTCTCTAGGTTTTGCCTGCCTGAGGTAGAGTATCTCATGATAAGCTGTAGACCACTATATCTACCTAGAGTTTTCATCTGTATTTTTCGTAGCTGTCTACATACCACCACAGACCGATGCTGGCACTAAAACCGCGCTCAATGAGCGATATACCTCCATAAGTAAACAGGAAAACGCTCATCCAGAGGCGGTGCTTCTCGTGGCCGGGGACTTCAATGCAGGGAAACTTAAATCAGTTTTACCTAATTTCTATCAGCGTGTTAAATGTGCAACCCAGAGGGAAAAAAATTCTAGACCACCTTTACTCCACACACAGAGACGTGTACAAAGCTCTCCCTCGTCCTCTATTTGGCAAATCTGACCATAATTCTATCCTCCTGATTCCTACTTACAAGCAAAAATGTAATCAGGAAGCACCATTGACTCTGTCTATACATTTTTTTTAAGTGTTCAGATGAAGCAGATGCTAAACTACAGGAATGTTTTGCTAGCACAGACTGGAATATGTTCCGGGATTCTTCCGAAGGCATTGGAGTACACCACATCAGTCACTGGCTTTATCAATAAGTGCATCGAGGACTTCGTCCCCACAGTGATTGTACGTACATACCCCAACCAGAAGCCATGAATTACAGGCAACATTCACACTGAGCTAAAGGGTAGAGCTGATGCTTTCAAGGAGTGAGACTTTAACCTGGAAGCTTATAAGAAAACCCGCTATGCCCTCCTCCGAACCATCAAACAGGCAATAACGTCGTCAATATAAAAGGTAAACAAGAAAGGCACTCTCTCTGGTCGCGCGCTTGAAAAAGCTCTGTGACACGGCAGGGTCAACTCATTCAGACTGCTCCTACTCCCTCATTTTTCAGAATACAAGCCTGAAACGATTTCTAAAGACTGTTGACATCTAGTGGAAGGCATAGGAACTGCAATTTGTCCTAAGTCAATGGATACTGTAATGGCATTGAGTAGAAAACTACAACACCAACAACAACAAAGTCCTACTTCCCGAATGGATTTTTCTCAGGTTTTCGTCTGCCAAATTAGTACTGTTATACTCACAGACATTATTTTAACAGTTTTGGAAACTTTAGAGTGTTGTCTATCCACATCTACTAATTATATGCATATCCTATCTTCTGGGCCTGAGTAGAAGGCAGTTTAATTTCGGCATGCTTTTCATCCAAAATTCAAAATGCTGCCCCTACCCTAGAGAAGTTAAAGCTTGGTCGTAACTGGGTCTTCCAAATGGACAATTACCCTAAGCATACTTTCAAAGTTGTGGCAAAATGGCTTAAGGACAACAAAGTATTGGAGTGGCCTTCACAAAGCCCTGACCTCAATCCTATAGAAAATGTATTTGCACAACTGAAAAAGCGTGTGTGAGCAAGGAGGCCTAAAAACCTGACTCAGTTACACCAGCTCTGTCAGGAGGAATGGGCCAAAATTCACCCAACTTATTGTGGGAAGCTGTTGGAAGGCTACCCAAAATGTTTGACCCAAGTTAAACAATTTAAGGCAATGCTACCAAATACTAATTGAGTGTATGTAAACTTCTGACACACTGGGAATGTGATGAAAGAAAGAAATAATTATTTCTACTATTATTCTGACATTTCACATTCTTAAAATAAAGTGGTGATCCTGACTGACCTAGGACAGGGAACTTTTACTAGCTTTAAATGTCAGGAATTGTGAACAACTGAGTTTAAATGTATTTGGCTAAGGTGTATGTAAACTTCCGACTTCAACTATATTTGAGAATGCTATTCACTGACTACAACTCAGTGTTCAACACCATAGTGCCCTCAAAGCTAATCACTAAGCTTAGGACCCTGGGTCTAAACACCTCCGTTTGCAACTGGTTCCTGGACTTTCTGACGGACTGCCCCCGGGTGGTAAGGCACAACCACCATGCTGATCCTCAACACTGGGGCCCCTCAGGGGTGCGTGCTCAGCCCCCTCCTGTACTCCCTGTTCACTCATGACTGCACAGCCAGCCCCGACTCCAACACCGTCATTAAGTTTGCTGATGACACAACAGTGGTAGGCCTGATCACCGACAATTATAAGACTGCCTACAGGGAGGTGGTCAGAGACCTGACCATGTTGTGAAAGGACAACCTCTCCCTCAACGTGATCAAGACAAAGGAGATGATTGTGGACTACAGGAATAGGAGGACTGAGCACGCCTCCATTCTCATCGACGGGGTTGTAGTGGAGCAGGTTGAGAGCTTCAAGTTCCTTGGCATCCACATTGCCAACAAACTAACATGATCCAAGTACACCAAGACAGTCGTGAAAAGGGCATGTCAACTTATTCCCCCTCAGGAGACTGAAAAGATTTGGCGCAGGTCCTCAGATCCTCAAAAGGTTCTACAGCTGCACCATCAAGAGCATCCTGACGGGTTGTATCACTGCTTGGTATGGCAACTGCTCGGCCTCCGACCGCAAGGCACTACGCAGGGTAGTGCATACGGCTCAGTATACCACCGGGGCCAACCCTCCTGCCATCCAGGACCTCTATACCAGGCGGTGTCAGAGGAAGGCCCTAAAAATTCAGACTCCAGGCACCCTAGTCATACTGTTCTCTCCTACCGCATGGCAAGCTGTACCTTTAGCGCCAAGTCTAGGTCCAAGAGGCTTCTAAACAGCTTCTACCCTCCTCCCCCTTCTACGATGTTGCTACTCTCTTATTATCTATGCATAGTCGTTTTAATAACTCTACCTACATGTACATATTATCTAAATTACAACAACGCCGGTGCCCCTGCATAATGGCTCTGTACTGGTACCCCCTGTATATAGCCCCACTATCGTTATTTACTGCTGTTCCTTTATTTGTTATTCTCATCTTACTTTTTATTTTTTTATTTAACTGCATTGTTGTTTAATGGCTTGTAAGTATGCATTTCACTGTTGTATTCAGCGCATATGACAAATAAAATCTGATTTGATGAGTTTTTTTTAGTGTGAGTTTCCAATATGTTGGTTGTTGTGATGGTGCAGCTGGTTGTTTACAATGACTCGTCTGCAGTAGAATTCAGGCGTTTAGTTGGGGCTCATGATTGGTGGCCAGGGCCAGAGCCAGAGAAACCAGGCCAGACAAGGCAGGTTGTTTAAAGCCTGTTAACTCCCCCATAATAAACCAACATGCTGCGTCAGTATTGGATCTGGGTAGGGGTTGGTGTCCAGGAGTGACAACTTGTTTGGAGCATAGGAAATTTTTGTTGTTCTCTAACACATTTTGTTATGACAGGGCTCTGTCTATCAGAAGACCAACGCTATGTCTGAAATCAAACGCACCAATAAAGACAACTTCTGGGCGCAGGCAGAGGTAAGCCAGCTTCAACACCTTTCTTCCACTACAGGGACTCACTGATCCTCTACAGACTGGTTATATTTGTTTGATCATAGCTCAGCGTGTTCTGGTGTCATGCGGCCGTTATGACACATTTTACATTACCCTAACCTTTGTGCTCATTGCCCGTGTGTCTGTCTCAGAAAGATGAGGAGAAGCGGCGACAGGAGGAGCGCTGCAAGGCAGACGAGGAGCGCCAGAAGCTGGAGAAAGACAGGAAGGATCGAGAGGCCAAGGAGGCAACTCTCAGAGAGAAGAGAGACAAGGAAAGGGCCTCTATGATCGACCAGCAGAAGTGAGTAAAACTGTGGTTAACCAACAGCTAAGTGAACTATATAGCTGACCTTATTGACAGACTGGTTTGCATTGTCTACTTCCTTCTTTTAACAACCATTTGTTTAACAGGAAGTACCAGCAGCAGCAGGAAGCTGAGAGCAGAGAAGATGAGAAACAACAATGGGTGAGTTTTTTTTTCTTCTGCTGGCTTACAGCAGGACAGGCCTGCAGTTTGATGAGAATCAGTTCAAACCAGTTCTGTTATGTTTAACTGGTAGTTTATCCTCATGTGGGAGGCAGTAGGTCAGTCTGCAACATGCACCCCACCTCAATTATGTTTTTAAATGTCAAAGCACAAATTTAGGACATAAGATTAGCACAAGAACAAACTAAACAGAACCATTAGGTGTAGCCTCTGAGGTAGTGTTCAATTATGTGTGATGCACCATCAGGAGGAGCAGGAGAAGGACTTCCAGGCAACTCAGAAGAAAGGGATGAAGCGTGGTGAATCTGTGGAGAAAGCCAATGTGAGTTAAATGTGATTGTCCAAATTCTCCCTATACACTGACTCAGAACTGCTTCCCTTTTCAATGACTCAATCAAACCTGTTCTTTGCTTGAATCCAAAGTCTCCACAGTTTAACTTAGTAATTTTCCTGTCTGTACATTCTTTGTATCTTCATTTTCTTTAGACATAATAAAGAAATTGTACATGTTTTTTCATACTGTAGATCAGGGGTAAGCAACTAGTTTTAGCCGGGGGCTGAGTTTTGTTTGAGGGAATGATTTGGGGGATGGAAAATAATTTGTATAAGAATTTGGACACTGCACATTGATCACAACTAAGACCAACAAGATTGTATTTCAAATCAAAGTTTATTTGTCACGTGTGCCGAATACAACGGGTGTACAGTGAAATGCTTACTTACAGCCTCTAACCAACAGTGCAAAAAAGGTATTAGGTGAACAATGGATAAGTAAAAAAATAACACCACAGTAAAGACAGTGAAAAATAAGTTGCAAGTCTATATACAGTAGTGAGGCTATAACAGTAGCGAGGCTACATACAGGCACCAGTTAGTCGGGCTGATTGAGGGAGTATGTACATGTAGATATGGTTAAGGTGACTATGCATATATGATCAAGAGAGAGTAGCAGCAGCGTAAAAGAGTGGTTGGGGGGCATTGGCACACAATGTAAATAGTCCGGGTAGCCATTTGATTACCTGTTCAGGAATATTTTGGTTTGGGGGTAAAAACTGTTGAGAAGCCTTTTTGTTTTAGACTTGGCACTCGGGTACCACTTGCAATGCGGTAGTAGATAGAACAGTCTTTGACTGGGTTGGTTGAGTTCTATGACAATTTTTAGGGCATTCCTCTGACACCGCCTGGCGTAGAGGTCCTAGATGGCAGGCAGCTTAGCCCATGTGATGTACTGGGCCGTACACACTACCCTCTAGTGCCTTGCGGTCGGAGGCCGAGCAATTGCCGTACCAGGCAGGGATGCAACCAGTCAGGATTCTCTCGATGTTGCAGCTGTAGAACCTTTTGAGGATCTGAGGACCCATGCCAAATCTTTTTAGTTTCCTGAGGGGGAATAAGCTTTGTCGTGCCCTCTTCACAATCGTCTTGGTGTGTTTGGACCATTCTAGTTCGTTGATGTGGACACCAAGGAACTTGAAGCTCTCAACCTGCTCTACTACAGCCCTGTCGATGAGAATGGGGTCGTGCTCAGTCCTCCTTTTCCTGTAGTCCACAATCATCTCCTTAGTCTTGGTTATGTTGAGGGATAGGTGATTATTCTGGCATCACCCAGCCAGATCTCTGACCACCTCCCTGTAGGCTGTCTAGTCATTGTTGAACAGGTGAACAGGGAGTACAGGAGGGGACTGAGCACACACCCCTGGGGAGCTCCAGTGTTGAGGATCAGCGTGGCTGATGTGTTGCTACCTACCCTCACCACCTGGGGGTGGCCCATCAGGAAGTCCAGGATACAGTTACAGAGGGAGGTGTTTAGTCCCAGGATCCTTAGCTTAGTGATGAGCTTTGATGGCACTATGTTGTTGAACGCTGAGCTGTATTCAATGAATAGCATTCTCACATAAGTGTTCCTTTTGTCCAGGTTTGAAAGGGTAGTGTGGAGTGCAATAGAGATTGCATCATCTGTTGATCTGTTTGGGCGGTATGCAAATTGGGGTGGGTCTCGGATTTCTGTGATAATGGTGTTAATGTGAGCCATGACCAGCCTTTCAAAGCACTTCATGGCTACAGACATGAGTGCTATGGGTCTGTAGTCATTTAGGCAGGTTGCCTTTGTGTTCTTGGGCACAGGGACTATGGTGGTCTGCTTGAAACATGTTGGTATTACAGGCTCAATCAGGGACATGTTGAAAATGTCAGTGAAGACACCTGCCAATTGGTCAGCACATGCCCGGAGCACACGTCCTGGTAATCCATCTGGCCCTGCATCCTTGTGAATGTTGACCTGTTTTAAAGGTCTTACTCACGTCGGCTATGGAGAGTGTGATCACACAGTCGTCCGGAACAGCTGATGCTCTCATGCATGCCTCAGTGCTGCTTGCCTCGAAGCGAGCAAAGAAGTGATTTAGCTCGTCTGGTAGGCTCATGTCACTGGGCAGCTCGAACTGTGCTTCCCTTTGTAGTCTGTAATTGTTTGCAAGCCCTGCCACATAAGACGAGCGTTGGAGCCAGTGTAGTATGATTCAATCTTAGCCCTGTATTGACTCTTTGCCTGTTTGAATGTTCATTGGAGGGCATTGCCCCTTGAAACGGGCAGCTCTGCCCTTTAGCTCAATGTTGCCTGTAATCCATGGCTTCTGGTTGGGGTATGTACGTACAGTCACTGTTGGGACGACGTCCTCGATGCACTTATTGATAAAGCCAGTGACTGATGTGGTGTACTCCTCAATGCCATCGGAACATGTTCTAGTCTGTGATAGCAAAATAGTCCCGTAGTTTCGCATCTGCTTCATCTGAGCACTTTTTTTATAGAACGAGTGCTTCCTGGTGCTTCCTGCTTTTGTTATTTGAAAATAACATTTAAATAACAGACACTGCATGACCAGAAGTGTGTGGACATCTGCTCGTCGAACATCTCATTCCAAAATCATGGGCATTAATATGGAGTTGGTCCACCACTTTGCTGCTATAACAGCCTCCACTCTTCTGGGAAGACTTTCCACTAGATTTTAGAACATTGCTGCAGGGAGTTAGTGAGGTCAGGCACTTATGCTTTATATACCTGTCAGCAATGGGTGTGGCTGAAATAGCCGAATCCACTTATTTGAACGGGTGTCCATATACTTTTGTGTGTGTATATCACACACACAAATCAGATTACTTCGAGGTAGAAAGGAGTTGGAGCACTCAACAAAAAAAGCAGGATTTGATTTAATTTAGCTCCCTCTAATCCATTGTGCAGGATGTGAACAGGTGACTGAGGTCAAGCTGACGTCATCCTCAGAGTGATCTAACCTTTGCGCTTAGCTCCTATTTATAGCCTAGCGGCCCATTGAGACAATAATGTAAGAAAATAATGATGAAGCTTTGGATTTACCACCTGTTCCCAGGTGGTAAACGTTTTATTATTGGCTGACCAATACTTAAGTTTTTTTACCACCCGAGAACAGGGAAAGAATATAAAATCCAGAGCGTCATTAATTGTAGCACAACAAATGTTTTATACATGCTCAAATGCATCTGCGGTGCTGCTTATATTGGTCAAATTATACGAGCATTAAAACTCTGCATTGCAGAACACAAGGCTGACAATAGGCCGGCCCTCCATGTACTGAGTCTTACACCCCTGGGCTTAACAATGAGTTTTCACTGTCCTCGTTTCCGTAATGTTCTTGCTTAGATTTTTGGTGTCGCTGTGTTTCCGGATTCACAAACAAATATAAATGTATATTTTGACATGGCCTATTTATTAACGAGACACACTATTTCTCTTATTATTTGTAGTTTTTTTTTGTGCTACAATTTGCCATTTACCTTATGTTTCAATTATAATTTTCTTACGTTGTTGTGTCTCAATGGGCCACCAGGCTATAAATGGTCAGGCCACTCTGATGAAGACTTCAGCTTGACCTCTGTCAGTCACCTGTTTGCGTCCTGTACAACGGATTAAAGAGAGCTAAAATATATAAATCTTGTGCTCCAACTAATTTCTACCTAGAATTTTGGATGTTTTTCTTGGTAAGAACGTCTCATGATTTTTGTTGTTGAGCACCCCTCCTTTCCTTTGTTTGCTGAAGCGTGAAAGCCCACCTGAACAAATCTTTGCCTGAATTCCGGGCCAGGTTTTGCTTACCCCTGCTGTAGATTATGCCATTTTGCTTATCAGCAGTGAATTTCACTGGGGTGTTAAACTACTAAGAGTTCTGAGCTGAGAAGGTAAAAATCCCATGAGCCCCTGAGTGATGCAATTAACCCTGGGGTTGGGTTAAATGCCGGAGACACATTTCAGTTGAATGCATTCAGTTGTACAGCTGACTAGGTATCCCCCTTTCCCTTCCCTTTCTATAGCTCTACAGTGGCCAGTGTGCATGTCTGACTCTCACTGTGTGTTTCAGGAGGCAGCCAATCTGATCTCACAGCGCTCTATGAACCCCAGAGAGATGTTCAAGCAGAAAGAGAAGGGCATGGACACCCCTGCCCACACCACTTCCAGCCCCCAGCCAGGTAGGCTACTAATTCAATACAACTGTTTGCTATTAATATGCCAAGTGTAGTTCCTAATGAGGATTTTAGATTATTCTGTAAAATGTTTCTGCCATGGGTGTTTCATAAATGTACCTGCGAGCTATCTGTCAGGTGTGGGGAAGATCAGGGGATTGTCTGGGCCATGTTGAAACATGCAGGAGGAGATTTTTATTGCATTACTCTGCCTTCATCAGCTTTAACTCATTGTCAGACAGACTGTCTCGTATCACATCTTGTCTCTAGACCACATCTGCTTTGTGTTGTCTACTCTGCTGGGTAACCTCTCCGGCCAATGTGTATGTCTGTCTGTCTGCTCTGGTGTGTGTTTCTCAGGGCGTTTGCAAAGCCCTTTTCTCTCTAAGCAACCATGTGAGCCTGAGCCATCCCGCTCGCCCCTGCGCCAAGCCTCCCCACTTTCTGCAGGCTCTGCCTCTCCTGTCCCTGCTGCAGGTCTGAGCTCACTCATACCACTGACACAAACTGACCCTGCCCTATCTCACACACACAGACAGAGAGAGAGAAATACTTCACACATGGGTGACTGTGTGACATACAAGAGATGTTTCGGTCCAATCTTTACCTGATGCTGCTCCCTTTCAATCAATCAGTCCAAATTATTGACCTAATGCTACTCCATTTGCTCTCTTGTTACTGCAATTTAACATCACTCATCATGCCCACATTAGATCACTGTAGCCAAGGCTTCCCGAGCATCGTATTGCTAGCTGTGCCACTAGAGATTCTGGGTTCAAGTCCAGGCTCTGTCCCAGCCGGCCGCGACCGGGAGACCCATGGGGTGGCGCACAATTGGCCCAGCGTCATCCGGGTTAGGGGAGGGTTTGGCAGGCAAGGATGTCCTTGTCCCATCGCGCTAGCGACTCCTGTGGTGGCCCATGTGCAGTGCACGGCCCAAAAGGTATATCTCACTGGTCATCCCCAAAGCCAACACCTCCTTTCAGTTGCCAGCCAGCCTCTCCTTCCAGTTATCTGCTGCCAATGATTGGAACGAGTTGCAAAAGTTGCTGAAGCTGGAGACTTATATTTCCCTCACTAACTTTGAACATCAGCTATCTGAGCAGCTGTACGTATCCCATCTGTAAATAGCCCACCCAATCTACCTACCTCATCCCCATATTGTTTTTATTTACTTTTGATATTTTGCACACCAGTATTTCTACTTCCACATCATCATCTGCACAGCTATCACTCCAGTGTTAAATTGTAATTACTTCGCTATTATTTATTGCCTTACCACCTCATGCCATTTGCACACACTGTATATAGACTTTATTTTTTTCCCCATTGTGTTACTGACTGTACGCTTGTTCATTCCATGTGTAACTGTGTTGTTCTTGTCGTACTGCTTTGCTTTATCTTGGCCAGGTTGCAGTTGTAAATGAACTTGTTCTCAACTAGCCTACCTGGTTAAATAAAGGTGAAATAAATAAAAAAATTAACACCGAATGGTTAAGGTTTAGAATAGGCTTAGAACAAAAATATTAAGCAACTTTCTATCACTGGATTTGAACATGCAACCAATGGAATCAGAGGCAGATGCACCCTAGCAAAACCGAAACCTATTTGAAGGTAACAGTGCTCACTGTTGCCCACAGTGGCTGGTTTCCACGTCATCTCCTGACGTCCTCAGCCATGGATGAATGTTGACTTCTGACTTGTATCACGGGTGACCTGGCTGATATATTCAGTTTCTGAATATTTCTGAGTGCATGCCTTAGTATATGTGTACATTTGTGGCCATCTGTGTGTATCTGTGCTCCTATATCATGTGTGTGTGTGTGTATATCTTAATAAGAACCCAGTGTGGATGAGCTCGTTGTGGATGAGTCATCCCAGTCTGAGTGCTTGGATGAGCAGGATGCAACCCCTGTTCAGGATGCAGTCCCTGAGGAACAGTGGCAAGATGAAGGTGGGCCCTACTCCAAATGCACCTCAGTCTGAACACAGAACAGTCATCTCATCTGTGAATCATCATGACCATTTCTCTGGACACATTTCTAAGTTACTTTGTATTCTGGATCCCTGCTGCTGCTGCCACCTGTTGGTGGAGGGAGATGGTCTTTAAAAAAATACAATTGACCTTTTCCCCTTTTCAGTGAAGGCACCAGCTCCTCCCACTCAGCACAACCATCCCACAGAGCCAGCCCAAAATGATCTCTATGAGGAGCCCCCACAGGTGAATATTTGTCATGGCACATGTGAGAATCATTCCGCAAGGGTGAGGATTTAATTATAAACGGCGACAACATACGTTTTGTAATCTGAAAATACCTTCTCATTATTCAAATGCCATTCATGTCAAAAGAAGATGTAATGGGTAATATTTGCAGTTGAACGTAACACTTGAAGGGCATTCTCAGAGGTACAGCACCCCTTGTTGTTCCCTCAGGTGGAAGAGAACACATTTGAGGTGCCTGCAGGGGAGAAGACGGACCGAGGTGTCTGTGCCAGGGCTCTATACGACTACCAGGCTGGTAAGCATCATCACAGCCCACACAAAAATTTCAGCTGACACTCGGGCCACTGAACTGGTTCTGTATGTGACAAATGTGTAGTAACCGTGACGTTTTGCCCCAAAGCGGAGAATCGATATGGGTGGAACTGGCAGTCTGTGAGGGAATAGACACCGTCAAATAATACCATAAGTATATCTGAATGGGCATAGTGACCTGAGGTATTGCTCCTCTTTTCATTCCACAGCTGATGACACAGAGATCTCCTTCGATCCTGATGACATCATCACTGGCATCGAGATGATTGACGAGGGCTGGTGGCGGGGCTACAGCCCAGACGGGCATTTTGGAATGTTCCCAGCCAATTACGTGGAGGTTATTTAGGTCCATACCTCGCCCACTCACTAGATCAGCATATTGGAGGCAGAATAGAAAAGATCCCCCCCCCCCAGAATAATTTGGCAGTAGGAAAACTGCTTGGTCCAGAACACAGCAGGTCAGAAGTAACTCAACAGTGAACCCTTTAGAATAGTTTGCTGAACTGTATCTGCCACATTATGGACCAATATATGAACAATAACCATGGGACCAGGGGTCGCGCAAATCTATCCCTGTTGAAGGAAGCAATTCAATTATGTTGTTGATGTTGTGAGCCATTAGATGGCATAGTTTAGGTTTTGATGAAAACCCATATACTGGCCAACCCCAAACTGAATCTCTTACCTTCTAATGTGATGCAGTAAATTGTCAGGCTTTTTAGATTTTTCAATTCAAGTTTCCATTGCGAACATTAATAGCACTTGTAGATCACATTCCTTAAAAAGTGAATCCGGTTTTGTTCCAGATATACTATTTTTGTTATTTGTAGCATTCACTCCTGTTGGGTTCAGGATAATATTTCATAGCTCACATAATGGTACCAACTATGATCTTTGGCCTTTTTTTGCCTTTTCCTCAGACTAATATTTTATGTGAGTATTTCTTTGTCAGAAATGATTTTGCTTGAAAGGAATCCTGTGTGAATACTGTTGGTATTGCAGTGGAATTGAATATTAGAAAACCAAAAGGTTCTATATTTGCTATGCTCTCTGGGTGGCTGAACTTGAGGGAAAATAGGGGTGTAAATAATGACAATCATATTCTTGTGACATACTTGTATTTGTATTTTTTTACTACAGCTGAAGTCCATAAGTTTACATACACTTAGGTTGGACTCATTAAAACACAGTTTTGGCAAGTCGGTTAGGACATCTATTTTGTGCATGACACAAGTCATTTTTCCAACAATTGTTTAGACAGATTATTTCACATATAATTCACTGTATTACAATTCCAGTGGGGCAGAAGTTTACATACACTAAGTTGACTGCCTTTTAAACGCCTTGGAAAATTCCAGAAAATGATGTCATGGCTTTAGAAGCTTCTGATAGGCTAATTGACATAATTTGAGTCAATTGGAGGTGTACCTGTGGATGTATTTCAAGACCTTTCTTCAAACTCTGTGCCTCTTTGATTGACATCATGGGAAAATCAAAAGAAATCAGCCAAGAACTCAAACTTGTAGACCTCCAAGTCTGGTTCATCCTTGGGAGCAATTTCCAAACGCCTGAAGGTACCAAGTTCATCTGTACAAACAATAGTATGCAAGTATAAACACCATGGGACCATGCAGCCGTCATACCGCTCAGGAAGGAGACGTGTTCTTTCTCTTAGTGATGAATGCACTTTGGTGCAAAAAGTGCAAATCAATCCCAGAACAACAGCAAAGGACCTTGTGAAGATGCTGGAGGAAACGGGTACAAACTTATCTATATCCACAGTCAAATGAGTCCTATATCGACATAACCTGAAAGGCCGCTCAGCAAGGAAGACGCCACTGCTCCAAAACCACCATAAAAAAGCCAGACTACGGTTTGCAACTGCACATGGGGACAAAGATTGTACTTTTTGTCATCTGGTCTGATGAAACATAAATAGAACAGTTTGGCCATAATGACCATCGTTATGTTTGGAGGAAGGGGGATGCTTGCAAGCCGAAGAACACCATCCCAACTGTGACGCACGGGGGTGGCAGCATCATGTTGTGCGGGTGCTTTGCTGCAGGAGGGACTGGTGCACTTCACAAAATGGATGGCATCATGAGAAAGAAATTATGTGGATATATTGAAGCAACATCTCAAGGCATCAGTTAAAGCTTGGTCGCAAATGGGTCTTCCAAATGGACAATGACCCCCAGCATACTTCCAAAGTTTTTTGCAAAATGGCTTAAGGACAAGAAAGTCAAGGTATTGGAGTGGCCATCAGAAAGCCCTGACCTCAATCATATAGAAAATTTGTGGGCAAAACTGGAAAAAGTGTGTACAATCAAGGAGGAATGGGCCAAAGTTCACCCAACTTATTGTGGAAGGCTACCCAAAACATTTGACCCAAGTTAAACAATTTAATGGCAACGCTACCAAATATTGAATATCTCACCCCCTGGGAATGTGATGAAAGAAATAATTCTCTACTATTATTCTGACATTTCACAATCTTAAAATTAAAGTGGTGATCCTAACTGACCTAAGACAGGGAATTCTAACTACGATTATATGTCAGGAATTGTAAAAAACTGAGTTTTATGTATTTGGCTAAGGTGTATGTAAACTTCTGACTTCAACTGTATATGATGGTTATGCTAAAGAGCTCATCCCCATATCCTCCCTGCTCTCTTCAGCCCCTGGAGAATTTGTTTAATGGACTATTTCAGGGACCAGTTACACAAAACAAAGCAGAAGTCATATTTCCTCTCTCGTGCTGTTGCCGTTTTCATATGTATCCTGGGTAGGGTTGCAGAATTCTGGAAACTTTCAATAAATTCCCTGGTTTTCCTGAAATCGTGGTTGGAGGAATCCTGGAATCAGGAAGGGCATAAACAGGAAATCTGGAATCTTCCAAACAGGATTTCTGGAAAATCTGGAAATTCATTGAAAGTTCCCAGAATTTTGCAACCCTGGTCCTGTGTACAACTAGTCTCTGCTTAAGCAGTCTTTCACAGCCAGGTCCAGCTTCCATCAAAATACAGGTCTGTGATTGGCTTAACCTAGCAGAAGAGCCTTGATCAGATGCTGTTATCTTGTGACAGTGCCAAAGGAGGGGAACAGGATGACGTCGTCCTCTGGAAAGTGCTTTCTCTCATTTTTCAACTGTGTTGAAACTCCATAACCATTAGGCTATGCAACGTCACTGCTTTTTAATTTATAATGAAATCGTTGTGGAAGAAAAAGTTTGAGACATTGTCACTTTAATTAATGATAAAGGAATTAATGAATGATTTAAAACCGGTCATGGTCATTTCAAGGTGTGATGTATCCATGTTTTTGTTTTTCAAGAGTATATTGTAATGCAAATATGTTCATCATAATTAAAAGAGTTAAAGTAAAATGTGTTCCTGTCTTATAGCATCTTTTGTAAATGTTGGTTGTTGTGGCAGCAGTAAGTTGATTTAAACATACGAGGGCGGTATGAGCTAGCTGATAGAATAGGAACAGAATTGTTTAAGGTGGCATATTGATTATTCTGAAATCTGTTTGGAGTGAAAGCTTTGGAGACTTTCAAAGAGCAGTAACTGTTTGATATTGACGGCACAGTTATGAGTACCCCTTTGTCTCGTACAGTGCATTTGGAGAGTATTCAGCCCCCTTCACTTTTTCCACATTGTTACGTTAGACTTATTCTAAAATTGATCAAATTGTCCCCCCACCCCCCTCAATCTACACACAATACCCCATAATGACAAATCAAATAACTTTTAGCTAAGTATTCAGACCCTTTAATCTACTTTGTTGAAGCACCTTGGGCAGTAATTACAGCCTTGAATCTTATTGGGTATGACGCTACAAGCTTTGGACTTTCTCCCATTCTTCTCTGCAGATCCTCTCAAGCTCTCAGGTTGGATGGGGAGTGTCGCTGCACATCTATTGTCAGGTCTCTTCTGAGATGTTCGATTGGGTTCAAATCCAGGCTCCGGCTGGGCCACTCAAGGACATTGAGACTTGTCCTGAAGCCACTCCTTCGTTGTCTTGGCTGTGTGCTTAGGGTTGTTTTGATATTGGAAGTTGAACATTCGCCTCAGTCTGAGGTTCTGAGCACTCTGGAGCAGGTTTTCTTCAAGGATCTCTGTACTTTGCTCTGTTCATCTTTCCTTCAATCCTGACTAGTCTCCCAGTCCCTGCCGCTGAAAAACATCCCTACAGCATAATGTTGCCACAACCATGCTGCCAGGTTTCCTCCAGATGTGACGCTTGGTATTCAGGCCAATGAGTTGAATCTTGGTTTATTCAGATCAGAGAATCTTGTTGTGCATGGTCAGTCCTTTTAAGTGACTTTTGGCAAACCCGAAGCGGGATGTCATGTCTTTTACTAAGGAGTGACTTCTGTCTGACCACCCTACCGTAAAGGCCTAATTGGTGGAGTGCTACAGAGATCGTTGTCCATCTGGGAGGTTCTTTCTTCTCCACAAAGGAACTCTGGAGCTCAGAGTGACCATTGAGTTCTTGATGACCTCCCTGACCAAGGCCCTTCACCCCCGATTGCTCAGTTTAGCTGGGTGGCCAGCTCTAGGAAGAGTCTTGGTGGTTCCAAACTTCTTCTATTTAAGAATAATCGAGGCCACTGTGTTCGTGGGGACCTTCAATGCTGCAGACATTTTTGGTACCCTTCTCCAGATCCGTGCATCGACCCAATCCTGTCTTCGAGATCTACAGACAATTTCTTCGAACTCGTGGATTTTGTTCTGCCATGTGACCTTGTATAGACAGGTGGGTGCCTTTCCAAATCATCTCCAATCAATTGAATTTACCACAGGTGGACTCCCATCAAGTTGTAGAAACCGCTCAAGGATGATCAAACAGGATGCACCTGAGCTCAATTTCGAGTCTCATAGCAAAGGGTCTGAATACTTATGTAAATAAGGTATTTAAAAAATTAAAATATTTAAAAATGTCTAAACCTGTTAGCCTTGTTCTAAAATTGATTTTTTTTAAAGCAAACGTAACAAAGTGGAAAAAGTGAAGGGGTCTGAATACTTTCCGAATGCGCTGTACATGAACCTCAGCTGTGATGTGTTCTATAAGCAGTTTCCTGGAATGAGAGCATAAAGGTAACGGCTGGGGATTTTTATTGTTATTACCTCTGTTTCAGTTTCACAAGAACAGCAAGATTTAACATTTCCCCATCCTGTAAGATAAGATCTCACTTAATTTTCCCTCAACTAAAAAAACATGCCTAAAAGCCTTCCATAGTCCCCTTTTTAAAAAGTAATTTAATTGTGTTACTGAAAATGGTTGAAACTTACAAGAAACCCAAAGTCACAAAAATTGACAAAGAAATAGAAAAAATGTAGGCCTATAGTGGTTTTCTAATGGTAGTATGCAAACTGACTAGAAGGCCATTAGATGATACGTTCCCAGGATTGTGAGTCAAACCTGTTCTGATTGGAATGACAACATTTCTTTTGAACTGGTTCAGTTTACAGTCTGCTGACCTCATCACAACCCCCTCTGTCACTGGAAGACTGAGATGAATAGCAGGGGGTTTTCTTTACATCGCATTTCTCATCTATTCTCAATGCTCAGTTTATCTTGGTATTAACTTAAAGGTGTCATGAATTATAGATCTTTGATATTTACGTATACCTATTTGAATTGCAATTCCGTAAGTTTCCAATTTCAGGGATAGATTGACAAATGCAATGTTTGAATATGTTTTGTAAAGAAACAGTTAATCTGGTGGTTTGTAGAATAATTTTGCATTCTGTAAAGATTCACTATGACTCAGTGTGAACAGAACCCTCCTGCGAGGTCCAATGTATACTGAACAAAAATACAAACGCAACATGTAAAGTGTTGGTCCTGTCTTTCATGAGCTGAAATTAAAGTTCCCAGACATTTTCCATATGAACAATAAGTTTATTTCTTTCAAATGTTTTGCACAAATTTGTTTACATCCCTGTTAGTGAACATTTCACTTTTGGCAAGGTAATCCATCCACCTGACAGGTGTGGCATATCAAGAAGCTGATTAAACAGCATGTACATAACACAGGTGCACACTGTGCTGGGGACAATAAAAGGCCACTAAAATGTGCAGTTTTGTCACACAACACAATGCCACAGATGTCTCAAGTTTTGAGGGAGCATGCACTTGGCATGTGGACTGCAGGAATGTCCACCAGAGCTGTTGCCAGATAATTTTATGTTCATTTCTTTACAATATGCCTCCTCCAACATAGTTTTAGAGAATTTGGCAGTACGTCCAACCGGCCTCACAACCGCAGTCCACGTGTATGGCGTGGTTTTGGCTAGGGGTTTGCTGATGTCAACGTTGAGAACAGAGTGCCCCATGGTGGTGGTGGGGTTATGGTATCGACAATGAACACAATTGCATTTTATCGATGGCAATTTGAATGTACAGAGATACCGTGATGAGATTCTGAGACCCATTAGGTCATTCATCTGCCTCATGTTTCAGAAAATGTTTCATGTCGAAAAGATCTGTATACAATTCCTGGAAGCTGAAAATGTCCCAGTAATGTCATGACTTGCATACTCACCAGACATGTCACCCATTGAGCATGTTTTGGATACTCTGGATTGATGTTTATGACCGTGTGTTCCAGTTCCTGCCAATATCAACCAACTTCGTACAGCCATTGAATTTTACCTTTATTTAACCAGGCAAGTCAGTTAAGAACAAATTCTTATTTTCAATGACGGCCTGGGAACAGTGGGTTAGCTGCCTGTTCAGGGGCAGAACGACAGATTTGTACCTTGTCAGCTCGGGGGTTTGAACTCACAACCTTTCGGTTACGAGTCCAACGCTCTAACCACTAGGCTACCCTGCCGCCCCAGGATGCAATCAAAAGCCTGATCAACTCTATGCAAATGTGATGTGTCGCCCTGCATGAGGCAAATGTTGGTCACACCAGATACTGACTGCTTTTCTGATCCACACCCCAACCTGTTTTTAAGGGTATCTGACCAACAAATGTGTGTATCTATTCCCAGTCATGTGATATCCATAGACTAGGGCCTAATTAATTTATTTCAATTCACTGATTTCCTTATATGAACTGTCACTCAGTAAGATTGTTGCGTTTATATTTTTGTTCAGTATATATTCCTGATCTAACAACCACTTTTACATCGAGCTAAAAGTGCATGTTTTCATCAGCTTAATACAAGTAAATTGTGAATTCAAGTTGTGATCACAATCTGAGTCAAATTAAATATTTTATCAACTCATATCAATATCACAACTGCACAAACCAAGAAGAACAGTAATATAGTTATGACGTTTTTAACCAATGCATGTGACAAACTGTAAGTTCTGTGAAATTGCTCAACACCTGCCCAAGTCATTAGTATATCAAATGTAATTCTATTTCACCAACCCTTATTTCAAACAGCAGTGAAACGGGTGTTTTGTCTTAAAAAGAAAAATCCCTCTGAGATCCGGCTAGCCAACTGATAGTTTTGTTATTTTGACATTTAAAGGTTAAACATATATCTAAATGTCATACTCTATCTGCAACAAGTGGAAGAATTTCACTGACTTTTGAAACTTCTAAAGCAAAGCTGGATAAAATAGTTTGCTGCACCAATATTGACAGTTGCATTTGATTTGATAGGTTTTTGTTAAATACATCCTTATTTTCCAAATTCAAAGTTTATGTATAGATTATGATTGGCTAAATTATTCCCATGGGTGAAATGCAAATGTGTGGTTTTGTTGAAAAGATCAGAATGTCAGATAATCATATTTTGATGACTATCCAGACAAGATGTTTCTATTGCTATTAGTTCAACGTGTGCACTTATATTAAGATAAAATATATAATTCGTTTTTGTTTTTACATCTTTGTAGCTTAGTCTAGTGAACTCATTACAAATTGCCTCAGGTCATACATTTGAGAAAGGCTACATGAAAGTAAACAATTATTAAAACTGATTCAATGTGCCTTGAGACTACTACTGGGTGTTCAGAGAGCTGCAATTCCCAGAGTCAAAAACTTCAACTCCCAGACTCACTTGCTGTATTGTAGACATGATCAACAAATAATAATCCATTGACAACGTCTTATTTCGAGGTGTGCTAAATTAGAGAAGCTTCTTCAGTAAAGTGGTGCTGAAACAAAGTAAACCTTCTTCAAGTCGCGAGTCAAGGGATTATTTTGCAAATGGGTAAGTTGTTTCTTAACATTTTGGAAGTTTATTAATCATGTTAAGCACCATCAGCTTTTATTATTTTAGCTGGAGAGGAATCAACATGTATTGTCAAAAGCACACACTTAGTTATAATGGTGACGTAGGCTGCAAATTGTGGCACTGTTTAATCATTTATTTCAACGTTTGCAGTTAGACAACAGCCTACTGTTTTTTGTAACCTCGATCACACATTTATGTTTTCATTATACGAAATAAACTGTGATGGGAAGTTGTGAAATGGCACTTACATTGGGTAGGCTATTGTAATTCATGCATGATGCAAGTTAACTGACAGAACGTTTTTAATAGAGGCATAAAAACATACATATAAATATGACATCGTTTTCTATGCAAAGGGTACGATTCTTAATGTTATTTGTATTTTAAATAAATGTTATAAAACTTAAAATATTTACAGTACCAGTCAAAAGTTTGGACACCGTCTCATTCATTTATTTGTACTATTTTCTACGTTGTAGAGTAATAGTGAAGACCTCTTTGGTAGGCCGTCTTTGTTCCCGAGTGGCGCAGCGGTCTAAAACACTGCATCTCAGCGCTTGAGGCGACACTACAGACACCCTGGTTCGAATCCAGGCTGTATCACAATTGGCCGTGATTGGGAGTCCCATAGAGCAGCGCACAATTTTAAATAAGAATTTGTTCTTAACTGACTTGTCTAGTTAAAAAATAAATAAATCTAAACTATGAAATAACACATGGAATCATGCAGTAACCAAAAAAGTGTTAAACAAATCAAAATATATTTTATATTTGAGATTCTTAAAAGTAGCCACCCTTTGCACACTCTTGGCATACCCTCAACCAGCTTCATGAGGTAGTCACCTGGAATGCATTTCAATTAACAAGTGTTAATTTGTGGAATTTCTTTCCTCCTTAATGCGTTTGAGCCAATCAGTTTTGTTGTGACAAGGTATGGGGGGTATACAGAAGATAGCCCTCTTTGGTAAAGACCAAGTCCAGTTAAAGCAAGAACAGCTCAAATAAGCAAAGAGAAATAACAGTCCAACATTACTTAAAGACATGAAGGTCAGTCAATCCGGAATATTTCAAGAACTTTGAATGTTTCTTCAAGTGCAGTCACAAAAACCATTAAGCGCTATGATGAAATTGGCTCTCATGAGGACCACCACAGGAAGGAAGACCCAAAGTTACCTCTGCTGCAGAGGATAAGTTCATTCGAGTTAACTGCACCTCAGATTGCAGCCCAATTAAATGCTTCACAGAGTTCAAGTAACAGACACATCTCAACATCAACTGTTCAGAGGAGACTGCGTGAATCATGCCTTCAGGGTCCAATTGCTGCAAAGAAACCACTACGAAAGGACACCAATAAGAAGAAGAGACTTGCTTGGGGCAAGAAACACGAGCAATGTACATTAGACCGGTGGAAATCTGTTCTTTAGTCTGATGAGTCCACATTTGAGATTTTTAGTCCCAACCATCGTGTCATTGTGAGATGCAGAGTAGGGCGGATGATCTCCGCATGTGTGGTTCCCACCATGAAGCATGGAGGAGGAGGTGTGGTGGTGCTTTTCTGGTGACACTGTCAGTGATTTATTTAGAATTCAAGGCACACTTAACCAGCATGGCTACCACAGCATTCTGCAGCAATATGCCATCCCATCTGGTTTGAGCTTAGTGGGGCTATCATTTCTTTCTCTCACCAGGACAATATCCCAACACACCTCCAGTCTGTGTAAGGGCTATTTGACTAAGGAGAGTGATGGGGTGCTGCATCAGATGACCTGGCCTCCACACTCACCCGACCTCAACCCAATTGAGATAGTTTGGTATGAGTTGGACCTCAGAGTGAAGGAACAGCAGCCAACAAGTGCTCTGCATATGTGGGAACTCCTTCAAGTCTGTTGGAAAAGCATTCCAGGTGAAGCTAGTTGAGAGAATGCCGAGAGTGTGTAAAGCTGTCATCAAGGCAAAGGGTGGCTACTTTGAAGAATTTCAAATATAAAATATTTTTTGATTTGTTTAACACTTTTTTCATAGTTTTGATGTCTTCACTATTATTCTACAATGTAGAAAATAGTAAAAATAAAGACAAGCCCTTGAATGATTTGGTGTGTCCAAACATTTGACTTGTACTTTAATTCATCACTAAGCAAGAAACACTTGACATACATATTTCAAGCCAATATGGAAATATAAGGAGCGTTCCTAATTACTGGCTTGGAGAGAGTAAGTAATTAAATAACTGATGGGCTGATAAAACTGGAACACTGGTCAATTGCAATGTATCATGACTTAAAGCTGGAATCCTTAGTTGCTACACCATTTTTGGACATATACATTAATGATATATACCCATTGATTCTTGAAGAGTATAAACTTCTAAATTACTCATGATCTTAGTTCAACCTTTGCACCACACCAAAATTCAAGTTATGCCCCAATATTTGAAAACAATGTAAATATAAACGCACACTGTATAGCCTCAAAACATGATTAAAACTAAGGTTGATATCATGGATGTCAGTCCTTGCACCCATAGCTCTGCTTATGAATTTGAGTGGCTATATTTCTCCAAGGCCATCCCACAGCTTTTTACCAAAACGTAGATGGAGTGACCACTGTTATTGTTTCAATTAAGGATTCTAGCTTTAAGCAGGTTAGTATAAACTGTAGATTAATGTGCATGAGATATACTAAGTACTTCAATTTACTGTGTACACAATAACAATTTACTGTGTACACAATAACAATTTACTCTGCCACAATGACATCCCTTTTCCTTCCAAAAATGTCCTTTGTACATTGACGAATGTACATATTTGAACAAATGAAATATGGAAGTCAAGAGCTTGGGAATATACATTTCTATCTGCAAAAAGATTATTCTGAGATAATTGGCTTTAAAGTTCTGAACCCTCATTGATTTGAATGGTGTCAGCAATTTTTGTCTTGTATTATTTTGAAAATAACAACATGAATTTGGGTATTGAGAGTACTATATAGGTAGAGAACATTGAAAATAACAAGGCTATGTCAACTAAATTTTGACAAATTCAGATATAACCTTATAGTCCAAGGTCTCAAAGTTCTATGGAAAGCATGATTCAAGCTGATTTCGAAAGAAAATTATATATTACGTTTGCAGACAAGTGATATCAATTATGTTTGGTGGGCTATTGTAGAGACTGCTACTCTCATTGAGGAAGAATATAATGTTAAAAGGTTAGAATGTGGGTGTTCAATGACAAATACATTTGACTTTCAGTTGTCATGGCTGTACATGGATCCATTCGCTTTCAACTTCAGCCTTTAAGTCTTTTAAATATGTATCAGTACTAAGGCTATTCTCAGGCACTTAACACGTTATGCCTGAAAATGATGTGTGTTTGGGGGAGGGGGGGGGTCATTTGTATTGCCTTGAGTTTGATGGATGATCATTTGATTATCAAAGTATGCAAATTAAATACTGAAAATAAAACTGCCTTTTACATTACATTTTGCATTTTCATTCACATGTTGTAATGCTTTCATATCAGGCAGGGTACCACATAACTGCGGTTAGACTCATAAGCAGGAAGTGGTGTTGTAACCATGTGGCTTTATATTAAAACTGCATTTTCTTTCGTTGTTACTGGAGTGTGTGTTAGCTTACAGAATATTCAGTGATAGATCACACGGATACTTGTTCTTGCTGCTAGCACAGGACTGGAAATGCAATCATAGGTGAACCAAGGCATCAGCTTTTCACATAGGTAGGGTTTCATTGCATCTTGTTCTGGATTAAATGACCTGACTGAAGATGCATGGGACATACACCATTCTTTGCTTATGGTAAACAAATTGCCCATATGGAGTGGAGGGTGTGTGCTCTGGCCTAGTTGTCACTGTCTTTTCTCTGTGCCTTGTGGCAGTATTTGATCCTGAAGGGGGGCGAGACACCAGTCAGAGACCAGTCATGGAGGAGGGCAGAGGTGTGGAGGGGACACTGAACCAGGTAAGATAGGACAGGTAATTTATGACTCATATTGTCTCCAGGCAGCTTGAGACACTTGGCTGTCTTTTTATGCATGAATTTAGAATTTACATCCACATTGGAAAGAGAGAGTTCAATTTTGATGTGCGTCTGCAAGAACACATTCACTTCCAGTATGTTTACATTCTTCATTTCTTGTGTTGTGTGTTTCATTTCCCCCTGCTTTCAGTTCTCTATTTCTTCAAACGTCAAATTAGCAAGTATTAGGCTCCTATCAAGGGATTCATTTTCGTAGAAGAATTGTGTGTTTCTTCATTACGTACAGTAAGTTGTAAAAGAACAAAACCACATGTAACCTTAAGGCACATTCTTTACATGTCTCTGATATGTCTGACTTCATGTGTGGGCATACAATATGATAACAGAACTATATGGAAAAGAGAATGAGTTACATTATACAAATAACACATTTCATTGAAGTTGTTGTTATTGAAGAGTGTATTTCTATGTTTACCCTTTGCACATGTTCATTGTTGCATACACTTCTCAAAAACATCCTCATCATATGAAATAATATTAATAACCCCCTGGGCACACACTGGTTGAATAAACATTGTTTCCACGTCATTTCAATGAAATTACATCGAACCAACGTGGAATAGATGTTGAATTGACGTTTGTACTCATTGGGAAGTGACGCCATGCAATATCACATTTGATCTTGCTTTATCTTATTATTTAATGTTATTAGTAAGTAGGTGGTGTCTCATAGAACGTGAAAGAATATGCATTTCTCTCTATTTGCACTATCTACACAAACAGAAACTGGAGTTCCACTAGACACAGTTCTGGTAATTGAAGATGAGAAAATAAAAGTTAGTGCAGAGATGCATCAAATTTCCAAGACATTGCTGTGAGATGAAAGGCCAGTGGTTTCTGTGGTGACAAGTGGCCTGTCGATAGCATCAACCCGGCACGCCACCAACAATCATAGTGAGAGTCTTATCGACACATTGACGACAACATTTCCTATGCCCTTTTCCAAAATGTGAATGTGGTGGAAATTTAGATGCTGTTTACTGACAGTCTTTCACAACGATATTCATGCCTTATTTTCTTTTGGTTAACTGTGATGAATATTGTATGGTGGGCTTTATGACTCGGACTGCAGTCGTTTCCTTTATGAAACCTATGTCGCGTAGAGCTGACTGACATTTCTCTGTTTTGTGGTCCAGCCATGAATACATTTATTCAGTATAGTATACAAATAAAGCAGTAGGCTTATCTTCTAATATGTACTGTTTAGTGTAAAAATGGTTTCAGCACATTGTTCAGTAGTCATATGCAACACATGGATTAAGTTTTCAGAAAAATACTATTTCTGCTTTTCTGGAAATATGTTGCCCTCTATGACTAATCCATATTCCAGTCATACATGCTTTTGCTTTGTCCATAAGAACTTTGCATTGTATCTTTCATCTCCTTGATTAGATGTGAAGATGGCTGTGTGTGGAACGATTATTCTACAAATTTGTAAAGCACTTGTCCTAAAATGACTTTGAAAATAACCTACTATAACCTAGTAAGTCATGGAAATGTATCCATAGCAAGAGAGAGAGAGAGAGCTGGCGAGAGAGTAGCAGCTGGCCAGTCAAGGCAGGAAGAAGACGAAAGCGAGAGAACATTGCATGGTGCTGGAGGAGGCCCATTGATAAAAGATAAGGTGTTATAGCTGGGAACCGTGTCTATAGGACAGCTGTATAGAGCTGTGAGTCAGTCAGGGCTATCCCAAATAGGGGCCCACATCTTCACTATTACTCACCACTGGGTCCTGCTTCTCGGAACCAGTAACCACAGAGAGGAACCTGATTCAATATGAAACTCTGCTTGACAGTTGCCTACAGCTCAGCAGACGCCACAGAAACAAAATCGTCTCTGTATTCAGTCATTTGGATTGGGATATTGTATTGACATACAGTATTTCATTTGAGAGCAGAAATTGTAATATAAATTGTAATAAAAAATATCTAACTTCTACACTATCATTCCATAGCTCTGTGCAAATTCAACCTGTATGCTTGTGCACAAAACTGATATAATCAGACATTGTCCCTTTGTGAATTTTGCCAAAAATAATAGTTTTACTTTTCAAATATTTATAGTACAAATTATGATGACACGGTGTCTGAAGTTTTGTGAATATCAGCTTCCTATACTTTGGTCATTTTGTGTCAGTTTGACCAGTTTGAAGTATCATAAACTTCTCATCCAAATGAATGCATTGAATGTAAGGACAGTAATCTGTTCAGGGCTTAATTTCTGCATGCCTCTACTGTTTCATTTCTCATTTGGTATTCACCGCATTTTGTGACTTTTCCCTTTTCTACTCGTTTGTGTTTGATTTGTGTTTGCTTAAACAACGTTCTTACAGAGTAATCTCCAAGTTCAACATAATAATCAAATCCTGAAATATGCCTCTGAAAACTACTGGACCAAGAGCTCTACTGATCATTTCAAACAGATAATTGCAATTTAATTTTAACCTCACTCTTTTTGCATTCTCATGGAACATATTCTAATCATGTGAACTACTTGCTAGGCTACTCAGTCTTTTGTAATTTCTAAATTACATTCATGACGTTCACTTTCATGTCAGTGGAAAATAAATGTATAACAAAGGGCTTGTGAGTAAAGGCTTTGGTGGGAAAGAGACCTTTTCATACTGTATAAAGAGCTCGATATCTTCATATTTATTATTCAACTAGACATCCTTGTCACCAGGCTGATAATCAGGTCTAGACCGAAAACCCCATATGTCTGTTCGTTTCTCTTTATACAGGATGTATGGTTACTTATTGAAAGTGGTGAAGCCAACTCTGTCATGTTCTGAATGTTTCACTTGAAATTCTAGTTGCCCAAGAAAAGACATTGAGATCATAAAAAAAAAGTTTCCTAATGTATGATTGGTTTATTTTCTTCTTGCAGTTCTGTTTTGAATACTTATATGTTCAGTAATAGTATGCATCCATATAATTTGGATTTACATCTATCTGATGGTCTCTACCGTAGAATTCTGCAGCGATGGAGATTTCTGACTCAGCCAGTGAATGTGAGGAGCCTCCCAGGTCTAGCCCAATGGAGACAGAGGAGAGGTCCTTCATAGCCAATTTGCACTGTTTCATGAAGGACAGAGGCACGCCCATAGAGAGGATACCACACCTGGGCTTTAAGCAGAGTGAGTCCATGTTCAAAGGATTTAGCCGAAGCTTTATTACTCAATCTCTATTACATAGATACGTTTTCCCTGCTCCCCAGATCACCTCGACCTTTGGGGTAGTTTGTAAATGCATGTGTTAAGACAATTCATAGGTAATGATACAATATAATAGTAATTATAGAACTGTGCAATGTCCCCAATGTTCAAATGCATATGGTTTCTGCTCACAGTTAACCTGTGGAAAATCTACAAAACTGTTGAGAAGCTTGGAAGTTACGACTCTGTGAGTACACCCATATCGTGCAGTTACGACTCTGAGTACACCCATATCGTGCAGTTACGACTCTGAGTACACCCATATCGTGCAGTTACGACTCTGAGTACACCCATATCGTGCAGTTACGACTCTGAGTACACCCATATCGTACAATTGTATATTTTTTTACACTTGACCTGGTTGTTGATCACACAGAGATGGCAGTGGCAGCTACTCACATTTTTTATGTTGCGAAAGACACCATGCAGCTTAGCTTCTTGTGTGGAACATTATCTTTAGTTGACAGGATGTAAACATGACCATACCCACCACATTAAGAGCAAAGTCCACACTGACTGCTGAATGAAGTTTCCACTCTGTGGCATGTGTACATGCTCAATGCGCTGAGAGAGGAAAGGTTTCTATGAAATGCCAATTCAGTTCACAGGAGCTTAGCCTATAGTAAGATGTTGTTCTCTATTTTAGTAATGGGCCAATCATCTCCCTCCATATAATCTATTCTTTTTTTTGTGGTACTTATTTCCCCATTTTCTCCCCAATTATGTGATATCCAATTGGTAGTTAGTCTTGTCCCATCGCTGCAACTCCCGTACGGACTCAGGAGAGGCGACGGTCAATAGCCGTGCGTCCTCAGAAACACAACCCTTCCAAGAAGCATTGCTTCTTGATACACTGCTCGCTTAACCCGGAAGCCAGCAGCACCAATGTGTCGGAGGAAACACCTTACAACTGACAACTGAAGTCAGCATGCATGTGCCCGGCCCGCCACAAGGAGTCGCTCGAGCACGATGGGACAAGTACATCCCTGCCGACCCGGGTTGTGGTGACGCCTCTCGCAATGCAGTGCCTTATACCGCTGCGCCACTCGGGAGGCCTCCTCCATATATTCTTAATATAAAAAGATAGATTAGACAGTCATATACTTGACCTCAAATTAATGCATAATGGTTCTGGATGAGGGATTTAGAGGGGTGTGTTTGCTCACTATGGTGTGTTTTCCAACAGGTGACAGCACGACGGCTGTGGAAGAATGTGTATGATGAGCTGGGGGGCAGCCCAGGCAGCACCAGCGCTGCTACCTGTACCCGCAGACACTATGAGAGGTGAACACTGCTCCAGATAATCTGTCTTCAACTCACTCCATCTCTGCTTGTTTTCATTGTGTGATTTCTTTTGTCTTCAATACAGGCTTGTTTTACCCTTTGAGAGACAGTTGAGGGGAGAGGAGGACAAACCGCTGCCTCCAAGCAAACCACGCAAACAGTACAAGAGGAGCCCTGAGGGAAGCAAGTCTGAGGGCAAGAGGAAGAGGCCCCATCTGGAAAAGGAGACGGACTCTGAGGTACTTCACTTTTCACCTGTTTGTGACTATTGTCATAAAAGTCACTGGCTGTTTTCTATTACTCCAGCCTATGATTGTCATACAGTTACTGTACCCCAAACTGTACGACTGGAAATGAACTCTCCATGTTGTATTATTTCAGGGCCAGCTACACTCTACTCCATCGTCTCCATGGACCACTCCAGCTGAAAGGCTCCACCCAGACCGTCCTCCACCAAACAATGAGACTATCGTCAGTGACGACCTCTCTTCCTCAGCGTACTCCCTATCCCAGCCAGGTCAGGTCCAGTCTTCTGCTTCAGACATCATCTCCCCTCTGGAGAAGAAGAAGCGTATGGCCCAGGCCAGCCTGAGTCAGTCCCAGGACTGTCAGAGCCCCAGTCAGGAGGACCGTAAGGGCAGGCCCTCTGTGATCCACTGCTCCCAGTCCCCAGGGCTGGTCCGTTCTAGCCGGACACGCACTACCTCGGAGGGCTCTCCTCTCCCTCCGTCGTCCTCCTCTTCCCGTAGCCCATCCCCCTACTCCATCTCCTCTGAGGACTGTCCAGCACTAACTGAAGAGAGGCCCCCAGTTCCAAAACCAGAAGTACCTTTTCCTTTTTCCAGCAACCCAATATCTGCCTGCAGTGGGGTCCACAAGCCTCAGAGCTGCAGCCCTGATGTCAAGAAAAACGTTGGCTTCCCTGGAGGACAAAGAGATTTCCCTCAGGTCAGCCCTCTACTGGGTGACACAGTTTCTATCAAAGGTCAGAGTAAGAACTCTGTATGGAGCCCTGTCTGCAATGGGAGTAACAGACGTCCAGCTCACCAAATATCCCCACCAACGTCCTGCACGTATACTGTTAGGTCTTGCTTGGTTCCATCCACCTCCAGTTTCACTAAAGTTTATCCCAAATCTATGGAGCCTTTGCGGCCTATACCCTTTCGACCAGGTTACACATTCCATCAGAACCCAAATAGGCCCATGTTACATGATAATGATCTGATCTATACTAAGAAACTACATATGGTGCCTCGACATTATCAGGCAGAGAAAAAGGAGAAGTCCACGACAATGTTGCCCAAGCCACTTCCAACGCAACAACCTGTATTCCACTCTAATGTCAGCATACCAGTGTCCTACCTCGTCCCAGCCTATGACCGGACGAGGGGAGACTCTGGACAGAAGCCACCTGTACACCCATTCTTTCTATCCACCAACAGACTTCCTCAGTCCCAGATCAACCCTATGTACCGTCATGCCCCAACGGGACACACCCATGCTTCCCCTTATGAGCCTGCTCTATACTCCTATCCCTATTCCATTCCTATGTTAAATCCCCATACTGGATACAGCATCACTGGCGTGCATTATCCTCAAACTAGGCAGTGATAGCCCAGCCTACCTCTCTCAGAGCTTATAGACAATGTGACAAGTCAAATGGAGATAATGACAGTACCTGCTTCATTCTAGACATTTTCTAAACTTGACTCGAACACAGCTGCATTCTATGTGAGTGATCAATAGAGAAACGTTGTGTTGTGATTATTATCCCGAGATGGGCTCCCCACTGTGGCAACTGATAGAATTGCACTAATACAAAGGACTCATCTTTCTGTATTTGTAACAATAGCCCTCTGGTTTACTGCTATGTACGTTTTTTTATTGTATGATAAAATTATTTTACATGGAAATAATATATGAAACAACACATGTAAATGTTTATTTCTGAATAAAATCTAAAATAATTCCTGTCTGATCCAAGTCTGCATTCTTTGGTAAGTAAATAACCATGGTCATTTGTAATTTTCGACATTTATTTTAGTTAGTTGAGGGGACATGCAGCACTTAATCCATGGAAAGTAGACCACTGTATTTAATTAATGCCAATAAACACATGCCTTTTTGCAAATAACAATAATAAAACATTATTTTGTAAACCAAACACTAGGGTAGAGATTACGGAGGGATTTGTTTACCGTCTCTGACTGCGCATTTTTTGCGCATGTTTGAACCTCTACAGACGTCATCACGCACTGCTTTCGGTTGGCGCGAACTTTAACCGGAAGTGTGCGACTCTTGTTTCGGAGGAGGTTAATGAGCTGTCGATGTCATTTACAGTGTTGTCGAGATATAATGTAAAAAAAGTAACATTCTCCGTAGCTAGTTTAATAGAGTACCACATTTTGTGTAGGCTAAGCAAGTATAGGATGTCGGATACGTTGTCTGATGATGCCAGCGGAGGAGATGATGACCAAGAAGATGTGATGACTCCAGCGGAGCTGATTGGGAAATTGGAAGAGGTAACGTTAGCTAGCTAGCTAATTAGCCATGTTCACTAAAATACTGTAGCCAGACCGATACGTTTTGCAATGCACGGATCCTGTCAAAACAAAAAAACGTATTTAGCACTGCTGCTGCTCCTATGAAAAGTGGACTTTGTGTATTCCTCTGTCCCCCAGGCCTGGCTGAATGAGAGGTTCTCTCCTGAGCTTCTAGAGAACAAGTCAGAGATGGGAGAGTGTGTGATGGAGCAGCTGACTCACATGGTAAATGGTGGTGGGGTTCCTCAAATAACTGAGGGGTGCAGCAAGCTGTCTCAATAAGCAGTGAGGTACCAGTAATAACAGGACTTCTGTGTTGTCTCCATTGAAAGGAGGCCAACCTGCAGCGGGTTAGGAGGGGTGATGTGAAGGCAAGTGTCCACCGCATGGAGATTGACAGGATCCGCTTTGTCCTCAGCAGCTACCTCCGCTCTCGCCTCCAAAAGGTAATGCCAACAACAACCCAGCATGATATGATCATCTTCTAGTGAGAGGAACTATAAATCAGTGCTCAGACTGACACCTTTCTCTCTGGTCCTCTGTTGCCTGTGTAGATTGAGAAGTTTTTCCCACATGTGTTGGAGAAAGAGAAGTCTCGAGTGGAGGGAGATCCTTCGTTCCTGTCTCCAGAGGAGTTTGCTTTTGCCAAAGAGTGAGCGTTATAGTGACGTGTTGTGGCTTGCAGTTACAATGACCATCCCTGGAGGAAGGTCATTGAGTTGCTTTTGATGTCATATTTACTTCTATTATAATAATAATATGTTTGCAACATTAATGATGTGTTCCCTCTCTTCCATTTAGATATCTGGCCAACACAGAGACCTATCTGAAGGCTGTAGCTCTGAAACACATGCCCCCCAATCTACAGACAGTGGATATGCTGAAAGCAGGTGAGTCCGAGCACGATGTTTAGATGAGCTATTCCAATATTCAAATGACTGCTTGTAAAAACTAATCAGTGGCATAATGTTCATGGATGGAAGCATTGCATTCTCTTGTCATGTTATTAACTTCAATGTCAAATGAAATGTTCCCAGTGCCAGAGCCCTGTCTGGACTCCTTTGTGTTCCTACGTGTGAGGGAGAGACAGGAAAACATCTTAGTGGAACCTGAGACAGATGACCAGAGGTACAGTATCACATGATCATTGGACTGATTGATTGGTTGCTACAGCTTGGAATAGGCTTACTACCTATCTTACTTTGATGATAATGTGTCAAGAATAGAAGTTTTGATTTCTGTTGTGAAGAGGAGCACATTGGAAGTTATTTTGCAGTATTCTGTAGATCCAGAAGGTGGCAGCATGTGTCTGTATATAACATGTTTTTTATTGACTGTTACAATCCTCAAGAATATTGTACAAGCTTACTCCACGGACAGTGTATTCTTATTGATTGAAATGCCCGGTCATTTGCTAAGAACTCCATGGAATTTTCTGGTCCAATATTTTCTTTCAGAGAGTATGTTGTGGATCTTGATGTGGATTCTCAGCATCTGATGCGGTATCGCTCTATAGCACCCCTGGTTTCAAGTGGAGCAGTACAGCTAATTTAACTGTCAAGGTACTCAATTTATAGGCCACACTGATTTCCCTCATATCTTTATCCATGACACACACACTAATCCATACTATGTTTTTGAATATGTTGAAGTGTGCATGATTCAAATCCAAATCTTTCATAAAACTGTTTTGTACGGTCATCATTTTTTTTTGTTTTTGCCATCAACATGATCTCTTGGGAACTAACTAAGCTGGAAATTCTCTCTTAGAACGTTTGCTTGAACAGCATATTACCTGTTCAACAATGAGGCAATTTGCCAGTGAACTGCAAGAAAATTGTCACTTAGGCCGTATATTATGTTAACACGTTTGCACAGATCGGTCTCTGTAATAATATACCTACTCTATTTGGGCTATGTTTTAGGAGCTTCCTGTCCTTGGTTCAGATGGGGTTATTAGTCTCCAACTGTGATGGTGGATGACCGGAGGAACACTGACTCCCTTCATTGAACATTAACTACACTGTTTGCAGTACATTGAGGAAGGAGTTATGGACATTATTTGTGGACTACCAACTCACCAAGGGCGGGGCATTAACTAGAATGTCTGCAAATATATTACTGACTTGTTGAAATGTTGCGTACCTGAGGACATATCTCTTTCACATGAAGCCTGCTTATAATTGTAATGATGATGATCATTGGATCACTAAGGCTACAAGTGAGAGATACCTTTGGTGTGAGGATGACACAGGAATACATGAATGGCACTTCATGGTGTCTACATGTACGTAATAAGGTTGAGATACATGCATGCCATTGCCAAGCATACATTTGTATTTTGCATGCTGTTGCTGCCTTGACCATATATGATTTAAATTCTGGGTTTGTAAACCATATCAATTGTTGATACTAAAGGAAATAAATGTGTAGATTTATGTTTAAAGACTGGTATTAAATACTTCTTAGGGCTGAGATCCCGCTAACGGGATCGATATTACAGCAGCCAGTGAAAGTGCAGGGCGCCAAATTCAAAACCACAGAAATCCCATTATTAAAATTCCTCAATCATAGAAGTATTTCACACCATTTTAAAGATGCACTTCTTTTTAATCCCACCACAGTGTCCAATTTCAAATAGGCTTTACGGCAAAAGCTCCACAAACGATTATGTTAGGTCAGAGCCAAGTCACAGAAAAACACAGCCATTTTTTCAGCCAAAGAGAGGAGTCACGATAATCAGAAATAGAGAGAATTAATCACTAACCTTTGATCTTTCATCAGATGACACTCATAGGACTTCATGTTACACAATACATATGTTTTGTTCGATAAAGTTCATATTTATTTAAAAAGATCTCAGTATACATTGGCGTGTTGTGTTCAGTAGTTCCATTTTTGCAGAGAGCCACATCAATAATAATCTATGAGTACGGCGCTCAGAGACCAAACAAGCCAAAAAGATATCCGCCATATTGTGCAGTCAACATAAGTCAGAATTAACATTATAAATACTCACTTACCTTTGATGATCTTCATCAGAATGCACTCCCAGGAATCCCAGTTCCACAATAAATGTTTGTTTTGTTCGATAATGTCCATCATTTATGTCCAAATAGCTACTTTTGTTTATGCGTTTTGTAAACAAATCCAAACTCACGAAGCGCGTTCACTAGGAGCAGACGAAATGTCAAAGTTCCGTTACAGTCCGTAGAAACATGTCAAAGGATGTATAGAACCAATCTTTAGGATGTTTTTAACATAAATCTTCAATAATTTTCCAACCGGAGAATTCCTTTGTCTTCAGAAATGCAATGGAATGCGAGCTAACTCTCACGTGAACGAGCGTCACAAGCTTGTGGCACTCTGCCAGACTACTGACTCAAAGAGCCCTTATGAGCCCCTCCTTTACAGTGGAAGCCTCAAACAAGGTTCTAAAGACTGTTGACATCTTGTGAAAGCCTTAAAGTGCAACATGACCAATATCCCACTGTATCTTCAATAGGGAATGAGTTGAAAAATGACCAACCTCAGATTTCCCACTTCCGGGTTGGATTTTTTTCTCAGGTTTTTGCCTGCCATATGAGTTCTGTTATACTCACAGACATCATTCAAATCGTTTTAGAAACTTGTGTGTTTTCTATCCAAATATACTAATAATATGCATATATTAGCAACTGGGACTGAGTAGCAGGCAGTTTACTCTGGGCACCTTATTCATCCAAGCTACTCAATACTGCTCCCAGCCATAAGAAGTTAATATTTTTGACACCATGGTATTTAAGTCTAAGAAATAGGACCTTGTCCCACATTGCCCCTAGTTAAGTTATGGTTAATCAGCCATAAACTGCACCAATGGTCCACAAAGACACCAGCTGTTCAGGAACACGCCTGCAATCATTACATGTATTACTTTTACACACATCCAATGACCCCCCGGTATACCTCTCTTTTCAAGTACATCAGTAAAAACATAGTGACCATTCATGATAAGACATACATTTTTATAGTTTAACCAATTATGATGGAAGTATGTTGAATCATAAGTTGTCATTGTTGCTGATAATGAAGGGCTTGTGATTGAGAACTGTACTTGATGCAAGATAGAATGGATTTAATAGCCCTTTTTTAGTAGTCATGGTTCTTTCCCTTATTAGGCTACATCCTGTTGAGTCAATGTCAGGTCAGGGTTGGTTCTTTATGGCTCGTTGAAAACAAACAACCCCGGGTAGTAATTGCATCAGGGTCACGGTATGGGGAATTGCAGCTCATCCTCTTCTAAATAACTAGGTCAGTGAGACATACTGTGTACGTGAGAGAGTGCATTCATTTTGGTGGGAAAATTTGCTGCATCACTTTGCTTTTCTCTGAAGCAATTCAAAAGTGAAAGCTGTACATCACATCCTTAGTTGAACTATTCACCTCACTATATGCCATAGCTGGCGAGAATGGTTATGGCATGGTCTGAATGATTCGATCATAATAATGATAGGATGGCTTACACTTGGCTTACCACGTTTAACAGCTGAAACGAGTGCTCACATACGCACACACTTGCCAAATGAATGAACTCATGGTCTTTGAGACATTTATCTATTTAGCTACAGCATCTCATCTGGAAACCTGATCTGTGCACTTGTGTTTATATACTGAACAAAGATAAAACACAGCATGTAACAATTTCAAAGATTTTCCTTTTCATATAAAGAAAATCAGTCAATTGAAATACATTCATTAGGTCCTAATCTATGGATTTTACATGAATGGGAATACAGATATGAATGTGTTGGATCAGAAAACCAGTCACTATCTGGTGTGACCACCATTTGCCTCATGCAGCGCAACATCATCGCATAGACTTATCTGGCTGTTGATTGTGGCCCGTGGAATGTTGTCCCACCCATTTTCAATGGCAGTGTGAAGTTGCTGGAAATTGGCGGGAACTGGAACATGCTTTCGTACACGTCGATCCAGAGCATACCAAACATGCTCAATGGGTGACATGTCTGGTGAGTTTGCAGGCCATGGAAGAACTGGGGCATTTTCAGGTTTTAGGAATTGTGAACACATTTGTGCTTCTACATTTGCATTGCTTGCTGTATGGGGTTTTAGGCTGGGTTTCTGTACAGCACTTTGTGACATCAGCTGATGTAAAAAGGGCTTTATAAATATATTTGATTGATTGACTTGCGTCATGGGGCTGTGCATTATCATGCTGAAATGTGATGGCAGCTGATGAATGGCATGACAATGGGCCTCAGGATCTCGTCACGGTATCTGTGCGTTCAAATTTCCATCAATAAAATGCAATTGTGTTCGATGTCTGTAGCTTATGCCAGCGCAACCATGGGCACTCTGTTCACCATGTTGACATCAGCAAACTGCTTGCTCACACCACGCCATACATGTGGTCTGAGGTTATGTCGGCTGTTTAGACAGACTTCTAAATCCTCTAGAACGACGTTGGAGACGTTATGGTAGATAAATGATTGTTCCGTATTCTAGCAACATATCTGGTGCCAGAATTCCTGAGCTCCCTCAAAACTTGAGACAACTGTGGCATTGTGTTGTGTGACAAAACTGCACATTTATTATCCCCAGCACAATGTGCACCTGTGTAATGATCATGCTGTTTAAGCAACGCTAATGATAGGCCTAACCATACTCTAGTACTGTAGATGGAAAGGCTTTCCCAAAAACCTTCTCAATTAAATGTTAACTAGCTACAAAGAAGCCTATGCCTACCTGGCAGAATGAAATCATGATTATTTGCATCGATCCAGTGGCCATTTGTTTTGCAAACTCCATCTCATGTGCTACAGAAAAAGGAACAAATCCGAAGCTTGTGAATTTCTGAACCAGTTGACAGCCTTATTTATCTGTTTCAATAGTAGACCTACTAAACTCGGCAAAAAAAGAAAAGTCCTCTCATTGTTGAAAATGAACGCAGTCGACAAACTTAACATGTGTAAATATTTGTAGGAACATAAGATTCAACAACTGAGAAACAAACTGAACAAGTTCCACAGACATGTGACTTAACAGAAATGGAATAATGTGTCCCTGAAGAAATGGGGGGGTCAAAATCTAAAGTAACAGTCAGTATCTGGTGTGGCCACCAGCTGCATTAAGTACTGCAGTGCATATCCTCCTCATGGACTGCACCATATTTGTCAGTTCTTGCTGTGAGATGTTACCCCACACTTCCACCAAGGCACCTGCAAGTTCTCTGGACATTTCTAGGGGGGGGGGGGGGGGTGGCCCTAGCCCTCACCCTCCGATCCAACAGGTCCCAGATGTGCTCAATGGAATTGAGATTCCGGGCTCTTCGCTGGCAATGGCAGAACACTGACATTCCTGTCTTGCAGGAAATCACGCACAGAAGGAGCAGTGTGGCATTGTCATGCTGGAGGGTCATGCCAGGATGAGCCTGCAGCAAGGGTACCACGTGAGGGAGGAGGATGTCTTCCCTGTAATGCACAGCATCGAGATTAAAGCATAGCGTTGAGCCTGCAGTGGCAACAAGCTCAGTCCAATGTTGCTGTGACACACCTCCCCAGACCATGACGGACCTCCAAATTGATCCCACTCCAGAGTACAGGCCTCAGTGTAATGCTCATTCTTTCGACGATAAACGCAAATCCGATCATCACTCCTGCTGAGACAAAACCGTGACTTGTCAGTGAAGAGCACTTTTTGCCAGTCCTGTCTGGTCCAGTGACGGTGGGTTTGTGCTTATAGGTAACATAGTTGCCGGTGATGTCTGGTGAGGACCTACCTTACAACAGGCCTACAAGCCCTCAGTCCAGCCTCTCTCAGCCTTTTGCGGACAGTCTGAGCACTGATGGAGGGATTGTGTGTTCCTGGTGTAACTAGGGCAGTTGTTGTTGCCATCCTGTCCCACAGGTGTGATGTTTGGATGTACTGATCCTGTGCAAGTGTTGTTACACGTGGTCTGCGACTGCGAGGACGATCAGCTGTCCGTCCAGTCTCCCTGTAGCGCTGTCTCACAGTACGGACATTGCAATTTATTTCCCTGGCCACATCTGCAGTCCTCATGCCACCTTGCAGCATGCCTAAGGAACGTTCACGCAGATGAGCAGGGACCCTGGGAATCTTTCTTTGTGTTTTTCAGAGTCAGTAGAAAGGCCTCTTTAGTGTCTTGAGTTTTCATAACTGTAACCTTAATTGCCTACCGTCTGTAAGTTGTTAGTGTCTTAACGACGGTTCCACAGGTGTATGTTCATTAATTGTTTATGGTTCTTTGAACAAGCATGGGAAACAGTGTTTAAACTGTTTACCATGAAGATCTGTGAAGTTATTTGGATTTTTACAAATAATCTTTGAAAGATAGGATCCTGAAAAGGGGCCGTTTCTTTTTTTGCTGAGTTTATTAACCTAATGCTCAGCACAGCTTTTAGGCCAATCATATTGTGTCACTGGGAGCCTTTATTTATTTATTATTTAACTAGGCAAGTCAGTTAAGAACAAATTCTTATTTAGAATGACGGCCTACCACAATGCAAAAGGGTTCCTACTGGGATTTTTTTTAAACACAACCTGACAACAACACGGTAGCAACACAACATGGCAGCAGCACAAAATATGGTAAAAGAAAAACATTGGGCAAAGACAACAGCACAAAGGGCAAGAAGGTAGAGACAACAATACATCATGCCTGTCAGCCACAAGTGTTAGTGCGTCCATGATTGAGTCTTTGAATGAAGAGATGAAGATAAAATTGTGTTTGTTGAAGCTCGCTCCAGTAGCTAGCTGAAACGAACTGAAAAGAGGAGCGACCCAGGGATGTGTGTGCTTTGGGGACCTGGCAGAATGGGTGTTGTATGTAAAATATATCACTAGTCACTTTAAACAATGCTACTTAATATAATGTTTACATACCCTACATTATTAATCTCATATGTATATGTATATACTGTACTCTATATCATCTACTGCATCTTTATGTAATACATGTATCACTAGCCACTTTAAACTATGCCACTTTGTTTACATACCCTACATTACTCATCTCATATGTATATACTTTACTCGATACCATCTACTGCATCTTGCCTATGCCGTTCTGTACCATCACTCATTCATATCTTTATGTACATATTCTTTATCCCTTTACACTTGTGTGTATAAGGTAGTAGTTTTGGAATTGTTAGGTTAGATTACTCGTTGGTTGTTACTGCATTGTCGGAACTAGAAGCACAAGCATTTCGCTACACTCACATTAACATCTGCTAACCATGTGTATGTGACAAATACATTTGATTTGATGTGGAGGATGAGGGCTGCAGTAGGCATCTCAGATAAGGGGGTGTTATGCCTTAATAGTTTGTTGTTGTTTTTTTCAAAATAAGCATCAACCAGTAGGTCTGGTTGATACACCCAGACCCACTTGTGGTCAGGTATACAGAGATGACCAATTTACAGAGGAGTATAGACTGCAGTGATGTGTCCTATAAGGAGCATTGGTGGCAAATCTGATGGCCAAATGGTAAAGAACATCTAGCTGCTCTAGAGCACCTTTACCTGCCGATCTATAAATTACATTTCCGTAATCTAGCATGGGTAGGATGGTCATCTGATTCAGGGTTTGTTTGGCAGCTGGGGTGAAAGAGGAGCGATTACAATAGAGGAAACCAAGTCTAGATTAACCTTAGCATGAATAGAATGACAGTGTACCGTCTAGCCATACTCCCAGGTATGAGGTGGCTACCTCAAGCTCTAAACCTTCAGAGGTAGTAATCACACTGATGGGGAGAGGGTTAATTATTCTTACCGAACCACAAGATCTTTGTTTTGGAAGTGTTCAGAACGACTCGATTAGCGTAGTGTCAGCTAGCTACATAGTTGTCTTCGTATCCAAGATAATTGTGCAGTTTAGAGTGTGTAGACTTAGAGTGATTATCTTAATTTACCGAGGTTAGCTAGCCAGCTATTTGTCGTCCTTAACGTAGGAAATGCTGCTAGCTAGCTAGCCAACAGCTAGCCAACCTCTACCGAATTGAACTCCAACTACCCGGTCAACATTCCGCGTCGTTCCACAGGTAGTATCACATTTTCATTTCACTTCATTACAGTACAACGGTTTGATTTGTTTGATCGTAGCTAGCCAGCTACATAGCCGTCTTTGTATCTAAGACAATTGTGTAGTCTAGAGCGATTTTCTAGGTTAGCTGGCCAGCTATTGTCGTTCTTCTAACGTAGCTAGCCAGCTAGCCCCCGAATAGCAGCACTGTAGTAACTATTACAGTACAACGGTTTGTTTTGTTTGATCGTAGCTAGCTAGCTACATAGCCGTCTTTGTATCTAAGACAATTGTGTAGCCTAGAGCGATTTTCTAGGTTAGCCAGCCAGCTATTGTCGTTCTTTTAAGTAACGGAACGCAATCAACCTTGCTAGCTAGCCAGCTAGCCCCGAATAGCAGCACTGTAGAAACTATTACACTCGACGGAACGACTTGATTAGTGTAGTGTCAACATCGCAGCCACTACCAGCTAGCCTACTCCAGCAGTACTGTTTCATTTCAATCATTTTAGTCAATAAGATTCTTGCTACGTAAGCTTAACTTTCTGAACATTCGAGACGTGTAGTCCACTTGTCATTCCAATCTCCTTTGCATTAGCGTAGCCTCTTCTGTACCCTGTTAACTATGTGTCTATCTATCCCTGTTCTCTCCTCTCTGCACAGACCATACAAACGCTCCACACCGCGTGGCCGCGGCCACCCTAATCTGGTGGTCCCAGCGCGCACGACCCACGTGGAGTTCCTGGTCTCCGGTAGCCTCTGGAACTGCCGATCTGCGGCCAACAAGGCAGAGTTCATCTCAGCCTATGCCTCCCTCCAGTCCCTCGACTTCCTGGCACTGACGGAAACATGGATCACCACAGATAACACTGCTACTCCTACTGCTCTCTCTTCGTCCGCCCACGTGTTCTCGCACACCCCGAGAGCTTCTGGTCAGCGGGGTGGTGGCACCGGGATCCTCATCTCTCCCAAGTGGTCATTCTCTCTCTCTCCCCTTACCCATCTATCTATCGCCTCCTTTGAATTCCATGCTGTCACAGTTACCAGCCCTTTCAAGCTTAACATTCTTATCATTTATCGCCCTCCAGGTTCCCTCGGAGAGTTCATCAATGAGCTTGATGCCTTGATAAGCTCCTTTCCTGAGGACGGCTCACCTCTCACAGTCCTGGGCGACTTTAACCTCCCCACGTCTACCTTTGACTCATTCCTCTCTGCCTCCTTCTTTCCACTCCTCTCCTCTTTTGACCTCACCCTCTCACCTTCCCCCTACTCACAAGGCAGGCAATACGCTCGACCTCATCTTTACTAGATGCTGTTCTTCCACTAACCTCACTGCAACTCCCTCCAAGTCTCCGACCACTACCTTGTATCCTTTTCCCTCTCGCTCTCATCCAACACTTCCCACACTGCCCCTACTCGGATGGTATCGCGCCGTCCCAACCTTCGCTCTCTCTCCCCGCTACTCTTTCCTCTTCCATCCTTTCATCTCTTCCCTCTGCTCATACCTTCTCCAACCTTTCTCCTGACTCTGCCTCCTCAACCCTCCTCTCTTCCCTTTCTGCATCCTTTGACTCTCTATGTCCCCTATCCTCCAGGCCGGCTCGGTCCTCCCCTCCCGCTCCGTGGCTCGATGACTCATTGCGAGCTCACAGAACAGAGCTCCGGGCAGCCGAGCGGAAATGGAGGAAAACTTCGCCTCCCTGCGGACCTGGCATCCTTTCACTCCCTCCTCTCTACATTTTCCTCCTCTGTCTCTGCTGCTAAAGCCACTTTCTACCACTCTAAATTCCAAGCATCTGCCTCTAACCCTAGGAAGCTCTTTGCCACCTTCTCCTCCCTTCTGAATCCTCCTCCCCCCCCCCCTCCTCCCTCTCTGCAGATGACTTCGTCAACCATTTTGAAAAGAAGGTCGACGACATCCGATCCTCGTTTGCTAAGTCAAACGACACCGCTGGTTCTGCTCACACTGCCCTACCCTGTGCTCTGACCTCTTTCTCCCCTCTCTCTCCAGATGAAATCTCGCTTCTTGTGACGGCCGGCCGCCCAACAACCTGCCCGCTCGACCCTATCCCCTCCTCTCTCCTCCAGACCATTTCCGGGGACCTTCTCCCTTACCTCACCTCGCTCATCAACTCATCCCTGACCGCTGGCTACGTCCCTTCCGTCTTCAAGAGAGCGAGAGTTGCACCCCTTCTGAAGAAACCTACACTCGATCCCTCCGATGTCAACAACTACAGACCAGTATCCCTTCTTTCTTTTCTCTCCAAAACTCTTGAACGTGCCGTCCTTGGCCAGCTCTCCCTCTATCTCTCTCAGAATGACCTTCTTGATCCAAATCAGTCAGGTTTCAAGACTAGTCATTCAACTGAGACTGCTCTTCTCTGCATCACGGAGGCGCTCCGCACTGCTAAAGCTAACTCTCTCTCCTCTGCTCTCATCCTTCTAGACCTATCGGCTGCCTTCGATACTGTGAACCATCAGATCCTCCTCTCCACCCTCTCCGAGTTGGGCATCTCCGGCGCGGCCCACGCTTGGATTGCGTCCTACCTGACAGGTCGCTCCTACCAGGTGGCGTGGCGAGAATCTGTCTCCTCGCCACGCGCTCTCACCACTGGTGTCCCCCAGGGCTCTGTTCTAGGCCCTCTCCTATTCTCGCTATACACCAAGTCACTTGGCTCTGTCATAACCTCACATGGTCTCTCCTATCATTGCTATGCAGACGACACACAATTAATCTTCTCCTTTCCCCCTTCTGATGACCAGGTGGCGAATCGCATCTCTGCATGTCTGGCAGACATATCAGTGTGGATGACGGATCACCACCTCAAGCTGAACCTCGGCAAGACGGAGCTGCTCTTCCTCCCGGGGAAGGACTGCCCGTTCCATGATCTCGCCATCACGGTTGACAACTCCATTGTGTCCTCCTCCCAGAGCGCTAAGAACCTTGGCGTGATCCTGGACAACACCCTGTCGTTCTCAACCAACATCATGGCGGTGGCCCGTTCCTGTAGGTTCATGCTCTACAACATCCGCAGAGTACGACCCTGCCTCACACAGGAAGCGGCGCAGGTCCTAATCCAGGCACTTGTCATCTCCCGTCTGGATTACTGCAACTCGCTGTTGGCTGGGCTCCCTGCCTGTGCCATTAAACCCCTACAACTCATCCAGAACGCCGCAGCCCGTCTGGTGTTCAACCTTCCCAAGTTCTCTCACGTCACCCCGCTCCTCCGCTCTCTCCACTGGCTTCCAGTTGAAGCTCGCATCCGCTACAAGACCATGGTGCTTGCCTACGGAGCTGTGAGGGGAACGGCACCGCAGTACCTCCAGGCTCTGATCAGGCCCTACACCCAAGCAAGGGCACTGCGTTCATCCACCTCTGGCCTGCTCGCCTCCCTACCATTGAGGAAGTACAGTTCCCGCTCAGCCCAGTCAAAACTGTTCGCTGCTCTGGCCCCCAATGGTGGAACAAACTCCCTCACGACGCCAGGACAGCGGAGTCAATCACCACCTTCCGGAGACACCTGAAACCCCACCTCTTCAAGGAATACCTAGGATAGGATAAGTAATCCTTCTCACCCCCCCCCTTAATGATTTAGATGCACTATTGTAAAGTGGCTGTTCCACTGGATGTCAGAAGGTGAATTCACCAATTTGTAAGTCGCTCTGGATAAGAGCGTCTGCTAAATGACTTAAATGTAAAAAAATGTAAATGTAGGTTAAGGGCAGAGAAAGCTTGTTCGACACCAAGAAAGCTTTGTTGTAGTGATTTAACACAACATCTGGGGAGGGGCCAGCTGAGTATAAGACTATCATCTGCATATAAATGGATGAGAGACCTTCCTACTGCCTGAGCAATGTTGTTGACGTAAATTGAGAAGAGCGTAGGGCCTAAGATCGAGCCTTGTGGTACTCTGTGGGTTTCAGGCAGTGGCTGAGACAGCAGATTTTCTGACTTTATACGCTGCACTCTTTGAGAGAGAGAGAGTTAGCAAAAATTAGAGCAAAATTAATGTATACCAAATTAATTAGTATACTCACTTCTCCAGGCACCACTACGTCACTGGGTCGAAGTCCAGGTACGGCCCAAAGAAATTGGGTGTTGTCCAGCATTTCTGTGTGGTAATAAGGCATTTTAGCACAGGATATTTTTCATGCTTATTGTATTTTTCTTTCATGTAATTGAGAGAACCAGGAATAGACGATTGGAGAAAGTTTAGCCTATATACATCTCCTTTAACATTCAATCATCTTTATGGTGCAGTGTAGTTGCACTACACACAGAGTACAAAACATTAGAAACAACATCCTAATATTGAGTTGCACTCCCCTTTTCTCTTAGAACAGCCTCAATTCTTCGAGGCGTGGACTCTACAAGGTGCCGAAAGCTGGCCCTTGTTGACTCCAATTCTTCCCACAGTTGTGTCAAGTTGGCTGGATGACCTTTGGGTGGAGGACCATTTGTGATACACATGGGAAACTGTTCAGCGTGGAAAAACCCAGCAGCGTTGCAGTTCTTAAGCCTTTTGTCTTGCCCATTTACACTTTGAATGATAAATAATGTCATCAAGACATACTGATCCTTCTGTAACCTGATCCTCCTCTTCATCTACACTGATTGAAGTGGACTCAACAGGTGACATCAATAAGGGATCATAGCTTTCACCTGGATTTACCTGTTCAGTCTATGTCATGGAAAGAGCAGGTGTTCCTAATGTTTTGTACACTCAGTGTAGTTCACTACTGATAGCATTTACATTCATACTTTGTTTCCCAGTCAATAACAGATCTAGAACAGTATCCTGTGGATAGTAGAACACTAGTATGTTATGAATGTGCAGTAAATTAGAAAAACATACAATGTTATCTCATCAACATATTGTTGTCTGTTGAACAGAGAAACTGTAGGTGACCTAGTTTTCTTTGACATGTAAATATGTTCTGAAAATCAGGTGTGAAAAGTGTTATGTGACATGATATGTCTCTGCAGGTCCCTGCTGACTACTGGCATCCTAGAGGAGGAGGGACTGGCGGGGAGAGTTAGTCTGGAGAGTTCACTGGCAGAGGAAAGCTTGGTCCTGGGCCCAGGTCTCGGTGGAACCATGGGTCGATCACCATGGCCAGGAGTAGAGGCCAGGATTATTGGAATTGTTTCCACAATATCTATCAGTGAAGGTTTGAATTTCTGAAAGCTGCTCGAGCTTCAACACCACATCAGCAACAATCAATATCTCTCTGCAGCCTCATAACCGACCGACTTAGATTCATGACTCATAGTCTGTGCTTGACCATTTTTGTATTTGTATGCTTTTATGTGTTTTTATTGTTATGTTTTTGGGCTGAGTAATGACTCCTATGACTTGTTCCAATTTAGGTCTGAATAGAAAAGGTGATTGGTGTTAATAACGTCCAGTGTTATGAATAGTAGTAAGGACCAAATTAAGTAACTCCTCACACAAAATAAAATGTGTCCGTTATTGACAGGCCTAGAGTGCTACCATGTAGAAATTGTACGCTCCCACTATTGGCTAAGAATGATGAGTAAGGTTAACTTCATTGGTCAGGAGAGTAGGGAAGGCGGGATACACCAGATATCATGATAATTAAGGAGGTATATAAACGCAGACACTACTGATACTAGGCGCGTACTAGTTCAGCACCAGTAAAGAGAGAAGGAAAAGATAACAATAACAGGATGATTTCAACTTTTTCGAATAAACTGTAAGTTAGTGTTTTTAAGTTGCAACAAGTTGATTGTTGCAATTACTGGTCAAATGTTCTTTTGATAGCGAGACAAGTCTTGTTGTAACTCACCATATAGAGGTCCAAGGCTGTTCCATAAAACAGTTTTTCTAATTGCATTGTAGTCTTGACATACTGTATATGCTAGCAAATACTAGAACCGATATGTCCATGCAGATCAATGTCTTAGGCTATGTATCTCTGAAACTCAATGCAGTGTTTACCCTATTTTCAAGAGTGTCCTTCAAGCTGAAGTCTATGCCTTTATGATCTTCTTACTACAGAAGATATCCCCAAACAACAGATGATGCCCTGTACAGCGTAAGAATGGTTATATGATCATGATGCATATGATTTATCAGTAAGCTGTAGAAGATTGTTCTTTGCTTATTGACCTTCATCTTTATCCTTCAAAGGGTATTACAGATGTTGGGTCCTCTGGACATGGCCGTAAGGCTGTGCTGGAGCCAGTGTCCACCACTGTGCCAACTGTTCTGTGTATCCTCTCTGAGACCCTGCATCAGAACCCCCGTGCCAGAGCAGCTCTCCCAGAGCAGGCTAAGTCCTACAGCACTTACCCCAGACAGACATGTGCCTCTGAATGAAAGTGGTGAGGATGAAGTCAAGGCTAAGAGAAAGCATGTGATTTTCACTGACTCTAAGGTTTGTCCCTAACTGCAGCCAACATATACTATTAAATGGTGGAGTGGATGTACCCACGGTCATCACGCCCAGAGAGGCGGCGCAACACGACAGAGGATGGTTCTAGCTGCACTGTCAGCAAATCTATTGAGGAGAGCAGGCTGCGACTGGGCTTCCCACAGCCCTCTGCAGACTTCCAGTGTTTCCGTGCCAGGTTGAGGGAGAGCATGGTTCTCCTGGGGAACTGCAGTGTGAAGAACCAGACCTTCCAGAAGGCTGTGTGAATCCACATCACCTTTGACTCTTAGCACAGCCAACCAGACGTGCCCTGTGCTTTCCTGAAAGTGCGCTATGGTGGAGCTGACACAGACATCTTTGAATTTGACATCACCCTGCCCATGCTCGATGAGAAGATTCAATTATTTGTTTTATCTACCTGATGAGTACAGCACCCCATTCTGGGACAATAGCAATGGACAGAACTACAGCATGTTTGTCTTTGACAAGCCTGGGGCATAACGCTGTGGGGCATAATCTGGACAACAGAAAGATTGCAATAGGCTACACTGAACTTCACCATAACATTTTATGCTTCGACCCTCATCTTCACTAAGTTCATCTGAGGTGAACTGCAATATGCTAAAATGTCAGCTAAAATAAACTATTGTTCTGTTTTTCATATTTTCCATTGCTTGCACTGCTTGCTCTGTAAATTGCATTCTGGAAGAAGAGTCAGTAGGATAGAATAGTCATTAGGAAATTGAAGATGGGTCTGGTTATTCAGTTTCAAACATGCTCACCGAAAGCTAAAATTATTTGTAATATTTACAATATGGCTGGAGGGAAAGCCTGAGATTCTCTACAGTCTACTATAATTATGTCAGTGTGCAGTGCACTTCTTCACTGACCAAGTGTTGAGTAACAGTGTTGAGTAACTGCCAGGTTTTAACCAAGAAATAGTGCCTCATAAACACTTACGGTTGTCTGACTGCTAATTTCAGTGTCCATGTGACTGCTGTAGACAGGATATCCCAGAAATCTTTGATATCCTGAGTACATCATGGAATACTGAAGTGAAAAAATGATACAGAACAAAAATATAAACTCAACATGTAACGTGTTGGTCCAATGTTTCATGAAGGGAAATAAAAGATCTCAGAAATTAGTTTACATCCCTGTTAGTGATCATTTCTCCTTTGCCAAGATAATCCATCCTCCTGACAGTTGTGGCATATCAAGAAGCTGATTAAACAGCGTGCTCATTATTACACAGGTGCACCTTGTGCTGGGGACAATAAAGGGCCACTCTAAAATGTGCAGTTTTGTCACATAACACAATGCCACAGATGTCTCAAGTTTTCAGGGAGTGTGCAATTCGTATGCTGACTGCAGGAATGTCCACCAGAGCTGTTGCCAGAGAAGTAAATGTTCATTTCTCTACCATAAACCACCTCCAAAATCATTTTAGAGAATTTGGCATTACGTCCAATCGGCCTCAGAACTGCAGTCCACATGTAACCACGTCAGCACAGGACCTCCACATCCATCTTCTTCACCTGCGGATCGTTTGAGACCAGCCACCCGGTCAGCTGATGAAACTGAGGAGTATTTCTGTCTGTAATAACGCCCTTTTGTGGGGAAAAACTAATTCTGATTGGCTGGGCCTGGCTCCTCAGTAGGTAGGCCAGTCTCCCAAGTGGGTGGGCCTATGCCCATGGCTGCGCCCCTGCCCAGTCATGTGAAATCCATAGATTAGGGCCTAAGGAATTTATTTCAGTTGACTGATTTTCTTGTATGAACTGTAACTCAATAAAATTGTTGCATGTTGTGTCTATATTTTTGTTCAGTGTAGATCCCTCAAAGGAGAGTGAGTGTGAGCTAATCTTATCCCAGCATTGTGTTCTCTGGTGCCCACATGACTAAAGCCTGTTATCAGACACTATAGGGAGCAGGCATTGTTTCTATTGAATTATGCTTCCATTGATCTCGACAGCCAGAGACATATCATTACTTATCGACTAAAAGACAAAAGGAAAGATAACAGAGGCAAGCTGTGACTGGACATCCTGACCACTGAGAATGGCTCCCTGTGTACACGATTCACAGCTACTGTGTGACTTTCACAGGAATCATGACATTTGTTGAGGGCATTGGTATACCAAATGACATCCTACAGTCAAATAAAATCTTTATTATTCACTTATGAGATTTAACGGAATAACATCATGTTTGAAAGTTTTCAAATAGAAATGAAATTGACTGTGTTTTTAGGTATAAGACATCTTGGAATCCTCTTAAGACCAACAGGTACTGTAAGGAGAAGACAGAAATGTATATCTTATGTAATGTTATTTGACAAACACAACGTGTACATCTCAGCTTTCTCCAGCAGTGGAGGCTAATACAGAGGCTAATGGAGATTTGCAATTCTAGGAAGTGATGGGGAGGGATGGGGGAAGCAGCATGCACATACTCCAAGAGATGGGCTGTCCCAGTTGTGTTACTGTCGCTTACACTACTAGATGGATTAAATCACTCAGCCCATTTATCAAGTTATTTTTGTTGTTGTTGCAACGATGGCGATATACATCCTCACTGTTCTCTAAACCCTGTCAAACCAGTCAGTTCTCTCAGCGGCCCACACTGATGTTGCACACCTTGCAGCTGGGGTCCTTCTTGGCGTTGGCCGTGGTCTGGCTCATCTGGTGGTGGCCACTGATCTCCAGCACACTGCCCTGCTCCAGATACAGCGGCTCTGTGTAGAGCACCTCCAGGATGACATCACTGGCGTGGCAGAACAGGGGGTCTTCTCCCTGCCTCTGGGGGGGGATGAATGTCAGGAAGGGGTTGGCAGTCAGGTCCAGCAGTGGGAGACTACTACGGCAAAAGTTATCCCCCTCTGAGCCAGAAGGGGCCAGTACCAACACCACATAGTGATAGGCTGTGTACATACAGTAGAAGTCAGCAAAGTAAAGATTGGTGTTGGGATTCAGCAGGTTCCCGGCCGGGATCTGGAAACGCAGGGGGCCGTAGGGGGAGTCGTTTGGAGGAAGACCTGTGTCAAACTCAGTGTTGCAGCTGAGGAAGACTCCCTGCAGTTTGCTGTTGATAGGGGAGCCGTGACTTCCACTATTGTCTTTCAGGGCTGGGTGCATCAGCCCCCCGCACTCAGTTCTAACAGAAAAGGAGAAACATTTTGTTATTGAACTTCACAAGTACATCCCTATACGTGTGTGTATTTACAGAGTATGGTATAGTACTGACCTGACATAGTGGAAGTAGTCAGGGTGCTGGTTGCGATAGAACACAGAGAACCGCAGCAGTCTTCCAGCAGAACCCTGTGCTTTACCAAGGAGCTGTTTGAGGTGGTCCATGGCATAATCTGTTTCATACAAAAACAGTCAATTATGAAGTTCCTTGTTCAAATCCTTTGTAGGCGTATTCAATTGAATCAATACGCTACAGCAGGTCATAAGGCCTGCATTACATTGGTAAATGTCCTGCTATAGAAATCGATGTACTTCTATGACATACCCCCTGTGCAGAACTCGACCACCTGGCTCCAGTCAGACACCAGGTACTCTCCGTCTGCCTGTCTCACTGCAGTCTGCACAGCAACACAGTACTCTGTCCGTGGGCTCAGGAACCAATGACCTCTCACTGCCATGGGTAAAGGCACTGCCTTGGCCACCAGTTTGGTGGGCACATCCTGATGGGTGAAACAGGGATACATGTTAATTCAAGTGACTCATCAGTTGAATTACTACAATACAGCGTTTCATAGGTAAAAAATGGGATTGGCAGTAGGTCTAAATGTTTTATGTAAACACACTCATGGATTATACATTTCTTTAGCATATTCTGGTACAAACTGGTCTAGTTAAGCTACTGTATATCTAATCAAATTAGTGGCTTTGTTTTGGCCAGGGCCTCTAAGAAGCACAGCTAATTAAAACAAGCTCACAGGGCCCACATAACCATGGCAACCACCCTGGTGCAAGTTTGTTTGCGTTGCTTTGATTTCCGAGTGATAGAAACACACTTCCAATCAAGCGCAGCACAACCCTGAACAGTTCTGTACAACATAAATCAGGGGCTTTTGTAAAGGCATTGGAAGATTATATTAAATAGAGAACTGTACCAAAGTAGGTATTCAAGTATCTCATGTGTGGCTAGAGTCGGGTTGATGTAAGAAAGGCTCAGAAACACCCATCAGGAATGACTGAGCATGACATCTTACGTTTCAATTATTCAAATTCTGCCACTGTCATAACTTTCTATTTCATGGGTATTACGATAAGAGCTAACCTTAAGTAATAGCCTATCTGTCCTTCCAACAGTAAACATATTGAATCTGTTTTAGTAGCAGATTGAATCTGTTGTAGTTCCATGTAGCTCAGTTGGTAGAGTATGGTGCCAGGGTTGTGGGTTCGATTCCCACAGGGGACCAGTACGAAAAAAGTTTAAAAATGTATGCTCTCACTACTGTAAGTCACTCTGGATAAGAGCGTCTGCTAAATGACTAAAGAGTAAATGTTATAGTGCATCATTTCAGTCTGTTTGGAAGGATCCCATTGTAAATAACAAATGGCCACTTAATTTTCTATTTCAATCGTTCTTGTATTTCAAATACTGATTGCAATTAGCTAGGTCTATATTTTTGAACATGATGCTGACAGATAGAAAATGAAGAAACAAATGGGTAGTATACAGAAAATCAGTTCAGTGACTGGTCTGGAATAAAATCGCAGTTCATAGTAAAGAGAACAGAGCTGTAGTTTTTAGGCTTTGTCCGTTTTCTGGCCATTCAAAAGGAAACGAATGTGCCCATGAGTCACTTGCCCAAAGCTATTTTGCAGCACAAGATTCTCATTCTCCTCCACTGGAAGTGACTTAAAGGGCACTGCTCTCTGGGTTGTAACTGCTGCAGAGTCAGATACACTCATTACCAGGCTTTTATCTATTGTTCTGCATAGACACTGTCTCATGCTAGGCTATCTTGGGTTATATCAAAACATATTACATCAAGTTGCAGTGAAATGTCTATTATTGGAGAACAGGACATGGAGGGATTAGAACAAGCGGTTTGGTGGCACCTTAATTGGGGAGGACAGGCTCATAGTAATGGCTTGAATGGTAACAAAAACATCACACACATGGTTAACATGTGTTTGATACCATTCCGTTCACTCCATTCCAGCCATCACTATGAGCTGTTCTCCCCCAGCCTACTGTGATGAGAAGTAAAGAACATGGATCTAGACAGCGGGAGTCAGAGTCACTATCGGTGGAAAGAGTAATAGTCATTGAGTCAAGGGGGAAGCCTGGGGGGCCTGGGGAGGTTTATGAGGGGGGAAGCAGTGACAGTCTGTCAGACACACCCTGTGTTTGAAGCGGTTGGGATCCCTGCCCTCTTTGCGGCTCAGGTCTATGAAGAAGTGTGTGGCCCTGGCAGTATCCTCAGGGGTCATGTCCCAGGCGATGCGGAAGGAATCGCAGGTCACCTCACATATCTGGATATTATTGGGGGTGGAAAGGGCTGTCTCCATTGTTGTTAGCTGCTGAACAAGAAGAGAAAGGAGGGTCATATGATGGGATCAGATTTGAACATTTTTTTTTATTGAATTTATTTTGGGTAACAGACATACAGTGGGCCAAAAAAATATTTAGTCAGCCACTAATTGTGCAAGTTATCCCACTTAAAAAGATGAGAGAGGCCTGTCATTTTCATCATAGGTACACTTCAACTATGACAGCCAAAATGAGAAAAGAAAATCCAAAGAATCACATTGTAGGATTTTTAATTAATTTATTTGCAAATTATGGTGGAAAATAAGTATTTGGGCATCTACAAACAAGCAAGATTTCTGGCTCTCACAGACCTGTAACTTCTTCTTTAAGAGGCTCCTCTGTCCTCCACTCGTTACCTGTATTAATGGCACCTGTTTGAACTTGTTATCAGTATTAAAGACACCTGTCCACAACCTCAAACAGTCACACTCCAAACTCCACTACAGCCAAGACCAAAGAGCTGTCAAAGGACACCAGAAACAAAATTGTAGACCTGCACCAGGCTGGGAAGACTGAATATGCAATAGGTAAGCAGCTTGGTTTGAAGGAATCAACTGTGGGAGCAATTATTAGGAAATGGAAGACATACAAGACCACTGATAATCTCCCTCGATCTGGGGCTCAATGCAAGATCTCATCCCGTGGGGTCAAAATGATCACAAGGATGGTGAGCAAAAATCCCAGAACCACACGGGGGGACCAAGTGAATGACCTGCAGAGAGCTGGGACCAAAGTAACAAAGCCTACCATCAGTAACACACTACGCCGCCAGGGACTCAAATCCTGCAGTTCCAGACGTGTCCCCCTGCTTAAGCCAGTACATGTCCAGGCCCATCTGAAGTTTGCTAGAGAGCATTTGGATGATCCAGAAGAAGATTGGGAGAATGTCATATGGTCAGATGTAACCAAAATATAACTTTTTGGTAAAAACTCAACTCGTCGTGTTTGGAGGACAAAGAATGCTGAGTTGCATCCAAAGAACACCATACCTACTGTGAAGCATGGGGGTGGAAACATCATGCTTTGGGGCTGTTTTTCTGCAAAGGGACCAGGACAACTGATCCGTGTAAAGGAAAGAATGAATGGGGCCATGTATCGTGAGATTTTGAGTGAAAACCTCCTTCCATCAGCAAGGGCATTGAAGATGAAACGTGGCTGGGTCTTTCAGCATGACAATGATCCCAAACACACCGCCTGGGCAACAAAGGAGTGGCTTCGTAAGAAGCATTTCAAGGTCCTGGAGTGGCCTAGCCAGTCTCCAGATCTCAACCCCATAGAAAATCATTGGAGGGAGTTGAAAGTCCGTGTTTCCCAGCAACAGCCTCAAAACATCACTGCTCTAGAGGAGATCTGCATGGAGGAATGGGCCAAAATACCAGCAACAGTTTGTGAAAACCTTGTGAAGACTTACAGAAAATGTTTGACCTCTGTCATTGCCAACAAAGGGCATATAATAAAGTATTGAGATAAACTTTTGTTATTGACCAAATATTTATTTTCCACCATAATTTGCAAATTAATTAATTAAAAAATCTTTCAATGTGATTTTCTGGATTTTTTTCTTCTAATTTTGTCTGTCATAGTTGAAGTGTACCTATGATGACAATTACAGGCCTCTCTCATCTTTTTAAGTGGGAGAACTTGCACAATTGGTGGCTGACTAAATACTTTTTTGCCCCACTGTATACAACAAAATGTACAATGTGGACCCAGAGGATATCACTTAAAATATTTAATTAAATTTCTTGTTTCCAAAGTGGTCCTCAGTGGTAAAAACAATAACACACATAATGATTAAAAGGTAAGACAAAATTACAAACAACCTTAAATACATGAATTTATATTAGACATCCTAAAAAGTGGCACTATTCACTGCACTTTCCCCGAAACCTTAAAAATCACCCATATTTTTCTTGTCTTGATCACCAAGGGGAGGATATGCAATAGACAAGTGCCTGTATAGTAAATACCTCTGGGTACAGGACTGGCAACATTTTACATCATAAAATAACCTACCGGTAAATAGCTACATTGCAATATTGTCCCATGTCCGATCTCAATTCCTTCCTTTTAAATCATTCTAAATCCATTGTGACTTTTAGTACTAATAGATGAAACAAGATGTCACACAGCTTGGCTGTATCGACTGTTGGATTAGTCACAATTGGTCAAGTCCCTGTTCATACCTGGGAAAGTGTAAAGCATTGAGACTTATTTCATAATCCACCAACGACAGTCTCCTGGCAACCAGGCACATGTGACTCCTGTGTTCACTATATCCTCTAGCTTCACATCACCTCATTTTCCTCATCTGCAAATCTGAGGAAATGGTCCTACAGTCATAGTGTTTTCCTTAAGGAAAGTTAAATGAAATCTGACTCATAAGTTCTGTTAATCACCTTTGATGTAATTTATTTTCAATGGTCTTCAGAGCACAATGAAATCTGAGTAAGCAGGAAGAGTGCAGCTCAGGGAAAATCTCAAAATGTTTCATGGCCTCTGAAGTGTTGGGATAAATAGAAAAAGTGAGACGTAACACCATACGGTTATCTATGGTCTTATTTATTTGCCAATAACAGCCAGGGGATCCAGGCTGGTGCACATAGCCTTGAAGACTGGACTGTGTGTAATCTGTGGGTCAGCCTATTGTGTTTGATTAGCTGTCACCTTCCCTTTGCTGAATTGATGATGCCATGGATGTGCCTTCCAGGGGGGAAAATGCATCTTCCTCTCCATTCCTACCTGCTGTGAGTATGAAAGACAGGCATGGGAGGCATCAACTTGTCTACTCTTGCTGTTTTTACTCTCTGTCATTCCTGAGAGGAATTATAATTGTATATATATATATTTTTTTTTAAGTGCCAATATTGCTTATAATACAATATAGCTCTTTTTAATAACCCTCTCATCCTTCATTACCTTCCATGTACTATTTTTCTCCCATTTCATAATGCCAACAGCTTTGCACCAACAACAAATGGCCCATTCCCCGATTATAAACCCAAACACACATAACATATGTCCCATTTCCCCCAATTATAAACCCAAACACACATAACAAATGGCCCATTCCCCGATTATAAACCCAAACACACATAACATATGGCCCATTCCCCGATTATAAACCCAAACACACATAACATATGTCCCATTCCCCGATTATAAACCCAAACACACATAACATATGTCCCATTCCCCGATTATAAACCCAAACACACATAACATATGTCCCATTTCCCCCAATTATAAACCCAAACACACATAACAAATGGCCCATTCCCCGATTATAAACCCAAACACACATAACATATGTCCCATTTCCCCCAATTATAAACCCAAACACACATAACAAATGGCCCATTCCCCAATTATAAACCCAAACACACATAACATATGGCCCATTCCCCGATTATAAACCCAAACACACATAACATATGTCCCATTTCCCCCAATTATAAACCCAAACACACATAACATATGTCCCATTCCCCAATTATAAACCCAAACACACATAACATATGTCCCATTCCCCGATTATAAACCCAAACACACATAACAAATGGCCCATTCCCCGATTATAAACCCAAACACACATAACATATGTCCCATTCCCCGATTATAAACCCAAACACACATAACATATGTCCCATTTCCCCCAATTATAAACCCAAACACACATAACATATGTCCCATTCCCCGATTATAAACCCAAACACACATAACATATGGCCCATTCCCCGATTATAAACCCAAACACACATAACATATGGCCCATTCCCCGATTATAAGCCCAAACACACATAACATATGGCCCATTCCCCGATTATAAGCCCAAACATAACATATGCTGTAACAGTAAGATGCTCAGCAGTATGCTGCTAGCAATAAACAGTAAGCTGTACAGCCAGTATCTCTGCTATATTGTGTGCTGCTTGTGTATTAGTGAGAGTGGATGTTACAGTGAGTGGATGGTGGTTTGTGTGTGGTTTGTGTGTGGTTTGTGTTAGGTTGGCTGTGTCACACATGGGTGAACATGATGGGTAGTGCTGTACTGCATCTGCGCACTGTATGTGGCCTGGAGAGGTGTTATGTTCTGGTCCACCTCATGATGGACATGCTGCAGCGCGGAAGCTCATTAAAGCCGCAGAGCTGTGAAACGTCTGAGCTATCTCTTTTACACGGGGCTGGGGAAGCTAGTTGTGGCACCACGCACATTCCCTCCCTGGGTCTCCTGTGTTACCCAGCTGCTGCCTGCTCCTCTCCCTCTCCTTCCACACACAGCATTTATGGCAAAAAGAGATTCTCATAGGACAACCATCAAAGCCTCATATTCCCTAGTTGTGCTTGTACCACTTTCTGACTGAATACGTCTGAACACAGTTCAAACTCAAGTTCCCCACATCATTTAAATAGTCCTGCTTGCTCTCTTAATTATTTATCAGTATGCAAACAGTGAGAGAGAATTCATGGCACTGTGAGTCCACTCCAAATCTAATTGGCCATAAATCAGCAATTTAGATTTGTAAGAAGAAAACAGACTACTGAGCTTTACATAGATCAATTGCATTATGGGGTAAAGCAATTTAATGTGAACATTCATATTTTGGCCTCTGATCTTTGATAGTACCACATTTTACAGTTTTTCTCACTTTGTTATGTAAAGCTGTAATGTGTTCACAGAGGGAACGGCAAAGGGCATACTACTCATTCTCCATTGATGTAGAATTCTGATACATACATTACACTCAGAAAAAAGGGTTCCAAAAGGGTTCTTTGACTGTCCCCATTGGAGAACCCTTTTTGGTTCCAGGTAGAACTCTTTTGGGTTCCATGTAGAACTCTCTGGGGAAAGGGTTCTACGTGGATCCAAAAAGGGTTCTTCAAAGGGTTCTCTTTTGGGGACAGCCAAATAACCTTTTTACCACTGTGCTGTGACAGTGTTGTGATGAATGCTGCTGCTGCATACAGGGGAGGCAGGTAGCGTAGTGTTTAGAGCGTTGGGCCAGTAACCGAAAGGTTGGTGGATCAAATCCCCGAGATGACAAGGTAGAAATCTGGTGTTCTGCCTCCTGAACAAGGCAGTTAACCCACTGTTCCTAGGCCGTCATTGTAAATAAGAATTTGTTCCTAACTAGTTAAGTAAAAATACACTGAATAGTGTATGCACAGAAAGCAGCTCCATGCCTGCGAGACATTTTTTCTACTAGTGCAGTGGTTATCAGATGAGACCAGATAAAAGTCAGATAATGCATCCTAAGGGGGAGTGTCATACATAAGTGACAGTCAGTTGACTGAGGTTGAGGAAGTGAAGCGATGGAGAGGCAAGTGGAGCGTGCGTTCTGGTCTGGATCAGATCATATGGAAGAGGGAATGTATGATCTCAATTGAATTGTATCCTCCTATGATCTACTCTACACTGAATCACTGTGTGGTAATCATTATCCTATCAACAAAAATAATCGTATATACGCAGTGGTTCTTGTAATCTCTCAAAGCTTGTTCGTGATTGTGATTGACTGTTTAATCCAAATTTCAGGCAGGTTATTAATGACACTGGCAGTTATAGTCAGGTCTCCACTAATGGGCTGATGATAATCACACCTGCATTGCGAACAGAATAACATTTTCTCAAATAGGATCCTATTTACACAGTGGTTCTTGTAATCTCTCAAAGCTTGTTTGTGACTGTGATTGACTGTTTAATCCAAATTTCAAGCAGGTTCTTAATGACACTGGCAGTCATAGTCAAATCTCCACTAATGGGCTGATGATAATCACACCTGCATTGCGAACGGAACAACATTTTCTTAAATTCTAAATGCCTGTACCACAGCTGAGTTCATTGACTAGACATTATAACCCTGACAAATAGCCATTTCCAAGATATGCCTTATCGCATAATATGAGGATTCCTTATACCTCAATAATAAGAAACTCAAACAAGCATTCTAGTATTAACCTCACTCACATTATCCGTGGATCAATGGATCTACATAGTGTCAAACAGTACCTGGGGAATGCCCTGGTAATAAGCATGGAAAAATAGACTATGCCATTTCAAGCATATAAATAAACATACTGTAGTTCTTCTTACGGTGGATCAACAATAGCTGTTGTTTAACTTCTGAACACTTGATGCACGAGGAGACTGACTAAATATATAGCCTTACCTCTGTGTGGTGAATAAGTGTCTTTGTAAAAAGTGCAATAGGTCCTTAACCAGAGAAGATAAGAGCAGAAATCTATTCTATCATACCTCTTTCTTTTCTTCTGCAGTCGATGATAGATCCCCAGGAAAACCGATTAGGAAGTCAAATGAACACTCTCACTCTCTTTCCTTCTCTCTCTCTCACTTGCTCTTTCTCTCCTCGTGCTCGCTCTTCCTCTCTGTCTCCTTTCTCTACCTCACTCTCTCTCTACCTCACATGCTCCCCCTCTCTCTCTATTCTCCTCCTCCCCAAGCTGGGTTCTGAGGAGGATGTTTACTTGCCTGCTGTACAGCTGCATCGCCTAAAGAGGAGCAACTGCTGATGCTGAGAACACAAACAAGAGATTTGTAACTGAGGTGCTTGAGCAATTGTTACTCACCCACATTAGCAGGAACTTGCTGACAAATGGTAACAAAATTACACATCACTGACCAGCATGCTCCTAATCATGGGACAGCAGCATTATGTAACAGACAGTATTAGCTGACATTCGGAGAAATCATCCTACATCCTACTACACTGACTCATGAGAAACACTCTTTTCACGTCACTTCGATACAGCTACGACCGGAAGTCACTTTTTTTGTAGCAGGTTAGCAGAACTTATGCAGCAGGTTAGGGGAATTAACGTAGCAGGTTAGGAGAATTAGGTTAAGGTTAGGAAAAGGTTTAGGGTTAGCGAAAATGCTCTCTTAACCTGCTGCGAAAATGCTCTCTGAACCTGCTACGAAAATCACGTACGGTTGTAGCTGTATCAAAGTGCTGTGAAAAGAGTGTGTCTCCTGACTCGCTCTGGATATCAGAGGACTCCAATGCTCCCATTGCCACACTTTCAGGACATCTGCTGAGGATGCATGTAGCTCACAATATGCTACACCATATGGGCATCCTCCACAGGACATCCACCCTTGTCCATCGATGGGACAGGAAGAGACTGGTACTGGATGCCTGCAAATCAAATGATTATTGATGATGTGTGCCTGCGCACAATAACAAATGTTTGTCGGTCCTGATGTAAGTGAAAAGAGCAACCTAATTGTTTGATTAAATAAAATGAAAAGACTCATATTGCTGCAGGCGTAGGCCTATATTTTGGTAATCTAAGGCTTAAATAACGCATGTGGTCATTGAATCATAAAGACAACATAGGACAAAAGGGCATGTGGAAAAAGCTGTGTAGACAGCCTTGGGTGAGGTGATCTGGTGCATGTTGTACATTCATAAAAGCTGTTCATCCTCTCTAGGGCATTGGTGACTGAATACTCTGTTTGCTGGAGCATTGTCTTTAGAGATACCCCCTGAGTTATTACCTAGCACCAGAGTTTTTTATAGGGCTAGCCAGCCACAGTTCACTGATTCCATCAAAATGTAATTAAAATACAATCATCCATCATTAGACATGCCAGGCAGCCATGCAAGGGTAAGATGGAGGTGGCGGAGACAGCAGGGACACCTAACAACTAATTCAGCTGAGCCAAGAACATTTTATTTGTTCATTTTGTAGCTACATCCCAGCTAAGAATTATAGGGAGAGAAAACGTTACCTGGAATATTCCCTTAATGTTTGAGTGTCCAGTTTATTTTTTGTACATGTTTTGGTGTTAAAGTTAGGAGAACATTCCCTTAATGTCAAGCAGAACTTATCTAGAACATGGTTACAGTGTTCTTAGAATATACAACATTAATGTTCTAGATGTGTTTTATGGGATTGCAAGAACATTAACGTGTCCAGTTTTCTGAGGGTTAGGAGAATATTCCATCAACGTCCCACCAAACATAAACAGAACATGGTTGCCATGTTCTCAGAAAATAAGATATTAATGTTCTAGACAAGTTTTTTATGTGAAAGTTGCAATAATATTTCTGTGTATCAGTTGTCAGGACGTTGCCTGATGGTCCCAAATAAACGTTCTCTCCCCCCCAAAAATGACATTACACATCATGCCTTGTTAATGTTGCCAAGCCTATCAAGGCCATGAATGGTGATCCACTGATCCATTCACAACTCTTTCTGTCTGTTGGCAATGTTAGGGATACTCACACACACAGTCCTTTTAATATGCCACACCAACATTAGACAAATAGAGAAAGCCCTTCATTTACTGAAATAAGTCAATAAAATCAATGATGAGAATAGTCAGATTAACTGATACCTGATATGGCCTTGGTGGCATAGCAGGAAGATTGGTGGACAGTAAACCAAGAAGTTTGTGAGTTCAAATCCCAGGTGATGATATGTAGAATAATAATTTCTGTATACATGCACAATGTAATCATCTGTCAAATACAGTGTATATAGGTTGAAAACACTATGTTAAAAGCACTGTATGTGTATCCCTAACCTTGCCAACAGACAAAGAGCTATGAATGGATCAGTGGTTCACCAATCAGAGCCTTGCTTGGCAACAGTAATAAGACCTGATGTGTAATGAATTTTTCTTTGGACATATAAACGTTCTCGCAATGTTCCCATGAAATGTGTCTAGAACGTTCATATGTTCTGTGTACGTTTGGTGATATGTTGATGGAATATTCTCTTAACCCACAAAAAACTGGACACATGAATGTTCTCTAAAGTTGTGAGAATGTTTGTTGTCAGCTGGGAAAAGCCGACTGCAAATTTAGTAGTATGCTTGTCAGGCTATTTATTATGTTTTCATGCAATTCATAAACAATATAAAAATAACACACCAAATAAAAAACAAATAGTTTGTTTATAAATAGTATATTGATCTATGGCTGTGTAAATGTATATAGCCATGTTGTGTCCATTTAATTAGGCTTACCAGATGGTTGTACAGTAGGCTACACACACCTCTATGCAAAACACGATAGGTGCAGCATGAGGTAATCCAACGCACGCCCGGATCCTGTTGATATAACCCATGTGAAATAACAAGACTGCTCAGAAGTGAGTGATATACTGTAGGGGGACTGGTTGACAATTATATTGGTACAGTCGTGGCCAAAAGTTTTGAGAATGACACAAATATTAATTTCCAGAAAGTTGGCTGCTTCAGTTTGAAGTTGCCAGCTGAGGAATTGTGAGGTGTCTGTTTTTCAAACTAGACATTCTAATGTACTTGTCCTCTTGTTCAGTTGTGCACTGGGGCCTCCCACTCCTCTTTCTATTCTGCTTAGAGCCAGTTTGCGCTGTTCTGTGAAGGGAATAGTACACAGTGTTGTATGACTTCTTCAGTTTCTTGGCAATTTGTCACATGGAATAGCCTCCATTTCTCAGAACAAGAATAGACTAACGAGTTTCAGAAGAAAGTTCTTTGTTTCTAGCCATTTTGAGCCTTTAATCGAACCCACACCCACACGAGGTAAAATGGCGCCGGAAGAAATGGCAGCAGTTTTACGGGCGCCCAACCAATTATGCTATTATGTGTTTTTTTTTGCGTTATTTGGAACTTATTTTGTACATAATGTTTCTGCAAACGTATCTTACGGCAAAAAAGAGCTACTAGATATCAGGACAGCGATCACTCACCTCGGATTAGACTAAGATTTTTTCTTCAACAAGCAAGACTCACAGGACATTCTCCAAACGTCCGACAGGCCCAACATTCCCGTTATTTGCAAGAGGAAGAAACACAGGTACAGGGGACACAGAGCGGGATGCCTCGTGAGGCACCACAGAAGGCGAGAGGGAAAGCTGTTGTTACCGTCAATATTACTCTCCAACGTGCAATCATTGGACAATAAATTAGACGAGGTACGATCACGAATATCCTATCAATGGGACATCAAAAACTGAAATATCCTATGTTTCAAAGGAATCGTGGCTGAATGACGACATGGATATTCAGCTAGCGGGATATACGCTGCACCGGCAGGATAGACGAGGTGGGGCGGACTGTGCATATTTGTAAACAACAGCTGGTGCACAAAAATCTGAGGATGTCTCTAGATTTTTCCAATCAGAGGGAAAAAATTCTAGATCACCTGTACTCCATACACAGAGGCGCGTACAAAGCTCTCTATCGCCCTCCATTTGGTAAATTCAACCACAACTCTATCCTCCTGATTCCTGCTTACAAGCTAAAATTAAAGCAGGAAGCACCAGTGACTCAGTCTATAAAACAGTGGTCAGATGAAGCAGATGCTAAACTACAGGACTGTTTTGCTATCACAGACTGGAATATGTTCCGGGATTCTTCCGATGGCATTTAGGAGTACACCACATCAGTCACTGGCTTTATCAATAAGTGCATCAAGGACATCGTCCCCACAGTGACTGTACGTACATACCCCAACCAGAAGCCATGGATTACAGGCAACATTCACACTGAGCTAATGGGCAGAGCTGCCACTTTCAAGGTGCGGGACTCTAACCAGGAAGCTTACAAGAAATCCTGCTATGCCCTGCGACGAACCATCAAACAGGCAAAGCATCAATACAGGGCTAAGATTGAATCATACTACTCCGGCTCCGACGCTCGTCTTATGTGGCAGGGCTTGCAAACAATTACAGACTACAAAGGGAAGCACTGTTCCGTACTACATGGTGACACGAGTCTACCAGACAAGCTAAATCACTTCTATGCTCCCTTCGAGGCAAGCACACTGAGGCATGTATGAACATCAGCTTTTCCGGACGACTGTGTGATCACGCTCTCCGTAGCCAACGTGAGTAAGACCTTTAAACAGGTCAACATATACAAGGCTGCAGGGCCAGTTGGATTCCCAGGACTTGTGCTCCGGGCATGTGCTGACCAACTGGCAGGTGTCTTCACTGACATTTTCAACATGTCCCTGATTGAGTCTGTAATACCAACATGTTTCAAGCAGACCACCATAGTCCCTGTGCCCAAGAACACAAAGGCAACCTGCCTAAATGACTTCAGACCCATAGCACTCATGTCTGTAGCCATGAAGTGCTTTGAAAGGCTGGTAATGGCTCACATCAACACCATTATCCCAGAAACCCTGGACCCACTCCAATTTGCATACCGCCCAAACAGATCCATAGATGATGCAATCTCTATTGCACTCCACACTACCCTTTCCCACCTGGACAAAAGGAACACTTATGTGAGAATGCTATTCATTGACTACAGCTCAGCGTTCAACACCATAGTACCCTCAAAGCTCATCACTAAGCTAAGGATCCGGGGTCTAAACACCTCCCTCTGCAACTGGATCCTGGAATTTCTGACGGGCCGCCCCCAGGTGGTGAAGGTAGGTAGCAACACATCTGCTACACTGATCCTGAACACTGGAGCACCCCCAGGGGTGTGTGCTCAGGCCCCTCCTGTACTCCCTGTTAACCCACGACTGCATGGCCAGACACGACTCCAACACCATCATTCAGTTTGCAGACAACACAACAGTGGTAGGTCTGATCACCGACAACGACGAGACAGCCTATAGGAGGAGGTCAGAGACCTGGCCGTGTGGTGCCAGAATAACAACCTATCACTCAACGTAACCAAGACTAAGGAGATGATTGTGGACTACAGGGAAAGGAGGACCGAGTACGCCCCTATTCTCATTAACAGGGCTGTAGTGGAGCCGGTTGAGAGCATCAAATTCCTTGGTGTCCACATCACCAACAAACTAGAATGGTCCAAACACACCAAGACAGTCATGAAGAGGGCACGACAAAGCCTATTCCCCCTCAGGAAACGAAAAAGATTTGGCATGGGTACTCAGATCCTCAAAAGGTTCTACAGCTGCAACATCGAGAGCATCCTGACTGGTTGCATCACTGCCTGGTACGGCAATTGTAACCGCAAGGCAATATAGAGGTTAGTGCATACGGCCCAGTACATCACTGGGGCTAAGCTGCCTGCCATCCAGGACCTCTACACCAGGCGATGTCATACCCTGATGAAGACAGCTTGGCTGTCGAAACGTTGGATATTACATTTTTGCATCTGAGCTCCTAGAGTGTGCGACTGTATTTTATTTTCAAGGTGTCAGAGGAAGGCCCTAAAAATGGTCAAAGACCCCAGCCACCCCATTCATAGACTGTTCTCTCTACTACCGCATGGCAAATGGTACCGGAGTGCCAAGTCTCGGACAAAAAGGCTTCTCAACAGTTTTTACCCCCAAGCCATAAGACTCCTGAATAGGTAATCAAATGATGACCCAGACGATTTGCATTTGATTAGCTAACACAACGTGCCATTGGAACACAGCAGTGACGGTTGCTTATAATGGGCCTCTGTAGATATTCAATTAATAATCAGCCGTTTCCAGCAACAATAGTCATTAACAACATGAACAATGTCTACACTGTATTTCTGATCAATTTGATGTGGTTTTAATGGACAAAAAACTTGCTTTTATTTCAAAAACAAGGACATTTCTAAGTACATTTACATTTACATTTAAGTCATTTAGCAGACGCTCTTATCCAGAGCGACTTACAAATTGGTGAATTCACCTTCTGACATCAGTGGAACAGCCACTTTACAATAGTGCATCTAAATCATTAAAGGGGGGGGGTGAGAAGGATTGCTTTATCCTATCCTAGGTATTCCTTGAAGAGGTGGGGTTTCAGGTGTCTCCGGAAGGTGGTGATTGACTCCGCTGTCCTGGCGTCGTGAGGGAGTTTGTTCCACCATTGGGGGGCCAGAGCAGCAAACAGTTTTGACTGGGCTGAGCGGGAACTGTACTTCCTCAGTGGTAGGGAGGCGAGCAGGCCAGAGGTGGATGAACGCAGTGCCCTTGTTTGGGTGTAGGGCCTGATCAGAGCCTGGAGGTACTGCGGTGCCGTTCCCCTCACAGCTCCGTAGGCAAGCACCATGGTCTTGTAGCGGATGCGAGCTTCAACTGGAAGCCAGTGGAGAGACTCGGAAACCTTGGAAGTGGGCGGTGAATCGAGGGTGGAGTTGGTGAACCTGCGGAGGAGCGGGGTGACGTGAGAGAACTTGGGAAGGTTGAACACCAGACGGGCTGCGGCGTTCTGGATGAGTTGTAGGGGTTTAATGGCACAGGCAGGGAGCCCAGCCAACAGCGAGTTGCAGTAATCCAGACGGGAGATGACAAGTGCCTGGATTAGGACCTGCGCCGCTTCCTGTGTAAGTGCCCCCAAACTTTTGAACGGTAGTGTGTGTATACAGTTAAAGTCAGAAGTTTACATACACTTAGGTTGGAGTCATTTAAACTCATTTTTCAACCACTCCACAAATTTCTTGTTAACAAACTATAGTTTTGGCAAGTCGGTAATAAGTAAGTAAATTTTCCATCAATTGTTTACAGACATATTATTTCACTTATAATTCACTGTATCACAATTCCAGTGGGTCAGAAGTTTACATACACTAAGTTGACTGGGCTTTAAACAGCTTGGAACAAATTATGTCATGGCTTTAGAAGCTTCTGATAGGCTAATTGACATAATTTGAGTCAATTGGAGTTGTACCTGTGGATGTATTTCAAGGCCTACCTTCAAACTCTGTGCCTCTTTGATTGATATCATCGGAAAATGTAAAATCAGCCAAGAACTCTGGTTCATTCTTAGGAGCAATTTCCAAACACCTGAAGGTACCACGTTCATTTGTACAAACAATAGTACGCAAGTATAAACACCATGGGACCATGCAGCCGTCATACCGCTCAGGAAGGAGACACGTTCTGTCTCCTAGAGATGAATGTATTTTGGTGCAAAAAGTGCAAATCAATCCCAGAACAACAGCAAAGGACCTTGTGAAGATGCTGGAGGAAACCGGTACAAAGTATCTATATCCACAGTTAAACGAGTCCTATATCGACATACCCTGAATGTCCGATCAGCAAGGAAGAAGCAACTGCTCCAAAACCGGCATAAAAAAAGCCAGACTACGGTTTTCAACTGCACATGGGGACAAAGATCGTACATTTTGGAGAAATGTCCTCTGGTCTGATGAACAAAAATAGAACTGTTTGGCCATAATGACCATCGTTATGTTTGGAGGAAAAAGGGGGATGCATGCAAGCCGAAGAACACCATCATAACCGTGAAGCATGGGGGTGGCAGCATCATGTTGTGGGGGTGATTTGCTGCAGGAGGGCCTGGTTCACTTCACAAAATAGATGGCTTCATGAGGGAGGGAAATCATGTGGATATATTGAAGCAACATCTCAAGACATCAGTCAGGAAGTTAAAGTTTGGTCGCAAATGGGTCTTCCAAAATGGACAATGACCCCAAGCATAATTCCAAAGTTGTGGCAAAATGGCCTAAGGACAACAAAGTCAAGGTATTGGAGTGGCCATCACAAAGCCCTGACCTCAATCCAATCGAAAATTTGTGGGCAGAACTGAAAAAACATGTGCGAGCAAGGAGGCCTAAAAACCTGACTCAGGAGGAATTGTAGAAATGTCAGGATGAATGGGCCAAAATTCACCCAACTTATTGTGGGAAGCTTGTGGAAGGCTACCCGAAACGTTTGACTGAAGTTAAACAATTCAAAGGCAATGCTACCAAATACTAATTGAGTGTATGTAAACTTCTGACCCACTGGGAAAGTGATGAAATAAATAAAGCTGAAATAAATCATTCTCTCTACTATTATTCTGACATTTCACATTCTGAAAATAAAGTGGTGATCCTAACTGGATTTTTACTTTGATTAAATGTCAGGAAGGTGTATGTAAACTTCAGACTTGAACTGTATACATACATACATACATACATACATACATACATACATACATACATACATACATACATACATACATACATACATACATACATACATACATACATACATACATACATACATATATACATACATACATACATACATACATACAGTGCCACACACACACACACACACACACACACACACACACACACACACATACATACATACATACATACAGTGCCTTGTAACTTTGCGACCTTTTGCCACATTTCAGGCTTCAAACATAAAGATATAAAACTGTATTTTTTTGTGAAGAATCAACAAGTGGGACACAATCATGAAGTGGAACGACATTTATTGGATATTTTAAACTTTTTTAACAAATCAAAAACTGAAAAATTGGGCGTGCAAAATTATTCAGCCCCTTTACTTTCAGTGCAGCAAACTCTCTCCAGAAGTTCAGTGAGGATCTCTGAATGATCCAATGTTGACCTAAATGACTAATGATGATAAATACAATCCACCTGTGTGTAATCAAGTCTCCGTATGAATGCACCTGCACTGTGATAGTCTCAGAGGTCCGTTAAAAGCGCAGAGAGCATCATGAAGAACAAGGAACACACCAGGAAGGTCCGAGATACTGCTGTGAAGAAGTTTAAAGACGGATTTGGATACAAAAAGATTTCCCAAGCTTTAAACATCCCAAGGAGCACTGTGCAAGCGATAATATTGAAATAGAAGGAGTATCAGACCACTGCAAATCTACCAAGACCTGGCTGTCCCTCTAAACTTTCAGCTCATACAAGGAGAAGACTGATCAGAGATGCAGCCAAGAGGCCCATGATCACTCTGAATGAACTGCAGATATCTAAAGCTGAGGTGGGAGACTCTTTCCATAGGACAACAATCAGTCGTATATTGCACAAATCTGGCATTTATGGAAGAGTGGCAAGAAGAAAGCCATTTCTTAAAGATATCCATAAATAGTGTTGTTTAAAGTTTGCCACAAGCCACCTGGGAGACACACCAAACATGTGGAAGAAGGTGCTCTGGTCAGATGAAACCAAAATTGAACTTTTTGGCAACAATGCAAAACGTTATGTTTGGCGTAAAAGCAACACAGCACATCACCCTGAACACACCATACCCACTGTCAAACATGGTGGTGGCAGCATCATGGTTTGGGCCTGCTTTTCTTCAGCAGGGACAGGGAAGATGGTTAAAATTGATGGGAAGATGGATGGAGCCAAATAAAGGACCATTCTGGAAGAAAACCTGATGGAGTCTGCAAAAGACCTGAGACTGGGACGGAGATTTGTCTTCCAACAAGACAATGATCCAAAACATAAAGCAAAATCTACAATGGAATGGTTCAAAAATAAACATATCCAGGTGTTAGAATGGCCAAGTCAAAGTCCAGACCTGAATCCAATCGAGAATCTGTGGACAGAACTGAAAACAGCTTGGTGAGAAGGCAACAACTGTTGGCACAATTATTAGAAAATGGAAGAAGTATAAGATGACGGTCAATCACACTCGGTCTGGGGCTCCATGCAAGATCTCACCTCATGGGGCATCAATGATCATGAGGAAGGTGAGGGATCAGCCCAGAACTACACGGCAGGACCTGGTCAATGACCTGAAGAGAGCTGGGACCACAGTCTCAAAGAAAACCATTAGTAACACACTACGCAGTCATGGATTAAAATCCTGCAGCGCACGCAAGGTCCCCTGCTCAAGCCAGCGCATGTCCAGGCCCGTCTGAAGTTTGCCAATGACCATCTGGATGATCCAGAGGAGGTCATGTGGTCTGATGAGACAAAAATAGAGCTTTTTGGTCTAAACTCCACTCGCCGTGTTTGGAGGAAGAAGAAGGATGAGTACAACCGTGAAGCACCATCCCAACCGTGAAGCATGGAGGTGGAAACATCATTCTTTGGGAATGCTTTTCTGCAAAGGGGACAGGAAGACTGCACTGTATTGAGGGGAGGATGTATCGCGAGATCTTGGTCAACAACCTCCTTCTCGCAGTAAGAGCATTGAAGATGGGTCGTGGCTGGGTCTTCCAGCATGACAACGATCCGAAACACACAGCCAGGGCAACTAGGCAAGTCAGTTAAGAAAAAATATTATTTTCAATGACGGCCTAGGAACAGTGGGTTAACTGCCTGTTCAGGGCAGAACGACAGATTTGTACCTTGTCAGCTTGGGGTTTTTTTTGCAACCCTTCTGGTTACTAGTCCAACACTCTAACCACTAGGCTACCCTGCCGCCCCAGAATATTATTAATATTTACAGATGGCATACAAGTTTGTTATTAAGGCACGTGAACCAGAAGGCATTTATTAGAAAAAAAGTAAAGTTTACGTTCAAATGGTGCTCCTGTGAAGTAGTGATGGGTGACATACATCTAGTTTCCTGAAACAAGTCACAAATGTGCAAAAAGTCCAGGGGTCTGAATACTTTCCGAATGCACTGCATCTGACACTGTCTGTCCCATAAAAATGTTGTATGTCATACTCTTTTTGTCCAGACAGCAATAGATTGATGGGCTAGTAAGACAGAGGGGCACAGTTTGGCTCAGTCAGATGCTTTCTCCAGTGAGATAGTTTCAGCCACTTGCTAATTGAAGGAAAGTTGACGGTTGCACAATGCACTGTTCGGATGCTGGATATATTTTTGATGAACGTGCGAAGGGAACCTAATTTTTGAAGTGTTTTGTTTTACAAACAGATGAAAACATCATGACTGGTTGTGTTCATGGCACATTAACCTTTTCACACATACCAACAAATGGTACAGGGTGTATGAGCTGATATACACTGCTCAAAAAATAAAGGGAACACTAAAATAACACATCCTAGATCTGAATGAATGAAATATTTTTATTAAATACTTTTTTCTTTGCATAGTTGAATGTGCTGACAACAAAATCACACAAAAATTATCAATGGAAATCAAATTTATCAACCCATGGAGGTCTGGACTTGGAGTCACACTCAGCATTAAAGTGGAAAACCACACTACAGGCTGATCCAACTTTGATGTAATGTCCTTAAAACAAGTCAAAATGAGGCTCAGTAGTGTGTGTGGCCTCCACGTGCCTGTATGATCTCCCTACAATGCCTGGGCATGCTCCTGATGAGGTGGCGGATGGTCTCATGAGGGATCTCCTCCCAGACCTGGACTGAAGCATCCACCAACTCCTGGACAGTCTGTGGTGCAACGTGGCGTTGGAGGATGGAGCGAGACATGATGTCCCAGATGTGCTCAATTGGATTCAGGTCTGGGGAACGGGCGGGCCAGTCCATAGCATCAATGCCTTCCTCTTGCAGGAACTGCTGACACACTCCAGCCACATGAGGTCTAGCATTGTCTTGCATTAGGAGGAACCCAAGGCCAACCGCACCAGCATATGGTCTCACAAGAGGTCTGAGGATCTCATCTCGGTACCTAATGGCAGTCAGGCTACCTCTGGCAAGCACATGGAGGGCTGTGCGGCCCCCCAAAGAAATGCCACCCCACACCATGACTGACCCACTGCCAAACCGGTCATGCTGTAGGATGTTGCAGGCAGCAGAACGTTCTCCACGGCATCTCCAGACTGTCACGTCTGTCACATGTGCTCAGTGTATGCTCAGGCCCTCATGGAGTCTGTTTCTGACCGTTTGAGCAGACACATGCACATTTGTGGCCTGCTGGAGGCCATTTTGCAGGGCTCTGGCAGTGCTCCTCCTGCTCCTCCTTGCACAAAGGCGGAGGTAGCGGTCCTGCTGCTGGGTTGTTGCCCTCCTACGGCCTCCTCCACGTCTCCTGATGTACTGCCTGTCTCCTGGTAGCGCCCCCATGCTCTGGACACTACGCTGACAGACACAGCAAACCTTCTTGCCACAGCTCACATTGATGTCCCATCCTGGATGAGCTGCACTACCTGAGCCACTTGTGTGGGTTGTAGACTCCGTGTCATGCTACCACTAGAGTGAAAGCACCGCCAGCATTCAAAAGTGACAAAAACATCAGCCAGGAAGCATAGGAACTGAGAAGTGGTCTTTGGTCACCACCTGCAGAACCACTCCTTTATTGGGGGTGTCTTGCTAATTGCCTATACTTTCCACCTGTTGTCTATTCCATTTGCACAACAGCATGTGAAATGTATTGTCAATCAGTGTTGCTTCTTAAGTGGACAGTTTGATTTCACAGAAATGTGATTGACTTGGAGTTACATTGTGTTGTGTAAATGTTCCCAATATTTTTTTGAGCAGTGTATAAAACGAAGCAAGATTCAAGACTTTTCAGCTAACATTATTATATTGAATTCTTGCTATCAACAAAATGTTGAATATTTGGGCCATAAAATCATCGAAGCTCTGCAGATTTTGTTGTGAGGATACATAATCAATAGACCATTTATTTTTGTATTGCTCTCAGGTAGCCTGTTTCTGGTCTCAAGTTCAGGAAAGGCTGAAAATGCATACCATTGATCTAAAATTGACCCTAGACATAGGGTGGTCTGCGGTTTGGGTAATGGAAACATTTTTATTTTTTATAAAAACATTCCTTTGGAGAGGGGGGGACTGTGGGATGGGTCTCGGATGGTTGAGGGTCAGCTGTTGGGGAACTGTGGGGGATCTTGGAGGGTTCGAGTCTCCGTTTTTGGCCTTGTGGGAGATCTTTCGAAGTGCCCTTGAGCAGGGTGTGATTACAAAGTTATGTCCTGAATGTGACCAGTTTATTTTGGATGCAATGTTCAGACATTCACAGAATTAACGACAGCATACACAATCATCCGAACGGATAAAGTAGGCTACATTAGTCCTAGCGTTAACTGAGGAAAGATAGACGTAACAGAAGCGGTCATATTTAGATAACTCTCGGCTGGCAGAAACCACAATATGAATTAGCTAATAGCAATTACTGTTTATAATTATTCACATCTCGGGTGAGCTCAACATTGATCTCAATAATTGAGTAAAACACTTTATAGAAATCGAAAGTAATCCGACGAGGGGTACTTTCTACGCACCACCATGTTTATTTTTTCGTATCAACCAAAGATAAGAGTAGACAAGATGAATCTGGTCTGTTCGCAGTATTAATGTTAAAAGGGGTGTGTCATCTACAATCATTCACTTCCGGAAGTTTACTCGAAATATGAGTGAACCAATCTTTCACCTTATTAGAACATCTTCGGTCTGACAGCGGTTTACGTGACACCCAGAATGCGTTGTTTATTGTCAACAAACATGGCGTAACACATAGCTGGAAAATAGCTCGACATTAACTTATTATAATCAGTACAACCTTCAAATAAGTATTTTACACACATCATAGCTGTCCATTACAATCTATGCAGTAATTATTTGTCACCGGTACATTTAAAAAACAAAAAATAAATGTGACAAATTAAATTTGATTTGACATCAGATTTCAAATAACCAATTTTGCTGGCGTAATTAGGCTATTTGAAATCAAATCAAATGTAAGGCGAGTCAGTTACGAACAAAATCTTATTTACAATGACGCCCTAGGAACAGTGGGTTAACTGCCTTGTTCAGGAGGCAGAACAACAGATTTTTACATTGTCAGCTCGGGGATTCGATCCGGCAACCTTTACAGTCGCCCCACATGCACCGAATACAACAGGTGTAGACCTTACCGTGAAATGCTTACATACAAGCTCATAACCAACAATGCAGTTCGAGAAATAGAGTTAATCAAATATTTACTAAATAAACTAAAGTAAAAACATGCAGTCAATCAATACATAACACAAGAAATGTACATAACAATAACGAGGCTATATACAGGGGGTACCGGTACCGAGTCAATGTGCGGGGGTACAGGTTAATCGAGGTAATTTGTAGAGTGACTGTGCATAGATAATAAACAGCTAGTAGCAGCAGTGGGGGGGATTGAACCTGTTAAGGAGCCTTTTGGACCTAGACTTGGCGCTCCGGTACCGCTTGCCGTGCGGTAGCAGATTGAACAGTCCATGAGTCTTTGACAATTTTTTAGGCCTTCCTCTGACACCTCCGAGTATATAGGTCCTGGATGTCAGGAAGCTTGGCCCCAGTGATGTACTGGGCCGTACGCACTATCCTCTGCGCCTTCCGGTCAGATGCTGAGCAGTTGCCATACCAGGCGGTAATGCAACCGGTCATGATGCTCTCGATGGTGCAGCTGTAGAACTTTTGAAGTATCTGGGGACCCATCACAATTCTTTTCAGTCTCCTGAGGGGAAAAGGTGTTGTCGTGCCCTCTTCACATCTATCTTGGTGTGTTTGGACCATGATAGTTAGTTGGTGATGTGGACACCAAGGAACTTGAAACTCTTGACCCACTCCACTTCAGCCTCGTTGATGTTAATGGGGGTGTTACAGATACAGGTATCCTGTGTGTATTTCTTTACTCTCCTTCGCCCCTACTCACAGGTGGCAATCATCATTCCCTAATCGGTCGCTAATCAGAAGAGACACCTGCTCCTTTTCCCTTACCCAATCACATCCCCTTTCCCTTGGTTTAAAAGTATCCCAATCAGTTATTTCTGGATATCTCTCTTTCGTTTATGCACCTACATGTCACATTGTCTGTGATCATTGTATTGTTATGGTGTATGGCTGTTTGTTTGTGGGAAAAGGGGATAACCAGACAAGTTGCCCATGGGCCTACATTACCCGTAGGAAAACGGTGTCTAAATACCCTAGTTAGAACTGGGCGGACCACCCACTGTATTTTTGGTTCGTTAGCTGTTCTTAAAGCAGGCTAGACTAGCTTAGGGGTTTGTTTGGATATTTTATTATTTCTTTCCTTGGGTCCAGCTCGGCCCCTTTTTTTCCCACACCCCAATTGAAATGAGGTAAAAACAGATTTGTTTGCCTGCATTAAAGATTTGTTTGCCTGCATTAAAGTCCCCGGCCACTAGGACCGCCGCTTCTGGATGAGCATTTTCTTGTTTGCTTATGGCCTTATGCAGCTCGTTGAGTGTGGTTTTAGTGCCAGCATCGGTTTGTGGTGGTAAATTGATGACTACGAATAATATAAATGTGAACTCTCTTGGTAGATAGTGTGGTCTACAGCTTATGAGGTATTCTACCTCGGGCGAGCAATATCTCGAGACTTCTTTAATATTTTACATCGCGCCCCAGCAGTTATTGACAAATAGACACACACCCTCGCCCCTCATCTTACCAGACGTAGCTGCTTTGTCCTGCCGAAAAACGGAGATAGCCAGCCAACTCTGTCGTCAATCAGCCAAGTCTCAGTGAAACACAAGATATTCGTTTCTAATGTCCCGTTGGTAGGATAGTCTTAATCGTAGATTGTCCAGTTTGTTTTCCAATGATTGCACCTTGGCCAATAATACAGAGGGTAGTGGTGGTTTACTCACTCACCGACTAATTCTCACAAGGCACCCAGACCTCCGCCCCCGGCATTTCCGTCTTTTCTTCACGCGAATGACAGGGATTTGGGCCTTGTCTTGACAAAGCAGTACATCCTTTGCATCGGACTCATTAAAGAAAAAATCTTTGTCTAGTTTGAGGTGAGTAATCGCTGTTCTGATGTCCAGAAGCTCTTTTGGGTCATAAGAGAGAGTAGCAGAAACATAATGTACAAAATAATGACAAAACAAACAAAATAGCACAGTTGGTTAGGAGCCTATAAAATTGTAGCTATCCCCCTCCAGCACCATTAGCAGTTCAGTGTATCTTTGAAAATAAATTTAAAGTTCAATGAGGGCTATGCATTACTGGACAGTGTTGAATATAGGCTAAGTCATAAAATGTGAATAGGTTATAATGAAATGCCCCTTGACAAAAACAATCAAATGTTGTCATGTTAGTATTGTGCTCACGCTGCTAGGCAAAAACAGTAGATCCTGCCTATGTAGATTAAGATGATGGAAAGGTTTTGTAAATCAGCTTCAACCACCTGAAGATTGATATTCATTATTATTTTTTCAAATGTGGGGTAATTTGTAGAAGGGGAAATATAGATCAGAGATGGGCGGTTTAACTACCTCTAGGCAGGTCCTATTTGTGACTGACCAGCTAAAATCGGTCTTATGTCGCAAATTTTGAAGTAGTTTTTTAAATATTTTACATTGGATAAAAGCAGAGACGCAGAGCTACAAAATGGTATATCATACACTGCATTTTTAGGAGCAATGGGAAAGTTGATAAACTCACTTTTGAGAAAAGGGCCTTTGAAAGTTGTTACATACTGGAGAGCTCTACTTTATCTACACCCATTCAGCATTGTTCACACCCTCTTAAACCAGCCCCACCCATCTCTTTAAGGATTCACATGTGAGGTCATGTGCTAAACAGTGTGGAGTAAAGATTAAGACTAAAAGTGGTAGTAGGCTACAATGGGGAACAATTCCATGTAAACAGTGTCCAGATAAAAATGTTCTAAATATTAGATGATACATTCCCAGACACACTTGTCTAAATTGATGTGTCATGTGAAATAAATGCTATAACCCCCAGCCACATCTAGTGGTGGAAAAAGTACTACATTTTCATACTTGAGTAAAAGTATAAATAACTTTAAATGCCTCATAAAACCAGACGGCGCAATTGTATTTTTATATTGACGGATAGCCAGGGGCACACTCCAACAATTTACAAACTAAGCATTTGTATTTAGTGAGTCTGCCAGATCAGATGCAGTAGGGATATTCTCTTGATAAGTGTATGAATTGGACAATTTTATTTTCCTTCCTTTCCTTCATTTTGGGTGTCAAGGAAAACGTATGGAGTAAAAACCACATTATTTTCTTTACGAATGTAGTGAAGTAAATTTGCCAAATATAAATGGTAATGTACAGATACTACTTAAGTAGTACTTTGAAGTATTTTTACACCACTGCCCAAATGCCTTCACACCAGTACATTAGCATACTTTATATACTGTTACACATATCACATAAGTTAAGGCCATGCAACCTGAGTTGAAACCTGCGTGAGGTACACATGTACAGTACATAAACAGATTCATGCGCCATATGTGGTGGACACGTGATACGGTCACATATTTTTGTGGTATGTCAAATCATGTTACGACAACACATATCAATATTTTGCTAAGTCTTGCTAAGTGACTGGTCTCTACAGAAGGTGTACACGGTACAGCCAAATGGTTACTTGCAATATCAGAAATAGATAATATTGTCAATATACATCAATTATACAGTATGTACAAGAACAATATCAATGATAGACGAGAGTTAGCAGCAGGATAAAAAAAATTGTAGCAGCAATGGACGGCGTGTGTTGAGAGTCATTTGAATAGAGGTAGTGCCGATGACTGGTCCATTAAACCACGCATCAACAAAGGAATCTATATTCAGAGAGCCCGTTTCTGTCCTGCCCTTGACTTTGGTGCAGGGCATGTGATGTCCATAGCCTCTTCATCGCAAAACTCCCTGATCTTCTCAAAAAGATAAGTTTGTCTAGCTGTATCCAGTCCAGGTGGTGCTTGTACAGGCAGACCATCTATGCGAGGAAGAATGTCAGCGTTGGAAACCTGGTCCCATCTGTTGGAATGCTCCTTGGCGACAACACCAGACTCCAGAGCATTGAAGCTGTAAAACAGGAAATATAAATTATTAGAAGACATTACAACCTTGCACAACATCAATGCACCTCCCAATTTTAGATAATAAGAATAACCGCATACAATGCAATGAAAATTATATTCACCTGAAGAGCTGGTACTGCTTGATCTGTGGCAGTGGCCTGAAATATGGAGTCGTACGAAGTCAGGTGTTGTTGCCAGCCATAGCTTTCCACCAGCACCGTACCATCCTCCAGTCCAACTGTGGGATGTTGACCCGTCACAGTGCTGGTGTTGTGAAGGACAGCAATCTCAGACAGTGTTCACTCTGGTCTTTCTGAAGCGCTGCTTGATGAGGTCGAAGCAACAGTCGGGGGCAAACTTGGTGTGGCCTGTGATCAGCAAGTGAAGGTCCAGACTGTGGTAGAGTTAGTGCATGGTCCACCAGGCACAATACCAGAGCACAAACTTGTTCTTGTTTTGGCCACTGCAGTTATCACAATTCAGGTCCACACATGTTTCCTCAACTCTGTAGTTGGTGAAACAATGGTGCATGTAGTTGATGACTGTACTGCTGCCTTTGCTGGATGACATGCATTCATCAATCAAGTAGTTGACTTGTGGTATTCCTTCACAGCATACACCAAACAAGCCACACTTGCGAAGAGCTAAAAAGTAGATTGGACCTGGTTGCATAGGGTCAGAAGGATAGTGCACCTGCAAACAACAAAAGAACATTAAGACAAATTGCAATTAATTGTCTCACCCCTGTCATTGTCTTTACTCGTTGAAATGTATTTGCCTGCCTCCCATATTTTATATTTATTATCTGTTTTTTGGTGTATATCTATGTCCTTAATCAGTATAAAGGAGGACATGTTGCTTACTTGTTGAGCAGAATTAAAGATGCAATGCATCCTGATGTCTTTGCTTCCTGGTTCAGTAGGGGCCCACAGAGACAAATGCAGGTCTTGACAGCTGGTCTTGCAGTCAGCAACCACCTTCTGGTAGACAGACCGCTCACTCTGAACAAGCAGGAGATGCTGCTCTCGCTTGCTTCTTCAGCTTGGCTGACTTAACAGCTTCTGGCAGATTGGCAGATCTGATCGTTGTTCCTCTGGCACTGCCAGCACAGGTCGGCCCTCGGCTTAGTGCTTGAGATGTGGGGCAGCAATTTTCTCCACAGATTCCTGAAGGAAGACAGCCCGACTACACATACCTCTGGAAAACAGACAAAATGTGAGATCAATAAAAGTAGTGCTAATCATGTTGGAGGTCAATTAAATAATCAAAAGGTGTTTATGCTTTACATACCAAGTGTTGTCAACGATTCCTTGTAGAGACGCCACACCACTGCTTTTGTCACATGGGATGGCAGCAGCTTTCCACCAAAGTGTTTGTGTCCTGGGTGGCATCCTGGTAATACTATTGCATTACCCTCTGCATAGTTGTTGATGAAGTTCACCACTCGCAGCAAGTCAAGTCCTCGTGCTTCAGATGTAACCAGCAAGCTTTACCTTGGAGTCTTTTGTTTAGACATGTAATATTAGCTAGCTAAAAAAATGAACAAAAATCCCAATCCATAGAGTAACGTTAGCAAGCCAGCCATCTAACCTCCGCTAACGTTAGCTAGTTTACAGCATGCTTTAACTTGGACTCTTGGTAAGACATGTAACGTTTTTACCTAAATCAGGGATTTCCTCATCGTCTGATTCATTTTCAGAGTCAGATAGAGTTAGCATGGCACGATCGTCCTCCAGAAAGTAGTCCATCACAACTTTTCCCCACTGACCTTTGTTGATAGCGCCTGATAGACTCAGGGCAGAAATGTTATTGAGAGCAGTAGTAACACATTTGCAGTTCTCCATGGCTAATGTTATACAGTCTCTTTCGAGAGACACAAGTGCAACACCGCAGACCAATCCAAACTCCTCTCTCGGCATGTCCAGCCCACTCATTATCTCATCCAATCATGGCTAACTGGAAGGTTCCTGCTTTCATTGTGGCTAAACCAACTTGGCTCGCAATTTAGCCATTTTATTTGTATTTACAGATTATATACAAATTTGATATTAAGGCACATGAAAATTCACATGTTCGAGAAGGCATTTCTGCTAAAAAACGCATTTTGATAAAAATATGTTTTTTATGTCCAAAAGGCTATCCTGTGAAGTCGTGACTTGCGACATATGCCTAGTTTCCTGAATTGGGTCACATTTTAGAGGGATAGTTCAGCCAAATTAGTAATATGTTGGTTTCTTGTAGACAAGGAGAGACTGAAATCCATCATATGGCTACAGTATCATTAATATTAGCATGTTCTAATGAAAGAACAATCTAATTCAATGTCCCCCAGTTAACATACTATAAAGCCCATGCTGAAATAATCTCAAGGTAACATCAAACCAAATCTTTGGGTTTTGAGTGTGTATTCAATTTTAAAAGAATCGTGACTACACCTGACGTGTGATTTAAAAAAAATCTATCTCACCTAGGTCATGGGCCTAAGCCATATGACAATATGTAGAATTGCACGAAATTATCGGTTAAGGGTGGTGCCATTCACAATAGAAAATAGCACTCCAAACTACGGGAACTTCAAAAGTTAGCAGCTGGTGATTGATTTACCCACTCCAGTACAGTAGGTGGCGACATGCACCCCCAACCAACCGCCATATTGAAGTAGAAGAAGAATTCCGCGCACGTGATCCGCGAATAACACAAGTCTGCCAGGACTAGCAGTTATGGCGCTGTACTGCAGATAATGCCGACTTTTCTTGTTGACCAATGACGTAAGAAATCGCCACGGATTTGATTATTGAAGGGGTGCAGTCAATTTAAACGCAATTCTCTTGGTTTGGTGAACATCTAAAGAAGCAATCAGGTAATTTGAATAAGGCAACAATATCGAAAACGCATTGTCAGAGTCATAGCTAGCTAGATAATGTAACCAGCAGGCATTGCTGACATGTGTTGACAGTAACTCATTGATTAGCTCTTATACCAATAGGCCTAACAAAAAGGCCCTGTAAAACTTGAAGAATTTGGTATCAAAGACAAACATTAAAGGCGCGCTCTGTATTAGCGTAATATATAATTTTTATGTAGCCTAACTTTACCCTTACTCCTTAAGGTCCAAAGACCTTGTACGTTAGACGTGGACTGGCTCTGGCAGCCAAATACTTCATATAAACGTAAATCGATTCTTTCAATTGCGATACGGTTCTAGAAACAACGCCATAGGCGGTGCATGAGTCAAGTTTGGGGGATGCTGAACGCTTCGGAAGATGCTTCGGAACACTTCTACATTAATTTGGATGCTACCACAGTGGTAACCGTAGGATTTTCTTCAGCGGCAGTGTCAAAGTTGGTGTGGGGGGTGGTGGGCATAGCTAATGGCATAGTCTCCGACCAAAATTTGAGGCCCCCTCTTGGCCGCAGAGGCAAAATATTGCTGTTTTAAAGTTAATTTCCTTCAATTCAACATGTTTTGCATGCTTTTAAATTGTCAGCAAAATATATATATATTTATATATACAGTGCATTTGTAAAGTATTCAGACCCCTTCACTTGTTCCACCTTTTATGTAACAGCCTTATTCTAAAATTGATTAAATTGTTTTTTTCCTCCTCATCAATCTACACACATTTTTGAAAATGTATTAGAAATAAACATATCACATTTACATAAGTATTCAGACTAGGGATGCACTGTATATCGGTGAACATATCGGAAGCTTCCGATATTCGCTAAAAATGCGTGTCCTGAAGCCACTCCTGCGTTGTCTTTGCTGTATGCTTAGGGTCGTTGTCCTGTTGGAAGGTGAACATTCGCCCCAGTCTGAGGTCCTGAGCGCTCTGGAGCAGGTTTTCATCAAGGATCTCTGTACTTTGCTCCGTTCATCTTTCTCTCGATCCTGACTAGTCTCTCAGTCCATGCCTCTGAAAAACAACCCCACAGCATGATGCTGCCACCACTATGCTTCACTGTAGGGATGGTGCCAGGTTTCCTCCAGACGTGACACTTGGCATTCAGGCCAAAGAGTTGAATCTTGGTTTCATCAGACCAGAGAATCTTGTTTCTCATGGTCTGAAAGTCCTTTTGGTGCCTTTTGGCAAACTCCAAGTGGGCTGTCAGGTGCCTTTTTACTGAGGAGTGGCTTCTGTCTGGTCACTCTACCATAAAGGCCTGATTTGGTGGAGTGTGCAGAGATGGTTGCCTTTCTGGTAGGTTCTCCCATCTCCACAGAGAAACTCTGGAGCTCTGTCAGAGTGACCATCAGGTTCTTGTTCACCTCCCTGACCAAGGCCCTTCTCTCCCGATTGCTCAGTTTGGCTGGGTGGTTCCAAACTTCTTTCACTTATAAATTATGGCGTCCACTGTGTTCTTGGTGACCTTCGATGCTGCAGAAGTTTTTTTATACCCTTCCCCTGATTTGTGCCTCTACACAATCCTGTCTCGGAGCTCTACGGACAATTCCTTCGACCTCAGATGTTGCTCCACTTTTATCAAGGGGCCCAATGTGTGCCATGAAAACGCACCCCACACCACCACCACCAGCCTGCAACGTTGACACACAACATGATGGATGCATGTATTGTGGTTTCTGCCATTCCCTTGTTCTCCCATCAGCGTAAAACAGCAGGATCCAGGCTTCTTCAGTCCAGGCAATGTTTTGGTTTTCATTCCTTAGCCCACTGCAACCGCAGTTTCAGCAAAAAAAGAAAGAAGTGTAACTCTTTGGCTGCCACACCCCATTTGTGTCAAGGTACGATGAGTTGTGCATTATTTTATGGGTCTTTGGGCACCAATGTTGTACTGGACTGTCAGTTGACTAACTAGCCCATCTGTTGCTCTGCACAAGTCAGCCTCCTTGGTCCTTTTTCATCAGTGAACTGTTTTTCGACCACTGGTCTTGATTGATTTTTACAGGTGACATCAATAATGGATCAGAGCTTTATCCCGCATTCACCTGATCAGTCTGTCACGGAAAGTGTTTTGTTTTGTACACTGTACATCATTGGTTTTGCCAAGGGCCGAGAAGATTCTTAGTTTGAGCTAGTTTCCTGCAATCCTACACATTTGCCATGAGGTTGAGAGAAAATGTGCAGTTTTTTTAGAGCCAAATTTCCTGAAATTCTTTCTCTGAGTGACTAAAATATAATAACAAAATCAATGAGGCCTCATGCCATGACATTTTGGGAATTTTAGATTCTCCCTGAGAGTCTCTAGTTTTTTATTTTGGTGGTTGTAGGTGCTCAAAGATCTTATTGAAAAATAATTAGCTCCAATATATTTTCTACTTTATATTTGGTTTGAGTCGTTTAAGTTTACACTGAATGTGTTACCATCCGTGTGGCCTGCCACTGCTAAATGAATATAGGGGAAACAATGTACCATGATTATGGATAATTATGAATGAATCCAGAATAATGATGAATGACAAAGTAAAAGGAACAATGATCATACCCCCTAAAACATTGTGACCTCCACTCTTTTTGGCAATGGTGAGAGAATAGCAGTTTTGGGGGCACATGATCTTCAGATAAAATCGCCTGATATGAAACATTTGATCTCAAATCCAAAATGCTGGAGTATAGAGCCAAATCGACACATTTTTAGCTTAACTATCCACATAAATACAGAGGGGAGTAGAGGTGTTCTTATGAAGATTTCTTGAATAAAGGCGTGTGGATAGTTGTCATCTGTTTTTAGCTTTTCAAATAAATGATTTCTAATTGCTTTGTCCAGGATGGCTGAGCCAGGCTCAAGCAACCCCGGTGGTCCTTCTCACACTCCGGCAACTTCCGGAGGGAGTGGCAGGGGTTTGGTGATGGGACGCCGGCTACCAGCTACTATCTCCCCTGGCCGTCTCCCTTCCATGCGCTCCAGAGACCTCACCCTGGGAGGTGTGAAAAAGGTAGGCTCAGTGAATTGTATACAGTGTTTAATGGTCTCACCAGAACTTTTGTATTTGTTTAACGAAGTAAATCTTTGACTCCCATGTTTTATCTTTCAGAAAACTTTCACCCCTAACATTATTGGCCGCAAAGCTAAAGAAGAGTAAGTTCAGTTGTTCAGTCTGTGACGATATATGAAGCTCTTCCTTTGTCCTTGGTGGAACAAGAAATTGCCAAGAAACTGAAGATGTCGTACAACGCTGTGTACTACTCCCTTCACAAAACAGTGCAAACTGGCCCTAACTCTGGGATGTTGGCCTTCTAGGCAGAATTCCTTTGCGCAGTGTCTGTTCTTTTGCCCATCTAAATCTTTTCTTTTTATTGGCTAGTCAGAGAGATGGCTTTTTCTTTGCAACTCTGCCTTGAAGGCCAGAATCCCGGAGTCGCCTCTTCACTGTTGACGTTGAGACTGGTGTACTATTGGGTACTATTTAATGATGCCGCCAGTTGAGAACTTAAGGCGTCTTTCTCAAACTACACACTCTAATGTACTTGTCCTCTTGCTCAGTTGGGCACCGGGGCCTCCCACTCTTTCTATTCTGGTTAGAGCCAGTTTGCGCTGTTCTGTGAAGGGAGTCGTACACAGTGTTGTACGACATCTTCAATTTCTTGGCAATTTCGCATGGAATAGCCTTAATTTCTCATAATAAGAATAGCCTGACCAGTTTCAGAAGAAAGTTCTTTGTTTCTGGCCATTTTGAGCCTGTAATCGTACCCACAAATGCTGATGTTCCTGATACTCAACTTGTCTAAAAAAGGCCTGTTTTATTGCTTTAATCAGAAAAACAGATTTCAGCTGTGCTAACATAATTGCAAAAGGGTTTTCTAATGGGTAACACAACGTGCCATTTGAACACAGGAGTGATGGTTGCTGATAATGGGCCTCTGTACACCTATGTAGATATTCCATATAAAAATCAGGCGTTTACAGCTGCAATAGTAATTTAAAACATGAACAATGTCTACACTGTATTTCGGATCAATTTGATGTTACATTAATGGAATTTGTTATAGCTTTTCTTTCAAAAACAAGGACTTTTCGAAGTGACCCCAAACTTTTGAACGGTAGTATGTGTGTGTATATATATATACAGTTGAAGTCAGAAGTTTACATACACTTTAGCCAAATACATTTAAACTCAGTTTTTCACAATTCCTGACATTTAATCATAATAAAAATTCCCTGTCTTAGGTCAGTTAGGATCACCACTTTATTTTAAGAACGTCAAATGTCAGAATAATAGTAGAGAGAATTATTTATTTCAGCTTTTATTTCTTTCATCACATTCCCAGTGGGTCAGAAGTTTACATACACTCAATTAGTATTTGGTAGCATTGTGTTTAAATTGTGTAACTTGTGTCAAACATTTTGGGTAGCCTTCTACAAGCTTCCCACAATAAGTTGGGTTAATTTTGGATCATTCCTCCTGACATAGCTGGTGTAACTGAGTCAGGTTTGTAGGCCTCCCTGCTTGCACACGCTTTTTCAGTTCTGCCCACAAATTTTCTATAGGATTGAGTTCAGGGCTTTGTGCTGGCCACTTCAATGCCTTGACTTTGTTGTCCTTAGGCCATTTTGCCACAACTTTGGAAGTATGCTTGGGGTCATTGTCCATTTGGAAGACCAAATTGCTTCATTATATCCACATAATTGTTCTTCCACATGATGTCATCTATTTTGTGAAGTGCACCAGTCCCTCTGGCAGCAAACCACCCCAAAAACATGATGCTGCCACCACTGTGCTTCATGGTTGGAATGGTGTTCTTCAGCTTGCAAGCCTCCCCCTTTTTCCTCTAAACATAATGATGGTAATTATGGCCAAACAGTTCTATTGTTTCATCAGACCAGAGGACATTTCTCCAAAAAGTATGATCTTTGTCCCCATGTGCAGTTGCAAACCGCAGTCTGGCTTTTTTATGGCAGTTTTGGAGCAGTGGCTTCTTCCTTGCTGAGCAGCCTTTCAGGTTATGTCAATGTAGGACTAGTTTTACTGTGGATATAGATACTTTTGTACCTGTTTCCTCCAGCATCTTCACAAGGGCCTTTGCTGTTCTGGGATTGATTTGTACTTTTCGCACCAAATTACCTTCATCTCTAGAAGACAGAACGTGTCTCCATGCCTGAGCGGTATGACGGCTGCGTGGACCCATGGTGTTTATACTTGCATACTATTGTTTGTACAGATGAATGTGCTACCTTCAGGTGTTTGGAAAATGCTCCCAACCATGAACCAGACTTGTGGAGGTCTACAAGTTTGAGTTCTTTGATGATTTCTTTTGATTTTCCCATGATGTCAAGCAAAGAGGCACTGCATTTGAAGGAAGAACTTGAAATACATCCACAGGTACACCTCTAATTGTCTCACATGATGTCAATTAGCCTATCAGAAGCTTCTAAAGCAATGACATAATTTTCTGGAATTTTCCAAGCTGTTTAAAGACGCACTCAACTTAGTGTATGTTAACTTCAGACCCACTTGCAATTGTGATACAGTGAAATAATCTGTCTGTAAACAATTGTTGGAAAAATTACTTGTCATGCACAAAGTGGATGTCCTAACCGACTTGCCAAAACTAGTTTTTTAACAAGAAATTTAGGGAGTGGTGAATATACACGCAGAGACCTCAAGATGAGTGCGCTAGATGTAGGTCTGCTAAGTGACAAAAATTGAAATACAGTGCATGATTCTGAAATTGTTCCAGCACATACTGGATCTTAGGAATGACCATATGTTGAGAGTTTGACTTTCGTCTACCATAGGCAGAAGGTTGAGGGTGGACAAAGGAGGGAGAGGAGGGAGAACGATCGGGGCCGTGAGCGAGGTGGTAGGGGCGGTCGGGGTCGGGGACGTCCAGAGGTCATCCAGTCCCACTCTATCTTTGAGCAGGGGCCTGCAGAGATGATGATTAAGAAAAGAGGTATGGCCGGGTCATTCATTTAGCTGGGATTCCATTACATGTTATATGGTGTAAGATTTTGTGTAGACCATATTGATGTATTCTGATTTGTGTTTTAACCCATGAGTTTCTTCCTGTGCTCCAATCAGGTGGCTATGAAGGTGAGAGAGATGCACCAAGTGTGGGTCCTTCACCCATCATCAACATCAAGAAGGAGAAGAGGGAGACCGAGGAAGAGACCAAAGAAATTTTGCGCGCTCTGGAACGAGACAATGTGAGTCCTCCATGTACCTATGTCTCATCATGCTGTCTGCCTGTGCATTTATTCCTTGCCCACTTACTTAAAAGTAATTTTCAACTAATTTCCACCAGTTCCTGGATGACCCTCACCTAAGGAGTGATGTAAGGAGCTGTCCTGTCCAGCTGCCCCTGGCTGTGTCGGGGTGGGGATTCAAGGAGGAAAGTGATGTGACAGCCACCTCCAAACCAGACAAGACTGAAGAGGATAGTGAGGCCATGGACGGCACAAATGCAGTCAAAGGTAACAATAATCCATGTCAGTTAAAATGAAACAATATGGCAAAACAATGGGCTCCAACTGTCTAGCCATGTGTCTCCCTCCCTCTTCAGTGAAACAGGAGCCAGAAGATGCGCTAGAGGTAAAGAAGATGGAACCCACTTTCAGACCACCACCTCTCCCTGAGCCTGAAGTTTTATCTGAGCTGCTGGAGAGCTGGAGTCAGACCAAAGAAGAGGAGCTGTTCTTCATTCAGCTTCCTGACTCCCTACCAGGGCAGCCGCCCACCCAAGAGGTCAGGCCAGTGAAGACAGAGATGCAGTCAGAGGATGGACAGTCCATGCTTTTGAAAACGGAATCTCAAGTAGGTATTTAAATATGTGGTTCAGAGAGCAAGACTACTGTGTATACGATCAGTTTCCATGTCTGTCCTCTGTGAAATAGGAGGAACAGCAGGAGGAAAACAGTTGTCATCTGAGGGACCTGCAGGAGGGTGTGGTTGGACGGCTGTTGGTGCGGAAGTCTGGTCGGGTTCAGCTCATACTGGGGCATGTTACACTAGATGTGGCTCTGGGAACCTCGTGTGCTTTCCTCCAGGTTAGAGAGAACAACCTTTGGCTTCTCATAGTTGGTTAAAATCATATGATGCACACATGATGATCAGTATCAGGATGATGTCACTGGAAATACTTATCTTCCATCTTTTTTTACTACAAAACATAGAAACCTGCCGTTTTCATGTTGATGTTGGGGGTGGTGCTGATGTTCTTTCAACTTGATGTTGAAAGAAGTTGAATTTCCCTTTAAATCTTCACTTCTCTGTAGTTTTATAGTTGTACAGTATGTAAACATATACATATTATTTTATGTTTGCCTTGTATGTCATTGTCTGACAAGCCCCCCCCCCTCTAATTCCATTAGGAGCTGGTGTCAATTGGAACAGGAGAGGGCCGGACTGGTGACTTGTCAGTGCTGGGACACATCAAACACAAATTGGTCTGCTCGCCAGACTTTGAAGCCCTGTTGGAGAACAGAGTGTGACGTATCATTAGGCAATTTCTACACTACAGTGGGGACCTAATCCAGAAAGACACACAGACCATGCAGTGCTGTATCAGGTCTATAAGGACAGTAGTACCACAAGCAGTCAACACCCAGCTTTTTTCAGGTGTCCATTGTGGTTAATTGGTCCTGGAAAGTCGCAGAATGTGTAATAGAAAGTCAGAGCTCCTACCACTATTTTGTAAGAATAGACAGCTTGTTTACGGAACATTGTATTTATTTTTCTCTCTGCAGAAAGTGATAGGAGAATATATTTTGAGATGTGTTCTAAAAAAGATGTGCTAAGTGACTCCAATAAATGGAAGGTACCGTATTCTCTTCATGAATGTGCCAAATTCCAAATGTCCTATTCCAGTGTTATAAGCAGATCATACTATCAGGTCTATGCTCGTGAGGGATAGGTTGGAAAAGTAGTATTGCCCCTCTAGTATCCTGTAAACGCATACCGAAATTACTGGATGTAAGATGACATTTTACTTGGATGTAAGATGAATAAAAAGAACAAAGAAAAGTTCCTGTGTGCTTTATGTATTCTTCAGATCCCTTGACTTTTTCCATATTTTACGTTACAGCCTTATACTAAAATGGATTCAATCCAAAATGTTCATCAATCTACACACAATACCCCATAATAAAAATAGAAAATGTATTAAAAAGATAAATTAAAAATAAACACCTTATTTACACAAGTATTCAGACCCTTTGCTATGAGACTTGAAATTGAGCTCAGGTTCATCCTGTTTCCATTGATCATCCTTGATGTTTCTACAACTTGATTGGAGTACACCTGTGGTAAATTCAATTGATTGGACATGATTTGGAAAGACACACCTGTCTATAAGATCCCACAGTTGACAGTGCATGTCAGAACAAAAACCAAGCCATGAGGTCGAAGGAATTGTCCGTAGAGCTCAGAGACAGGATTGTGTCGAGGCACAAATCTGGGGAAGGGTACCTGCAGCATGGAAGGTCCCCAAGAACAGTGGCCTCTATCATTCTTAAATGGAAGAAGCCACAAAGACTCTTCCTAGAGCTGGCCGCCCGGCCAAACTGAGCATTCGGGGGAGAAGGGCCTTGGTCAGGGAGGTGACCAAGAACCTGATGGTCACTGATAGAGCTCCGGAGTTCCTCTGTGGAGATGGGAGAACCTTCCAGAAGGACAACCATCTCTGCAGTACTCCACCAATCAGGCCTTTATGGTGGAGTGGCCAGACGGAAGCCACTACTCAGTAAAAGGCACATGACGGCCTGCTTGGAGTTTGCCAAAACACACCTAAAGGACTCAGACGATGAGAAACAAGATTCTGTGGTCTGATGAAACCAAGATTGAAGAACTCTTTGGCCTGAATGCCAAGCGTCACATCTGGAGGAAACCAGGCACTGCTCATCACCTGGCAATACCATACCTACAGTGAAGCAGGTTGGTGGCAGCATCATGCTGTGCGAATATTTTTCAGTGCCAGGGACTGGGAGACTAGACAGGATCGAGGGAAAGATGAACGGAGCAAAGTACAGAGAGATCCTTGATGAAAACCTCCTCCAGAGGACTCAGGACCTCAGACTGGGGCTACACTCGCATTAACATCTGCTACCCATGTGTATGTGACAAATACAATTTGATTTGAGGATCACCTTCCAACAGGACAACGGCCGTAAGCACACAGCCAAGACAACGCAGTAGTGTCTTTGGGACAAATCTCAATGTCCTTGAGTGGCCCAGCTCGAGCCCGAGAGAAAAAGAGAGAAAGATAATTAGAGAGAGCATATTTAAATTCACACAGGACACCGGATAAGACAGAAGTACTCCAGATATAACAGACTGACCATAGACCCCCGACACATAAACTACTGCAGCATAAATACTAGAGGCTGAGACAGGAGGGGTCAGGAGACACTGTGGCCCCATCCGATGATACCCAGGGACAGGGCCAAACAAGCAGGATATAACCCCACCTATTTTGCCAAAGCACAGCCCCCACACCACTAGAGGGATATCTATCAAGTGCTTTGTGAAGTAGCTCAGTTAGTAGAGCATGGTGCTTGCAATACTAGCTAGGGTTGTGTTTTTCAATTCCCATGGGGGACCATTACGGAAAAATGTGTGCACTCAACGCTGTGAATAAGAGTGACTAATAAAATGAAACAGGAATTAATAGACCATTTCAGTTTCACATAGAAATAAGTTGCATTTGCAAAGTATTTCAAGAAACTGGAAAACATATCAATCAAGCAAGTATTTATATATTCCACAAGTATTATCAGACTCAAATTTCAAATCCTGGTAAACACTCAAATACATTTAGTTTAAATATTTTTTTTCAGAAATGTTGTGCACTGGGCCCAAACCAATATAGGCATCATCTGCATTGCAAAGAAGTTGCAGCACTCCCATCCCCAAACTACTTCCCGCGGCTATTTGGTTAGCTCTTGTGCTATGTGGTAACCTCTCGTCTTCCATAAAAAGGCGCTATAACGTATGGCCATGTAAGAACACTAACTGTATCAAGGCCATGTGGGAACACTAACTGTATCAAGGCGTATATCAATTTACCCTTTTGTTTTTTAGAAAATGATTTCTCTCTGATATGAAAGATCATTATGCTTCCAAAACCGTACCGTAAGCGACGCGTGTTAATGTTAAATTTGAGAATCGAAGCTCATAACAAATCTCCCCCATACTGAAGACGCCTTCGTCCAATGACTCTCCTGTGTAATGTAATGGAACTCAGTCATCATCAATGTTTGGATCACTTGTTATACTTGATACATTTTTAGTGTAAACCATATATTTTCAACTGTAAATCATGATGTGAGACTATGATTTATATTGAGTCTAGCGTGGATTGCTTTAACTAACTAAAAGAGATGTATGATTGCCCTCAATATTGGATCTACTGTTACGCGTTGCAAATGTGTCTTTTGTGGTCAGTACCCAGCCATGCTTCAGTGTTTCCACGTCCCACCACCAGGTGTCAGTTTAGAGACACGGAGGGAGGGTGTTTTTGTTCTTGCTGATAAACACGAGACACCAAAACCAACGAGATTATCGCAGGAACATCTGATGCGCAGCATCATAGTTCGTCCAGAAATACTTTCATCACGTTGCATCCACGCAACTATCCGATAGCCACCGGGTGGAGAGAACAATGTGAGAGGTCCGACACAAAGCCCGATACAAAGACGGCTAACATCGTTGCTGATCAGACAACCTTGGGTACCAGTGAGTACATTCATGTAACTAAACACGTTTCAGTTAATTGTTCGTATCGTGTCAACGTCGTCTTCCATGATAGAAAGCTAACGTTAGCTAGCTAGCACTCAAAACCCGACAGTTTAATATTAGCCTAGCTTGCCAGCTAGTAGTGTGATGTTGATATATGGGGATGGATGCATGAATCGTGACACATTACTGTAGCTAGCAACTCTGTAAAATCTTAAAGCCTATCTGTTACTAATGACATCACTTTTTTGTTAAATGTACCTGCATCATTTTATCGATTATCATACGGTACAATAGCAGCCCCCTCTATTTCTACACCCCAAATAATGTAATTATACTGTAAATAGCCAGCCAGCCTAGCTAGCTATATAGCTTTCATGGCTAGCTATAACACCAGAAACGGCTGGTTAGCTGTACGTTAGTCTGATTTGATCTGGCTGTGTAATACACAATTAATTGGTATGTAACTACACCCTGAAACGAATACCTGTAAAATCGTGTAAATATTGTGACGAAAAAAGCAAGTATAGTGTAGATAATCACTGTACCATGTAAACTACTGTGAAATATATTTTCCATAAACAAAAATATTTTATTTTCAGCTGTTTGAATCTAGTGTATAAAACTGGAAGTAGAAGAGCAAAAACAAAACTTAAGATCAGGAAGCATAGAACAGCGCACATAGAACAGATCTACCACTTATTATTCTTGCTTTCAATTTATAGACTGATCTACAACACATTCCTATATGAATTTGGTCATGTTGCCCAACGATGTACATATGGCAGTTTTCATTATTATATTTTTTTTTCAAAAAAGTGTAGATAATTCTCCATCCTCCCCTGATTTAAAATATACTATTTTCATTGTTATGAAATGCTTGGTTCAATTGTCATTGAGGAGATAACCAAATATACAATATAAAACACATTTTACCTAGGTGCAGAATCAAACTGTATAGATAGATAGAGTGCGTTCAGAAAGTATTCACACTTAGTTACTGTGTTTTGCATTTGTAGGGCATTACACACGATACCCCATAGTGTGGTGGAATTTTGTTTTTCGAAATTTGTATAAATTAAGCTGAAATGTCTTGAGTCAATAACCTTTTAACCCCTTTGTTTATGGCAAGCCTAAATATGTTCAGGATTCAAAATTTGCTTAACAATTCACATAATACACTATATATACAAAAGTATGTGGATTCGGCTATTTCAGCCACACCTGTTGCTGACAGGTGTATAAAATCGAGCACACAGCCATGCAATCTCCATAGACAAACATTGGCAGTAGAATGTCCTTACTGAAGAGCTCAGTGACTTTCAACATGACACCGCAAGTGCTGTTATTGTGACAAGGAAATGTATAGGAGCAACAACGGCACAGCTGCGAAGTGGTAGGCCACACAAGCTCACAGAATGGGACCACCGAGTATTGAAGTGCATAGCATGTAAAAATAGTCTGTCCTCGGTTGCAACACTCACTACTGAGTTCCAAACTGCCTTTGGAAGCAACATCAAGAACAGTTCGTCGGGAGCATCATGAAATGTGTTTCCATGGCCAAGCAGCCGCACACAAGCCTAAAATTACCATGTGCAATACCAAGCATCAGCCGGAGTGGTGCTACAGCATACGCTGGCATTCTAGACTATTCTGTGCTTCCAACTTTGTGGAAACAGTTTGGGGAAAGCCCTTTTCTGTTTCAGCATGACAATGCCCTAGTGCACAAAGTGAGTTTCATACAGAAATTATTTGTTGAGATCGGTGTGGAAGAACTTGACTGGCCTGCACAGAGCCCTGACCTCAACCCCATCAAACACCTTTGGGATGAATTGGGACGCCGAATGCGAGCCAGGCCTAATCGCCCAACATCAGTGCCCGACCTCATTAATGCTCTTGTGGCTGAATGATAGCAAGTCCCTGCAGCAATGTTCCAACATCTAGTGGAAAGCCTTTCCCAGAAGAGTGGAGGCTGTTATAGCAGCAAAGGGGGACCAACTCCATATTAATGACCATGATTTTGGAATGAGATGTTCAATGACCAGGTGTCCACATACTTTTGGTCATGTAGTGTATGTTGGATGGACTCACTCTGTGTGCATTAATAGTGTTTTAAGATGATTTTTGAATGACGACCTCTTCTCTGCAGCTCACACATACAATTATCTGTAAGGTCCCTCAGTCGAGCAGTGAATTTCAAACATAGATTCAACCACAAAGATCATGGACGTTTTTCAAGGCCTCACAAATAAGAGCACCTGTTGGTAGATGGGTCAAAAACAAATACACATTGACTATTCTTTTGAGCATGGTGAAGTTATTAATTATAATTTGGATGGTGTATCAATACACCCAGTAATACAAAGAAACAGGGAACCTTCCTAACAGTTGCTGGAGAGGAAGGAAACCGCTCAGGGATTTCACCACAAGGTCAATGGTGACTTTAAAACAGTTACAGAGTTGAATGGCTATGATAGGAGAAAACTGCAGATGGTTACCCCACAATACTGACCTAAATGACAGAATGAAAAGAAAAAAGCCTGTACAGCAGGGGTTCCCAAACGTTTTTGGCTCACAATCCAATTTTGATATCTGAAAATTCTTGAGACCCCAACTATGTGAAAAAAATGATGTAGCCTAATTATCAGCCAATGTTAACTTGTTTTATTTGGGGCTATGGCAGTCAATTAAAAAACATTCTAACCATATTTCTGATTGCAAATTAGTCAGACATAAGATACATTATCTCACCAACACTAATGAGATGGGTGTGCTTGATGCATGTCGAGTCGGAGATTCGGAAAATCAGGGGGCGTGGTCGACAGTTCGCACCTCATCTCTGCTGTCAAATCCAACTTGGATCAATATTTGGTTTTAATGCAGACAAGAGCGCTGAATCTAGCTTCCCACAGATATGAGCTGGCGAAGGGTACCAAGAGTTTTATGGTGCTTTCAAAACAACTTGGCAACTTGGAAAAATACAAGGTGAAATCATGACGTCAGTGATCTTCAGGTCGGAAAGTCTGAGCTCTAAAGTCGTGTCCAAAGGTTTTGAGAATGACACAAATATGAATTTTCACAAAGTCTGCTGCTTCAGTGTCTAGATATTTTTGTCAGATGTTACTATGGAATACTGAAGTATAATTACAAGCATTTCACAAGTGTTAAAGGCTTTTATGCAAAGAGTCAATATTTGCAGTGTTGACCTCTGCAATCTGCCCTGGCATGCTGTCAATTAACTTCTGGGGCAACATCCTGACTGACGGCAGCCCATTCTTGCATAATCAATGCTTGGAGTTTGTCAGAATTTGTGGATTTTTGTTCATCCGCCTCTTGAGGATTGACCACAAGTTCTCAATGGGATTAAGGTCTGGGGAGTTTCCTGGCGATGGACCCAAAATATCAATGAGCCATCCCCCAGCCACTTAGTTATCACTTTTGCCTTATGGCAAGGTGCCATCATGCTGGAAAAGGCATTGTTCTTCACCAAACTGTTCCTGGATGGTTGGGAGAAGTTGCTCTCAGAGGATGTGTGTTGGTACCATTCCTTATTCATTAGGCAAAATTGTGAGTGAGCCCACTCCCTTGGCTGAGAAGAAACCCGATACCGATTAATCAGCCAATTTTTGTATTTATTTATTTGTAATAATGACAATTACAACAATACTGAATGGACACTTATTTTAACTTAATATAATACATCAATAAAATCAATTTAGCCTCAAAAATGTGAAACGTGTTCAATTTGGTTTAAATAATGCAAAAACAAAGTTTTGGAGAAGAAAGTAAAAGTGCAATATGTGCTGTGTAAAAAAGCTAACGTTTAATTTCCTTGCTCAGAACATGAGAACATATGAAAGCTGGTGGTTCCTTTTAACACGAGTCTTCAATATTCCCAGGTAAGACGTTTTAGGTTGTAGTTAATATAGGAATTAAATGACTATTTCTCTCTATAAGATTTGTATTTCATATTCTCATAGGCACTTTACTATTGCCAGTGTAACGGTATAGCGTCCGTCCCTCTCCTCGCCCCTACCTGGGCTCGAACCATGAACACATCGACAACAGCCACCCTCGAAGCAGCGTTATCCATGCAGAGCAAGGGGAACAACTACTCCAAGTCTCAGAACGAGTGACATTTAAAACGCTATTAGCACGCACCCCGCTAACTAGCTAGCCATCGGTTACACCAACCTAATCTTCAGGAGTTCATAGGCTTGAAGTCATAAACAGCTCAATGCTTGAAGCACAGCAAAGAGCTGCTGGCAAAACTCACGAAAGTGCTGTTTGAATGAATGCTTACGAAGCCTGCTGGTGCCTACCATCGCTCAGTCAGATACTTAGATACTTGTATGTTCAGTCAGATTATATGCAACACAGGACACGCTAGATAATATCTAGTAATATCATCAACCATGTGAACCAGAAGTCAGACTGCTCTATCAAATCATACACTTAATTATAACATAATAACACAGAAATACGAGCCTTTGGTCATTAAAATGGTAGAATCCAGAAACGATCATTTCGAAAACAAAACGTTTATTCTTTCAGTGAAATACGGAACTGTTCCGTATTTTATCTAACGGATGGCATCCCTAAGTCTAAATATTGCTGTTACATTGTACAACCTTCAATGTTATGTCATAATTATGTACAATTCTGGCAAATTAACTACGTTCTTTGTTAGGAATAAATGGACTTCACACAGTTCGCAATGAGCCAGGCAACCCAAACTGCTGCATATACCCTGACTGCTTGCACGGAACACAAGAGAAATGACACAATTTCCCTAGTTAAAAGAAATTCATTTTAGCAGACAATATTAACTAAATATGCAGGTTTAAAAATATATACTTGTCTATTGATTTTAAAGAAAGGCATTGATGTTTATGGTTAGGTACATTGGTGCAACGACAGTGCTTTTTTTGCAAATGCGCTTGTTAAATCACCTGTTTGTCGAAGTAGGCTGTGATTCAATGAGAAATTAACAGGCACCGCATCAAATATATGCAACGCAGGATACGCTAGATGAACTAGTAATATCATCAACCATGTGTAGTTAACTAGGGATTATGTTAAGATTGATTGTTTTTTATAAGATAAGTTTAATGCCAGCTAGCAACTTACCTTGGCTTATTGCTGCCCTCGCATAACAGGTAGTCAGCCTGCCATGCAGACTCCTTGTGGAGTGCAATGTAAGGCAGGTGGTTAGAGCGTTGGACTAGTAACCGGAAGGTTGCAAAAACTAATCCCCGAGCTGACAAGGTGAAAATCTGTCGTTCTGCCCCTGAACAAGGCAGTTAACCCACCGTTCCTAGGCCGTCATTGAAAATAAGAATGTGTTCTTAACTGACTTGCCGAGTTAAATAAAGGTGTAAAAAAATCGGCAAATCGGTGTCCAAAAATACAGTTTACCGATTGTTATGAAAACTTGAAATCGCCCCTAATTAACCGGCCATTCCGATTAATCGGTCGACCTCTAGCGCTCACCTTGTCTTCTCCAGACAAGCTTTTTTCCGGATGCCCCAAACAATTGGAAAAGGGATTCATCAGAGAAAATGACTTTACTCCAGTCCTCAACAGTCCAATCCCTGTACCTTTTTGCAGAATATCAGTCTGTCCCTGATGTTTTTCCTGGAGAGAAGTGCCCTTCTTGACACCAGGCCATCCTCCAAACTATCCTCCTCATTGTGTGTGCTGATGCACTCACACCTGCCTGCTGCCATTCCTGAGCAAGCTCTGTACTGTTGGTGCCCCAATCCCGCAGCTGAATCAACTTTAGGAGATGATCTTGGCGTTTGCTGGACTTTCTTGGGCGCCCTGAAGCCTTCTTCACAACAATTGAACCGCTCTCCTTGAAGCTCTTGATGATCCGATAAATGGTTGATTTAGGTGCAATCTTGCTGGCAGCAATATCCTTGCCTGTGAAGCCCTTTTTGTGCAAAGCAATGATGACGGCATGTGTTTCCTTGCAGGTAACCATGGTTGACAGAGGAATAACAATGATTCCAAGCACCACCCTCCTTCTGAAGCTTCCAGTCTGTTATTCGAACTTAATCAGCATGACAGAGTGATCTCCAGCCTTGTCCTTGTCAACAGAGAGACTCACTGACATGATGTCAGCTGGTCCTTTTGTGGCAGGGCTGAAATGCAGTGGAAATGTTTTTGGGGGATTCAGTTCATTTGCATGGCAAAGAGGGACTTTGCAATTAATTGCATTTCATCTGATCACTCTTCATAACATTCTGGAGTATATGCAATTTGCCATCATTCAAACTGAGGCAGCAGACTTTGTGGAAATTAATATTTGTGTCATTCTCAAAACTTTTGGCCACGACTGTAGAATGAGGTCTGTGTTTCCGAGTTGGAATTCTGAGTTTGATGACTGTTCAAAAATAACCCATTACTTATGTAAATAAGTTTCTTCTGTTTTTTTTAAATTTTTAATACATTTGCAAAAATTTCTAAAATACTTTTTGCTTTGTCATTATGGGGTATTGTGTGTAGATTGATGAGGAAAACAAGTAATTTAATACATTTTAGAATACGGCTGTATTGTAACAAAATGTGGAAAACGTCAAGGGGTCTGAATACTTTCCTTGTGCACTGTTTTAAGAAGCAGAAGAAGTAAAAACAGCATCATTGTCATCAACATTGTTGCTTGTGCTGCATTGACCATGCAGACTGAATGCAAGTGTCTCATGGTCAAGCATCAACAAATGCGCTCCTTGAGTGACGAGGCGCGGCTAGGTCTGTGTGGAAAGCGGCATGAAGAGGGAGAGCAGAGAGAGATGACTCAGATAGCTGAGTAAGCTATAAAAACAGACGTTACACACGGCGTATCACATTTAACAATCCAAACATTCAAATACCGTTATAAAAGGTAATGTAAAAACCCCAACCGTTCTGTGCGGTATACCACCTAACCCTAGGCCAAGGTCCGGAGCCTGCTGGTTTTCTGTTCTACCTAATAATTAATTGCACACACCTGGTGTCCCAGGTCTAAATCAGTCACTGATTAGAGGGGAACGATGGAATGGAACTGGCTTTGAAGTGCAGAGTTGAGTTGAAGGCCTAATACCTTTGGGACACCTGGGAGTTTTCAATGGTTGCAACCAGAGTCCTTTGCCTTTGTTAACAAACAGAGTAGACTAACCTTCCGTTTTTGTTTACATTTCTTTCAGGTGCATGGGATGCTCAACTGAAGAGGCTTGCTACTTTTGGATCATTTCAACACAATATTCTCAATCCCTTTCAGGCTCCAAAAACAAAGGCTTATGTTCTATTGTTGACACATTTGAAACATTTTTTAAATTTTTTTTTAGAGTAGTGCAGGATGGAATTATTATTTTTTGTTGAGTTCTTCTCCGTTTTTCATTGTCGACCAATGCACCACATTAAGTTTGAATGATAGGAAGCTAAAGAAAATAACTTGACTGGAAGGCCCAGTTGCTGTAACATATTTCTAAAGCTGGGAGAGGCAGTAGCAAGATGCTGTCCTCTACAGCCATGGATTCACTGGCCATTTGGAGGAGGAGTCTGGTCCCTCAGACGTCTTAATGAAGGCCGTGTTCTGGCTGAGAACTGAGACCAAGGTCCTAAAAGGCTAACAAGTGAGGCACTGTCCTCTCCTGCTGTCGACTTGCCTTTATATTCTGTGTAGTAGGATCCCCACACTTCCCCCTAAAGCCTCAAGATGGGCCTGTTCTTAGACTTCAACCCCTTTGATAACCTGCTGTGCATTCTCCTGGGCATCTCCTTCACGGTGTGGTTCACCCTACTGCTGGTCTTCATCATCGTGCCTGCCATCTTTGGAGTGTCCTTTGGCATTCGACAGCTCTACATGAAAACACTACTAAAGATCTTTGAGGTGAGTGTGAACCACTTGAGTGTTTGCAGGGGTTCATTGATGTTATCAGTTTCTGGTCAGAGAGGACATCACATCTGACATTTGCACATGTATGATTAATATGAATGATCACTAATGGATGCTAGGCATAAACATTTCACACAACATTTATGACTGAATTAGACTTGAGTGGAGTGCATGGATTATGCTCACCGTGCAGTGATGTGGCAGTTCCCCGTGTGAACGTGCACTTGACCTAAACTGGGGTTTAGGAATGGGAATGCAGTTTTGTGTAGGTCATGCGCTTCCTCCCCATCTCCAATCCCTCACCTCCTACATCAAAGCTCCATTGTGTGAGTTCAGTTCAGGTCTGTATTTTCACTGTGCTCCATTTCCTTCCCATGAAGTCTTGCCAAACCCTTATGTTGTCACAGGGAGGCTGAGGCAGAACATGTGGTGTACACTTTATATAATGAGTGTGTAATAGCACACAAGAATAATCAATGACTCAACAATGTCATGCTTGTCAATATAATGGGCTACTGCCAAAAGAGTAAGGTTTTGATATCGATTCGTACGAAACCTTCCGTACATATTTTCCCATTGTACAAGTGTTCAGAAAGTGACTTTTTGGACCTGAATGCCAAAACATTTGAGAGATAAAGATGCTCAAAGTTTACCATGAGACATGTCTAAATCACTGGAAAATATAAACGATTTAGATTTATATTAGAGGTCGACCGATTAATCGTAATGGCCGATTAATTAGGGCCGATTTCAAGTTTTCATAACAATCGGAAATCGGTATTTTTGGGCACCGATTTGCCGATTTAAATTTTTATTTTTTATATACCTTTATTTAACTAGGCAAGTCAGTTAAGAACACATTCTTATTTTCAATGACGGCCTAGGAATGGTGGGTTAACTGCCTTGTTCAGGGGCAGAATGACAGATTTTCACTGTGTCAGCTCGGGGGATCCAATCTTGCAACCTTACAGTTAACTAGTCCAACGCAATAACGACCTGACTCTCTCTCGTTGCACTCCACAAGGAGACTGACTGCCTGTTACACAAATGCAGTAAGCCAAGGTAAGTTGCTAGCTAGCATTAAACTTATCTTATAAAAAACAATCAATCATAATCACTAGTTAACTACACATGGTTGATGATATTACTAGATATTAACTAGCGTGTCCTGTGTTGCATATAATCTGACTGAACATACAAGTATCTAAGTATCTGACTGAGCGGTGGTAGGCAGAAGCAGGCGCGTAAACATTCATTCAAACAGCACTTTCGTGCGTTTTGCGAGCAGCTCTTCGTTGTGTGTCAAGCATTGCGCTTTTTATGACTTCAAGCATATTAACAACTGAGATGAGGCTCGTGTAACCGAAGTGAAATGGCCAGCTTGTTAGCGCGCGCTAATTGTCGTTGTGTTGCTGGTTCGAGCCCAGGGAGGAGCGAGGAGAGGGATGGAAGCTATACTGTTACACTGGCAATAGTAAAGTGCCTATAAGGACATCCAATAGTCAAAGGTTAATGAAATACAAATGGTATAGAGGGAAATAGTCCTATAATTCCTATAATAACCACAACCTAAAACTTCTTACCTGGGAATATTGAAGACTCATGTTAAAAGGAACCACCAACTTTCATATGTTCTCATGTTCTGAGCAAGGAACTCAAACGTTAGCTTTCTTACATATCACATATTGCACTTTTTATTTATTCTCCAGATATCTTTAAGAAATGGCTTTCTTCTTGCCACTCTTCCATAAAGGCCAGATTTGTGCAATATACGACTGATTGTTGTCCTATGGACAGAGTCTCCCACCTCAGCTGTAGATCTCTGCAGTTCATCCAGAGTGATCATGGGCCTCTTGGCTGCATCTCTGATCAGTCTTCTCCTTGTATGAGCTGAAAGTTTAGAGGGACGGCCAGGTCTTGGTAGATTTGCAGTGGTCTGATACTCCTTCCATTTCAATATTATCGCTTGCACAGTGCTCCTTGGGATGTTTAAAGCTTGGGAAATCTTTTTGTATCCAAATCTGGCTTTAAACTTCTTCACAACAGTATCTCGGACCTGCCTGGTGTGTTCCTTGTTCTTCATGATGCTCTCTGCGCTTTTAACGGACCTCTGAGACTATCACAGTGCAGGTGCATTTATACGGAGACTTGATTACACACAGGTGGATTGTATTTATCATCATTAGTCATTTAGGTCAACATTGGATCATTCAGAGATCCTCACTGAACATCTGGAGAGAGTTTGCTGCACTGAAAGTAAAGGGGCTGAATAATTTTGCATGCCCAATTTTTCAGTTTTTGAACCCCCTGTCTCCACGAAATTCTATGATTGTGCCGGGCCAGCCAGGGAATCCCCAGCACCACTGGAAACGCAGGCGAATCAATAATAAAAAGACTGATACGCTCCCTATGATTCCCCTGCGTCACCATGTCCAGTGGGACCGTGGTCTCCCTGACCATCCCTGACCCTAATGGCCGGCTATCTAGGGAGTGCACGGGAAAAGGAGAATCTATCGGCACCAGCGGAACCCCTAACTTAAGGGCGAGTCCGCGATCCATAAAGTTCCCAGCTGCACCTGAATCGACTAGCGCCCTATGCTGGGAAGAGGGAAAAAAGTGAAGGAAAAAGGTTAAGACAAACAAGTGGCAAACAAGGGGTTCTGGGTGAGTTTGACGCTGACTTACCTGGGGTGATCGAGAAGCGTTCCGCCTGCCATCTCTACTCCCAGGCGGACTCCCCCAGCACCGATCGGCCGTGTGTCCTCTCCGACCACAGTTGGTGCAGGGAAGGCCTCCTCCTCCGGTACCCCGCGGCACAGGCTGGGTGGTGGAACGCACAGGACCCTCTCCGAACGCCCGCGGGCAGCCAGCAGAATGTCCAGTCGAATGGACATGTCAATCAGCTCATCCAGGGAAAGAGCGGTGTCCCGACACGCTAACTCCCTGCGGACGTCCTCCCGGAGACTACACCTGTAGTGGTCAATAAGGGCCCTGTCGTTCCACCCAGATCCTGCTGCCAAGGTCCGGAACTCCAGCGCGTAATCCTGGGCGTTCCTCCTCTCCTGCCTGAGATGAAATAGTCGTTCTCCCACCGCTCGGCCGTCTGGAGGGTGATCAAACACGGCACGGAAGCGGCGGGAAAACTCTGGGTAGTGCTCCCGCTCTGAGTCTGGGCCATTCCAGACTGCGTTCGCCCACTCCAGAGCACGACCCGTGAGGCAGGAGATGAGGACACTCACCCTCTCCGCTCCCGAGGGAGTGGGTCTGACGGTGGCCAGGTATAGCTCCAGCTGAAGAAAAAACCCCTGGCAACCCGCAGACGCTCCATCATAAGCCCTCGGTAACATCAGACGGAGGGTGCTGGAGTCGGGAGATGGGGAGTCCGGAGCCGGGGATGCCGAAGGTGGCGAGAGGAGACCACTCCTCTCCCATCGGTCCATTCTCTCCATCACTTGATCCATCGCGGATCCGATCCGATGGAGGACGGTGGTGTGGTGAAGAACCTGTTCCTCCACCGATGGGAGAGGGTTGGCTGCTGCTCCTGCTGACTCCATTCAATCTTTTGGTGCGGGATTCTGTAATGCTCCGGGTGTCGTGGGTGTGGAGTCAGACGCAGGAGACAGAGAGTGCAATGCTGTGCTCTTTAATGCACCAACGCACCACAGGGTGCTCACAATAATAATGGCCCCAAACACGGGGAATGAAAAATGTACAACTGAAAATTCACGACCAGGAACCAACACGTTCCTCTACTACAGAGCCGAAGGTTACAATAATTAATCCCGCACAACAGTCTAACACATAACGTTAGCATATCAAACATGAACGTTTACACCTCTCATACGAATATAAAAGTATAGTTTCAGCTTATTAAAATGACCTTAAAACAAATTACTGTATGAATGTTGGGCTCAACGAAACAACTGTTTACACTGCCCTGCTTTGAGGCGGGTAACTGTCGGGTGATTGTTGTGTGCAACCTCCGGAGGTAGCGTTCAAGATGTGAGAAATACGCACGTTAACATTGCAGTAATGTCTCTCGACAATCGATGCCTCTCTAGAATCTCTAAAAAATGATCCTTAATTCTTGTCAATGAAAATAGACCCTTAGGCATGAAGTTTACTTTGTAGGATCTGTGCTTCTGACCCTACTTGATCAACCATTCTGGCCTTGTTTAGCCTACTGATGGGTTAAAAAGCGTCTCTCAATATGATGAATCTGAAGTTTTAATGGTTGGTGGGAGCCTAGCTGCCTGGTCACATCTCACTAGTGAGCCCTTGCTAAAACTGAACTCGAGCTGAAACCAGAGAAGGTTATCACCCTCTTTCTTCCTTTCCTTTCTTAAGTGTCGAAAGTAAGCCTGTCAGCAGTTTCCAGCGAACCCCTTTGAGAGTGAATTCTAGTGCCAAAAATAAATGGTCCGGAGGGAGATGGCAGGGGCTTGATATATGAGAGCTTTTCAGCTCGCAGTAGTGCCTAGTCTAGTCAACCAGCATTTGTATGGTAGAAGTAAAGGGTTAAAATGACAGATTGTTGGAAACTAGGTGATTGTATGAAAAGGTTATACTTCACTTGGTTTCAGCAAATACAAGACCTTGGTATTGCTTCAATGATTAAAGTCTCCAACATGTGGAAATCACATCTGCTGCTGGTAACTTGAGTCACGAATGTAACTTCATAACTGGTATATGTGCATGTAGCAGCCTATGTGTGAGCTGGACTCTGGGATTCGTCTTGCTATCCAGGGAAGGATCTCCCAACTGGCAGCCAGCGGGTGGTTTTATTTGTCCCCCCCCAAAAAAACGTTTATTTTATTATTATAATTTTTGGGGGGCATAAAAGACTTTTAAACACCAGGAAATCAGCTTCAAATGATTTTAATTTAAGAAATCTATTCCCAAGTATTCCCACACATAATAGAGAGACACATGATCGTATACAAATGTAAGCAAGGTTTGAAAATATTATTTATGTTTAGGCTTCTTGCGGTCAATTTGTAGTCTACAAATGATTTATAATTAAGTTCCGGCCCCTCGACCATCCTCTCCAGACAAAATTGTTCCACGGCTGAATCCAGTTGATGATCTCTGATCTAGGGAATGGACAGGAACTTTCTCTCCATGCTTAGTATATCAGATCTCATGCAGAGAATGGTAATATTGCAAAGATATACCTGACCCTCTTGTATACCAGACAGATGACATAGCACTTTCTGTTCAGCAAGATTACATCAACTGCAGAGTAGAGAATGGACAAGGGAGCTTGGAACTCAATCTAGCCTATGCAGTATGTAGAGGTATCAAACACCAGCAATTTTTTTGCATAATCCTAATCGTGTGCTACCACACCCCTCTGTCGCAATTGATGTGTTAGCCTTGCTTTTCCTTGTTCCAGTTTACTGACTCAACAGGATTGCTATGCTCCTCCTTTACTAGCCTACACCCAAACATACACATTGGTGTCCCTATAAGCTACCCTTTAGTCTTATGATTCACATGTCATGGTATTTTGATGTCAGTAAGGATTTTGTTGTAAACAACTGTAAAATCTCCCGTCGGTGAATAGTGTTCTTTCAAAAGGCATAACGCCTCTACCTCTGTTGAAATGATCTTCTCCACAGGTGGTCAGCCTAGTAAATGTCCAGTCCTGTCAGAGGAATGTTGTGCAGCAGTTGATCAGATGAACCGCACCTACTGGCAAGGCCAGTTTCCTGGTAAAAGCCTTTTAGAATGTGAACACCTTCTTTTCTTAGCATTTTTGTTAGCTAGGTGCTCTGAGCGACTTCCATTAGCCATTTGGCTCTCAGAACTGTATTGGAGTATCGTGGATGTATAAGATGGATGCTTGAGCAGATTGGAATGTTCTGGCAGCAGAATTCTGCTCTGTTGTCTGTCTGTCTTTGTGAACATCAGGATCTTATAATGATGTAATGTGTTGTGTGAACTTGCTCAGTGCCTGGGGTTGAGTGAAGGTTGAGAACAGCAGATCCCCTCCCACTTCATCCTTCCTGTTCTGCCTGTTATTGCCAAGACATGGGGAACACTCTGTTCTTTTCCAGCCTCTTACTAGATTATTATTTGTCTAAGTGTGCACATATAGATACAATTTTCACATCTGCAGTGCTTTCAGCTTATGTGACTGTTCTTTGAGGCCTACATAAAACAAACAGCTACTATGTGAATGCATTTAAAAATGGAAAATAAAATATTACAATCTAATCATTCTAATGATGTATGTGGAGACAGACTTCCCTCACAATATCTGTCTGCCTTGGAATTGTAACACCAGCTAATATCAATAACTTATCATCATAGTAGCGTTAACAGATTTGATGTTCTACTGTTTCAGTTTCTGAAATATAGGCCTATTGAAAATGGCACTTGTTGAGATAATGTCTGCAATTTATTGCAAGTCTTTATGAGCTCAAGTGTTGTGGGTAAAAGACAATGGACATATCTATATAGACCTAGCTGTCATTTTAATATCTAATCTGACAAACCGACATAATTTCTGTAATAAGGCATGAAGCTGTTTGTCATTTTATGACATTTTATTTGGTCAGTCTATTGTTTAGAATTTGATTATTGTCTGAATGAGCCAGAAAGTTTTTTTCTCTGCAAAATGTAAGCTAACATCTGTCTACTTTAAATGACTCTCCTTGTAGTGGGCCACACATAGGATTGAAAGAGGAGCCAAGGACAACAACCATCTCTTGTACAAGCCTTACTCTAATGGTGAGTGACGGGCTCTGTGTATGAGTGTGTTGTTGTTAATGAGTGTGTCTGATGGGTAAATTGGTAGTGGTTAACCATTTCCCATGTCTCCCCGGTGCATTTCAGCCATCATCGCCAAAGAGCCCACCTCCCTGGAGGAGGAGATAAAGGAGATCCGGCGCAGTGGCAGTAACCGGGACCTGGACCATGCCTCCGAGTTTGAGATGTCCGACATCTTCTACTTCTGCCGGCAAGGAGTTGAGAGCATCATGGACGACGAGGTGACCAAGAGGTTTTCTGCTGAGGAGCTGGAGTCATGGAACCTGCTGACCCGTAGCAACTACAACTTCCAGCACATCAGTCTGAGGCTGACTGTCCTGTGGGGGCTGGGGGTGGTGATCCGCTACGGCTTCCTTCTGCCTCTCAGGTAAGACCGGGTCAAGGTTAGGGGAAGGGATCAGAAGTGGCGCTGGTTGGTTCAGTAATAACACTCTCTGTTTTCTGACATGTGTAAACAAAGATGGACAGGCTGACCTCAGACACCTCTCCTTGTTTCTCCTAGAGAACATATGACACACTCTTATTATATCATGGGAATTCATTGTAATCTGTGTACAGTGCATTCGGAAAGTATTCAGACCCCTTGACCCTTTCCACATTTTGTTACGTTAAATTCTTGGTTAAATGTTTTTTTCCCCTCATCAATCTACACACAATACTCCATAATGACAAAGTAAAAACAGGTTTTTAGAAATGTTTTTAAAACAGAAATACCATATTTGTGACTGACCTGCTCGATTCGGTTTTATTCAGCAAAATTTGAAATTGTGTTTTTTACATTGAATAAAAGTAGATTCAGAACTAGAAAATGGTATGTCTTACACTACAGTTTCAAGAACAATGGGAAAGTAATTTTGCTTTGAAAGTTGATAAACTTGTAACCTCACTTTTGACAAAATGGCCCTTGAATATTTTGGTACCTACAGGAGAGCTCTTCTTTGTCTACACCCATTCAGCATCGTTCACACCCTCTTAAACGCTTTATCCCCACCCATCTCTTTAAGGATTCACATATGAGGCTATGTACTAAACAACCAAAAACTTCAAGACACCTAGGTTGGTTTATACTACGGGTGTGTTCATAAATTTAATCTGGAGTGCCAGTGTGCTCTGGGCTTTCGTAAACTCAAAGTGTTGTCGGATTCGCTGTTCGTAAATTCCGAGCATTTCGCTCTTGGAGCATCCAGAGCGCACACTGGATGCTCTTGCTGAAAAGTAGGGTTGATCCGAGCGTTCTGACCTAACAGCAACAGTCAGGCATCCAAGCTAACTGGCTGACATTGGCTAGCTTGCTTGATACTTCTAAACACAAATGAGAGAACAGCTCATTCTGACCATTTTACTCGCCCTAGCAGAGCAGTTTAGGCTGTTTTTATGTTATCCAGAGCGTTGGTGACTGCAACTGTGCTGCTGGCAACAATTTAATTCCGCTTGTTTAAAATTTTAAAAAGTACCCCCTTTTTCTCCACAATTTCGTGGTATCGAGTTGGTAGTTAAAGTCTTGTCTCATCGACAATCGTACAGACTCGGGAGAGGCGAAGGTCGAGAGCCGTGCTTTCCCTGAAACACAACCCAACCAAGCCACACTGCTTCTTGACACAATGCCCACTTAACCCGGAAGCCAGCTGCACCAATGTGTCAGATGAAACACCGTGCACCTGGTGACCGTGTCAGTGTGCACTGCGCCCGGCCCGCCACAGGAGTTGCTCGTGCGCGATGGGACAAGGACATCCATGCTGGCCAAACCCTCCCCCAACTCGGACGACACTGGGCCAATTTCGCACCGCCTCATGGGTCTCCCGGTCGCGACACAACCCGGGATCGAACCCGTAGACTGCTGCGCCACTCGGGAGGCTTGCCTGGTGGTTTTAATTAAAGTCATTGATTGGGGAGAGTCCTACCTGCCATCCCATAGGTCTCCCGGTCGGGACAGAGCCTGGACTCGAACCCAGAATCTCTAGTGGCACAGCCTTAGACCACTGCGACACTCGGGAGGCCCCCTAATTACGCTTTTTTTGCCAAGGTTTACCGACACAGGCCATATTCAACCAGTATTGAGCGTTTGTAAACGTGTCAGATATTCTGCGCTCTGGCACACTCAGACTAGAGTGCTCTGAAATCGGAGTAGATAGCAAGATCAAATTTACCAGTTACGTCTATCGACAGTTGTTGCAGTGACATCATAAACATTCTATTGAAATAGTTACTTGCATAGTGGAGTCTTTTTAGCTGACTAGCTAAACAATGAACCATAACTCATAACATTACTACCCTGCATGAATATGCAGGTAGCTAACCTACCAGGTTCTAGCTAACATTAGACTATAACTAGCAATGCAAATGGCTCTGCGATAAGAATAATATTACTAAACAGATCATACAAGTAACGTTAGCTAGGTAGCTAACAGTACACTTTCACTTGAAATGAAAACGACTTTCTGACAAAATTAGAAACGTGTAATATTAGAAAATGGAGCTAGCTAGACTCTCTTACCTGTATACATGGATGGACGCTTCTCCCTCTGTCACGGATGCCATGGTTGCCCTTAGTTTGAAGATGTAATCCGGAGACAGGTGTTTTATACAACAGCCTTCTGGGTGTTCTCCTTTCAACTCTGTCTGCATATTTGCAATCAAACGCCAGAATTTTCTCAATTTCCTTAGCTATCATACTCTAATTCCATTGATTTCCAAACTCGGTCTTCCAGAAAGTGGAGAGCAAAACTTATGCAGGTCTACTATCTTTCAAAAAAGCCGTGTAAGAAAGGATTATCTACACATACTGACCAGCTCATATTATAAACAGAAGCGCACTACATGGGAGACCAATCCAAACTAATCTCTCGGCATGAAAAGACCACTCATTATCTCAGCCAATCATGGCTAGCGGTAATGTTGCTGTCTTTTTCCATGGCTAAACAAGCTAGGCTCGTAATTGAACTATTTTATTATTATTTACAGATGGCATACACGTTTGCTATTAAGGCACATGAAAGTTCACATGTTCCAGAAGGAATTTCTGCCATTACGTTCAAATGGTGCTCCTATGATGTAGTGACGCGCGACATGCCTAGTTTCCTGAAACTAGTCACATTTACCTATATTTTCAGACCCTTTGCTATGAGATTCGAAATTGAGCTCACGTGCATCCTGTTGCCATTTATCATCCTTGAGATGTTTCTACAACTTGTTTAGGGCCCACCTGTGGTAAATTCAATTGATTGGACATGATTTGGAAAGGCTGACACCTATCTATGTCAGGTCCCACAGTTGGCAGTGCATGTCAGAGCAAAAACAAAGCCATGAGGTTGAAGGAATTGTATGTAGAGCTCAGAGACAGGATTGTGTTGAGACACAAATCTGGGGAAGGGTACCAAAACATTTCTGCAGCATTGAAGGTCCCCAAAAACACAGTGGCCTCCATCATTCTTAAATTGAAAAAGTTTGGAACCACCAAGACTCTTCCTAGAGCTGGCCGCTCGGCCAAACTGCGCAATCGGGGGAGTAGGGAGTTGACCAAGAACCCGATGGTCACTCTGACAGAGCTCCAGAGTTCCTCTGTGGAGATGGGAGAGCCTTCCAGAAGAACAACCATCTCTGCAGCACTTCAAAATTCAGGTGGGGGAAAGATGAATGGCGCAAAGTACAGAGAGATCCTTGATGAAATCCGTCTCCAGAGGACTCAGGACCTCAGACTGGGGGGGAAGGTTCACCTTTCAACAGGACAACGACCCTAAGCACACAGCCAAGACAATGCAGGAATGGCTTTGGGACAAGTCTCTGAATGTCCATGAGTGGCCCAGCCAGAGCCCGGACTTGAACCCGATCAGACATCTCTGGAGAGACCTGAAAATAGCTGTGCAGAGCTTGCGAGGATCTGCAGAGAGGAATGGGAGAAACACCCCAAATACAGGTGTGCCAAGCTTGTAGCGTCAAGAAGACTCAAGGCTGTAATCACTGCCAAAGGTGCTTCAACAAAGTACTGAGTAAAATGTCTGAATACTTATGTAAATGTGAACGTTCAGTTTTTTTTCTGTGTTAAATTGTCTAAACCAGTTTTTGCTTTGTCATCATGGGATGTGTAGATTGATGAGGGGGAAAAAAACAATTTAATCCATTTCAGAATAAGGCTGTAACAAAATGTGCAAGAAGTCAAGGGGAATGAATACTTTCTGAATGCACTGTATGTACGTTTTCACTGCGTTCAGCTGAGAGGAAGCCATCACTTTCCATTAAGTATGGAGATATCCCCCCCAGGGCCAGGAGTGAGAGAGTTCGCTGGGCAGACAAAAGGGCAGTGACCCAGGACTAAACCAGTCTGGCCTGAGTCCAATCACCCATGAGCCAGCCAGGCCACCATTGTAGACCCAGACACACAGTCTCCCTCTCTATAGGCTACTAATAAGCCCCTGCTGCACACAGAGACTGAGCTGATGCACTTGGCCTCGCTGTCCCATGATTGCAGTTGCAAGAAGTGAACATAGAAAAATCACTTTCCCATAAACAGCTGTTTTATATGAAAAACAATAAGCAACTTTCATTCTGATTGTATACAGCCACTTAGGGGTTGTTCTCATTGATGAGAATTAAGAAGAATTTTGATAGGTAGCGATTCTCAAGAGACATGTAAACTTTGGCATTTCTCACATCTCTAACACTACTTCTAGAGGTCTCATCCAACAGTTGACCCGCTGTAAGCAGGGAAGTGTTAACAGAATTGTCTCGTTAAGACCAACATTTATACAGCACAAATACTAATAGCAGAGCAATGTTTTTGAAACAGCAGAAATGTATAGACATTTTCATTATATTTGAGACTTGTTTTATTGAGTTTTCACCTGAATCTGCACTAACAGCCTCTTACATTCTAAAAATGTTGCTGTATCTGTAAGAAATGGGAAGCACAACTGTTTTTCCCCACTTGGCTGCTCCAGGAAAGAAGTATGCAGCAAGACGCTGATCACCAGGGGAATTATCACCGTTTTCAAATCAAAATCAACGTTTATTTGTCGCGTACACAGATTTGTGGATTTTATCACAGGTACAGCGAAATGCTTATGTTTCTAGCTCCAACAGTGCAGTAATATCTAGCAATACAATAGCAATACACACATTCTTCAAAAAAATAAAAAATAAATAATGATTATGAAATATCAGAACAAGCAATGTCAGAGTCCGGAATATAAATGTATATATAAATGGTGTGTATAGACAGTATATGAATAGAAAAGGTGTGTACAGCAATAGTTATATAAGATGAGACATGAGACTAGAATAAAGTATATACATATAAAGTGGGCAACAGTAGGTAAACATTGCCAAAGTGATCCGTGTTCAATGTCTCTATATACGTACAGGGGGCCGCAGTCTCTTAAGGTGCAGGGCAGAGTACCGGGTGGTATCCGGCTAGTGATGCCTTTTCAACAGTCTGATTGCCTGGATATAGAAGCTGTTTTTCAGTCTCTCTGGCCCTTTGTTGCACCTGCCCTGTCTCCATCTGCTAGATAGTAGCATGGTGAACAGGCCATTGCTCGGGTGGCTGAGGTCCTTGATGATCTTCTTGGACGTCCTATGACACTGGGTGCTGTAGATGTCCTGGAGGCAGCGTGCCCCCGATGATGTGTTGGGAGAGCCATGTGGTTGCGGGTGGTGGAGTTGCCCTGCAAGGCAGTGATGTAGCCCCTGGCACCACTCTGCCAAGGCACTATCCTCCTCCCTGTAGGCTGTCTCGTCATTGTTGGCTATTAGACCTACCACCGTTGTGTCGTCAGCAAACTTGATGATGGAGTTGGAGTCGTGCGTTGTCACCCAGTCATCAGTGAACAGGGAGTACAGGAGGGAGCTGAGCGCACCCTCCTGGGGGGCACCGTTGTTGGTATTCCTCTTGTCAAGGGTGGGATAGGGCAATTTTGCATTTACCCTATGGAATTACTTTCATATTGATACCATTAAGCCTGGTTTGTTCGAATGTAACTTTAATACACTGAAACTGTACTTTTATATTCATATGAGAGGGGCAGATGTTCAATATGCTAAAGTTACTTGCTAGCATAGCTAGCTAGCAGTGTTATTGTCTTGCAAGCTACATTTAGCTAATGCGTGTATAAACAAGAAAATAAACCCTTTAATTGTCTGCATATGCTTGTGAATTGTTGCATTATTCAAGAGCGTAATATGGTTTGGTTGCATTATTCAAGAGTGTAGCTAATATGTTTTAGAGCAGTTGCTCACGTAGTTTAATAATTTGCAAGCTTAGTGGCTACCGTAATGCTGATAATTACGCTACATTTGGAGCTGCAGAGCAAGAATGTCACATTACCAGACACAATGAAAGGTAAGGCAAAATGTAATGTAAGATATAGATGTCAATGAGAATAGCCTCTAACTATAGCCTAGGAGGCTACAGTTTGTCCCATATGAAAACTGTTCAGATTGCATTGCAAAGTATCTGATCATAGTATCAAGTATTTTATGGCTTGACCATTGCCATGGAATTCCTGGTGATATCTCATAGGTGCCTCTAGTTGTTCCCACGGTAGTTTGTAAGTTTAGTCACTTTCATCTCACTGTCGTCATTTTGTGGTGAATCTCTAGAAAAATTTAGCTTTAGGCTAAGTAGCTTTGTCTAATGACTAATTACATGGCAATAGCTTTTCATTTAAGCCCCCTAAAAGCATGCCCAACAGCTGTCATCTGGCTGTGGAGTGGGAAGAGGTAAAGGTGTCCTTTTACTTCTTTAGGACATCAGGGGTGAGTTCAGATTGTAATCTGGTTTATGCGTGGGGGGCAGGTAGGACTCTCCCCAATCAGTGACTTTAATTAAAACCACCAGGCAGAGACCCATGAGGCGGTGCACAATTGTCCCAGTGTTGTCTGGGTTAGGGAAGGATTTGGCCGGCCAGGATGTCCTTGTCCCATCACGCTCTAGCGACTCCTGTGGCGGGCTGGGCGCATGCATGCTGACACAATGGCCAGTTGTACTGTGTTTCCTCCGACACATTGGTGGGTTAAGCGAGCTGTGTGTCAAGCAGTGCAGCTTGGCAGGGTCGTGTTTCAGAGGACGCATGGCTCTCGATCATCTCCTCTCCCAAGTCTGTACAGGAGTTGCAGCGATGGGACAAGACTGTAGCTACCAATTGGGGAGAAAAAGGGGTAAAGAAAATAAATCAACACCAGGCAGTGAGCCCCTACAACCACTTTAGGTCAGTGTTCTGAGTCTGTTAACCTCGATCACCTCCTGCTTACACACTCACCTTTCCTCACATGCGAAATGGAGCTAATGAGCTCTGCTAAATCCATATCTGTGCCTTCTCCACCAGCCCAGCCGTGTGTAGTTGGGATTCCCCTGGATTAGACTTGCTGCCTGCCAGCTTTACCACACATGATAACATGGTTCTTATTAATGAGAGTAGGCTTCACTTGGGTAATCAATACATTTATGTGTATCCAGTGAGAAAATCCGTGTCCAATTGACAGCTACCGTTAAGAGGGTAAATCCATTTGAATTCAATTCAATCATTTGAATTCAATCACTTTTTGACAGCACCCTTTTTGATATGAACGAACCCTTCAATACATATTTTTACATTGTATAAGTGCTCAGAATGTGACCTTTTGGACCTGAATGTCAGACTATTCAATAAATAAAGGTGCTCAAAGTTGACCTATTTTGCATTCCCTATTTTGCATTCCCCAAATAATATGCATATCTTATATTCTTGGCATGAGTAGCAGGAAGTTGAATTTGGGCACGCTATTTGTCCAAAAGTGAAAATGCTGCCCCCTATACCTTAAGAAGTTAAACAACATGGTCATTACTAGGGATGCACGATATATCGGTGAACATATCGGAATCTGGTTTAACGGCGATGTTAAAAAACGATGTTAAAGCTACTGTGCATACCTATATAGCGTAGGTATGTGACGTAATGACACCACGTAAAATTTTGCGCTGCACGTACAGGACAGCATTCCTAACCTAGCCCACACAATGTCTGCTATGTGGATCGAGCAGTCAACAAGTCGAGCAGTCAGTTGAAAGAGTAAGAACATTTCAGCGAGACAACTCAAAGGAGAAATCCATTAAAGCCAAGATAATGGAATTCATTGCCCTTGATAATCAACCATCCTCTGTCGTGGGTGATGTTGGCTTTCGCCGACTGGTCGAACACCGGTACACACTACCAAGTGCGCTATTTTTCAGATGTTGCCCTACCGGAGTTGCACAGTAATACCGTCCCTGCTATTAGCTTCACAACATACATACTATGGAATGCTGTTTGGGTCTTTGCGTGCCAAAAAAGATACAGTAGCACTGTCAAAGCTGTTAAAAAAAGTCTGCAAACACCGGCCACGAATGATGTGTTTACAATACTGCGTTGGTAATAAAGCATAATTTGTTCGACCGCAACTTCTGGGATAGCTAGATTTAGCTCGGTACCTAGCTAGCACCATTACAACCAGCCTGAATGCAATGACCTGCAATGAAACTGCAGTCATTTTCATTATTCTTAGCAATGATTTAGGAATCCTTGTAAGTATTAGCTAGGTTGCCACTTGTTGTTCGCCTATTGAAATTGAACTTCAGTTCCTGAAAATAAATAGCTAGCCAGCTACTTAACCCTGTTGCCCAGAGCTAACATTATAAGCAGCCAGCTAGCTTCATCTGGCTTGTGAGGCTCGACCGGACCGGGTTATGTGTTCAGTAGCTATAGTTGACTTTGCGGTTAGCCTTCAAAATTAAAGTATGTCATTGACAGTGATGCAAATGAATACAAATAGTAGAATTATGCCATACTTTTATTTTGAAGGCTAACCGCAAAGTCAACTATTGTGGCTAATCCTTATTGTAGCTAGCTTCACATAGATGGGGCCGACCACCATTAATCAAGTAAGAACTGTCTTATAAATTAGGGTTATTTTAGATGACACCTATCTATATAGCTAGCTAGCTAACTATAGCTACTGAAACAGATGTCGTTTTGCTATGTTTTTGCTGAAGAACATTGTTTGCATCCATGAGCTAGCTAGCTTTTTTTATGACCAGCACTGTAGGTGCGCGAGACAACTTTACCAGCATCATAGCATATGTATCGATGGATCGTTGAGACATATGAAATACGAGGGATAGTGTAATCAATGTGTAATAACTACATAATAAATTAATAAACGCGTTAAATTATTATGTGACGTGCAGTCATATTCAGGTCCTGATTGGTCAACAAGCTTATTTGACACGTCAAATAGTGTTATTTGACTTGTCTTTTTTGACACGCAAAGACCCAAACGGCATTCCATAGAAATCCTGGTTGAGAATGAAACGACTGAACAAATGAACAACGAAACAGCGCAGCACAGCAAGTAAGTGAAAGAAATAGGTTTTGATTATGTTTTACTGGTAATGGGGACATATGTAAATGCCAACAAAATAACCTTTCGGTTAGTGTGGTTTGTGTGTGTCTGTGTAATCTTTATTTAACTAGTTAAGAACAAATTCTTATTTACAATGACGGCCCGGATGACCCTGGGCCAATTGTGTGCTGCCCTATGGGACTCCCAATCATGGCCGGTTGTGATACAGCCTGAATTAGAACCAGGGACTGTTGTTACGCCTCTTGCACTGAGATGCAGTGCCTTAGATATTATCGGAGGTTATCGGACACAACATGCTCTTGAATACAGATCGGGTGTCATGTTTTGGCTGATAAATGTACTAAAATGGGAATAAAATATACATTTCTACTTTGAAATGGTACTACAATGATGGTTGGAGGTCCACATATCAAATAATGTGTGGACTGTTTTAAATGATACTGTCAATTCTCCATAGGAAACCTATTGAAATAATATAAATATAGATAATAGAATAAACATGACCATTTTAAGTTGGCATTTGACATTGGGGTGACCAGCGGCCATCTTTGTGGTAGTATATAGAAGTTACAAATTCAATTTACATTTCAATGGTATACCAGCCAAATTGCAGTGGTCTGAAGGGATAGGTCCATTCTATGAATTATATTTCTATGTTTTGAAATGACATCCACTGTATTCAAGAGCATGAACAAAAACCAAAGATGATGTAAAGTAGGGTTTAAGCTACAACACATGCGAATCTGGAAAAAAATTGGAATTTATGCGTTTTAGATAACTGACGTTGATGGTTAAAACGTTTCATAGTTTGTATTAAAAAAAAACTATTAAATTATAAGATAGTTTGACAACCCTGTTGTAAGCTTTTAAATTATATAAAACTCAACCGTTTATATTTTCCAGTGATGAAGACATGGATGTCTCATGTTATGGTGGGGTATTCAAAATGGACCCACTTTGAGCATCTTTATCTCCTGAATGTTTTGGCATTGTGGTCCAAAAAGTCACTTTCTGAACACTTCTTCCATGGGCAAAGTTTTGTTTAAATCAAAAGGGATGCAGTCAAAACGTGATTGCATTCAAGAGTGAAAGCACTGCCAGCTGTCGGCTTAGAAACCTTGAATAGGCCTATACTCTGTATGTTCTCTGATATGCACAGACGTCTATGATTAGACTGGGTTGTAATGGGCTGTGTTTGACTGGAGCTCTGTGTGTTCTCTGACAGGGTAACTCTTGCCTTCACCGGGGTGGGTCTTCTGGTCGTACTCACCTCCATCATCGGGTTTCTTCCAAATGGGAGGTAAGACAGGATTTCTCATAATTGTATCACTTTCCTTATTACCTGAGTAGTAACATTGTAATTAGGGTAGGAACAACATAGTAAGTGTTGAGACTCAGGCCCTGTTTTCTGTGTTTTTCCTGAAGGATGAAGAACTTCCTCAGTGAGCAGGTGCATCTGATGTGTTACCGGATCTGTGTAAGAGCTCTCACTGCCATCATCACCTACCACGACAGGTAAGCAGCAGAAACGCCACTCAACACACAGAATATTCATGCAAAACACGTAGAAAGCATTATTAGGAACAACATGCACTATATACCTTTGTTGAAAGATGAACACTACTGGTCTGTGTACTAGAGCCCACATCAATAAATAAGTTTGAATTCTTGAGCAATGACTGGAGTAGTCGCTGAGAGCCAGTAGCAATCTACATTCATGTCCACTGTGCTGAGCAGAGTCCGCTTAGATGGAGTTCAAAAGCCTGTAGACACGACCGCCTGGCGCCCACACACACAAAGCAAGGGCTGCTCCAACAAGGCCATCTCATTCCATTTAGGTCTGGGGTAGAGTACCCTTAGAGGCATCCAGCACAAACTGCTGCCCTGGACATTACCAGGCTAGGTGTCACCAAAGGGACAGGGGCAGAGAAACATGCAAATCTATCTTTCTTCAGGCATTAACACCCACAGTGTGATAGTCTGTGCAGTGGGAGAACAGTCCAGGCACAGCTAAGCAGGAAGTAGTACTGGAAGTTAATTGGATGAATTATATTTACCCAGACTACACTACACCACTCTACCCTAGACAGTTTATGTTACAGTGGACATTTACTTTGACATGATGCAAGCAGTTTTCTGTCAGGTTCAAATGTCATCTGATGATGAATTTGTATTGATCCTCAGTTGTTGTGGTGCGAGACAATGCCATACACTGCCCCCTGACCTGTCTTGATGTGTTGATTTGAATAACTGCCGTAGAGCACCGCCTTTACAAAACCACTAGTCACATGTTTGTTTGACAAAGCTCTTACTAGCCAATGTTGATTCAAATGAGATAAGGTAAAGAAGAATATTTGAGGAAATGTTGCAAAAAGGGAAACGTCTCTATCAAATTGAAAAAAGTCCTTCAGTCCTTCTCATCCCCAACTCTAGGTCAGAGAGGGAACTTGTCATATGAACTTGTCAAGATACCCTTTGTTTTGCAGTTTAAAAAAATAATATGAGCCGTCATAGTCGGGGAGTGTAATTAAACAATAGGCCTAGTCATTCAAATAAACCGTTAAGTCCAAGACCAGAAGGGTTAAGATAAACTCTGTCTGTGAAATTGTCCCTCAGAGCAAATGTTTTGGAAGACTTATCCATGATGATAAAAATAACTGATCATAAACTAAAGACGTTTACTACTAATAATAATAGACATTTCTTTATAGGAATGTGGTGTATTCAGTATGAATTATGTTCCGTCTTGCTCTGCCTGTTAGCCCTGAAGAAATCTACATGTTGTGCTGGGCCTGTTACACCATGTGCCTCTCGAGTCTGGGTGGGGCTAAAAATACAGAAGTGGTGTAAGATGGGCTCTCTCTTTTGGTAAAACGATCAGCAACATTATCTCCTCGGAATTTGGGCTCCTACCAGAGTCCAGCATGCTCAGGGGGTCTGGCTTTGAACTCCAACATCATTAGCCTCCTCCCACTTTCATGTTAATTAGGGAGAGGTGAAGGAGAGGGCGCTGAGTTTCTCCCTCAAACCCATTAGGACTACATTTTCCATCATCTACTGAGTAGTTAGGCTCTAGCTTACACTGGAATAGTAATTTACTGATACTCACTTGTCCCCTGACACTCATCCTGTCCCTCTCTGTCTCTCTCTCGATCCTCCCAGTGAAAACAAGCCCAAGAATGGAGGGATCTGTGTGGCCAACCACACCTCACCCATTGATGTCATCATCCTGGCAAGCGATGGCTGCTATGCAATGGTAAGGCCCAACAGCCATGATAAATGGCACACCAGTCAAACACAAGGCTACCTACTTCAGCACTGAATTACAGAATGATATGTCATATTTAGAAAGTTATTGGTGTGCTACTACCATAAAACAAACTTTTAGACAGCTGAAGCAAACACTCCAATTCTGTGAGATCTGAGACCTGTATCATCAGATGTTTGTTAAACCACACCTGTATGTGTGTCTGTTTGTGTTCCAGGTTGGGCAAATCCATGGTGGTTTGATGGGCGTGATCCAGAAGTCTATGGTGAAAGCCTGCCCACATATTTGGTTTGAACGCTCTGAAGTCAAAGACCGACATCTAGTGGCCAAAAGGTAGTAATGCATATGTGCACTTTGTTTAATTTTTTTTAAAGCTGGAAGTCTCTCAGCTGTAGTCTGGCTGATACTAAACTCAAAGTCCTTTTGACTTCAGAGTCTGGGGAGGCTGTTTAAAGTTGACGACACGATGCGTTGATAATGAAGCTGTGCTTTTACTGGTTGGTTCTCCTTTGTGTCTTTCTCACTTAAACACACACATGTACAACCACACACAACTGTTGGATTTTCAAATCCAAATAACCCCACAGGAAATAATTGTTTTGTTGAAAGAACCAATCAAAGCTTGCTTTATTTCTAAGTGAATATTGCACCAACAAACCAAACTCCTGTCCAGACAAGTGGGACACAACACTCCCACTCAACATGGGTCGCGTCAGCCAGACTAACTCAGCTATACCTTAGCAGAGACATTTTAAGAACTTAAATGGATAATTGACAACTTTCAATTAAAGGTTACTGTGACCAAGATGTTTTGATTAGACTTCATATGGGGATTAGTGTTTGTGTATTGATAATGCTAGTCAAACTGGATTGAATCAATATACTGTAAACGTACAAAAATATGTTGTTGCAGATTGAGTGATCATGTAGAAGACAAAACTAAACTGCCTATTCTCATTTTCCCTGAAGGTGAGTAGTTTTTGTTTTTTTCCTTAGTTACTGCTTTGAACATTACTACAGTAGTTTCTATTACTGGGCTTTTACTGTTACCTTAATGTAATTTCCTATCCCCATTTGTAAACACTAACCTTTTCCCCATAGGCACCTGCATCAACAACACTTCAGTAATGATGTTCAAAAAGGGCAGCTTTGAGATTGGCTCCACAGTCTACCCTGTGGCCATCAAGGTGAGTGAGTGAGTGAGTGAGTGAGTGAGTGAGTGAGTGTGGCAGGCACAACATTTTGTCAGACGGTTATTGTCAAGCAAATAACTGTTGGTCGCACTGGAATTGATCGTTAATTAACATAAACACATTTAGCATCTCCTGGCTTCCACACAAGCCACTGATGCAGACCTTTTGGAACATCTACATTTGAAAAAGTATTAAACCATGTAACATAGCCTACACCTTCACAATAAATCCATGATTTATTTTAGACAGGTCTAAAGAAACCTGATATGAAGAAAATGTAGTCTATTTCATAACAGAATAGCATACGCTGAGTTGTCCTTCTGTTAGGTCCTGATCTGGTCATGTCATATGGCTGTGGGCTACACTAGTTTATTTAGCAGACAAGATTTGTTTAGAATTCCGTGGCATTATTTTATAGTATGAAGAATACAATTGAACAAAGCTGAATAAAATAGAAAGGATATTTTCTACAAACAATTTGAGGCCTAGCCTATACAAAGCTAATGAGTGCTGAGTACCAGGCAGTTAGCAAGTTTGTTAGGCTACTAATGACCAGCAGCAGCATCAGAGCTTGGAGAAGCCTAATTACCTTGGCTAAACGGTCACATGGAATTTGACTGCCTTCATGAGTCGTAACCGCCGGTGTGGCGGTAATACGGTCACCGCAACAGCCTTATGTATGTGTGTGCGCATGTGTGCGTGTACGTGTGTGGTGTGTTTTCCCCTCTGTCTTCCAGTATTAATCAGTATTACGTTCCTGTCCCCAACAGTACGACCCCCGCTTTGGAGATGCCTTCTGGAACAGCAGCCAGTTTGGGATGGTCAACTACCTGCTGAGGATGATGAGCAGCTGGGCCATTGTGTGCAGCGTGTGGTACCTGCCACCCATGACCAGAGAGGTTAGTTTGGGAAAAAACTCACCTTTTTATTTTAAATTCTATTTTTCTCAGAAATATCACTGACAGGTTGGAGGATAGCTGTGACATTGATTAAACACCCTAACAGGCTGACCACACCACTCGCGTCGTAATGAGCATCTGCGTTGCCAAGTCCTGCCTCTCCCATCTCCTCATTGGTTTATAGAAGCAGGTACCCACGTGCCATCTCCTCATTGGTTTTACCCACATGGGTGATTGAATGACAAACTGTGTTGCCGGTCAGTGTAGTAATACTATGAAAGTTTAGATGCCAATCACCAGATAAGTTCAAAGATGAAAAAGCCTGGAAGGAGGAGAGATGACTAGAAACGATTCGGTTGACAGTTTTATGTGTGGATTAACTGTCGGAGTACATTTACATTACATTTAAGTCATTTAGCAGACGCTCTTATCCAGAGCGACTTACAAATTGGTGAATTCACCTTCTGACATCCAGTGGAACAGCCACTTACAATAGTGCATCTAAATCATTTAAGGGGGGGGGTGAGAAGGATTACTTATCCTATCCTAGGTATTCCTTGAAGAGGTGGGGTTTCAGGTGTCTCCGGAAGGTGGTGATTGACTCTGCTGTCCTGGCGTCGTGAGGGAGTTTGTTCCACCATTGGGGGGCCAGAGCAGCGAACAGTTTTGACTGGGCTGAGCGGGAACTGTACTTCCTCAGTGGTAGGGAGGCGAGCAGGCCAGAGGTGGATGAACGCAGTGCCCTTGTTTGGGTGTAGGGCCTGATCAGAGCCTGGAGGTACTGCGGTGCCGTTCCCCTCACAGCTCCGTAGGCAAGCACCATGGTCTTGTAGCGGATGCGAGCTTCAACTGGAAGCCAGTGGAGAGAGCGGAGGAGCGGGGTGACGTGAGAGAACTTGGGAAGGTTGAACACCAGACGGGCTGCGGCGTTCTGGATAAGTTGTAGGGGTTTAATGGCACAGGCAGGGAGCCCAGCCAACAGCGAGTTGCAGTAATCCAGACGGGAGATGACAAGTGCCTGGATTAGGACCTGCGCCGCTTCCTGTGTGAGGCAGGGTCGTACTCTGCGAATGTTGTAGAGCATGAACCTACAGGAACGGGCCACCGCCATGATGTTGGTTGAGAACGACAGGGTAGAGGCTTCTCCAAGCTCTGGAGTAGAGGACCTTGTGCATTTCAGGTAAAATAACAACTCAATGTTTATATCCCAGAACAAATTAACTAGCAACAGCAAGCTAGCTAAATAGGACAAATTAGCTAGCAAGTGCAAGTTAACTAGCTAAATTGCCATAAATGTTTAATGCTTTTCGACCTGTCCCCAAATTAATGTAATTGGTCCAGAGTTCGTTTTGATATTTTAACCTGCGTGTAATGATCGCGTTTGGTGTAGGGGGACAAAATAAATTGATGCACGGTGGCGCAACGCGCAGCCGGTTTGGGTTCCGTGTAAGAGCTTATGTTTTTTTCTGCCCGTTGTGCATTGCTTGATGGCAGTTAAATGACATTTTATTAGCACGTCTAGACCCAGTGAAGTTAATACTGTCAATATTGTAGAAGGTGTAGTCAAGCTAACCTCCCTGAAGTTACCTGTTTTGTGTGGTTAATATTAGTACCATTGCACAGCCTCTTATTTCAATCCACCAGTGTTACTAATATTGAATGGATGCATATGATGCAGTCCTTTCTTTGACCTCATCTTGGCATGATTTACCTAGGACATGCTCAAGTCACCCAGAGTTTGCATTTCTGATGCAAATAAATCCTGGTTTGAGTCGGTTTTCAAATCAGCATTCACCACCTTTAATATTTAAGGTTGAGATGGCCTCTCCCAGCTCCGACCCCTGAATTAAGGAAATGTGATTCAAAGCAGTATTTCGAGAGGCTAGTATGGCTGCCTCCTTTAGACATGCAGGCTTATACACTTGCTGGTTTGTCTCATGTTGGGTTGTCTTTCAATGTTATTTGTCACATGCACCTAATACAACAGGTTTAGACCTTACCTTGAAATGCTAACTTACAAGCCCTTAACCAATAATGCAGTTACATTTACATTACATTTAAGTCATTTAGCAGACGCTCTTATCCAGAGCGACTTACAAATTGGTGAATTCACCTTCTGACATCCAGTGGAACAGCCACTTTACAATAGTGCATCTAAATCATTTAAGGGGGGGGGGTGAGAAGGATTACTTTATCCTATCCTAGGTATTCCTTGAAGAGATGGGGTTTCAGGTGTCTCCGGAAGGTGGTGATTGACTCCGCTGTCCTGGCGTCGTGAGGGAGTTTGTTCCACCATTGGGGGCCAGAGCAGCGAACAGTTTTGACTGGGCTGAGCGGGAACTGTACTTCCTCAGTGGTAGGGAGGCGAGCAGGCCAGAGGTGGATGAACGCAGTGCCCTTGTTTGGGTGTAGGGCCTGATCAGAGCCTGGAGGTACTGCGGTGCCGTTCCCCTCACAGCTCCGTAGGCAAGCACCATGGTCTTGTAGCGGATGCGAGCTTCAACTGGAAGCCAGTGGAGAGAGCGGAGGAGCGGGGTGACGTGAGAGAACTTGGGAAGGTTGAACACCAGACGGGCTGCGGCGTTCTGTATGAGTTGTAGGGGTTTAATGGCACAGGCAGGGAGCCCAGCCAACAGCGAGTTGCAGTAATCCAGACGGGAGATGACAAGTGCCTGGATTAGGACCTGCGCCGCTTCCTGTGTGAGGCAGGGTCGTACTCTGCGGATGTTGTAGAGCATGAACCTACAGGAACGGGCCACCGCCTTGATGTTAGTTGAGAACGACAGGGTGTTGTCCAGGATCACGCCAAGGTTCTTAGCGCTCTGGGAGGAGGACACAATGGAGTTGTCAACCGTGATGGCGAGATCATGGAACGGGCAGTCCTTCCCCGGGAGGAAGAGCAGCTCCGTCTTGCCGAGGTTCAGCTTGAGGTGGTGATCTGTCATCCACACTGATATGTCTGCCAGACATGCAGAGATGCGATTCGCCACCTGGTCATCAGAAGGGGGAAAGGAGAAGATTAATTGTGTGTCGTCTGCATAGCAATGATAGGAGCGACCATGTGAGGTTATGACAGAGCCAAGTGACTTGGTGTATAGCGAGAATAGGAGAGGGCCTAGAACAGAGCCCTGGGGGACACCAGTGGTGAGAGCGCGTGGCGAGGAGACAGATTCTCGCCACGCCACCTGGTAGGAGCGACCTGTCAGGTAGGACGCAAACCAAGCGTGGGCCACGCCGGAGATGCCCAACTCGGAGAGGGTGGAGAGGAGGATCTGATGGTTCACAGTATCGAAGGCAGCCGATAGGTCTAGAAGGATCAGAGCAGAGGAGAGAGAGTTAGCTTTAGCAGTGCGGAGCGCCTTCGTGATACAGAGAAGAGCCGTCTCAGTTGAATGACTAGTCTTGAAACCTGACTGATTTGGATCAAGAAGGTCATTCTGAGAGAGATAGCGGGAGAGCTGGCCAAGGACGGCACGTTCAAGAGTTTTGGAGAGAAAAGAAAGAAGGGATACTGGTCTGTAGTTGTTGACATCGGAGGGATCGAGTGTAGGTTTTTTCAGAAGGGGTGCAACTCTCGCTCTCTTGAAGACGGAAGGGACGTAGCCAGCGGTCAGGGATGAGTTGATGAGCGAGGTGAGGTAAGGGAGAAGGTCTCCGGAAATGGTCTGGAGAAGAGAGGAGGGGATAGGGTTAAGCGGGCAGGTTGTTGGGCAGCCGGCCGTCACAAGAAGCGAGATTTCATCTGGAGAGAGAGGGGAGAAAGAGGTCAGAGCACAGGGTAGGGCAGTGTGAGCAGAACCAGCGGTGTCGTTTGACTTAGCAAACGAGGATCGGATGTCGTCGACCTTCTTTTCAAAATGGTTGACGAAGTCATCTGCAGAGAGGGAGGAGGGGGGAGGAGGATTCAGGAGGGAGGAGAAGGTGGCAAAGAGCTTCCTAGGGTTAGAGGCAGATGCTTGGAATTTAGAGTGGAAGAAAGTGGCTTTAGCAGCAGAGACAGAGGAGGAAAATGTAGAGAGGAGGGAGTGAAAGGATGCCAGGTCCGCAGGGAGGCGAGTTTTCCTCCATTTCCGCTCGGCTGCCCGGAGCACTGTTCTGTGAGCTCGCAATGAGTCGTCGAGCCACGGAGCGGGAGGGGAGGACCGAGCCGGCCTGGAGGATAGGGGACATAGAGAGTCAAAGGGTTCAGGAAATAGAGTTAAGATAATAATGTAAATATTACAGGTGGCCATTTGATTAATTGTTCAGCAGTCTTATGGTTTGGGGGTAGAAGCTAATAAGGAGCCTTTGGACCTAGACTTGGCGCTCCGGTACCACTTGCCGTGCGGTAGCAGAGAGAGCACTCTGACTTAGGTGACTGTCTTTTTGGGCCTTCCTGACACCGCCTAGTATATAGGTCCTGGGTGGCAGGAAGCTTGGCCCCAGTGATGTACTGGGCCGTACGCACTATCCTCTGCAGTACCTTACGGTCAGATGCCAAGCAGTTGCCATACCAGGAAGTGATGCAAACAGTCAGGATGCTCTTGATGGTGCAGCTGTAGAACATTTTGAGGATCTGGGGACCCATCCTTTCAGTCTCCTGAGGGGGGAAAAGTGTTGTTGTGCCCTCTTCAGGACTGTCTTGGTGTGTTTGGACCATGATAGTTTGTTGGTGATGTGGACACCAAAGAACTTGAAACTCTCGACCCGCGCCACTACAGCCCTGTCAATGTGAATGGGTGCGTGTTCGGTCCTCCTTTTCCTGTAGTCCACGATCAGCTCCTTTGTCTTGCTCACTTTGAGGGAAAGGTTGTACATTAAGGCTGATTGCACAACCAGAGCTTTACAAAGCCATTTGTGCCTGGATTGTGGATGTGCACTTAATGTATGTGACTTGGTGTAAGGAATTTAGATAATGATTTTAGAGTCTTTTGAGCCGGGTGTGGATGTGAACTTGGTCAGGCCTCGCTCATGAAAGACAGGAAAGGGTCGTGTACAACCACCCACTTCTAAAACATGGTGTTCAGAGGCAGGGGTTGGCCAGCTTTGGGGCTCTGGCCATTGACTGATCGACCATCCCATCTTGATGTAGAAAGCAAGAGGGAAGTTTGGGAAGTTTTCCTTTCTCTAAATGTCAGAGTGGAAGGAACTCAGTGGGCTAGGATCCAACTGGTCCTCAGAGGTGTCCTGCCCTTTGATCAAATGTTCCACCTGCTGTTTGAACTAGTACATAGAGCAGGCTTTTGGAGCAGCCTCCAGTCTCTCTGTCACCAGGGGATCCTAGTTACACAGCATCACACAGAATCAGATCAATCCATATTTAGAGATTATTCTCTTTCCTCTGATGCATGGTCATGAAATGCATTGTGCTTTATTCAATATCCCAGTTTATCAAACTGTACTTGATACTGCACTACATGCCAATTTAGCCCATTAGTGGCTGTAGCCAATAGAAAGGATAACTGTTGGTCATTTATACAATATGTGCAATAAGACCTTTTCCAGGACATGTCTGATGCGCAGATGGGCAAGCCCCCTTTGTGTGTCGAACTGGTCTTCATCTATGATCTTTGTTTTCCTTTCTGAACAGGAAGGAGAGGATGCAGTCCAGTTTGCCAATCGGGTTAAAGCAGCTATCGCCAGGCAAGGAGGGCTGGTGGACTTGCTATGGTGAGTAACCCATAGCAAACATCTGAGGACATATGTTCACATGGGTTATACAGTGCCTTTATGAAGGTATTCACCCCCTTGGCATTTTTCCTATTTTGTTGCCTTACAACCTGGAATTAAAATAGATTTTGGGGGGTTTGTATCATTTGATTTACATAACATGCCTACCACTTTGAAAATGCAAAATATGTTTTTTTGTGAAACAAAACTTGACCTCGCTTAACTATTCACCCTCCCAAAGTCAATACTTTGTAGAGCCACCTTTTGCAGCAATTACAGCTGCAAGTCTCTTGGGATATGCCTCTATAAACTTGGCACATCTAGCCACTGGGATTTTTGCCCATTCTTCAAGGCAAAACTGCTCCAGCTCCTTCAAGTTGGATGGGTTCCTACTGGTGTACAGCAATCTTTAAGTGATACCACAGCTTCTCAATTGGATTGAAGTCTGGGCTTTGACTAGGCCATTCGAAGACATTTAAATGCTTAAACCACTCAAGTGTTTCTTTAGCAGTATGCTTAGGGTCATTGTCCTGCTGGAAGGTGAACCTCCATCCCAGTCTCAAATCTCTGGAAGACTGAGACAGGTTTCCCTCAAGAATTTTCCTCTATTTAGCGCCATCCATCATTCCTTCAATTCTGACCAGTTTTCCAGTCCCTGCCGAGGAATAACATCCCCACAGAATGATGCTGCCACCACCATGCTTTACTGTGGGGATGGTGTTCTCAGGGTATTGAGAGGTGTTGGGGTTTGTGCCAGACATAGCGTTTTCCTTGTTGGCCAAAAAGCTTAATTTTAGTCTCATCTGACCAGAGTACTTCCATATGTTTGGGGAGTCTCCCATATGCATTTTGATGAACACAAAACATGTTTGCTTATTTTCTTCTTTAAGCAATGGCTTTTTTTCTGGCCACTCTTCTGTAAAGCCCAGCTCTGTGGAGTGTACGGCTTAAAGTGGTCCTATGGACAGATACTCCAATCTCCGCTGTGGAGCTTTGTAGCTCCTTCAGGGTTATCTTTGGTCTCTTTGTTGCCTCGCTGATTAATGCCCTCCTTGCCTGGTCCGTGAGATTTGGTGGGCAGCCCTGTCTTGGCAGGTTTGTTGTGGTGTCATATCCTATAAAAATGTTTATAATGGATTTAATGGTGATCCGTGGGATGTTCAAAGTTTCGGATATTTTTTTATAACCCAACCCTGATCTGTACTTCTCCACAACTTTTTCCCTGACCTGTTTGGAGAGCTCCTTGATCTTCATGGTACCGCTTGCTTGGTGGTGCCGCTTGCTTGGTTGTGCCGCTTGCTTGGTGGTGTTGCAGACTCTGTGGCCTTTCAGAACAGGTGTATATATACTGAGATCATGTGACAGATCATGTGACACTTAGATTGCACACAGGTGGACTTTATTTAATTAATTATGTTGACTTCTGAAGGTAATTGGTTGCACCAGATCTTATTTAGGGGCTTCATAGCAAAGGGAATGAATACATATGCACGCACCACTTTTCCATTTAAAAAAACATATATAATATAATAATATATAATGTAATTTTTTTCATTTCACTTCACCAATTTGGACTATTTTCTGTCCATTACATGAAATCCAAATAATAATCCATTTAAATTACAGGCTGTAATGCAACAAAATAGGAAAAACGCCAAGGGCGGTGAATACTTTCGCAAGGCACTGTACATATCAGGTCTGTATCATTGTTAACCTCTAGCGACGAGCAATCCCGTATCCGGGAGCGTAATCATAGCCTCAAGCACATTACCATAACGCAACGTTTCCTATTCATGAAAATCGCAAATGAAATGAAATAAATATATTCAAACACAAGCTTAGCCTTTTGTTAACAACACTGTCATCTCAGATTTTCAAAATATGCGTTACAGCCAACGCTAGACAAGCATTTGTGTAAGTTTAGCATGGCATAATGCTATGCTAGGCTGTGCTGGCAGCAGGCAACATTTTCACAAAAATAAGAAAAGCAACCAAATTAATTCATTTACCTTTGAAGAACTTCAGATGCTTTTACTCAGGAGACTCCCAGTTAGATAGCAAATGTTCCTTTTTTCCAAAAATATTATTTGTGTAGGAGAAATCGCTCTGTTTTGTTCATCACTTTTGGCTAAGAAAAAAAAACGAAAATTCATTCACTACAACGCCAAACTTTTTTCCAAATTAACTCCATAATATCGACAGAAACATGGCAAACGTTGTTTAGAATCATCCTCAAGGTGTTTTTCACATATCTATTCGATGATAAATCCTTCGTGGCAGTTGGGTTTCTCCTCAGTAGCAAATGGAAAAGTACTTGCAGCTGGAGATTACGCAATAATTGCAACGGAGGACACCAAGCGACCACCTGGTAAATGTAGTCTCTTAGGGTCAATCTTCCAATGATATGCCTACAAATATGTCACAATGCTGCAGACTCCTTGGGGAAAACGTGGAAAAGGTAAGCTGACTCCTAGCTCCTCCACAGCCATATAAGGAGTCATTGCCATGAGGCGGTTTCAAAAAATGTGTCACTTCCTGATTGTATTTTTATCTGGGTTTTTTCTGTAACATCAGTTCTGTGGCACTCACAAACAATATATTTGCAGTTTTGGAAACGTCAGAGTGTTTTCTTTCCAAAGCTGTCAATTATATGCATAGTCGAGCATCTTTTCGTGACAAAATATCTTGTTTAAAACGGGAACGTTTTTCATCCAAAAATTAAAAGAGCGCCCCCTATATCGAAGAAGTTAAACCCAGCTCAGTTTTGCTCTAATGTATCACCTTGTGAATACAGAATACTGTGTAATGCAGGGTTCCCCAAAATAAGACTGTAAAAACACCAGCAAATCACCCTAGTGATTTAAATTTTGGAAATCTTTTCCCACATATGATGGAGAGATTTGAAATGAAATTATTATGTTTTTGTCAAATATTATATCTGTTTTGGCTTCTTGTGGTCAATTTGCAGTCTACAAATTATTTGTAATTATGTTCCGGATCCCTTTACCCCTTACTCAAGAAACAATCGTCCCTTGGCTAAATCTAGTGGATGATCCCTGGTGTAATGGATTTGTGAATTATGTTGTTGTTTCTTTGTAGGGATGGAGGTTTAAAGCGAGGGAAGGTAAAAGACACGTTCAAAGAGGAGCAACAAAAGTTATACAGCAAAATGCTAGTGGGAACCCAAGAGGACCGCAGTCGTTCTTGAAGACAAATGCAAGGAGTTTAAGATGATCAAGACCCACTTGGGGACCACCGAATGGACAGTAAAGGAGTTTTTGACTTGGAATACTCCCACCCTCATGTCAGGAATATTTCACTTGGCTTTCTCGGTCACTGCCTCAGCTTGGCATTTCAAGTTCTCATTGCTGTTACAGCCCATTCTGGGCCTTGTCTCTGTTTCTAATGAACTGGTCTCTACTGTACCAGTGTGTCATGAAACTGCTCACTAAGATGGTTTGTTGTCTTCCCTGATGGTGACAAAACTGTCTTTTGAGTGACTAATGTATGTATGTCCTTCAATTGAGTTAATGTATATGTCTTGTTCTTATCATTTCTCTTTTTTTGTTTTATTATTGTTAATAGTAATATTGACAGTTATTATCATAATTGTTCTTTAAGTTACAAGAGATATGTGTGGAGATGTACTGTAGCAATGCAACATAGAGAAGTACTGTCAAGTTTGTACTGAAGGGGAAAACTGTGACCATGTTGGGAAATGCATGAATGGCTTGTTCCCAACACGACCAAGATGGTGAGGTGCCACGTAAATATGTTTCTAAAACTTTTTATTGTTTTTTTTTTTTAGATGAAAAAAGCCTTTTGTTTTAAAGGTCCAATGCAGCTGTTTTAATCTCAATATCAAATCATTTCTGGGTAGCAATTAAGTACCTTACTGTGATTGTTTTCAATTAAAATGGTCAAAAATAAACCAGGAAAGCTTCTTAGCAAAGAGCAATTTCTCAAGCAAGAATTTTGCTAGGACTGCCTGGGAGTGGTGAGTGGAAAACAGAAAACTGCCTGTTATTGGCAGAGAGGGCTAGAACTCTTATTTATTGATCTATTAACTGATTTACCTCCTAGTGATGTCACCAGGCAGGCCAAGACTCCATCCTACCAAAACTTCAGGCGGTCTTTTGAAACAGCTTACACTAAAAGGGCATTATTATCATTGTCACAATTTCACAGTATTATTCCCACCTCATAATGTGGAAATATATATAGAACAGAGGAAAATCACATTTGACTGCACTGGGCCTTTAAGCATTGTATTCATGTGTAAAATGTGGGAGTTGTGTTAAAGTGGAGCTTGTTTTTGTTTTCTTTGTTTCTGTTGTGAAGAATATACATTCTCAGTGACTGGTGGGGGTTGTTGAAATGTAGTAGATACTCAACTTTTGTCACATCTAAACTAGCCTACCTTATCTCAATTAACACTTACTTCTGCCTCTCACCCTTATCTACCGTGAAGCTACTTTCTGAGCTATATAAAGACTGAGGCCTCTGCCATCGACACCTCACGATAGCTGTGGTTTAAGCAGCATTGTGTGCTTTTAATTTGTTTACTTACTAATTATTTGTTATAACATGGTTAAAACGTGATATCATACCGGGCCATGGATGTGAAAAGTATGCCTTGTTCCCTAGCTGCTCTATTAATACTTCCATGAAGGCTTCTCATCATCTACTGTGGGAATTCTCATGCCAAATGCACTCCAGAAAGTGAGGGGGTCTGAAGGAGAAAATGAAAGTACAGCTGCAGAGTTAGACTGATTCCCTGCGCGGCTGCAGTGCAAGCCTAGTGGAAATCCCTGGCCATCGCCTTCCTCAAACTCCTGTTTGGTTCTCTCATCCCTTTATACATTGCTGTACCAAGGGTATAGACGTTTAGATCAAAATCTGTCCAATGTTGACCAATAAAAATCCAAGGATGAAGATATCAAAGTTGTGCAAGTTTCATTGATGTAAAATGAGATGCTAAGAGCTCTGTCAATGCTAGCCATTCTTTTCAGTACTCCTCATTAGTATACAAAACACACTTGGCTTGTTGAAAAGAGTGGCCTTAGTGACCTCTGGAACTCATAAGAAGAAGGATTCCATCAGCATTCAAAGCATGAAGCTTGCATTCAGGTAAGGAAGATTGCCAGTTGTTGCTTAGTTGACCTTACATTTTATCCTGTACCAAGTTCCTTTCAATATTTTGTTGGCTACTTGACCACTTTTGCTTGGTGTGTTATTGATGGGATATTTGGTGTTCCTTCATATAGTATGTTCAACGAGACCCTTTCCAGAACATGTCTAATACTCCGGGAGCCAAGTCCCCTTTTGTGTGTGGTCTTCATCTATGATCCGTGTCTTCCTTTCTAAGCAGGAAGGAGATGATGCAGTCCAGTTTGGCAATCATGTGTTACATGAAAACACACTTGGATAGGCATGTTGAAAAGTGTAGCCTTTGTGACATCTGGAACCCCTAAGAATCAGCATTCCATCAGCATTCAAACCATGAAGTTGGCATTCCATTATGAAACTTTGCCAGCATTGGGCCTGCTGGCCGGGTGAGGCTGTGCTGCTTTAATAATGGTTGATTGGGTTGAATAAATACTTTTTTTTGTGGGAATCTGAATGGTTGATAGGGTTGTGCTAATCCTTGGCTTACTGAACAATATTCTGTGCCCAGTTGTCCACTGCGGGAAGAGTGCCTACCTACTGTTAATTAACTTTCCTTTTGAGGGTGATATATTCTATATCAATCCAATATCTGACCATGCACTCAGGGACGTGTTGTCCAGCCAGGACTCCTTTCTGCCAGGGTAAATTATTGCCAGTGATTTTACTGAGTACCCAGCCTGCATCCCAACAGTGAGGAACTGCCTCAGTAGCCTTTCAGGGGGAATTTCCCTTTTAGGTGGCTTTGTTTACACTGCTGATGGACAGGGCAACATAATGCTCTGCCAGGCTTTCAATGGATTTATTGACACGGCTGGACAAAGCACACAATATGCAGAGGAGCAATAGGAAGCAGTGTGCAAACCTCAAAGGTTGGTTGTGTAAACCATGACATGGTTTAGCAACTCGCGACAAGCGCTATTAAGTGTCCTGGGCCTCTGCCCCGTTCTGTGCTTTGCTCGGAGCTATCTTTACTCTTTTTATGCAGATTCAGACCGAGGCTAGTTCATGACCAAAATAATGCAACCCCCCTTGGAAGCAAATGACATGGTAAGGACAGTGGCGGGCATATCATTAGGCAGAAGAGGCAATTGTCTCAGACCTTGCATCATCATGGGAACTGGGCATAATAAAAATATACTAGTAATTCTTTCCTAATATCTCAGCAGCAGATAAATATGCAAGAAGCTTCAAAGTTGCAAAGGAAATGGGGATGGAGGGGGGTTTTGCCTGGCTGCTGTACCCAGGTTAATGAGGCCACATTATTGACACAAAAGGCCCCCAAAAAGTAAATGAATCCATACAGCTGAATAATAATTCATAATAGATCAATTATTTATTTATTTCATTTTAATATTAATATAATCCAAGTTTTTCTCATAACAGTAGAAACAAGTAATAATAAATGTATATTTAATTTTAACAGAAAAATGACCTAATGCATTTAGTAAAAAGAACGGTGCTGCTGATAATACTGCCATCGTCATCGGGGCAGAGGACATGTACAGTGGGTATAGAAAGTCACCACCCCCTTTCAAAATATTCACCTTTTGATGACTGAAATGAAGGAGCTTCAGGCCTTTATGGCAAAGTCTGGTCAATGTGTTCATGTGACAACAATATCACAAGCTCTCCACAAATCCTGCCTCTATGTGAGGGTGGTAAGAAAAAAAAACCTCCTCAAAAAAAGCCACTTCAAGTCTCATTTGAGCTTTGCCAAAAAGCACATTGTAAATTCTGAGGCTAAGTGGCAAAAAGGTGCTGTGGTCAGATGAGAACAAAATGTAACTTTTTGGCATGAACGCAAAACGATATGTCTGGCAAAAACCCAATACATCTTTCCAGTCAAAGAACACAATTCCTACAGTAAAGCACGGCGGTGGCAGCATCCTGTTGTGGGGGAGTTTCTCTTCAGCAGGGACTGGAGCACTTGTCAGGATAGAAGGGAAAATGGACAGTGCAAAATACTGACATATTCTTAAGGAGAACCTGCAGCCCTCTACAAGGAATTTGAAAATGGTTCTCGTTTCAACATGACAAGGACCCAAAGCACACCGCCAAAGCAACCGTACAGTGGCTGACGGACAAGAAGGTGAATGTCCTTGAGTGGCCTAGTTCGAGCCCCGACCTAAATCTCATCGAGAATCTGTGGAATGACTTGAAGAGTGCAGTCCATGAGCTGTCAACGTGCAATTTGACTGATCTTGAACAATTCTGCAGGGAAGAATGGGCCAATATTGCATGTCTGTAATTCAAGCAAAAGATGGCTCCAACAAGTATTAACTCAGGGGGGTGTTCACTTATCCAAATAGGGTATTTTACTGTTTTAATATGAAGTTTTTAAAAAAAAACTGTAAAAGAATTCACTAGGATATTGTGGGTTACTGTGTGTAAATAAAGCTGAAAAAAGTCTGATTTGATGTGTTTTCATTTCTGGCTGTAAGGCAAAAGAAGGTGAACATTTTGAAAGGGGGTGGAGACTTTCTATACCCACTGTACATGTAGCCCATGTTTCCGATGCTGTCTGGCACAGCAACCGATACATTGGCTACGTATATGTAGTGAGACAGAGGTTTGCTGTTTCGCTCGCTCGGATGCTTTCTCGGGTGAGATAGTTTCAGCCACGTTGGGATACTGGAATTATTTTGGATGAATGTGTGAAGATAACCTACTGTTTGAAGTAATTTGTTTGACACAAGTGAAAACATCATGACTGTGTCATTGAAAGGTATTACATTTTTACAGTTAAATTGCATCTTTACTATAAAATAAGGTCTGACCTGATTGTTCAACAGCTCACCATAATAAGTGGTCTGTAGTTTGTCCTGTTATCAAGTAACAGAGTAGGCTGTGAGGTCAGTGAAAAGCTGAATGTGGAGTCAGAATTATGATCTTCACAATATCAGTGTATCTCTAAAAATGTGGATGTTCTAGTGCAGTACTGTCAATGTAGTGTCTGCTCAAAGATCATAGCATAAGTGTAAAACAAACATATTTCTATCTTGTCAAGCATGGTGACAGACAGTGGTGGGCACACATCCAAATGGTGCAGGTTACTAATAAAGGATGGTGAGATGGGGCCAATCCAATTAAATCACACAGCTCTGCTCTTTTGTTTCCAAATGAGTCAACCAGTTATGTTTTACAACAGCAGTGTCAGAGCTTGATGGAGTAGTTAATCAGAACTGTGCTTGGTCTTTTATCTTGTGGTCTTTGAACATTTTGCGTAGAGCAAACTGTTGCCAGCCCACTGACAATAACAGATTGAACATGATACACAATCTCTATAAATGAATAGGCTACGTGTTTTTAAAGTTTTTTTTTTATGTAGTTTGTTTTATTATTTGTGAAGTAGCCTAATATCTGGTATTTGACAGGCTCACAGCTTTCAGGCCCAACCATTCATATTCATTCCTCCCAGTCTCAGACGAGTCACAGACGTGGGCTATAATTAGAAGGTATAACCTCTAGTTGGCTACACTAGCCATAGCTTGTATATAAACGCTACTAGCCTATATATTTCGGTGTTTGGATGTTTTTAGTTCTGGATTAGGCGTCTGTGGTTTTTCATAGTAAAAGGTAGGTTTATTTGTCAAATATAAATACCAGTATAAAAGAAACTGAGCGCCGTGGGCGGAGCTCCGGAGTTCATGACACAACATTGACAACAAGATCTGGTCGCGCGGGGCAGGACGAACTGTTCTGGCGCAAGCAGCACATGCACCGTTCCAGGTTTAAATCGGTTAAGAACCTAGTCCAGTTACCATGAAGAGATATACAAATCCTTTCCTGCCTGCTCTGCCATTTCTGAGCAGACATGGGAGATAACTCCTTCCCAAGGATACAGAATCAAGACAGCGAACGACACCAGCCATCAACAAAAAGCGGGCAAGAGAAGAGCAGAAATAAATGATCAGGATTAATTAATTATACGACCGACTCCTTAAAGGCAGATTATAGCGACCTATACAATACACCACCATAATCAGTAAACTGTTTGTAGCTAACACACGTACAACATTTTTACCATCGCGTGAACAAGAGTTCTTCCTGCAGACTATTTCTGGAATTCGATCGTAATCATGGAAACGTACACCGACGTTCTACTTGTCACCGCAAATGTTGGGTCATTATTCGACAATGTAAGTATTAACACCATTTCACCTAACGATATCCTATTTTAAGTCACGTTGAATGGTGATTCAAAATGTCCAAGTGGAACAGTGAGATTTCTATGTAAGCAGTTACTACACCTGCCAGAGAACACCAGAACCGGTGCAAGACCAAACTCAACTACCTGTAACATTGTAGTTAACTACATTCGAATAGAGACCAGTTCAACTCCCACAGGCTGGCATCGGGCACGCAATCCAATATTTAATTTGATTATTATAGACCCTATAAAATAATATATTTTTTTTACATTAAGCTACTTCTTTAGACTATTACATATAATCATGACAACCATGATTTCTGTAGCCTGAATGCTTTCTTCTCAAACTTTGAAGTAAATTGTTTAATGTTATTGTGGCTTCTGACGACACATGGTTTTCCCTTCGATGGGCCTATACAACTGAAAGTCCTCTGTCTATAGTTATACTCACCCCGTATTTATCGTGAGCTGTTGCGGCATGATTTTTGATGCGCGTGCGTGTTCTCACGTTATATTGACAGATTCTCTCCGCGAATCTATCTACCCATCAAGCAACAACGGGTCCCAGTTCAAATCAAACAGGAAATTGATGGCGTGCATCAACGACACGTTTGAAGTTATTGCCGCGAAAGTGCAGTGCGCAACTTTTTATCATTCACTGAGCTCCCGCTCGGCTACTGCAGAAACAAGTGATTTGACATCATTTGTAGTCTAGGCTACATTGTTGGCCATTTGATGTGTATGCCTATATTGTTTCAATACTGTGGGCCTAACACCTGTTATTAGTTACTACGGGTTAACAACATATATCAATACAATGCTGGTACCACAGTAGGCCTTACTACATAAGTATTTTACACATGATGACTGAAATAGGCCATGGTCAGCATGGAATTGTCCATATTTGGGTGTAATTTTAAATAGGCTGCACAATAAAAACTCACATTATGCACAGTAACCTAAAGCAGGGTTTCCCAAACTTGGTCCTGGGGCTGGTCCGCTTGTTTACATGGTGGGACAGCGTTCCTGTGTAGATTAAATTACAGCAGAGCCAGCACAAGATATGGCTTGGAAAATGTACCTCAATCTATGGATCAGAAATGCGTTGTACTCAGAATTGTCCCATGATTCCAGTTGAAGATTAAACAACTGGTAGTTTTTCCAGGAAACTGGCCTTTTGGTCCTCATGCTAGGTAGCAGAAGCCACAGCAGGCATTTTCGAATGCATTTGTCATCCCTGGATTGAGATAGGTTTTCCGAGCTACATCTCGCGCCTGCTCCATGGTGTGTTAATCTACACAGGAATGCTTGTTGGATCTGCTGGCTACCTAAAGCAATTACCTCATGGCCCTAGACAACATTGTGCATTTACTTATTTCATTTCATTCCGAGGAAGTCCTTGTCTGGCTGTGAGGCTGAAACGTTTGCACAAAATACAAGTCAGCTTGTTTTCTTTTAACTAATTGTCATTTTCCATGAAATCTGGTAAAATATTTGAAGAGGCAAGTATTGTGAGTTGAGATCATGGAGACGGTTGCCTTGATATAGTAATTTGTGTATGTGGTAATAACAGGAAGAAATCAATAACATATGAGTAGACCTACTTTAAGTGGTTGTGATGTGATGAGAAATGCAAACACCAGTGCATTAGGTTTGTACAGTGGTGTCTGGGAAATCGGGGCTTAGCTGTCATTGTGACTGAGGGGGAGGGGGGTTACACTAATGGAAATTTGGCTCAGGACCATGTTTCCGGTTGCCCTATCTGGCCCAGTTGAAAACATGTCAGATCCCATTGTGGGTTCAAGAGATCTGTAAACAGATGATTATCTTCCCAGGGTTTCTTCATGCTTTTCTTATATGGCCGCCTAATACGTTTAAACAAACCCTTCCAAACATGGAGAAAAGGTTATGCCTCACATTTTATGGCCTTTAGTCTCACCAGAGACTAGTAATCTTGTAGGCATATTTACACAAGAAAGATGGAAATCCAGTTTTTTTATTAAAAGGCTATACTTCTAGATAAAATCAAATCAAATTTTATTGGTCAGATGTTATTGTGGGTGTAGCGAAATGCTTGTGCTTCTAGTTATGACAGTGCAGCAATATCGAACAAGTAATGTCTAACAACTTCACAACATATACCCAATACACACACCTCCAAGTAAGGAATTGAATTAAGAATATATAAATATATAGACCAGCAATGTCAGAGTGACATAGACCAATCTACAGTAGAATAGTATAGAATACAGTATATACAGTTTAAGTCTGAAGTTTACATACACTTAGGTTGGAGTCATTAAAACTAGTTTTTCAACCACTCCACAAATTTCTTGTTAACAAACTATAGTTTTGGCACGTCGGTTAGGACATCTACTTTATGCATGACACAAGTCATTTTTCCAACAATTGTTTTCAGACAGAATATTTCACTTATAATTCACTGTATCACAATTCCAGTGGGTCAGAAGTTTACATACACTAAGTTGACTGTGCCTTTCAAACAGCTTGGAAAAGTTCAGAAAATTATGTCATGGCTTTAGAAGCTTCTGATAGGCTAATTGATATAATTTGAGTCAATTGGAGGTGTACCTGTGGATGTATTTCAAGGCCTGCCTTCAAACTCAGTGCATCTTTGCTTGACATCATGGGAAAATCAAAAGAAATCAGCCAAGACCTCAGAAAACAAATCGTAGACCTCCACACGCCTGGTTCATCCCTGGGAGCAATTTCCAAATGCCTGAATGTACCACTTTCATCTGTACAAACAATAGTACAAAAGGAGAATAGTATAATGAGACCACGCAGCCACCATACCGCTCAGGAAGGAGATGTGGTGTGTCTCCTAGAGATGAACGTGCTTTGGTGCGAAAAGTGCAAATCAATCCCAGAACAACAGCAAAGGACATTGTGAAGATGCTGGAGGAAACGGGTACCAACGTATCTATATCCACAGTAAAACGAGTCCAATATCGACATAACCTGAAAGGCCGCTCAGCAAGGAAGAAGCCACTGCTCCAAAACCGCCATAAAAAAAGCCAGACTACGGTTTGCAACTGCACATGGGGGACTAAGATCGTACTTTTTGGAGAAATGTCCTCTGGTCTGATGAAACAAAAATAGAACTGTTTGGCCATAATGACCATCATTATGTTTGGAGGAAAAAGGGGGAGGCTTGCAAGCTGAAGAACACCATCCCAACTGTGAAGCACAGGGGTGGCAGCATCATGTTATGGGGGTGCTTTGCTGCAGGAGGGTGGTGCACTTCACAAAATAGATGGCATCATGAGGCATCTATAATTATGTGGATATATTGAAGCAACATCTCAAGACATCAGCCAGGAACTTAAAGCTTGGTCGCAAATGGGTCTTCTAAATGGACAATGACCCAAAGCGTTCTTCCAAAGTTGTGGCAAAATGGCTTGAGGCAGCCTACAAACCTGACTCCGTTACACCAGCTTTGTCAGGAGCAAGGGGCCAAAATTCACCCAACTTATTGTGGGAAGCTTTTGGAAGGCTACCAAAACGTTTGACCCAAGTTAATCAGTTTAAAGGCAATGCTACCAAATGCTAATTGAGTGTAAGTAAACTTCTGACCCACTAGGAATGTGATGAAAGAAATCAAATCTGAAATACAGTGCATTGCGAAAGTATTCGGCCCCCTTGAACTTTTTATAAAACTGTATTTTTTTGTGAAGAATCAACAACAAGTGGGACACAATCATGAAGTGGAACGACATTTATTGGATATTTGTAACTTTTTTAACAAATCAAAAACTGCAAAATAGGGTGTGCAAAATTATTCAGCCCCTTTACTTTCAGTGCAGCAAACACTCTCCAGAAGTTCAGTGAGGATCTCTGAATGATCCAATGTTGACCTAAATGACTAATGATGTTAAATACAATCCACCTGTGTGTAATCAAGTCTCTGTATAAATGCACCTGCACTGTGATAGTCTCAGAGGTCCGTTAAAAGCGCAGAGAGCATCATGAAGAACAAGGAACACACCAGGCAGGTCCGAGATACTGTTGTGAAGAAGTTTAAAGCCGGATTTGGATACAAAAAGATTTCCCAAGCTTTAAGCATCCCAAGGAGCACTGTGCAAGCGATAATATTGAAATGGAAGGAGTATCAGACCACTGCAAATCTACCAAGACCTGGCCGTCCCTCTAAACTTTCAGCTCATACAAGGAGAAGACTGATCAGAGATGCAGCCAAGAGGCCCATGATCACTCTGGATGAACTGCAGAGATCTACAGCTGAGGTGGGAGACTCTGTCCATAGGACAACAATCAGTCGTATATTGCACAAATCTGGCCTTTATGGAAGAGTGGCAAGAAGAAAGCCATTTCTTAAAGATATCCATAAAAAGTGTTGTTTAAAGTTTGCCACAAGCCACCTGGGAGACACACCAAACATGTGGAAGAAGGTGCTCTGGTCAGATGAAACCAAAATTGAACTTTTTGGCAACAATGCAAAATGTTATGTTTGGTGTAAAAGCAACACAGCTCATCACCCTGAACACACCATCCCCACTGTCAAACATGGTGGTGGCAGCATCATGGTTTGGGCCTGCTTTTCTTCAGCAGGGACAGGGAAGATGGTTAAAATTGATGGGAAGATGGATGGAGCCAAATAAAGGACCATTCTGGAAGAAAACCTGATGGAGTCTGCAAAAGACCTGAGACTGGGACGGAGATTTGTCTTCCAACAAGACAATGATCCAAAACATAAAGCAAAATCTACAATGGAATGGTTCAAAAATAAACATATCCAGGTGTTAGAATGGCCAAGTCAAAGTCCAGACCTGAATCCAATCGAGAATCTGTGGAAAGAACTGAAAACTGCTGTTCACAAATGCTCTCCATCCAACCTCACTGAGCTCGAGCTGTTTTGCAAGGAGGAATGGGAAAATATTTCAGTCTCTCAATGTGCAAAACTGATAGAGACATACCCCAAGTGACTTACAGCTGTAATCGCAGCAAAAGGTGGCGCTACAAAGTATTAACTTAAGGGGGCTGAATAATTTTGCACGCCCAATTTTTCAGTTTTAGATTTGTTAAAAAAGTTTGAAATATCCAACAAATGTCGTTCCACTTCATGATTGTGTCCCACTTGTTGTTGATTCTTCACAAACAAATACAGTTTTATATCATTATGTTTGAAGCCTGAAATGTGGCAAAAGGTCGCAAAGTTCAAGGGGGCCGAATTCTTTCGCAAGGCACTGTATATCATTCTCTCTACTATTATTCTGACATTTGACATTCTTAAAATAAAGTGGTGATCCTAACTGACCTAAGACAGGGAATTTCTACTACGATTAAATATCAGGAACGGTGAAAAACTGAGTTTAAATGTATCTGGCTAAGGTGTATGTAAACTTCAGACTTCAACTGTACATATGTGATGAGTAATGCAAGATATGTAAACATTATTGAAGTGACTGGTGTTCCATTTATTAAAGTGGCCAATGGTTTCAAGTCTGTGCATATAGGCTGCAGCCTCTCTGTGCTAGTGATGGCTATTTAACAGTCTAATGTCCTTGAGATAGAAGCTGTTTTTCAGTCTCTCTGTCTCAGCTTTGATGCACCTGTACTGACCTCTCCTTCTGGATGATAGCGGGGTGAACTGGCAGTGGCTCGAGTGGTTGTTGTCCCTGGTGATCTTTTTGGCCTTCCTGTGACATCGGGTCGTTTAGGAGTCCTGGAAGGCAGGTAGTTTGCATTGTGCAGACCGCACCACCTTCTTGTGGGCGGTGAAGTTGCATACCAGGCAGTGGTACAGCCCAACAGAATGCTTTCAATTGTGTATCTGTAAAAGTTAGTGCGGGTTTTAGATGACAATCCAAATTTCTTCAGCTTTCTTCACCACACTGTCTGTGTTGGTGGACCATTTCAGTTTGTCAGTGATGTGTACGCCAAGGAACTTAAAACTTTCCACCTACTCCACTGCTGTCTTGTGGATGGGGGGTGCTCCCTCTGCTGTTTCCTGAAGCCCACGATCATCTCCTTTGTTTTGTTGACGTTGAGTGAGCGGTTATTTTTCTGGCACCACACTCCCAGAGCCCTCACCTTCTTCCTGTAAGCTGTCTCATCATTGTTGGTAATCAAGCCTACAACTGTTGTGTCGTCTGCAAACTTGATGATTGAGTTTGAGGTGTCCTTGGCCACGCAGTCATGGGTGAACGGGGAGTACAGGAGGGGTCTGAGTACACACCCTTGTGGGGCCCCAGTGTTGAGGATCAGCGAACTGAAGGTGTTGTTTCCTACCTTTACCACCTGGGGGATGGCCCGTCAGGAAGTCCAGAACCCAATTGCACAGGGCGGGGTTCAGACCCAGGGCCTCCAGCTTAATGATGAGCTTGGAGGGTACTATGGTGTTGAATGCTGAGGTCACAAAAGGTCACCAGGCCATTAAATTAAAGGAACTTTACTTGTCAAGGACAGAACAGTGCAAATCACCTCTAGGTTTAGAAATGTTAGGCCTACCTTTCTTTAGAGGTTATGATGGAACAGAGAGTGATGGTGCTACAGGACATGTACAGTGCATTCGGAAAGTACTCAGACCCCTTGACTCGTTCCACATTTTGTTACATTACAACCTTATTCTAAAATTGATGAAATTCATGTTTACTCATCAATCTACACACAATACCCCATAATGACAAGTGAAAATAGTTTTTTAGAAATTTTATCAAATGTATAAAAAATAAAAAGCAGATACTTTATTTACATAACTATTCAGAACCTTTGCTTTGAGACTCGAAATTGAGCTCAGGTGGATCCTGTTTCCATTGTTCATCCTTGAGATGTTTCTACAACTTGATTGGAGTCCACCTTTGGTAAATTCAATTGATTGGACATGATTTGGAAAGTCACACACCTGTCTATATAAGGTCCCACAATTGACAGTACATGTCTAAGAAAAAAGCCATGAGGTCGAAGGAATTGTGAGTAGAGCTCCGAGACAGGATTGTGTGGAGGCACTAAGCAATCAGGGGAGAAGGGCCTGGGTCAGGGAGGTGATTCTCTGGTCTGATTAAACCAAGATTGAACTCTTTGGCCTGAATGCCAAGTCACGTCTGGAGGAATCCTGGGATCATCCTTACGGTGATGCATGGTGGTGGCAGCATCCTTACGGTGAAGCATGGTGGTGGCAGCATCATGCGGTGGGGATGTTTTTCAGTGGCAGGGACTGGGAGACTAGTCAGGATAAAGGGAAAGATTAATGGAGAAAACTACAGAGATCCTTGATGAAACCCTGCTCCAGAGCGCTCAGGACCTCAGACTGGGGTGAAGGTTCACCTTCCTACAGGACAATGACCCTAAACACACAGCCAAGACAACGCTGGAGTGGCTTCGGGACACGTCTCTGGTGTTTCAACAAAGTACTGAGAAAAGGGTCTGAATACTTATGTAAATGTGATATTTAAGTTTTTTATTTTGAAGAAATCAACTGTTTTTGCTCTGTCATTGTGGGGTATTGTGTGTAATTTGATGAGGGAATAAGGCTGTAACATAACAAATTGTGGAAAAGTCAAGGGGTCTGAATACTTTCTGAATGCACTGTATGAAATGTTTCAGTCTCAGTTCCAGACTTCTGCTATTAAACATGCCCACATTACCCCTGACAACAAACATCACCTGTGGTGCAGTATAAAGTTAAGGTCAAAATTGTTACAGGCTTTGGTTTTTCCATTTATTTTTTGAGGTTGGACTTTGGCACGTACTGTAGGGGGCACCGATTGTTGTCACCTCTTTAGTACGCATGTGTTATACCTGTGCCATGTCGTTAGTGGGAAGGTGATTCACCAGTGCTGGACCAGGTGCTATTTAAGAGTGGCTGGCCGGTGCTCCGGTTGTCTTGAGAGATGTGGAGGGTCAACAAACACTTTCTCTTACTTGGAAAGGACTTCAGATGGACTTACAAGGGTGCCTTGGGCTGGAGTTACCCAAAGCAACTTTGTCTGATTGCACCTTAAGAAACTGAAAGGAATGGACACAAGGCACTGTAATGAAATATTTCAGACAAGCCCTTCAAAACCTTTGCAAATAAAATGGCATCTCAGCATCTGTTTTAGGCCTAATCATGCTTTTTTATGGATAAGATTAATTGGGAAAAGACTGTACAGGACACATGCAGCTGGGTTTATTCAGTCAGGCACCTGTATTATGGATGAGCTGCTCTCCCGTCAGGCCATGGTGACTGGGCAGGCGGGCATGGTGGGCAGCAGCAGTCATTTGGCCATGCAAATGCACTATGCAAAGCCACTGTTGTGCTGCTACAGCTCTGGCAGATTGGCCTGCATCCGGCTGGCCCTGGAGAATACAGCACAGTCTGTATTCTGGCCGGGCACTGGGGGAAACACAAACACACACTGTACTCTGGATACTTAGTAGCTCACAGAGGTTCCCTGGAAATATTTAGTTGCAGACATTAAACAAAATGGAAGGATACATGTTAATTCAATCTCACATTGTTACAGTGTATACATCAACAGGCAGGTTTGCTAATAATGTTACAGTTTAGAGTCTGATTCTTTATGCCACTTATGTAATAAACATATTACAACCTTTCCAGAGGGACATTTGTTTTTTAATTGCATAGGTTAAGCATTTAACATATAATTGTACCTGTTGGTGTGTGGGTGTTTATCTGTGTAAATCTTACTATATGTCCCAACAAAACATTTGACAAGACTGTCATGTTGTGCTTATCCGCCTGCCTACCTCATGCATGTTTTAAATCTTCCACTGTCAAGTGCTAATATATAATTAAACATGGTCTTTGGTCAGTGTATAGGAAAGGTGCCTGGCAGGGTTGATTGGTAAACCTGGGTTGACAAGATAGCACCCTAGGATCTCATTTAAACCATTCTGTTTATGCCCTTTGTTTTCAATATCTCAACTGTTCGGTTATTATTTTTGGTAGAAACAATGCGTGAACTGAATTATTATTATTTTTCTTCAACCCACAGGTGGGTGAGATTGAGAGTGACTGGCTTCGAGAATTATTTGGGGTGAGTTTGGGATCCCTCTCAGGTGTCCACTATGGATTCTCACATTTTTACTGTTGACATGCAAACACCTTAACCCATCCTCTCATGTTGAGACTGAACCATGAACCCTCCTGGATGGCGGACTTATAAATCGATTAGATACTGTCTCCATTCCCAAAGAGGTGAAGAAGACACATTCCACTATTTAGCCAACACATTACGCATAGTCAAATTCCAAAGTTGTATGTCATCTTAAGAAATAACATTTACTTGACATTAGAATTCAGTATTATGCCCCACATTTGACCACCATTATGGCACATGGTTGTGGGAGTTTAATGGCTTGCCTGATGTCTATGTCTTGTCATAGACTGTCCAGAGTCACAAACCACGCTTCATCGCCCTGCACTTCCAGGAGGTTGGAGGCAAGGACTACATGGTCAATATGAGCCATGCGGAGAACTTCTTCTGGTAAGACATCACTGTGCCAAACTCTCAATGGGACACTTTCAAAAGTATCCACAAATGCTGCTCAGACTCCTTACAGTTTTATGACCAACAGATACAGTATAACTTCACGATTCATCTGGCAGGTAATGTGGTAGAAGGGGTTTTAGCTGTGGTCATGAAATCTGTGTGAAACACTATAATGTTATCATAACCTCAGGACATCAACTGCCATTATCTATATAAGAGAGGGTCCAAATACAAGTGTACAGTGTTAGACAGTTACTTCAGTGTTTCAGATTTTGAGTTGTACAGTTTATCCTCTTCTGGGCTTTAGGAACATTGAGTCCAGTGAGGAGATGAGGGACTTTGACAGGGTCTGCATCTATGTGGACAACCACTTTAAGAACGTGGACAGCTTCACGGTGAGTACTACAGGACTGCACTGATCAACTGACAGAAGTTGAATTGAAAGACTCTATAACCACCATGTCTGGTTACACTAGCTCAGTCAATAACATAGATATAGTGGAGCTTGATGTACAGGAGGCTTAGGTAAAGCAATAACATGTTGTGAAAGCCCTTACCAGGGTTACCATTGGTGTCTTTGCCTTTTAGAATACCTAGTGTATCGCCTACAGCAGGGATTCACAAACGTTTTTGCATAGGCGACCCCTTTAATGATAGAAAATTCATCAGGGACCCCCTCATAATATCAGAACACAACTCCTACTTTAGAGTGGGATTAAAAATATAATTCCTTTCAGTTTTACTATGATTTCCGCAGTGCATGGTTGAACTAATCAAGTTTTGGCCCTTCGGAAATATTAAAGCTCCTGCACTTGGCATCAGAGAGAACATTTATAAGTTAATTAATAAATTAACTTATAAATAAGTCCATTAATATTTTGAGATCTGGCCATGGACCCTGCAGTGCCTCCGCAGACCCCACTTTATTTTAGACGGCAATATATCTCTGTGACCACAAGGTGGGGCCCTGCTCCACACTAGAGCTCGAATAAGGGCCAGGGCTTCTCATCAATGCTATGTTGGGTATTTTTAGACTGAGAAACAGGGGATTTGGTAAATATAGCATAATAGAACATTACAAATACATGGTACTGTACATACACATGATACATTTACATGTTCTGCTTTCCAATGCAAAATGCTATATTCAGGAGGACATCCATTCTGTACAAGTTATGGTCTAATGCTTTTTGGTTTTATTGAAATAATATGACATGTAAGTATACCCAATACAATGTGTTTAACATGACCATAGGGTGAGGCTTTAAATTATTGTTTCATCACAAAGACAGGGTAGCAAACAATTTGGCCTGAAAAATTGCATGTATCCATGTTGTGACATGCTTTTCTCAATAGTACAGTACAAAGGAGGACCAAAATCCTACAACATGAATGAAGTGGTGGACCCTAACCCACTGGACAGTTCAGATTTATCATTGACTTAGGAGATCATAGTATATTTGACCGTTGGAACTAGGGTGATATTAGTTTGACCTCAGTGTGAATGTCACTAAGCAATACTTTAGGTTATGTGCTGAGTTTGTTTCACCTGTGAAAGGACACTGTTGTATCCTCCCATGTAGTTAATTACAACATGACAATGTGTGGGGGGTATCTCAGAGAGTATAATGTACAGTACACTCTGAAAGTTATAAAGTGTGAGTATGGACAGAGGTGATGTGTTTAAAGGCTGGTTTATACACTTTCTCTTGGCTCTCCGCTAGTCTTATATCCTCATCTATCCTCTGGCCCCCCAACTCTCTCTTTATGTGACTACAATATATACGGCTGTGTGTCTGTGCAGCGCTAAACTATCATTATAGAGTTGTCAGGAGGCTGTCTGGGTCCTGGACAGTGTCTCAATCTCCACACCTGTCCAGACCAGCTCCATCTTCAGCCTCCCCTCTAATGGCCTCTGTACCTGGAATAAAGACTGTTTCCAGTGTTGCTTGTTCTGAGGCACCTTAGTTCTAAATGAGCCATGTCATATCGAGCCTGGATCATAAATGGGCTGGTCAACACAACACACAGGTCTAGTTGTTGCTTAAATCCAATCTTGGGATGGTCCATCCCCATCATGTGCAGAGTTTCACAGGATTAAACCCACCCAAGCTAGACCCCAACACTGGAGCCATGACAGTGGGGTCAATGGATCTGTCTACACTCTGAGGTGTGTGAAGTGGAGGGGAAAGTCAATGTCCAGGTGTGGGGAGACAGGCCAAAGTCAATAAATGTAACTCTAGATTAAAACTATTGATCCCAGCCCATTTGTAAACAATAAATAAGGGCTGAGGGGAGTGGCGGACATCTGGGACTATGTTTCCCCTGTGCTTGGTTGTCTGTGCCCCTCCCCCACCTGCCCTAAGAGGGCTGCAGCCCCCAATGCCACATTCTCATTTCGCCTGTGCCACCGGCATTGATTTTCAATTTGTTTCCCCTCGGCTGTGGATCAGCAGCTCCCTGGTCAGAGGGAGGGGGGGTCTATGTTCAGAAGGGCTGTGAGGAGGGGGGCAGTCATGCATGCATTCCCTGTATAAATGGTGTTTTGATAAAAAATCACTTGTAAGTCAATCGCTTTTTATTAAACTGTGCACAAACCTGATTGATGAAGATGGGTCCTTGGCAGAGTATGTGGAGGAGAACCTTTCTGTGGGTGTTTAAATTTAAAAAAAGGCACAGCAGACTTCTACAGTCATAAAATTGTTTTACAGTTTTAAGAATATCCCCCAAAAGGTAATTGCTATTGATAACATCACTATATAGACATTAGACAATGTTTATTAGTTGGTAAACACTCAAACCTGCCTACCATGTTTTCTTTCAAACTAATGCATTCGATTTGATTTAATAACTGCTGTAACTCATGTTAGTGATTCAGCTGAAGTCAGCCGATGTTAGATTTAACTTGCAAAAGCGTCACTTTAGTCCGAACCTCCTCTAACCCCCGTCCCCTCCTTCTCCAACTTGGACAGGTCTGTCCCTAATCGCTGGTCACCCTGACTGGTCGTAATAGGGACAGCTCCGTCCCATTAAATGAGGATCGCTCTGGCAGTGAAGATGAATGGTATCTTCAGGGAGCGATCTCTCATGCCGGAGGGGAATAGAGCGGCCCGTCACACCTAGGGTTGCACGTTTTGGGGAATATTTAGAGGTGGAAACTTTCTGTGGGAATATATGGGAAATATATGCAAATTAATATGATTTAAATATAGATGTTTTTTGCATTGGATATATTTACCATATCATATGGAGACAGAAACATAAACCTTTCCCTTATCATAAGTAGACATAATTGCAAATGATTGAATCCTTCCAATATAAATAAAACAAAACAATTTAGTTACGAATTGGACTTTAATTAAATGCAGATTCCTCTGCTTGGAGTAACAGTGAAGTGGGCAGGGCAATATGGATTTCTTCTCTTACATCTGCAAGCGGAGTCTGAACATCAGACAGGATTGCATTGTCTCCCTCAATCCGTGCAATGGCTACTGCTATAGGTTTCAGGAGTTTCAGGGTGCTTGCCACCCTCTCCCAAAATACATCATCCAGGAGGATCCTCTTGATGAGGCTGTCCATATCGGCAGACTGTGATATGGCCACTTCTTGGAGATACTCCTTCCCCTCCAGGAGACTGTCAAACATGATGACAACACCACCCCCAATGGGTGTTGCTGGGCAGCTTCAATGTGGTGCTCTTATTCTTCTCACTTTGCTTGGTGATGTAGATTGTTGCTATAACTTAATGACCCTTTGCATACCTAACAATTTCCTTGGCTCTCTTGTAGAGTGTGTCCATTGTTTTCAGTGCTATGATGTCCTTGAGGAGCAGATTCAATGCATGAGCAGCACAGCCAATGGGTGTGATGTGAGGGTAGGACTCCTCCACTTTAGACCAAGCAGCCTTCATGTTCGCTGCATTGTCTGTCACCAATGCAAATACTTTCTGTGGTTCAAGGTCATTCCTGATTGCCTTCAGCTCATCTGCAATGTAGAGACCGGTGTGTCTGTTGTCCCTTGTGTCTGTGCTCTTGTAGAATACTGGTTGAGAGGTGCAGATGATTTAGTTAATTATTCCTTGCCCATGAACATTCAACCACCAATCAGAGATTATTGCAATACAGTCTGCTTTCTCTATGGTTTGCTTGACCTTCACTTGAACTTTGTTGAACTCTGCATCCAGAAAATAAGTATAAGTATGTCTGGTTGGAAGTGGTGTATGCTGGGCAAAGAACATTCAGAAATCTCTTCCAATACACATTTCCTGTGAGTATCAGAGGTGAACCAGTTGCATACACAGCTCGAGCAAGACATTCATCAGCATTTCTCTGACTACGTTCCTCCATTGAGCCAAAAAAACTTCTGATTCCAGGAGGATCATGAGCTGTTGCTATCGATAAGGTGTCTGATTAATAATTTTCACCTTGAATACAAGTTGAGGGACCTTTGTCAGGGGTTGCTTGTTGTGAGCACTGAGGGAACTTTATGCACTTGGCTAGATAATTCTGCAACTTTGTCCTGTGTGGCTCAGTCGGTAGAGCAGTCGGTAGAGCATGGCACTTGCAACGCCAAGCGTCGTGGGTTCGATTCCCGCTGGGGCCACCCATATGCAAAAGTAGTGGCCCCAGCTGACTTGTAAGTCGCTTTGGACAAAAGCGTCTGCTAAATGGGATATATTATTATTATTTTATATTATTGTTGCATTCTTCACATGATTTGGCACAGCATTTGCAAATGTACACAGCTTTTCCCTCTACATTAGCTGCAGTGAAATGTTTCTACACATCAGATAGTGCCGTGGCATTTTCCTGTAAAGATTAGGGGAAAACATTGTAAAAAAAAAAAAAAAAATAAAAAAACTCCAAATACAATTCCATGTGCAGATATATAGTTAAGCAGCTAGGTTAATTAAACAACTCCTTTATAATATAAGTGTTTTAAAATTAAACATGGCAACAGTTGAACTAACACCCCTCAGTTAGCAGGCTCAATCAAGCTAAAATACACATGGTTGCAAAAACTAACTAGCAGAAATTGTTAACAAGTTAGAAATGATTTAAACACACTTTGCTGTAGGCTACTATTTACTTGTTGACAAAAAATATATTCACCCCACCCAATATTGTAATCAAAACTTAACAGAAAGCATGTAGTCCTTGGCTCACAGTGTAGTAGTGTGCAAGATCTGGAGAATCATCTGTACATGTGATGGAAGAATGCACTGTGCATGCAATTCCATTGAATTGGGGATAGTTTAAACAAAATATGCCACAAGACCTAGAATTGCCTTATGTGTATCCCACAAAAAAAATGTTTACTGTTATAAGCTAATTCCAAGGCTTAACTTCCCATGGACAATTTCTGGAAAAATGCCTGAAATTTACCGGAAAGTTTCCAACACTTGGCAAACCTAATCACGCCCGAGACCCTCTGGGTGCCGCCAAATCTTTCTTCGGCCTGCAGCCAGCATGGCAGCCCTACTGTTTAATACATTTTCAATTGTTTTAATTTTCTGTCTTTATTGAACTCAGAAGGCATGATTAATCAGAGCAGGCAGTTAGTACATTGAAAATGGTCACATCAGGATGATTGTGTGCTATAGTGTGTGTGTGTGTGTGGTGGGTGCACGTTTGATTGTGTACTGTGTACATGTTATTGCAGTAAAGCTATGTGTTTCTGTGGACAAGAGTGAGTTGAGCATAATATAATTGCTTGAAAGAGGGAAGGTTTGAGATACTGGGTGGGTGTGTGGCTGTGTGTGAAAGGAGACTAGAACTACTGAAGATGATAATAATGTAAATATTATGGAATCAGATCATGTTGCATGATACTCCTTGATGAATCAGAAATTAAGTTATTTCTTTAAGTCATTATGACCGAAGGTTTCCAGTAAAGCCTAAATGTGCTATATCGGACCATCATGCCCAAGAATGTCGCGTGAGCATGTTGCAGTTAGTCAAGCTGTTTCGCAAAAATTGATGACGTTGATATTTTAAACCGAAACAAACTTTGAGGGAAGTCTGTGCAAGGTACAGTTGAAGTTGGAAGTTTACATCCACTTAGGTTGGAGTCATTAAAACTTGTTTTTCAACCACCACACATTTCTTGTTAAGAAACTATAGTTTTGGCAAGTCGATTAGGACATCTACTTTGTGCATGACACAAGTAATTTTTCCAACAATTGTTTACAGACAGATTATTTCACTTATATTTCACTATATCACAATTCCAGTGGGTCATAAGTTTACATACACCAAGTTGACTGTGACTTTAAACAGCTTGGAAAATTCCAGAAAACGATGTCATGTCTTTAGAAGCTTCTGATAGGCTAACTGACATCATTTGAGTCAATTGGAGGTGGACCTGTGGATGTATTTCAAGGCCTACCTTCAAACTCAGTGCCTCTTTGCTTGACATCATGGGAAAATCAAAAGAAATCAGCCAAGACCTCAGAAAAAAATTGTAGACCTCCATAAGTCTGGTTCATCCTTGGGAGCAATTTCCAAATACCATGTTCATCTGTACAAACAATAGTACAAAAGGATAAACACAATGAGACCATGCAGCCGCCATACCGCTCAGGAAGGAGACACGTTGTGTCTAGAGATGACTTCAACTGTATTTCTGGAAGAATGCAATATTGGAACATGAGAGAACTTGATAATGTCTCTATACTTTATCATCACTGCAGCAAACTGACATTCTCAGCAATTGTTTAAAGGAGCTTGTATTGTATTCCTTGTCCTTACAGGCCCTGGGAAGCATGTACTTCATCCACAAGTCATTGAAAAACATCTACCAATATGATTTTAATGGTAAGAACATTACAATCATATCTATATCAAGTCACTATTGACTTTGAATAACAAAAGATGAATGACATTTTGTTATCACTTTATTATTTATCACTTCCATTCGGGCCCTGCACGTGGCCATTATTATAATATAGAGTTTGGCACAAGACAGTTTAGGAGGTAAGAGCAATTTGGTATGTCAGTCTGGAGATTCCCATCTGTGTATTTTGATAGCAAGTCGGAACATCTTTTAAACACTGCAGTGTGATGGCCACCTCTTCTGGCTAAACATATCAGGGAATCTGAATTGAAAATGGGATGTGTTATTTTCTTGTTGCATAGTCCAGTCACGTTAGGCATGACAAATATCTTAAGAAAAGGCTTATGGAAAAGCCATAAAAATCCCAGGCCTGCCATGTTCTGTGTCGCCAGTCAGATTGGTGCACAGCGAACAAACAATGCCTAATGGCCTTATTATAGATCCTCTGGTCACGTATGCGGCTGTGATCAGCTTAACATCACTTTATTGATTGGTGTTTGCATGTTTTCTCACTCTTTTACCCTTCCTACCTCTCTCCCCCTCACAGTTAAAGATTTTAAAGCAGTGTCTGGACAAAACAAGTATGTGGGATCCCTGGATGGAGTAACCACAATGGAGAAAGAAAAATTCCCGAAGAATTTCTGGCCTGATGTGAGTGTGTGTGTGTGTAGGGTGGGGTGGGTGTTCAGAGTGACCCAGGAGGTGTTGGAACAAATATGTGAGTGGGGGCTAAAGGGGGAGTCTGACAGGGATATGAGACAAATTGTATGGATAATTACCAGCTTGGCCTTCCAATTAGTTAGCTAAAGGGTTTTACAGTATTTGGTGAACATTTAACATACATAACATTAATTTCTATACATTTTTGTTTGTGATGTGTTTTGCAGTTCAAATGGTCTAGGAAGGGCTTCATGAGGACCCGGTGGATCATTCACAACCAGTACGTACTCTAGTCTAGTGGTTCCCAAACGGTGGGTCGGGTTGACATTTTTTTTGTGCGTTGAATTTATATATATTACATTTTTTCCAGAATGGAAAAACGCATTCCGTGTGAACTTAAATGACTTAAACCAAATAGAAAGTGTGTAGAAAAAGATAAAGGACCTATATACAGTGCATTCACAAAATATTCAGACCCCTTGACTTTTTCCACATTTTGTTACATTACAGCCTTATTCTGAAATGGATGAAATAAAATCATCCTCATCAGTCTACACACAATACCCAATAATGACAAAGAGAGAACAGGTTTTTAGAAATTTTTGCTAATTTATTACAAATAAAAAACATAAACAAATGTACATAAGTATTCAGACCCTTTGCTATGAGACTTGAAATTGAGCTCAGGTGCATCCTGTTTACAATGATCATCCTTGAGATGTTTTTACAACTTGATTAGAGTCTACCTGTGGTAAATTGAATTGATTGGACATGATTTGTAAAGGCACACCACTGTCTTTATAAGGTCCCACATTTTACAATGCATGTCAGAGACAAAACCAAGCAAAAAGGTCGATGGAATTGTCAATAGAGACAGGATTGTGTCGAGCCACAGATCTGGGGAAGGGTACCAAAAAATGTCTGCAGCATTGAAGGTCCCCAAGAACACAGTGACCTCCATCATTCTTAAATGGGAGAAGTATAGAATCACCAAGACTCTTCCTATAGTTAGCTTCCTGGACAAACGGAGCAATCGGGGGAGAAGGGCCTTGGTCAGGGATTTCCTCTCTGGAGATGGGAGAACCTTACAGAAGGACAATGATCTCTGCAGCCTCCACCAATTAGGCGTTTGTGGTAGCCACTCCTCAGTAAAAGGCATATGACAGTGTGCTTGGATTTTGCCAAAGGGCACCTAAAGGCTGTCAGACCATGAGAAACAAGATTCTCTAGTCTGATGAATGCCAAGTGTCACATCCAGCGGAAACCTGTGAAGCATGGTGCCTTTTTCAGCAGCAGGAACTGGGAGACTAGTCAGGATTGAGGGAAAGATGAACGGAGCAAAGTACAGAGAGATCCTTGATGAAAACCTTCTCCAGAGCTCTCAAGACCTCAGACTGGGGTGAAGGTTCACCTTCCAACAAGACAACGACCCTAAGTACACAGCCAAGACAACACAGGAGTGGCTTCGGGACAGGGTTCTGAATGTCCTTAAGTGGCCCATCCAGAGCCTGGTCTTGAACCTGATCAAACATCTCTGGAGAGACCTGAAAATAGCTGTGCAGCGATGCTCCCCATCCAACCTGACAGAACTTGAGAGGATCTGCAACAAAGAATTTGAGAAATCCCCCAAATACGGGTGTGCCAAGCTTGTAGCGTCATACCCAAGAAGACTCGAGGCTGCAATTGTTGCCAAATGTTCTTCAACAAAGTACTGAGTAAAGTACTGAATACTTATTTAAATGTGATATTTCCATTTTTTAATGGGGTATTGTGTGTAAATGATGAGGGGAAACAACTATTTTATCAATTTTAAAATGAGGCTGTAACGTAACAAAATATGGATAAAGTCAAGTGGTTTGAATACTTTCCGAATGCAGTGTATTTAAAAATAATAGCCTATAATCTTTGAGAATTTACATCAACAAAATAAAAGCTAGACAATCAGGCCTCCATTGATTTTGTTTTAATGCTTAAGCATAAGAACACAGCATTAGCCATGGCAAAATGTAGGAAAGTAGTTGTAAAACTGCACAATTTTCTCCTCAAACAAGATGTTCTTTCTTTTATTTTTGTCTGTGTATGCTTTTTTCACCGCTCAACCCTCACTGTGGGTCACGACTCAAGACACCTCAATTGATGGGTCACGAAGCGAAAAGTTTGGGAACCCCTGCTCTAGTCTACTGACAACTGCTCTACTCTTCTCGATTCTACGTACTCTACTGTCTACTGTCACAGCTCGTTAATAGATAGAGAGCCGGCTGTCACCCCATTACTCAATTGAATGCAGTGGTTAAAGCTGAAGCTCAGCAAACACCCTCTGTGCCCTCTGCACAATAGTTACTGCTTGCTCTCCTGTGTCACTACCACCAGTTCTTAGACAAAAGGAGTCTATGGGCAGAGTGCTACAAGGTCACCCTGTGAGTCAACATAGCCCGCCTGTTGGATGCACATTCATTGTTTTCAGGTGGCAGCAGCAGAAAAGGAGTGAATGCTCGGCACAGACTAATGTGTTTGTTTGTGGACTAGCATTACCTCAAGTGCCCTCACTAATAACTAAACTCTTCATAACTGGCATCACTGAACAGCACACACACAGATACGCTTCTAAATCGAATAGGAGAACAAATATCTTCCCAATGCTCCCTTTTTTCATAGATATGTCTGCCATTTTGTGTGTGTGTGTGTGTGTGTGTGTGTCTCTGCAGGGGTCTGGACCTAGTCAACGTACACCTTTTCCATGATGCCTCCAACCTCATTGCCTGTAATGCCAGTCCCTCCATCTACTCAGCCAACCGCCAGAAGGCCCTCAGATATGTCATCAATAGGTTAGCCTGCCCATTCTCAGCTTTGAAGAACAACTCAAGTGCACCTACTTGAGAGATATACTGTAAGCCCACTTGGGAATCTAGATAAAGAAAATAGTTGGTTTGCAAGTGTATGTAGATCTGCGTTTACAATCATTTTAAAAAAGAGGACTCAATTTATAGGCTAAAACATTTGACTTATACCCGTGTCATTTCCTTCCAGGATATCAGAGAGCAGCTACACTCCACTCCCCTTCTTCCTGTTTGGGGATTTCAACTTCCGCCTGGACACCCGTAGCCTGGTCCAGGTATTATATGACACACTTCCTCAAGAATTTAATTAGAATCAGAAAATCAGGAAACCTTACTAATGGTCAGCTGACTGACTTTTTTAAAAACCTAACTGTGTGTGGTGTGTTTGTGTGTTCTAGAACTTGTCCACTTCAGCAGAGGTGCAGACAGTGAAGAAGGACAGCAGTAACGAGGTGGAGAAAATAATCTGTGAGGAAAAGGACAATGACCACAAGGTGAGCCTCCCCATCCATCCACGTCTTCCATCCTACTGCCTCCTTGTTGTTATTCAGATTCAAACGTTTACTGTATACGTTTACGTTTACCCAATTCCTTCATCTCAAGATTCTTCTCCATATTGAGACCAAGTTGTTTGCCTACCTGCACCAGGCAGTGTTCAGAGAGGACAACGGCAGCGCGGTGAGAACATTTTCTACTGTACACATCAACTAATTTACACCCCACCCATATTAATATCATGATCTACTGCTCACTGCCTTGACGACAATCATAACTAAGCGAAGGACCCAGGGACTGAACACCTCCGTCTGCAACTGGACTTCCTGAAGGGACGCCCCCAGGTAGTGCGGGTAGGCAACAACGCAGCCGCCATACTGACCCTCAACACAGGGGCCCCTCAGTGGTGCGTGCTTAGTCACCTCCTGTTATCCCTGTTCACCCTCGACTGTGTGGCTGTGCACAACACCAACACCATCATTAAGTTTACAGACAACACGACGGTAGTAGGCCTGACCACCAACGACGATGAGACAGCCTATAGGGAGGAGGTCAGAGACCTTGTCAAAGACTCCAGCCACCCAAGTTATAGACGGTTCTCTCTGCTACCGCATGGCAAGTGGATGCACCTTCTGGAACCAACAGGACCCTGAACAGCTTCTAACCCCAAGCCATAAGACTGCTAAATAGTTAGTTAACCAAATAGCTTCCCGGACTATTTAACTATCTGCATTGACCATTTTATGAACTAACTTTTTTTGACTCATCGCATAGCAGCTACTACTGTTTACTGTCTGCCACTTTATTCCTATTTGCTGTATATGCACATATCTACCTCAATTACCTCATACCCCTACACATCAACTCGGTACTGGTACCCCGTGTATCATTGCGTATCTATTATTATGTGTTTTATTACGTGTTCTGTTATTTCTCTATTTTCTTTCTCTCTGCATTGTTGGGAATGGCCCGTAAGTAAGCATCTCACTGTTAGTCTACACCTGTTGACGACGCACGTGACGTGTACCATTTGATTTGATTACTGCCTTAGCTACCAGTTCCTAAACAGAAAACAACCACAGAAGATGCTTCATTAAATTCATTAATTCAATTACATCCTACCACAGAGGTAGTTATGAAATTGAATTTTCACATTATGCATATGTTTATGGTTGCAGATTACTACATGTTTTGGGTCCTCCAGTAATTGTTAATCCTTCTATATTGCTCAGATTTTGAAATATGACAAGGAGATTGCAGCCTTTCAAGACGTCATTGCCGAGGAAGAAATCCTGTTTCCACCCAGGTAAGCCTCATCCCTGACAACCCTGCTACTATTACTGTCATTATTACTACTACCTGACGATGCCATGTTGTCGGTCGGTCTGTCTCTGTCAGTTACCCCTACAGTGAAGACTACACTAAACCCACCCAGTACATGAACACTCGCTGCCCCTCCTGGTGCGACCGTATCCTCATGTCTCACACTGCCCAAGACATCATCCACAGGGTGAGTAAGCTGGCAAACGCTCTGCCATCCACACTTACTGACTAGTTGATTCATTTATTTATTTACCATGGAGGCACTTTCTGTAGGCCTATTAAAAAAAATTGTTTCATTTCAGAGGGATGAGGGGGAGAGCAGTGTGGTTTACAACATACTGGGCCCTAATGTCTGCATGGGCGACCACAAAGTAACCTTTATTTATACATACATACATACATACATACATACATACATACATACATACATACATGCATGCATACAAATGTAACATGTTTGCTCTTGAAAATGTCCCTTGATAAACAGGGATTAACTGATGAACCATTGTGTATTCCTCCTTTTTCCCCAGCCTGTTTTCTTGTCCTTTGCACTGAAGACAAATGGCCATTGACAAGGATCCCTCTGTGGTAAGAGTATATGTGCTAGTGAGTGTATAGTGTATGTTCTGTAGGTTTACAGGATTATATCCAGGGGGTTTCTGAAATAGCGATCACAGGCCGTATTCTTGTCCAGCTCCCGGGCCTTATTCTCCAGAGAGCCATAGACCAGGCTGGCCCAGTGGAGTGCTGTTGGGATATGAACTAAGATGAAGTGCCTCTGTGGACAAACTGCATCCTTTGTCCATAATGTAGCTGGACCATCTATGTCTATAGAATCCTCTCCACTGTCGCTGTGTGTGGCTACACTAAGCCCAATGTGGGCCCTCTTTTCATTCATTACCAGACAGATCGCCGCCCAGAGAGACATTCATTGTGCAGGGCAGTGTATTGGCATTTTTACGGCTGTGATTTTGTTTTGCTGCCATTTCTATGACTTTTTCATATGATGGTTTTCTTCTTAAAGAGGATTCCTCTTCAGAAGGTTCTAACAGTGACAAAAGCCATGGTTCAGAAAGACTTACGGCTGTCAATTAGCTTTTCAATGAGGGGACAGCATACCAAAGCATATAATATGTGATTCTCTGGTCTGCCATGGCTATCCTGGTCCCATCTATGAATCCAGCAGGATTTCACCCAATTTGGACTTGTATCTTTTTTGTTTTTTTTAGGAAGTCATTTAGCAATCCTATATCATTAATTTACACATTGAAACAATTTATAGATTTCCAGATGTTACTGTATGTTTTCCTTGTGGATGGTAAATAGAGTTAACTTTTTTCCCATTATCTAAGCCAGTGTCTATCCAACATTGGTCATCACCATCACACACTCCCACTCCGCTATCCGTACCAGAGGATTAACAGAGCAGCTCCTACCCAGTCACGGCACCCAGCCTCTCACCGAAGTGCATGCAATTCAGTCAGTTTTCACCCAACCAAGCCTCTCATTCTATTCTCCTCTCACTCCAAGTTATTGATTGCCATGACTTGGATGACATCATCACAGATTTGATCATCAGCATTATGGATTTTTTTGACAGACAATTTGCTCTGTCCTGTGCTTGGCCATACGTCTCGCCATCCATACCCCAAAATGTACACCAAGACAGGGTATTTTCTGGGAGTCCTCTCTTCAGTGATGGATCGTTGGAATAGGACCAACGTAAAGACAATCGACTATGTGACCGTGGGACTGCTGATGTTTAGGCCATGGTCTTGTCAGGGAGGGACCAGCTCTCACACAATGGGAGGAAGGAGACATGTAAGGACACACACATATACACACTCTGGCACTCTGCCAAGTAAATACCCTGACTTTAGCTGGTCAAACGGTTTTAAAGTGTCAAGGGATTATAATTAAGTATTGACATTCATTCCTTCTGACATTCCTGAATGGAATATGCATGCATGCTTTTAATTTGTATGTTAGTAGTCTTTTATTTTACTTATTTATTTTCTTACTGCTTTAGCTGTTTACTATCAACATAAGCATGCTAAAAGCAAACACTCACAAACACATGAAACAAAAGCTGCTACAGTATTTCAATGCCCATCAGCATGTTTGTCAGAATAGAGCAGTAGTGTAATACACATTTCTCTGTGCAGTCTTTTGTTGGGAACATACATTTTTACCAGTATGTACATACTATCCCAGCTCATCCTTGGAACAGTGAACTCCAACAAAACGCTCCATTTGCCTCCTAATGCCACGCTGAGGTCATTTTTCCTAACCTACTATCTCAATGGTGTTAAACTCAGCATAAATCAATAAAATGATGTAAAAGACCAGTGGGCCAGATTCAGGCTGGGAGCCCATAATGTCAGTATGAAATGTGGAAATGAGCCTTCCTTTCCCATCAGACCTCTGCCTTGGATTCCCTCAGCCTCTAAAGTGTAGCATCTACATTCTGCTGAATACCGATGATCACAGCTCTGCCTGCCTGCTACCACACTCTGCTGGGTATACTCTCTGATGGCTTGTACGCTGACATATGGGGTGGGCCTATGTAATGTACAACCATGGTTCAACTGTAAGGTTAGTCCACTCTATCGGACATCAGAGCAGACATGGGTGGCTAAATGTTGTCAGCTTCTGTGAATATTCAATTAAATGGAAATGTTCCACATTCAGACAATATCAGCACAAACAGACACCAAGCTTGCTACATCAGTCACTGATAGGAGTTGATTTTGCTGCTCCCTTATAAGGACATCACGATTTATGTAGTCTATTTTAATTAATGATGCGTATTGCCGGTGGTACAGTAGGTAGCTACATTCTTGTTACCATGAAGTGCTTTATTCCACAAACTATGACTGGGTCCTTTAAAGTAGCTCCTAAGAGATTCATAAATATGTTTTCATTTGTTTTTAGAGAATTGAAGAGTGTGTGCTAATAGAGATTTCTCTTGTTCAGGGGAGCTGACACAATGTTATTCTGTTTTTAATAATGTATCCATTGTTTTACAAGGCAGCATCTTCTGGACTGTTTCAGTTACTGTGATCAGTTTGACTGTTTTACCAAACAATAACTTGTTTACCATCCCACTCTTTAATTTGAATGTGGATGTGTCTGGAATGGATGTTTGATCCCACCTTCACACATGCACACGTTCACACAGGCGAAGTTTGAACAATTTGAAGCTTGACACCTACGTATTATTTTGGTTACAGTTATTTTATTGAGTATATTTCTTTTTCTATGTTTTATGTTTATTTGTGCTGTAGCAACCTCTTCAGATCTTTGTTCATTGTCCATGTTTTTTTGTATGAAATTGAGGGATAATTTGCATCATTTTGCTTTGATAATGACTATTTCAAAGACTTTAAAAATTATAATCATGGATTTCTTATTGATTAATAGTTGTATCAAATATTCAGAATGCACTTAAATGTTCAATGCCTATTAATGAAGTTATTCAAATATTGTACTCTTATTTTAAGGTAGAAAATGCATAATTTGTCATCAATCTTCCTCTGTAGTATGTGTTGATTGACTGACACTCAATCTGCTGTGAAGTAATTATAGACTGATATGACACGGATTCATTAGTTCAAATGTATAGATAGATTATCCTTGTAATCTGGACCCTGTCAAATGTCCTTAATTAGTTTACAATCAATAATGTATGGGTCTGCGTGGAAAGTGCAAGGCCCACTCAATAATATACTTATGCTAGTTGATTCATGGTATTGTCAACATAATGTAATGCCCTTAGAGTTCAACATGAGGCCAGTAGTATTGTTAGATGGAGTGGACTAATGCCGTTTGTCATTTTCTGGTTGAACACAAAAAAAACACTATACTCATGTAATGCTTCCTGTTTTGTAAATAAATGTTGACCACTGCAATTACATTACCGTATTATTCTCCCTTAATGAGATTCTACTCACTGGACCCACACTGGTTGAACCAACTCTGTTTCTATGTAATTTCAATGAAATTCTGCTAAACCAACATGTAATATACTTTGAATTGACTTCTGTGCCCAGTGGGTACCTTGTAAAACCGATGTCATTGTTATTGCTGCTAGCTTGATTCTTAACAGCTGGCATTCTGCTTGCACCTCTCACAGGGTCATGCAAGTGTTTTTCTTTGGGTAGGTAACTATGATCGCTATTTGTCTTTCTAGTTCTGTTACACCAGTAATGGCATGCCCTGCATGACACAAACATTTCCATGTGATTTCAGATTAAGTTCTTAAGGAGCTGCTTCACTCCAATGTTTACAGCCAGAACTGGATGCACCTGAAATGTAACATACAATACCATAGTCGACACAACACAAGTTCACCTTTTAATGTAGAAAACAAATTGGTCTGCATATTTATAGGACTTTGTGAAATATATGTGATATTAAAGCGCCCTCTCAAGGTGGAATGGGCTGGCTATTTTGGACCGTCAAAACTGCCCAGTTTTTCGATTGATACCCTTTCAGGCTCCAGAAAGAAGTCAACTGAAATTGTGAGTTGCATTAAAGAAGACAAATGTTGATCCAATACTGTTGTCTCAGATTTATCTTCAGTGCAAAGGCAAAAGCATCAGCAGAAACAGTACAGTCTGCAGTGAGCAGCTGAAATCTATAATGCTCACCAAAAACAATGGAAATGGCCTTTCCTTGCTTGGATGACAAAAATGTCTATGAATATGCATGTCTCATTTCTGAACCGCTTCTGCATTTATCACAGAACTGGGCTACTCTTAATAGACTGCATGTAAGTAAAGTGTGATTCCAATTGGTGCAATATCTACTGATGTGATCAGCTGATGCCACCACTCTCGGGTTTCTCTTTTGAACTGCTTTCGCTTGATATAAAAGTCCAAGTGAAAAAGTAGATTTCTAAGTTGACCAGTTCTACACATGCTTCCTTGATGCACACATGCACTGGTGTCTCTTGCTGCCATTGCCATTACTGGTGTAACTAGCTGTTACTATTGCTGCTTGCTGTTTTCTGATATCCAATTACCACTCCAGCCTTCAACTGTCTGGGTTCTGTTTCTTCCTTCAGGGGATTTGGTATAGCATATCGTACTGATCTGTAGTTGTTTTATCATCTGTGTATGATGCTTTGCTCTGGCAGTGAGCTACCCTGAAGGAGCAGAGCCTAACGCCTAGACTATGCATTGCAATTCTATCTAATACATGGCTAAACATGGCATTTCCTTTCTGAAATGAAGTTGCACCAGAACGGCCTAATGTGTTCTGAGACTTTCCTAGATTCAGTGACAGTTGAAGTACCAGCATTCTGTTTAACACTTTTTTGGTTACTACATGGTTCCATATGTGTTATTTTATTGTTTTGATGTCTTCACTATTATTTTACAATGTAAAAATAAAGAAAAACCCTTGAATGAGTAGATATGTCCAAACTTTTGACGTGTACTGTATATACAGTGGGGCAAAAAAGTATTTAGTCAGCAACCAATTGTGCAAGTTCTCCCACTTAAAAAGATGAGAGAGGCCTGTAATTTTCATCTTAGGTACACTTCAACTATGACAAACAAAATGAGAAAAAGAAAATTCCTGAAAATCACATTGTAGGATTTTAAATTTATTTATTTGCAAATTATGGTGGAAAATAAGTATTTGGTCACCTACAAACAAGCAAGATTTCTGGCTCTCACAGACCTGTAACCTATTCTTTAAGAGGCTCCTCTGTCCTCCACTCGTTACCTGTATTAATGGCACCTGTTTGAACTTGTTATCAGTATAAAAGACACCTGTCCACAACCTCAAACCTATGTTTGCAATTACAGAGATCATACGTTTCCCATAGTTCTTGACCAGGTTCGCACACACTGCAGCAGGGATTTTGGCCCACTCCTCCATACAGACCTTCTCCAGATCCTTCAGGGCTGTCGCTGGGCAATACTTACTTTCAGCTCCCTCCAAAGATTTTCTATTGGGTTCAGGTCTGGAGACTGGCTAGGCCACTCCAGGACCTTGAGATGCTTCTTACGGAGCCATTCCTTAGTTGACCTGGCTGTGTGTTTCGGGTCGTTGTCATGCTGGAAGACACAGCCACGACCCCTCTTCAATGCTCTTACTGAGGGAAGGAGGTTGTTGGCCAAGATCTCGCGATACATGGCCCCATCCATCTTCCCCTCAATACGATGCAGTCGTCCTGTCCCCTTTGCAGAAAAGCATCCCCAAAGAATGATATTTCCACCTCCATGCTTCACGGTTGGGATGGTGTTCTTGGGGTTGTACTCACCGTCTTCCTACAAACACGGCGAGTGGAGTTTAGACCAAAAAGCTCTATTTTGTCTCATCAGATCACATGACCTTCTCCCATTCCTCCTCTGGATCATCCAGATGGTCATTGGCAAACTTCAGACGGGCCTGGACATGCGCTGGCTTGAGCAGGGGGACATTGCGTGCACTGCAGGATTTTAATCCATGACGGCGTAGTGTGTTACTAATGGTTTTCTTTGAGACTGTGGTCCCAGCTCTCTTCAGGTCGTTGACCAGGTCCTGCCGTGTAGTTCTGAGCTGATCCCTCACCTTCCTCATGATCATTGATGCCCCACGAGGTGAGATCTTGCATGGAGCCCCAGACTGAGGGTGATTGACCGTCATCTTGAACTTCTTCCATTTTCTAATAATTGTGCCAACAGTTGTTGCCTTCTCACCAAGCTGCTTGCATATTGTCCTGTAGCCCATCCCAGCCTTGTGCACATCTACAATCTTAACCCTGATGTCCTTACACAACTCTCTGGTCTTGGCCATTGTGGAGAGGTTGGAGTCTGTTTGATTGAGTGTGTGGACAGGTGTCTTTTATACGGGTAACAAGTTCAAACAGGTACAGTTAATACAGGTAATGAGTGGAGAACAGGATGGCTTCTTGAAGAAAAACTAACAGGTCTGTGAGAGCTGGAATTCTTACTGGTTGGTTGGTGATCAAATACTTATGGCATGCAATAAAATGCAAATTAATTACTTGAAAATCATACAATGTGATTTTTTGCATTTTTGTTTTAGAATCTGTCTCTCACAGTTGAAGTGTACCTAAAAATTACAGACCTCTACATGCTTTGTAAGTAGGAAACCTGCAAAATCGGCAGTGTTATCAAATACTTGTTCTCCCCACTGTATGTGCTAGTGAGTGTATAGTGTATGTTCTGTAGGTTTACAGGATTATATCCAGGGGGTTTCTGAAATAGCGATCACAGGCCGTATTCTTGTCCAGCTCCCGGGCCTTATTCTCCAGAGGGCCATAGACCAGGCTGGCCCAGTGGAGTGCTGTTGGGATATGAACTAAGATGAAGTGCCTCTGTGGACAAACTGCATCCTTTGTCCATAATGTAGCTGGACCATCTATGTCTATAAAATGCTCTCCACTGTCACTGTGTGTGGCTACACTAAGCCCAATGTGGGCCCTCTTTTCATTCATTACCAGACAGATCGCCGCCCAGAGAGACATTCATTGTGCAGGGCAGTGTATTGGCATTTTTACGGCTGTGATTTTGTTTTGCTGCCATTTCTATGACTTTTTCATATGATGGTTTTCTTCTTAAAGAGGATTCCTCTTCAGAAGGTTCTAACAGTGACAAAAGCCATCGTTCAGAAAGACTTACGGCTGTCAATTAGCTTTTCAACGAGGGGACAGCATACCAAAGCATATAATATGTGATTCTCTGGTCTGCCATGGCTATCCTGGTCCCATCTATGAATCCAGCAGGATTTCACCCAATTTAGACTTGTATCTTTTGTTTTTAGGAACTCCTTTTGCAATCATATATCATTAATTTACACATTGAAACAATTTATAGTTGATTTATAGATGTTACTGTATGTTTTCCCTGTGTTTATGGTAGAGAGAGTATTATCTTTTCTCCCATTATCTAAGCCAGTGTCTATCCAACATTGGTCATCACCATCACACACTCCCACTCGGCTATCCGTACCAGAGGATAAACAGAGCAGCTCCTACCCAGTCATGGCACCCAGCATCTCCCTGAATTGCATGCAGTCAGTCAGTTTCCACCCAACCAAGTCTCTCACATTCTATTCTCCTCTCACTCCAAGTTATTGATTGCCATGACTTGGGTGACTTCATCACAGATTTGATCATCAGCATTATGGATTTTTTTGACAGACAATTTGCCCTATCCTGTGCTTGGCCATATGTCTTGCCAAGCAGATCCCAAAACGTACACCGAGATGGTATTTTCTGGGAGTCCTCTCTTCAGTGATGGATCATTGGAATAGGATTTGCTGGATGGAATAGGACCAACGTAAAGACAAACTGTGGGGCTGATATGGAATTTTGTTATCAATGTTCATAAATTTCAATGATTCTAATCGGTCTGCAACCCAGAGTTTGTGAAGTTCTGGTTTAAATGAAACAGACAGAATTCCCAGCTTACAAAAGTCAAATCAATGTTTATTATTGAGAGCTCTCCAGTTCATATACAAAGACATTCATTTTATACCATACCCCTTACTTACGCACACACATGCACACTAACATGAGGAGAGCTATCTTCTTCTCCAGAATTCTCACTACGGTTGATCACTACCCAGCCTACAGTTCCATTCCCCCGAGATTAGGGGAACCTGGAGGGGTACTCCCTGTCCTATCGTATATTTCTCAGAGTTCTAGCCGGGTCGGTTCAAACACAGTTTAATTGTTTTCTTTAGGCACACACACACACATTCCTCTCTTCCCCAGTCCAACCTAGTTGGATTTCTGTTTAATATTTTAATTCTTCCTTATATATGCTACATAACCTATAATCCCTAATGGTTACATTTCCTGGTAGAATTATTTAATCATCTTTAACCTTGTAAATTATTTTATCATTCCACCCTCAATGACTAAATAACACACACTGATATATCAAACACTATATGGAGACATAAATGTTATACAAGAATAAACCAAACAAATACATGTATTTACATTTGATTACTCATCAATGACTGTTCTAAGCCTATATCCAATTATAACTCTTCCGGTTTAGGATTTTCATCATAATCTTCATGAAAGGAACAGCCTCTACCTAAACATTGAAAACAGTCTTATCTAACATTGGCTCCTCGTAGTTAAAAGAAACTGAGCCCTCTCCTAGGCCTGGAAGTCTGTATTCGTCATCCCACTGGTCGGAGCTCAGAATCGGTCAATATCTCACCATCTGTTGCGTCATTGACCTCTACAGATGGATGTATCCTGGTGATCAACCCTCTCACACATGGGACCAAACCACTCATACAGGTGAAAGTTGCCCACAACACAGTGATTATGACATTTTTCCATTTCCCAAACATACTGTCAAACCATTTTGTTAGAGAATTATCCATCCCTGAGTTCTCTGCTAATTCGTGAGCTAATGTGGTTAAACCAGCCAGGGCCTTGGTCACTGATCCGTCTGGAGCTGTGTTATCGGGGTTGAAGGTACAAAATTCCTCTCCAAATATCACACATACCCCCTCCCCTTTCAGCCAGTAGCTTATCCAATGCTATTCTATTCTGCCATACCATCAAAATAGTTGAAGCTGTTTGTTCTGCTAACCCTTTTATCGCATCTCTAGTATAGTTGATGAAACGCTGTTGGGTAAAGTAGATATAATTAATCCAATCTACATTTTCATTGAGAGTTGACCACCAGAAAATGCTTGATTCCAATCCAGCCAATATCTGATTCCTAGCTTTGAATTCATCAGGCACCCCCCTTGGAACCCCAATGCTATCAATGTAAACTCTATTATCAAAGGACCCCGACAGAGCACTCCTTCTTTCTCTTCTACCTGGCCCCAGGTCTTTGTGTTGGATAAGGGTGAAGGGCATGCCCAACGGTATTAAAGCACAAATACCGTTCCAATTGGTAGGCAGGTTAGGCCACAGCTTTATATCTCCACATAACCACCAGACATCCGCTCTAGGCCTTTTTATCTTACTAATGTCCTCGGAACTCAACCACCCAGTCAGGCCCCTCATTGTCTCGTCAGTTGTAACATTTTCTGTCCTATTGCATGTCCTTACTTCCCCTACGTCCCATCCGTGTGTGTTGTATCGGACCATACAATAATAGTTTCCTTCTGCTACTGTGAAAGGGGGAAGTCTGGATGTAATAGGCAGATGGGGATACAGATAATGCAGATCAGTGCAACTGTCATTGTCTGGCTTCCATGCCCTCATGAACAGCTTTACCATACAGGCCATTCCCCTGGGTGAATCAATTCCATCTAGTGGAAAGGGGATGGTTGTCAACTGAGGTTTGGCTGTGGCGCAGGCATAACATTCAATCACTTCCTTAAGATCTTTCGCCTGAACTATCCGCAACGGTCCTTGGCTCTGGACAACACGGGTAATGTCCATTTTGTCAGGGGTACTGCTTGTATTCTGGCTGGCTGTAGAACTATCACTGGCTCTAACCTCCGTTACCCGGAATGGTACCGTAGCGTCAACCGAAACCCGGTCAAAACCAACATACCATAACCCGAGATCCTCTTTCTTTACGTCTTTAATGGTAATTCTTACCTTGATCCAATACTTCCCTTGCTCCGAATTACAGTCAAAAACCCTCACCTTTACTATACTCCATCTTCTTCCATACTGGGTATGTGGATTTATATAGCCCTCTCTCTTTGTGTATGACCTGATTCCATGAACTACACGGGGACCTGCACAGATATCTTCCATAAAGGCTCATATTTCTAGACTGCCATGGGGTCAGAGACCCCATTTGGTTTACCTAGAACTCAACTGAGACATCCTTCCCTTGCTCTACTCTCACTTCCGGACCCAGACTCAGTCTCCTGGCCAGATCTTATGTGTAACCTCCTTCTGCAGTTTTTCTGTTGGGCATAAAATCTTTGACATACGGGTTTGATTAATGAACAACCTTCTCGTGTGTTCAACCATACTATTCTCTACCTCTGTATCTGCTTGTTCCAATCGTCCTAATTCGGGCATTCCGTAGGGTCTCCTTAGAACCTTCTCAAACGGAGACAGTCCCTCCTTATCAGGGGTTATTCTAATCGCCATTAACACTATGGGCAAGCATTATACCCAATTCATTCCGGTACTTAAATGTGTTTTCCTTAATCGATTCTTTATCGTGGCATTCATGCGTTCAATCAAACCTGCATCTGCGGATGATAGGAACAGTGTTTCTTAATGTTTATGTTTAATCTCTGACCTATATTATCTATTACCTGATTGGAAAAATGGGAACCGTTGTCGCTATAAATAGTCTCAGGCAGTCCAAATCATGGGATGATCTCCTGACATAATGCCCTAGCCACTGTCTGCATCTGCAAAGGATGTAGGGAACACCTCTATCCATTTCATATATTTATCAATGATTGTCAAACACCACTTCTTGCCTTTGCTTTTAGTTAATTCAATAAAATCACTTTCCAACTGTTGGAATGGATACTTAGCAGAAGGGTATTCACCCTGTGGTGACCTCACTTTGCCTTGGTGATTACTCTGTGCGCATATATCACAACGTGAACAATTAAAAAAAAAAATAGTTATTCTGTATGCTACAAAGTGTTGTCTAATTACCTCTACCATCCCTCCGGTTGATACATGGCTCTGCCCATGTATCAAAACAGCAGCGTATCTGAACAGTGACTTAGGTCAAATGGGCAACTTATCCTTGTACCAAATCTCTTCTGAATCCCTCTATTCCTGCCTTAGGATATGTGACTCCTTCTAATGCCCTTGCTACATCCCTCTGTGTCCATGTCCTATAGACTTCTATTGTGTCTGGTTATGCTCCGTCCCCAGCTCTGGGGTTGGGTAAGGTTATGAGTGGGAATTGGGGTATCTTCTCATCGTCATCTAACTATTCGGTGTCACTTCTATCTTTTATCAATCCTAGCTTATTATGAGACTCTAACCTTCGTAATGCTCCAGGTCTCCTGCTCTCTCTCTCTGTCTTGCTCACTTCTTGGTCCCCCCCTCCTAATACTCCCAAACCATCAAGGTCACCTTAGGGCCCAGCATAGGGCGGGGGAGTCTGCCTTTTCTACTATCTGTCTGTTGTTATTTCTTATAACTGTCAGTATCAAATATAGGTTGTTTCCAAATATTGACTAAATGTCTCACTGTCTCCCTGTCTGCACTCATGGACTTTTTTTGAAAAATCAACATGTATATGGTAGTAATCTCTAAGATTATTACATAACCTTAATCAAACTATCTCGATACTTTCAATGATCCTGGATCACCACAGATGTCATATGTCCCTGTCCTGTTGGCTCAGAATATGCCCTAAATACTTAACATAAGTCTACCATTATTAACTTTATTCTTGCTAACTTTATAACCTTGTTCAACAACAACCTATAATAATACTATTATATCAATTTCACAGCCTTGTTGTGTTAAATGTCTTACACTGCATACAACAACAGATGATTAACTAAGGGAACATAAAACTTTGCTAGATTAATAAACATTACTTAAGCCAAAATAGTGGGAGTTTAAAAATAACCTTATGACATTTTTTTATAAACCCACCTTCGCCACATTTCTAACCCACAATTCTCCATGAGTATTGTATAAAAAATACTACTAGTGGTCAAAAGATAAAACAAAGTTTCAAATGACATAATCAGCTCAAAATCACTACTCTTAAACCCTCCACAAAGAAAGATTATTGTACCCTTATGGCCATAGGAAGAGAGACTTCAGGAAGTCTGCCCTGAGTCAAAGGTTATGGCCTATCTTTCTTCTCATTGGTTCAAGTTACAAATATGTCAAATAACTATAAACTCCATCATAATTACCATTTACACAAATTACCTTAAAATCAGTTTTACAAATTACCTTAAATTCACTATCCAAATGGCCCTCCCATGAAGCTGATCAGACCACAGAGGAAAGTTGATGATAGTGGTCAAAAGTCATACCACCCTTTCAATGAAGTGTTTCTTACTATATTAGACAAATTAAAGAAAAACCGTCAAAACATTTTCTACATGTTGTATCCCAGGTTCCCAGGACATTCCTTTATCAAATGAATTCACGTCTGTAATTAAACCTCCGAAAATAAAACTTCTAAAATTCCATGTGTGTGTGGACCCCTTTAAGATATCGTGGCTCTAGGAAAAAATGTAAATCTCCTCAAACCCAAAGGCAACCCCTAGGTTAAAAACAAACAAAATATTATAAACCCAAACGTTGACTACAAACTAAACCTAATAATAATGATAATTACATTGTACCCCCTCCAATCATTAGTTTTGTTGAACAGAAAACCCAAACCTTATGGCAACAGATCCACAAGGTCCGCCATGAGAGGTGACTGTATAGTTCCCTTAAGGAACATCACCTTCAGTCTATCTGCCTTTGTTCTACTTAATGGAAACAGATTATAATGTTAGAATACATTAACTTCCTGCTCAAATTCACTGGTATTACCTAAACAAAAAAACAATAATCAGAAACTATCACAAATTGTAAAAGTTTTAACTATTCAGACCCAAATCCCTTACAGCCAAATATAAACTAACTAAACTATTCTTCCCAATAGGCAAAAACTTAAAAGTACCATGTAATTCCCTAAATTTATAACATACATCAGTCAATCCATAAGAATAAAAAATATTTTGGTGGGCACAACTCTATCGCCATTATCTCTCCGCTATTATTTAGAATTCATTAGATTTAGGTATCTGTCTTCTATGATTCAGTCATTTAAATACAACTCCATTCTCAATACGTTATTCCAGCAGATAATTTAGGCAACAGACAATGTATTGCATCGAAATCGCCTCGCTATTATTTTGAATGAATTAGTCTTTCAATTTAACCTAAACAATCTATTAAAAAGTTAAATGTATCCCTTAAACTGACACTAACAACCATATCTTTCCAGTCAAAACATACCAATAGTTGAATTACAATCAGAAAACCAGATTTTAGTCAGTGCATTGGCCGGGAATAGGTGAGAATTATACCTCTTAACCACCAAAGCTATTGAAATGACGAAGACTCCTCACAAATAACCCTATTTATAATTGTCTGCAGTTGTAAAATCAGGCACTTACTACCGAGACAATTCCAAGAAAATAGTCCTAATTTAAAAGTCCAGGCATTTCTTCTGTGATAATTCTCATTACTCTCTCTCTTTTCCTTTCCTCTCTTGACTTTTGTCATACTTTCTCAAACTTGCCTTCTTACCTTATTTTCCGGGCTACAGACAGCCAGGTACCTAACCCTCGACCTGCTGTTTCCCTTGACTACCTACACATGTCTTGTGTATCTTCTTTATCATTAATTCAAATTTTTCCACATCTAGACGTCTCTCAAATTCCGTACTACTTTCTCCATTTTGGGCATTAGATTTACCTCTCATCCCCGGTTAATTCCGGGACCTCCTTTGAGGATTTACCACCCATTTTATTCAATTACCTTTCCTTGTTATTCTGCTTCTTCTCACAATCTCTGTGTATGTGCTATTAATCTATGTGTGTGCTTTCTACCGTTATCCAATTACTATATTCTCACAATCTACGTATATACCTCCTTTCCGTTAGTTTACATAGGTTGTGGCCACAGATAGCATTGGTAGTGGCCACAGATACCTTGTGTCATTACAGACCCACTAATATACTCTTGATCAGGTTACGCTTAGATCTCAATATTAGCTAGTTTACATTGGTACTGCAGATACCCCGTTTAATTTCAGACGAGTCACTAGGGACTTCTTCCTTCCTTCCTAGGTGGCTCTACATCCAATTCCTGTCTTCCAATTGCATAGAATACTACCTATATCAGGGTTCTCTACACAAAATTCTAAAGACAGGTCACCAGATTAGAATGCCCATCGGATTCTAAAGATCAATGTCCAAACCACACAAGAATCATTAAAAATATTTCTCTAAATGTAGCCCGAATGTCAATTCCCCAAATTCGTGAAGAAAGATTTACTGACTTCCGTGTTGTAGGCTGGGAAAAGCAATTTTAGTTAGATTCCGTCACCGTCTCTGTCGACCTTAGCCTTTTGTGACTAGGGGGCAGTAATTTCATTTTTGGAAAAATAACATTCCCGTAGTAAACGGGATATTTTGTCAGGACAATATGCTATAATATGCATATAATTGACAGCTTAGGATAGAAAACACTCTAAAGTTTCCAAAACTATAAAAATATTGTCTGTGAGTATAACAGATATGATATCCAATCCGGAAGTGACTCATCTTTTGAAAGCTCTGTGTTCCAATGCCTCCCTATTAAGCAGTGAATGGGCAATCAACCAGATTACCTTTTCTCCGTATTCGCCAAGGTGTCAACAGCATTGTGACGTAGTTTTACGCATTTATGTTGAAGAATACCCGTAAGCGGCTACATTGCGCAACTGGTCACCTGATGGCTCCCAGAGTGATTCTCGCGTAAAATACAGAGGTAGCCATTATTCCAATCGGTCCTACTGAAAAAACAATTGTCCAGGTGGATATATTATCGAATAGATATTTGAAAAACACCTTGAGGATTGATTATAAACAACGTTTGCTATGTTTCTGTCGATATTATGGAGCTAATTTGGAATATTTTTCTGCGTTTTCGTGACTGCAATTTCCGGGCAATTTCTCAGCCAAACGTGAATAACAAACGGAGCTATTTCGCCTACAAAAATAATATTTTTGGAAAAAAGGAACATTGGCTATCTAACTGGAAGTCTCGTGAGTGAAAACATCCAAAGCTCATCAAAGGTAAATGATTTAATTTGATTGCTTTTCTGATTTCCATGACCAAGTTACCTGCTGCTAGCTGGACAAAATCCTATGGTAGGCTATCAATAGACTTACATAAATGCTTGTCTAGCTTTGGCTGTAAAGCATATTTTGAACATCTGAGATGACAGGGTGATTAACAAAAGGCTAAGCTGTGTCTCAATATATTTCACTTGCGATTTTCATGAATAGGAATATTTTCTAGGAATATTTATGTCTGTTGCGTTATGCTAATTAGTGACAGTTGATGATTACGCTCCCACATGAGGGATGGGGAGTCACTAGAGGTTAAATATGTACGGCCTGTTATTGAACCCCAATTTCAGGGGACAGGTCTTTAATTTACAGGTCAACGACCCACCCGTGCACGATTTTCGGCGTGCTACCTTGGGATAGATATTGGAATCCGGCTCGAAGGACTAAATTGATGTGGAATTTTGTTATCAATGTTCATAAATTTCAATTAATCTAATCGGTCTGCAACCCAGAGTTTGTGAAGTTCTGGTTTAAATGAAACAGACAGAATTCCCAGCTTACAAAAGTCAAATCAATGTTTATTCACGAGAGCTCTCCAGTTCATATACAAAGACATTCATTTTATACCGTGCCCCTTACTTACACACACACAGGCACACTAACATGAGGAGAGCCCCAAAAATCATTGGGACCCAAAAATCATTGGGCCCCTCCACCACAGGCCACAATAACCCTGCACAATTGCTTTAACCACACACCTCCAGTACCCAATCGACACATTCAAAGCTTTAAATAACTACCTTTGCAGGCTTGCAACTCTCTTGTAGTCCAATATTTACTGTACGATATTTACTGACAGTGAGCTGTGAAAATATAACAACATTCTGCCCTCTATAAGAAATGTGCCAAAGGCCATATTTTACAGTCAAAATGTAATTTTAATGGTAAAATTCTTGAATGAAAAATGATCTTAACATTAATGAATAACTTAAAATAAATATATCTTAAATATACATTAACCTCTTCAATTAAAATAAATGAACATTATCATCTATAGAATGATATAACAAACAAAATAATAAAATCAGCAGCAGATTTTTTAACTAAGTGTACATACCAACTAGAAAATAAGCAGCTGTAAAAGTGGAAATGGAAAATGGAAATGAAAAGGCCTGATGGTGGCACGAGAGGAAAGGTTAAGTGTTCACCAAATCAATAGGTTTCTTGCACTTGGGGTCTTGATTGTGCACAACAAATTTTATGGTAATCCAGCCATTACTTTGAGATATATCTTGTTCACAGCCTGTGGGCATCATGTGTAGTGATCCAATATCCATAGCAATACCATTTAGCAGTTATCAATGGCCCTTGCTCAGCCTTACTCACCAAGAGCCCAGCTCTGAGCCTTCTTGCTAGCAAAGTCACTGATCAAGTTTTTGAAGTCCAGCTTTCTAGCTAACTGACTTTCAATGGACAGCATGGCAAGACTGCAAAGCCTGTCCCTGAGCTGACAAGGTAAAAATCTGTCTTTCTGCCCCTGTTCCTTGGCCGTCATTGTAAATAAGAATTTGTTCTTAACTGACTTGCCTAGTTAAATAAATGTTAAAAAACAAACATAGTGGACCTCAAACAGTTTTAGCTTACTGAAAGCTTTCTCGCCACCAGCAAAGTCATAGGCAGTGTGCAAAATATACGTAAAGCAATGAACACTTCTCCAAAAATGCTTTGCAGTTACATCCTACAAATTGAATTCAGGAGACCAAGAGGGGACAAGTTAGGGGGGAAAGTGGCAGCATATACAGTGTTCAGGTGTCTTACTTCATGTTAAACCTCAGGTGTCAGATCTCTGGAATACTTCATGATCAGTGGTTGGTACACAGAAGGGACTTTATCCTCACTAATCTGCCCAACTTTCAGAACAGCAGCGGTGTGGAACCTAGTGGCCAAGTTACTTATGATGTTATCCATAGCAGTAAAACACACTGTGGTCCGAAATAGCATAGCTGCACTGTTCTGAGCTGTCTCCTCTTGAGAGGTCTCATCATGGAATATCTTCCTTTTCCTCTGGCGGCTTTGTTCCTTGCTAAATCGAGGTGCAACAGACATTTGAATAGCAATCAGTGTTGTCTCAATCAGGAGACACTCCCATCCAACTCTAAGAGCCTGCATCTCTTCCTTTAAGGCTCTGAAATTGGCAGCCTATGTGTCAAGTGAAAAAGAAATCTGACTGGAGAATCACATTCCTGTCCTCAATGCATTGCAATTATGCCAACTAACATGTCATTAAAACACAATGCTGCTCGCCCCTTCAGACCTGACAACCCGGTCCAACTGTTTAGAGTACCAGACACGTGTCAAATTGGAGATTCAACTCTCACGCATAGCACACACCGAATTGGGGTTTTCTTTCCCCCGCAAGCTGTTTGTGAGTCTGATCGCAATTATAGAATTGTACCAAATCAATTCCATTACATGTATAGTGTAGAATGGAGATAATTATCTATAATGTTTTTCTTAGCACATGTCCCCGAGTTTAGCCTATAGTGTAGGAATGCTTGTCACCTCCCAAACAGGGCCAATTACTAGGGCCAGCTCACATGTATTGACTTTTTAGACAGGGTTCATAATCAACACTAAAAGCAAAATCATTTTTGAAAACATAAAAACACAAACAAATGATCACATCGCCACAGACCGCAAACTGGCTACACAAAGCTTAAGTAGGCTACGGCAAAGGGAATCTGAACTCTGTTCGCTAGAAGAGTCCGGTGTTTCAGCCTATGTAAAGGTGCCTATTGCATTTCTTTGCAGTGCATACATCATTTAAGATTTGAGAAATTTAGAGAATCTTGAATCTAGTACAAAGGCATTTTGGAAGCATTGCCTCTATAGCTAATACCGGCCACTCATGCATTCTTCATCGCGCAGTCTTCTAAACTCTCGACTCCATTTAGTGCCAATATGTTGATATTTATTTTCGATGATACTTTTGTAATGTTTTTTTTGTGGCGTGGATCATAATTACAGTTACGGTATATCAGTTTGCGTGATCCTCGTAAAGTAACGTGGAAAAAACATGCAGAATGAAATGTATATCACACTCGCACAAATGCGACCAGTTATTTTTCGTATTTGCATTTAATTTCTTTCACTAGCAAATGCGAGTGAACTGCTGGCACTTTAGAGAAAGAAACTTTAGAGTAAGAAAGTAAGAAAAATACTAATAATAATCGGGGCCTATTAATTTCTGCGTACTTTTAACTCAAATCTCGTACCTGTTTACAGGGACAGAGAATTGCATAATTGGTACACAAAATGTGTGCATGTTAGCAGGTCTGCTCCTTCTTCAGTTGGGAGTAGGGAGGGTTTCGGGGTATGGGGACTGGGAGACATGGCTGCTGACCCTGAAGCTGCATCTGTTGGGCCTGGCATACAGTGGTTTCTGAATGTTTACTTTTTGCCAAAAACATGAAAAGAAAAAGAACCCGTTAGTTGTATTAGTACATTGTAAATAACACATCATATTAATGATGATTGTCTAATAATTTTTTTATTTTTTTTTTAACCTAATGTTCTAATAATCTCTTAGGGTCCATGTCAGTCACAGGCCCTTAGAATCATCCTAACTCCCCCCCCCCCCCATACAGCTCCCCTGCGGGAGGAACCAACTCTCTCCCAATGGGAGGAAGGAGACATGTGAGGACACACACACACTGGAACTCTGCCAAGTAAATACCATGACTTCAGCTAGTGAAACTGTTTTCAAATGTCAAGGGTTTACGATTAATTATTGACCTTCATTCCTGAATGGAATGTGCATGCATGCTTTTCATTTGTGTTTTAGTAGTGTTAACTGTTTACTGTCAATATAAGCATGCTAAAATCAAACAATCACAAACACAATAAACAAAAGCTGCTACAGTATTTCAATGCACTGTCAGCATGTTTGTCAGAATAGAGCAGTAATATAATACACTTTTATCAAATCAAATTGTATTGGTCACATACACATGGTTCACAGATGTTAATGCGAGAGTAGCGAAATGCTTGTGCTTCTAGTTCCGGCAGTGCAGTAATATCTAACAAGTACTCTAACAATTCCCCAACAACTACCTAATACACACAAATCTAAAGGGGTGAATGAGAATATGTACGTATATGGATGAACGATGGCCAAGTGACATAGTGTTAAGATATTTTATCAAGGTTTAAGATAGATGACTAAATAATTCTACCCAGAAACTTAACCATTAGGATTAGAGGTTATGTAGCATGGACAAGGGCTAATTAGAAATTGTAACCATTGTGGAAGAAGGAATGTATGTGTGTACCGAAAGTAAGCAAAGAGAATCCTTAACCTATGTTTGAACCGACCCAGCTATAACTCTGTGGAGATAAAATAAGACAGCGAGAGCCCCTCCAGGTTTTCCGTATCTGGGAGGGACTGGAACTGTCAGCTAAGTGGTAATAAACTGTGGTGAGACTTCAGGAGATAATCCAGATATAGTGTGTAATGTATGTGCGTTAGTGGGTTGGAATGGACTTTTGAAGCAGCTTTGTCCTTGTCAGAGAGGAGGAGGGGCATTTTTAAGACGCTTTGACGTTATGTGTGATATATAAACTAATGTACATGGTATTTTAAGTAGAGCTCTCGGGAATAAATGCTTTTGATTGATTTTGAGACTGATCTTTGTCTATTTTATGCAAATAAGAACCTTACAAATTCTTAGAAATGGACAAAGTATTTTGCTTTGTTATAATTGAATTGGTTAATGAACATATAGGATTTAAATTCCTCTAACACATCGGCAAGGTGCAAAAGATTGTAGAAAATACAGGATATACATGTGACATGATTATTGTAAGATATGTAAACATTATTAAAGTGGCATTATTTAAAGTGGCATTGCTTAAAGTGACTAGTGATCCATTGAAGTGGCCAGTGTTTGGGTGCCAATGTAGACAGCAGCCTCTCTGAGTTTGTGACTGCTGTTTACCAGTCTGACGGCCTTGAGATAGAAGCTATTTTTCAATCTCTCTGTCCCAGCTTTGATGCACCTGTACTGACCTCGCCTTCTGGATGATAGCGATGTGAACAGGCAGTGGCTCGGGTGGTTGCTGTCCTTGATGATCTTTCTGCCTTCCTTTGACTTGGAGGGCAGGTAGTTTTCCCCAGGTGATGCGTTGTACAGACCGCACCACCCTCTGGAGAGCCTTGCGGTTGATACAGCCTCACAGGATGCTCTCGATTGTGCATCTGTAAAAGCTTGCCATGGTTTTGGGTGACAAGCCAAAAAGAAGGCGCTGTTGTGCCTTCTTCACCACACTGTCTGTGGGTGGACCATTTCAGTATGTCTGTGATGTGTACGCCGAGGAACTTAAAACTTTCCACTTTCTCCACTGCTGTTCCTTCGATGTTGTTTCTCCACTGCTCCACTGCTGTTCCTTCGATGTTGATGTTTCCTGAAGTCCACGATCATCTCCTTTGTTTTGTTGATGTTGAGTGAGAGGTTGTTTTCCTGACACCACACTCTGAGAGCCCTCACCTCCTCCATGTAGGCTGTCTTGTTGTTGTTGCTAATCAAGCCCACTACTGTTGTGTCGTCTGCAAACTTGATGATTGCGTTGGAGATGTGCATGGTGACACAGTGGTGGGTGAACATGGAGTATAGGAGAGGGCGGAGCACGCAACCTTGTGGTGACCAAGTGTTGCGGGTCAGCAAAGTGGAGATGTTGTTTCCTACCTCCACCACCTGTGCCTGGCCCGTCAGAAATTCCAGGACCCAAATGCGCAGGGTGGGGTTGAGACCCAGGTCCTCCAGCTTGATGATGCACTTGGAGGGTACCATGGTGTTGAATGCTGAGCTGTAGTCAATGAACAGCATTCTTACATACAGTTGAAGTTGAGAGTTTACATACACCTTAGCCAAATATATTTAAACTCAGTTTTTCACAATTCCTGACATTTAATCCTAGTAAAAATTCCCTGTTTTAGGTCTGTTAGGATCGCCACTTTATTTTCAGAATGTGAAATGTCAGAATAATAGTAGAGAAAATGGTTTATTTCAGGTTTTATTTCTTTCATCACATTCTCAGTGCGGTCAGAAGTTTACATACACTCAATTAGTATTTGGTAGCATTGCCTTTAAGTTGTTTAGCTTGGGTCAAACGTTTTGGGTAGCCTTCCACAAGCGTCCCACAATAAGTTGGGTGAATTTTGGCCCATTCCTCCTGACAGCTGGTGTAGGCCTCCTTGCTTGCACACGCTTGTTCAGTTCTACCCACACATTGTCTATGGGATTGAGGTCAGGGCTTTGTGATGGCCACTCACATACCTTGACTTTGTTATCTTTAAGCCATTTTGCCACAACTTTTGAAGTATGCTTGGGGTCATTGTCCATTTGGAAGACCCATTTGCGACCAAGCTTAAACTTCCTGACTGATGTCTTGAGATGTTGCTTCAATATATCCACATCATTTTTCTTTCTCATGTATCATCTATTTTGTGAAGTGCACCAGTCCCTTCTGCAGCAAAGCACCCCCACAACATGATGTCGCCACCCCTGTGTTTCACGGTTGGTATGGTGTTCTTGGGCTTGCAAGCCTCCCCCTTTTTCCTCCAAACATAACGATGGTCATTATGGCCAAACAGTACTATTGTTGTTTCATCAGACCAGAGGACATTCCTCAAAAATATATGATCTGTGTCCCCATGTGCAGTTGCAAACCGTAGTCTGGATTTTTTATGGCAGTTTTGGAGCAGTGGCTTCTTCCTTGCTGAGCAGCCTTTCAGGTTATGTCGATATAGGACTCCTTTTACTGTGGATATAGATCCTTTTGTACCTGTTTCCTCCAGCATCTTCACAAGGTCCTTTGCTGTTGTTCTGGGATTGATTTGCACTTTTCGACCAAAGTACGTTCATCTCTAGGAGACAGAACGCATCTCCTTCCTGAGCGGTATGATGGCTGCATGGTTCCATGGTGTTTATAATTGCGTACTATTGTTTGTACAGATGAATGTGGTACCTTCAGGCGTTTGGAAATTGCTCCCAAGGATGAACCAGACTTGTGGAGGTCTTGGCTGATTTCTTTTGATTTTCCCATGATGTCAAGAAAAGAGTCACTGAGTTTGAAGGTAGGCCTTGAAATACATTCACAGGTTCACCTCCAATGGACTCAAATTATGTCAATTAGCCTATCAGAAGCTTCTAAAGCCATGACATAATTTTCTGGAATTTTCCAAGCTGTTTAAAGGCGAAGTCAACTTAGTCAACACCCTCCCTAACCCGGATGATAAAGTATACACCCCCAGCCTCCCGGGTGGCGCAGTGGTTAAGGGCTATCAGAGACTCTGGGTTCACGCCCAGGCTCTGTCGTAACCGGACGCGACCGGGAGGTCCGTGGGGCGACGCACAATTGGCCTAGTGTCATCCGGGTTAGGGAGGGCTTGGCCGGTAGGGATGTCCTTGTCTCATCGCACACCAGCGACTCCTGTGGCGGGCCGGGCACAGCGCGCGCTAACCAAGGTTGCCAGGTGCACAGTGTTTCCTGCGACACATTGTTGCGGCCGGCTTCCGGGTTGGATGCACGCTGTGTTAAGGAAGCAGTGCGGCTTGGTTGGGTTGTGTATCGGAGGATGCATGTCTCTCCCGAGCTCGTACGGGAGTTGTAGCAATGAGACAAGATAGTAGCTACTAAAACAATTGGATATCACGAAATTGGAGAGAAAAAGGGGTAAAATAAAAAAGTATACACCCCAACCTTCGTCTTCCCAGAGAGGTGTTTATCTCTGTCGGCGCAATGCATGGAGATGCCCGGTGGTTGAATTGATTCCGACAACATATCCGGAGAGAGCCATGTTACTGTGAAACAGAGAATGTTACAATCTCTGATGTCTCTCTGCTCGAATTTCATCTACCTTGTTGTCAAGAGAATGGACATTGGTGAGTATTATACTCGGGAGTGGTGGGCAATGTGTACGTCTACGGAGCCTGACCAGAAGGCCGCTCCGTCTGCCCTTTCTGCGGCGGCATTTTTGGGTCGGTTACTGGGATTAGATCCATTGTCCTGGGTGGTGGTCCAAACAAAGGATCCGTTTCGGGAAAGTTCTTCCCGGCTGTATGTAATAAGACTTAAGATTTTCTGTGATAGCAATGTAAAAAATAATACATAAAAAAACAAAATACTGCATAGTTCCCTAAGAACTCGAAGCGAGACGACCATCTTACTTAGTCCCCCTTCTCTGTGCATTCTTATGTTGTGCAGGCTTTTGTTAAAAGCATACATTTCACCAGTATGCACATACTTTCTCAGCTCATCCTATGTAATACAAACATAATGTTCAACTGTAAGGTTAGTCCACTCTATCGGACATCAGAGCAGACATGGGTGGCTAAATACTGTTCCACATTCAGACAATATCAGCACAGAAAGACACCAAGCTTGCTACATCAGTCACTGATAGGAGTTGATTTTGCTGCTCCCTTATAAGGACATCACGATTTATGTAGTCTATTTTAATTAATGATGCGTATTGCCGCTGGTACAGTAGGTAGCTACATTCTTGTTACCATGAAGTGCTTTATTCCACAAACTATGACTGGGTCCTTTAAAGTAGCTCCTAAGAGATTCATAAATATGTTTTCATTTGTTTTTAGAGAATTGAAGAGTGTGTGCTAATAGAGATTTCTCTTGTTCAGGGGAGCTGACACAATGTTATTCTGTTTTTAATAATGTATCCATTGTTTTACAAGGCAGCATCTTCTGGACTGTTTCAGTAACTGTGATCAGTTTGACTGTTTTACCAAACAATAACTTGTTTACTATCCCCCTCTTTAATTTGAATGTGGATGTGTCTGGAATGGATGTTTGATACCACAGTCACACATACGCACACACATGCACATCCATGCACACGTTCACACACGCGCAAGGTTCAAACAATTTTAAGCTTGACACCTACGCATTTTTTTTGTTGTATTTATTTTATTGAGAATATCTCTTTTTTCTATGTTTTATGTTTATTTGTGCTGTAGCAACCTCTTCAGATCTTTGTTCATTGTCCATGTTCTGTTTTGTATGAAATGGATGGCTAGTTTGCATAACATTTTTTTTAAAGGTCTTTTTTCAAAGACTTTTAAAATATAATCATGGATTTCTTATTGATTAATAGTTGTATCAAATATTCAGAATGCACTTAAATGTTCAATGCCTATTAATGAAGTTATTCAAATATTGTACTCTTATTTTAAGGTAGAAAATGCATAATTTGTCATCAATCTTCCTCTGTAGTATGTGTTGATTGACTGACACTCAATCTGCTGTGAAGTAATTATAGACTGATATGACACGGATTCATTAGTTCAAATGTATAGATAGATTATCTTTGTAATCTGGACCCTGTCAAATGTCCTTAATTAGTTTACAATCAATAATGTATGGGTCTGCGTGGAAAGTGCAAGGCCCACTCAATAATATACTTATACTAGTTGATTCATGGTATTGTCAACATATTGTAATGCCCTCCCGGGATTGCTCTTGGTTTAGAGTTCAACATGAGGCCAGTAGTATTGTTAGATGGAGTGGACTAATGCCGTTTGTCAAATTTTCTGGTCAAACACAAAAAAACACTACATTCATGTAATGTTTCCAGTTTTGTAAATAAATGTTGACCACTGCAATTACATTACTGTATTATTCTCCCTTAATGAGATTCTACTCACTGGACCCACACTGGTTGAACCAACTCTGTTTCTACGTCATTTCAATGAAATTATGTTAAACCAACGTGTAATATATGTTGAATTAACTTCTGCGCCCAGTGGGTACCTTGTAAAACCAATGTCATTGTTATTGCTACTAGCTTGATTCTTCTCAGCTGGCATTCTACTTGCACCTCTCGCAGGGTCATGCAAGTGTTTTTCTTTGGGTAGGTAACTATGATCGCTATTTGTCTTTCTCTTTCTGTTACACCAGTAATGGCATGTCCTGCATGACACAAACATTTCCATGTGATTTCAGATTAAGTTCTTAAGAATGGCTTCTCTCCAATGTTTACAGACATAACTGAATGCACCTGAAATACCAGTTATGGTTGGTACTGCATTTTCTGAGATTTCGTTTCCCAAACATGCCAACACTGACATCAGTGTTGCTCTTCAGCTTTCCTCCTAGCTTCCTTGTCTCTTCTGTTTACAGTATATAACTTTCAGTGGTAGAAAGTTATCTGATACAGTATGTATTATTCTGGGAATATTTCTAAAAGTTTGTAGTCTATAAAGTGTAAAGTTATCTGGTGATGTAGACATTGCTTGATTGTAAAGCGACATAACGCTTGATGTTTCATTATCATCAATAGCATCATTGTTTCAACAGGAGGCAAGCACAATGCATATTTTCCTTGGTGCTGGGACCACTCTCACACATTCCTTTAGCATCTGTCCTAATGACAAACAGCACTGAGCTGCTGATGAGTCTGATTTCTTGGTCTTCTACACAGAACACGTCAGCCAGTTCAGACACTGCACCCTGGTAACTATATAGATCACAGTGGGATTGGCCTTTGACCCCTCTCTTCTACTCAATGATTGTGCCTCCCTACCGCCGATCTGTCTTAATTGTCACTTGTAATCTCTATTGCTGATATAGAATAGACTTCAGTGGCTGTTTTAATATCAGATCCAGTGTGCTATTAGTAGTTTGTTTTTGGGATTGTTGTCTATTATCTGGAAATAATTACAGAAAAACCGAAGCATGACACAATCATTTTACCATTGTTTTCAATAAATAATTCACAATTTATTTTACAATTCCAAATTTCCTCATTTATTTACACTATACTTATGGGACTTATTTTGGATGTGCAGAAACCCTCAAATGTCATGAAAGGTTGCCAACACATTAGTCGAAATAGAATGTTAAGACTTATTTTGAGTTAAGTGTGCCCTCAACGCCAGTATGAAAACAGCATGTCCAGGCTCTCAAGTTAAATTAATAAAGGTTAATTATTTAAGTATTCTGTGTTCATAGTTACTGTACAGCAGTTAACTGTCAACAAATTCAAATGGATATTGAATGTTAGGAGTACAACAAGCAAATTAATTAGATAAAACAAATAGTGTTTGTGTTTGTTCTGTACAAATAAAATAGGTACTGTAAACTGCATAATCAATGCTCTACAAATCATCTATACAGTTTGTCTGCTATAATGTGTCTTTATACATTAGAAACAATTTCCTTTCACGTTTGATACAACTCATCATAACAGATTATCATGATGGGTTTCCCACCTAACAGTAAACCAGTTTCCACATTGAAACTCATTGATATGTTCAATTCTCAATTTAACTGTTTCACCAATCATTACATATGTAACATCTCTCTGTTTTCATTATACAGTACTGTACGTCAAGGCAACAGTTCAAGTGAACCATTACTCCCTTTTCTCCTCAAACTTACTGTATTGTAAATGTGTATTTTTTAACATGCTTGAATATTAAATTGTGGGTCTATACTACAAAATGATTTGTTTCATGATACCCCTTGCTACAACATGCACATCTGGTTTGTGTGTGCGCTTGAGTTAGTGTGTCAGACGTGGTGTGGTCCAAGGTGGAGTACAGAGAAAGCCCGGCGGTGTTTACGCAGCAGCAGTCGTATCTTCTCGTCGTCTGAGTCGGGGTCCAGAGGCTTGTTGTACTCCTCATCCTCCACCTCGTTCTCCGAAATCTCCCCTCCCTGCTCACCCTGTGTGGCCTGGGTGGAGCTGGGCTCTGAGGCACTCTTCTTCCTCCACTTGGTACGTCGGTTCTGGAACCACACCTGATGAAATCATTTATTTACTTAGTGGGATTTCTTATTTTAACCAGCTTACATTACATTATACAATATTGCAATACTTTTTACAACTTGAATTCAGATGAAGTGTTTAACTGTTAGTGCATGCATGTAGATCTGTTATACCTTGACTTGTGACTCTGTCATGCCCAGGGAGTAGGCCAGTCTAGCTCTCTCTGGCCCGGCCAAGTACTTGGTCTGCTCAAAGGTTTTCTCCAGGGCAAATATCTGATGTCCACTAAATGTAGGTCTGGTGTGCTTCTTCCTGCCTGACATATCTCCTAGATGCCCACTGTCTGGAAATAAAGTATATATTACAGTTAAGTATTTTTTGTTGTTGTTTTGAGTCATTTGGGGACTTCATATTAATAGTGAGGTAAATGATGATGATCTGGTCAATTACATAGATATGAATCTCCTAACTGTAAAATGTTAGTCAAATATTCTTATATTGGAGGAATCAAAATGAATAAACAAATAAAACATTTTAGAACATAGATACAACCAATTGTCCTGTATTTTTTAGGATGGTTGTTTTAAAGATTATCAGATATAATAATAGATAGAATACATTTCTCAATACCTCATTTTTTCACACACATATATATATATATGATATTTTAAAATCAATCTTGAAAGGTTTTATGTGACTTGCACAGCATTATACATGGATATAGCATGCAATCAGGTTCCAAATATTTGTATGTATGTCAAGTGGATGAATCCCTTTTTAAACAATGGCACATAAAATAACATTATAGATTACAATATCTAATATTGAGTATTTCAAAGACAACAGTAAACTCTATCAGCAATATATTTAAACCTTTAACTAACAGAACCTTGAATTAAAAACTTGAAAGAGATAAATTAATTTATTAAAATGTTTTAACTAAGATGTTTTTGAATTAAACAGAAATTACCATGTAATTTACACAATTACATGTATTAATTTGTTTGAGCTTGTAGAAAAACATGACACTAATCTAGCTAATAATACAATTCTCTGAATATCATGGATGAGTGATAAGAGCCAATGTCATGCCTCAGGCAGTTGGTTAGTGAGTGGTGTGATGTTAAGCTGACTACAGTGTGGAGTTAGACTCACTGTCTGTGCACTGCTGCCTCCCTCCTCTCCACTCGCACCCGCTCTCTGCCCAGCAACTGCCACTGCGACCCTTCATGGGGCACTCAGTGCCAGTCTTGGTGAAGCTGCCCAGGGAGGGGTTATAGTCTGCACAGTTGTAGTAGACCCCTGGGTCCACAGTGCCAAATCCCCCCATGGTGGGGTATCCAGAGAGCAGGGTGGTGGTGCCTGTAGCGCCCATCATGGAACGGCTGAGAATGTTGCTAATGCCTTGGGCTGTGCCCGCTGCCTGCAACTGGCTGTTCAGGCCTGGGTTGAGCTTGCAGAAGGAGTTGGGCACTGAGAACTGACACACAGGTGTCTTTAAGTCCGAGGAGAATTGGTTCAGGCTGTTGTTAAACAGGAAAGACCCCGGTATGTTGGGATCCATGGGAAGTGGTCCCGCCTCCAGATTTCACCAACTCACCTAACAGGATCCAGTCATGAAAAAACCCAGTGTGGCCCACAAAGGTTCAAGTTCACCTCTCTCACCAAGCTGAATGAATACAGGTTTGTTGATTGTTTTCTTATTTCTTAATCCAGTCTTTTGATGTTCAAATGATGACCTATGATGCAAATGCCAATGTCTCCTAACTGAGGACCAGAGGGGTCTCTCTGGCTGGTTATGACAGCAGAGGGCAGGTACCAGCATAAAACCTCTTCACTCTCTTCCTTCACCTGATTTGTGCCATTGTACTGTACGTGGTAATTCCAAAATTAGCATCATGTGTTGTGGCACCTGAGAAAGAGTGTTCACAGAGTTGCTCCTCAAGACAAATATCTCCTCCCTGCTCTCTCCTCGGGGGTCATAAATAAGCAGTATCTTGAAGTGGAGTGGCACCTTGATAAAGATAGGCCATATTAGAATGCTGCTTAGGATTGGTCAGGGTCTCACAGCTCTCATGCCTTTCTATTGGCTCCCTGGTCAAATCCAACTATTGGAAAACAGCAGATTAATAGTGTTTTGAAAAGGTAGAGTGTGAACAAGTTGCTTTTTGATGGCCTGACATGGCTGGCCCTCTGTGGTGCTGAGGCAGAAGTAGCTTCGGCACACAGATTTATATTTCCTCTGTTTTAGTCCATTGCATGTGTTGTGATGTTGTGTTGCTGCCATGTTGTGTTGTCATGTTGTGTTGCTGTCAGGTTTTGTTGTCATGTTGTGTTGCTACCATGTTGGGTTGTTATGTTGTGTTGCTGTTTGTTGTTTGTTGTGTTGTTCTAGGTCTCTCTTTATGTAGTGTTGTGGTGTCTCTCTTGCCTTGATGTATGTTTTGTCCTCCATTTGCCTCTTGGTAAGCCATCATTGTAAATACTAATTTGTTCTTAATTGACTTGAATAGTTAAATAAAGGTTCAATTTTTTTAAAACAGTGGGGGAAAAAAACAGTGAATTGATTTAAAAAAAAATTGGAGTTATTATTTAGGATTAAAAGAAACAAATTAAAATCCTCACGGCTTGTAGAAGGGTATATTTATTACAGAATGTAAACTCACAAATTATTAGAGGATAATAATAATAATAATAATTAATGAACTAGTCTATTTGTAATATGCACACATATTGCTCTGATTTCTATAATTGTGTCTATATGTGCACATTTAGCAGAAGTCAAATTCATGACACTGGCAATGTTTGCTCTTGCCAGGACAGATTGATAGCAGTCTACGGGAAACGCCAAGAGTGTTGCATAATCTTGTGTAATCCTGACCTTTGGAGTTTTCCTGAGGCAATTTAGTGGGGGGAGGGGAGATCTAACATGTGACTATTAGCTCACTTTTCTCCTTGCTTTTTTTCTGGTTACTATCGATATGTCCAGTAACTTTCCAAAAGTGGTGACATGATTTTGGAATGTAAACGTCACATGATGCTGAACCTGCTGATGCCGCAACCTCCAACAGAGGGCAGCCAAATTCACCTTTTATTTTGAGCAGTGGGTGACCAGCAGTTTGGTTTATTTACATTTACATTACATTTAAGTCATTTAGCAGACGCTCTTATCCAGAGCGACTTACAAATTGATTTATAACCACAAATGGTTGACATGCCTTGTTTTGAATGCCCAGCCTGGTCTCATAGACTAGAGGTAACATAGTAAACATAAACCCGGGACACTCAAATTAGTATGATATGTTATGTTTGGTATGGTTACATAAGACAGAAGGTTGGTGGTTGGTTGGGGTCTAGCAGCCCAAGGTTGCTTGTTGAATCTCACCATGAACAACTTTAGCATTTTAGCTAATTAGCAACTTCACAATTACTTACTACTTTTTAGTTACTTTGCAACAACTTTGCATTTTAGAAAAACCCTTCCCCTAACCCTAACCTTTGAACCTCTAGCCTAGCTAACGTTAGCCATCTAGCTTACATTAGCCACAACAAATTGGAATTCCTCAAATATCATACGTATTGCAAATTAGTAACATATTGTATGAATTGCAAATCATAAGATATCATACAAATTGCAATTCATAACATATGAAATGGATGATGGACATCCACAAATTAATACATAACATGATAAACGTAACATATCCTACTAAATGGAGGGAGACAGATTTAGATTTACCCATGAGTCCAGGTTGGAATGACATAGGCTTTGTGTGTTACATTTGCACATTTTCAAGATAATCTCAAAAACAACCGTTTGAAATGAGGTAGAGTTGAGAAGTAAGTGATGCCATTAGCCTATTTTGTAATGTGGTCAACTCACTGCCACCATGTCAAGTCCCCTGTGAGATACCTCGCCCTGGCCCTGGCCCAATAGAGACTACTTTGTCATATTACCAGCTCACTGAATCAATATTGGATGTTTGAGCTGATGCAAAGGTTCAAATGTTTTGTAGTCATTTTTTAGACTCATATAGCGATGGTTAGAAAGTGGAACCTACAATTCTTTGATTAAAAAAAGTTTGAAAGAAAAGTGTTATACACAACTTAACTTTTCACAGGACGTGAACAAAGAAATGATCCAATATAGATAAAGAAAACCCCAGAAGAAGACAACATTCTTTACCTGTCACCTATATAATTGTATTGCTCTGTTAATAATGGAAATTCCAACTCCTGATAATCTCTTCTCCCCTACAGTATGTGAACCAGGTACTGTATGTGGAATATTCTCCAGGCACACAACATTCTGTTGTTTGCATTGTAGGCTGTAGCTACCAGCTGTACATGTGTAGTCATTCAACATGGGGGAATTCCTTATTGTTGAAAGAATAATGTAATGTCTGGTTTAGCAGTAATTATTTTCACATTATATATACCTACTTAAAGAACCTGGTTTATTCATAACTTGAGTAATGTAAAATGACAGTGAAACCACTGGTTGATTTCCCATAGTTTAGTTTTATCATGCTTTAAAAATATACAAGTGTTACTGTTTTCAAAGATCTCAAAGTGTTGGAAAAAACAAAAAATGGTGTTAGATAAAACAAATGAAAACATGGTCTCTTCTGTTAGAATGCAGGTACTTTTCCAGAGTACTGTCCTGCCCCTTAGCCCTCCCATTTCCTTTCCTTGTGATGAGAAATCTTTTGTGTATAAACTACAGGCACGTGGGCAGACAGAGGAGTATAAAGCCTGTGAACACTCCCACCACCTCAGAACTACTCAAACTACTGTAGGTGTACTGTGTGGCTATGCATTACATTATGGATACGAAGAGCAACATGTATAAGATGGTCAGCAGAAGCCTTGGTAAGGATCGTCTCTTCATTGATGAATGATGGCAGCTATGTTGTAATTGTAATAGGAGGAAAGTCTACTTCTAGTATATTTTCATAGATGTAGACCAACCACTTATATTATAAGGGTCTTATGCAAAGTGGATCTTTATATCTACAAACGTTACAATATTTTTCCTTCAATGAATCATGCACATTTACGTCAAGGGATTCTGGTAGGCACAGATAACAGTAAAGCTTGTCATTCACAACACTGACATACTATGTATGGCAGTTACCCATGGATATGGCAGATCCTCGAGGAAGACCAACCTGTCATTTACGATATACAATTAAATAAGAGATTTTCTGGCAACCAGCCATATAATCCATGTTCTTTTTTAAAAGTGTTATTATGGCGAGACTAGGAATTAGATTTACTAGTGACAAGACATCTGCAATCCAGAGGCTTCTCTGGTCCAGGGTGAGAGGGGGCTAAATTATTATTCATGTGAATGAATGATTTCATTTGAGACACAAGTTTAGGACAGGTTAATGGGGGAGATACAATTTAATGTAAGACAAATCAGATAATTGGGCACTGTAAACAGGAATGCGATGTAAACAAGACTCTTCCTTAAAATGTATCTATCAACATAGTGTAACCGCCTTTCTTGCTGGCAGTGTTAATGTTAAAACTAAAACTAAAATAACACTAATATAATCTCATCTCCTCTTTTGCAAGTAACAATCAGTATTTTTATTGATCAGTGAATGAGAATTGCTGTCATTTAAGATTATTTGACAAAAGCCTTTCCTATACCGATGCAATCAACTTTGTTGGCTTGCATAGAATCAATTCCATAAAGCAGTAAAGCAGTTTCAATCTCAGTCACATTCAGATATTCATTTCTATGTTGTTTTGATCATTTTAATCATTATGTCTGTCAACAACAGCTATCTTTTTCATCCCTGACTGAGGTACTGTAGCATTCAAATGATTAGCCCTACTTCCCCTTTTCAAATGTTCTTTAGAACCTGAGCCAGCACACGTTTGTGGACCCCACTGCCTGGGCCCCTTGACCTTCCATAGGGAGGCGGTGGGGGCTTTGGTGAGCCTGAGCCAGGGAGCTAGACGGGCAGACAGGACTGGGGACACCTTCAGACATGGCCTGGTGTTCAGCAGCCGCCCGGTACAGCCCCAGGAGAGGGTGTGTCTGCGAGTGGAGCGGTGTGGGCTGAACTGGTATGGAGCCATGCGTATAGGCTTCACCACTGTACCTCCAATTGCCAGAGACATGCCCTCCATGGCCATCCCAGACCTCACAGACACCCCTGGTCACTGGGCCGCTCCTGTGCCTGAGATATGCTGCCTGGCAGGCTCAGAGCTGAAGTTCTGGGTCTCCTATGGTGGTACATTGTATTTCAGGAATGCCAACGGCCGACAACACAAACTGCTGGAGGGAGTAGACCTCAGCTGGCCCCTGTGGGCCATGATTGATGTGTATGGGCAGACCTGCTCTGTGCTCTTACTGGGTAAGTTCAGAAATCAGTGGAACATGTATGAATGAACAGTCTGTCTATCCTTCTCATTTGATATATTAGTTTAACTTTTTACTGCAGTGGGCTAAATCATTGTCACACAGAGTGATTCTTGGAAGTCTTAAACAAATCTTCTTTGAAACAAAAGTATATACCTCACACACATGGTTATGGGCTTAAAAAAAGAAGACACGTACCATGTCAGATATAGAGTTGAAATGTTACATTTTCAGTTTGCATCCCAATATTATGCTATATATACGTCACTGTCACGACTTCCGCCAAAGTCTGCCCCTCTCCATGTTCGGGCGGTGTTCGGCGGTCAACGTCACCGACCTTCTAGCCATCACTGATCCATTTTTAATTTTCCATTGGTTTTGTCTTGTCTTCCTTCACACCCGGTTCCAATCTCATCAATTACATGTTATGTATTTAAACACTGGATTTTCGTAAGGTTTTTAATAATAATCTTTACTAATTATGAAAAATATTAATATCATTCCACCCATGAGGCCAAAGAGGGCGCTTTTGGTCATTGACTGCAGGAAAGGGCTACTGATGTCCGACTGTCAGGGACTAACTCACATCTGGTTATCTCTTGTAGGTTCGGAGAAGAAATACTTTTTGGGTAATCGAAAATCCTGTCCTGCTCCTCAACGGCATTCCTCCTGTTCTGCTCATCAGAGACATGCCTCGCTCAACATAGACAAATATGTGAATGTGAAGCAAATTTGTGATGACAGCCATGACAGATATCCTCTTCCATGTCCAGCCAATAAGCAGACATCAAGTAAGCGTCATGATACAACAAACTCTATCTTGTTTTAGAACTTTTAAATGAAAAATATCCTTCATGTGAATGCAATTGCTTGATAACTCATCTAGCTATTCTTAAAATAATAATGTTCAATACTATTTCAAACCAAACATTTTTCCAAGGTTAACATTTTACACACATGAACTATTGTTTGGCTAAACATTTATTGAAACATCTAAGCCATGCTGCTTCAAGGACATTCTGTAGCTACAGTACATGTCAGCCTCACACAGGAGTGACCAACCTTTTGGACACCACACCACTAACCACCCTAACTTCAAAGTCATGCCGAGCCGAGTCCCACTTGACCTTACAGGTCATGTAACTGAGCGTATCTGTTCTGATTGCAGACTGTGAGAGTGTAGAGGACTGCGCAGTGTGTATGAGCCAGAAGGCCTGTATCAGCCTGCGGTGTGGCCACCAGTGCCTGTGTCTCCAGTGTGCCACCAGAGTGATCCAAGTGTTTGGAACCTGCCCTCTGTGTCGCCAGAACATCAAGAACTAAACACCCCCAGGCACAGACCATCACATGACAAACTGACATGATGATATGATCAAATGCTGTTAAGGTACAATAAGACTGAGAAGAGGAAGAAATGAAAATGCACAATCTACTGAAAAGATCATTAATGTGACCTGCCAGATATGCTGCTATTGGCATAAATTGCACAAAAAGACTTGAATGTGTAAAGCTATATTTTTTTGTACATGTACTTTACTTGACTGTGGTCTATTACTATAAGAGTGACTTCCTGTGCTGATAACTATTCTGTTTGATATATAACTGTTTTAGGACCATATATCAATCACTGCCTTTTACCCATACTGTCTACTACTGTTATTTAAGACATGTTGTCTGTTGTAGAAAGATATATGTGTTTTTATATGTGTAATAAAGTCCATGAACATAACTGCTACTGGGCCTAGTGTGGTCTGCTCACTTCATGAAGTAATACTTATGCAGCTCACCATGTTACATATTTCTCATTATAAAATGTAATTACAAAGACATTTAATAACACAGAGTTACTGATTATCTGCATGTCAACATATTTTCGGTCTCTGTTTAGGGCCGTATGCTTTTGAATAACCTAGTTCTAGTTCATGTCCACACTCCAGCTCAACCCTAACCACAACACTAACCCTAGCTTCATGTCCACATCCAGGCTCAACCCTAACCACAACCCTAACCACAACCCTAACCCTAGCTTCATGTCCACATCCAGGCTCAACCCTAACCACAACCCTAACCACAACCCTAACCCTAGCTACATGTCCACATCCAGGCTCAACCCTAACCACAACCCTAACCACAACCCTAACCCTAGTTCATGTCCACATCCAGGCTCAACCCTAACCACAACCCTAACCCTAGCTTCATGTCCACACTCCAGCTCAACCCTAACCACAACCCTAACCCTAGCTACATGTCCACATCCAGGCTCAACCCTAACCACAACCCTAACCCTAGTTCATGTCCACATCCAGGCTCAACCCTAACCACAACCACAACCCTAACCACAACCCTAACCACAACCTTAACCCTAGCTTCATGTCCACACTCCAGCTCAACCCTAACCACAACCCTAACCCTAGTTCATGTCCACATCCAGGCTCAACCCTAACTACAACCCTAACCACAACCCTAACCACAACCTTAACCCTAGCTTCATGTCCACACTCCAGCTCAACCCTAACCACAACCCTAACCACAACCCTAACCACAACCTTAACCCTAGCTTCATGTCCACATCCAGGATCAACCCTAACCACAACCTTAACCCTAGCTTCATGTCCACAATCCAGCTCAACCCTAACCACAACCCTAACCCTAGCTACATGTCCACACTCCAGCTCAACCCTAACCACAACCCTAACCACAACCCTAACCCTAGCTACATGTCCACACTTCAGCTCAACTCTAACCACAACCCTAACCACAACCCTAACCACAACCCTAACCCTAGCTACATGTCCACACTCCAGCTCAACCCTAACCACAACCCTAACCACAACCCTAACCCTAGCTACATGTCCACACTCCAGCTCAACCCTAACCACAACCCTAACCCTAGCTTCATGTCCACACTCCAGCTCAACCCTAACCACAACCCTAACCACAACCCTAACCCTAGCTTCATGTCCACACTCCAGCTCAACCCTAACCACAACCCTAACCACAACCCTAACCCTAGCTTCATGTCCACACTTCAGCTCAACTCTAACCACAACCCTAACCCTAGCTACATGTCCACACTCCAGCTCAACTCCAACCACAACCCTAACCCTAGCTGCATGTCCACACTCCAGCTCAACTCTAACCACAACCCTAACCCTAGCTACATGTCCACACTCCAGCTCAACTCTAACCACAACCCTAACCCTAGCTACATGTCCACACTCCAGCTCAACTCCAACCACAACCCTAACCCTAGCTACATGTCCACACTCCAGCTCAACTCTAACCACAACCCTAACCCTAGCTACATGTCCACACTCCAGCTCAACTCTAACCACAACCCCAACCCTAGCTATATGTCCACACTCCAGCTCAACTCTAACCACAACCCTAACCCTAGCTATATGTCCACACTCCAGCTCAACTCTAACCACAACCCCAACCCTAGCTACATGTCCACACTCCAGCTCAACTCTAACCACAACCCCAACCCTAGCTATATGTCCACACTCCAGCTCAACTCTAACCACAACCCTAACCCAAGCTTCATGTCCACACTCCTGCTCAACTCTAACCACAACCCTAACCACAACCTTAACCCTAGCTTCATGTCCACATCCAGGCTCAACCCTAACCACAACCCTAACCACAACCTTAACCCTAGCTTCATGTCCACATCCAGGCTCAACCCTAACCACAACCCTAACCACAACCTTAACCCTAGCTTCATGTCCACACTCCAGCTCAACCCTAAACTTAATCATTATTTATTTATAAATTATTTTCTTGGATCTTTAGTGTGTGTTCCTTTTATTTGTATGATACTTTATGAGGGAGGCATCTATAGCACTTCATTTGCCTATCTTAGCACTTACACTTTTCTTTTACCTTTAGTTTGTACCTGTTTCATTTGCATGATACGTTGAGATCTTTGAATGTGTTTTTTTTCTCCAAATATATGGGAGGTTTTATTAGCATTTACTACCGTTCCCTTAATGCAATTGATTCTATTCATATTAGCACATAACTTTATGAATTATAAGACTTGTTGATTTAGTCATATTTATGATCTGTTTCTTTAAAGCTGTATCTTCTTGGGCAACTGACCAAATTCACATTGACATATCTATAGCATCCATTTCTTTCTCATTGAATGCAAGTCTGAGAAGCGGTAGATCTGTTCTATGTTTCTATACTTCCCATTCTTCAGTTTCAGCTTCAAACAGCTGAAAATACAATATTTTTGTTTATGGAAAAAGTATTTCACAGCGGTTTAGATTGTACGATGACTCTCTACACGATACTTGATTGTTTTGTCACATAAACCGAAATTAGTCAAACTATTATAGAATTTTAGCAACCAGGATATGGCGGAAATTAGTCAAATTATTATAGAATTTTAGCAACCAGGATATGGCGGAGCGATTTCTGCATTGTGCATCTTTAAGGGTCTAGATATTTACAGATTTCGGTTCTGTTGTGGTCTCTTCTCCCAGCAAAAAGGCCTTATATTGGACTTTATTTCCACAGCTCCTGAATGTGTACAATATGAGCTTCATGCATTTGGACCACCTGTGTCCATAGGCTGCCATCTAGTGGCCCTTTGTAAACACTACAGAGAACTCTTTATTGAGTCTGGTCGGAGTTTGGAGCTTTCTGTAGGATCACCACCCATGCACTCTTAACAGCTTGAAGAAATGTTCTTTTAACTAGAGGTTTATAAAATGAGTTGGTCAAGTCCCTATGTGCCCGTGCACCCTGTCTCCCTTGTGTGTAACAGACCTCAGTGCCCATATCTAACCCTAATTTCTACTTTAGGCAACATGTTAGAAATTATATTGAGTTAATTAAATGACCGTTAAGCAGTGTTAATGAAGAACAATAGTCAACGTCCACCAGTGCCCAATCATGAATGTTGATTTATTCCTACAAATGCCCATATGGCAGGAGACTTAAAATAAAGGGATGTGTTCAAGGAGAGTCAATGATTTGTCATTTTTAGAACAACATGATGTTAAACAGCTTACAATTTTCAATATGTGAGAACTTCTAAATTCAAGAGGTAGCTCACAAACCCATGAGTTTAACAATCGAACAAAGCCACAACCAGTGACGTGACTGGAGCCACATTGAAGCCAATGCCATAAACCACTAAATATCTCATAGACCTTTTTAAAGTATTGTTAGTGTGACTCGGGTGATGGTCATGTGCCATGATGATGAAAGTCTGGAACCGTGGGCTTTCTCTGATGAGGAGATGATGTGGAGAGAGGAGAACAGAGAGGGATGTGACCTTTGGTTGTTGATCTCACAAGCTGTTCAATATTTATCTTGGATGGCAGACCAGAGTTGGGTGCAGTCAAGACAGAGAGAGAGTCAGAGAAAGGAAGATTTCACCAGTCCGATAGGCCTGAGGAATATCTGAAGACTGAGCCAGACACTGGAAAAGACAGAAGAACCAGCCAGCCACTCAACTCGGTTGACAGGAATACTAACAGAACTAAGGAAACTCTGTGGACAGACACAAGAGCAATAACTTATCATGCCCATAGGGGGCACAAGGGCACGTGCCACCTCAGATTTGTCCTGTTTAAAAAACGTTTTGATGTTGAATTAATTACTAAAATACATTTTTAAGCCAATGTTTAATCATCATTATTTATAAAAAGATCTGTCAGCTGTATTTTGCAGAGGGGCCCCACCGACTGGACCAGGCAAAGAGTATCCCCATTCCCAGCAAACACAGCTGATTAAACTAATTGCATTCTAAACTGAATATGATTAGTTGATTATTATAGTTAGATGTAGGGGCGCGACTTTGGTTTTAGAAGTGGGGGGGACATAACTTATTATCATTATTATCATTACTTATCATATCATTCTTATTATTTGTATTTGTTTTATCCAGTCGGATAAACACTCCGAACAGCCTACCCGACCACTTGGAGGTGGTATCACATTCCAATGATAAAACTGGGGGGGACTAAAATGCAATTTCAGAATGTGGGGGGGCATGTCCCCTCCGTCCCCAGTGAAAGTTGGCCCCTGGTCAGATGTGTTATCTGGGGCTGGGGTAAAAGTGTGACACCAATCAGGTCCCCTAAGACTGGAGTAGCCAATCCCTGCTCTAGTGCATGCAGACACTGGTCATGTCCGAATACCCATACTTGCATCCTAAATAGTAGGCAGTTTGATAAGTTCAATAGTATGCAACATTTTGAAAATCGAGTATACTTTAAATGCCCCAATGTCATACTTTTTTCGGCTTTGACAAAAGCTGATCAATTAGATATGGGGATGCCCTACCGGAATCAATGAATGGGAAACAACGCAATTGGGCATGACGCATTCTCAGCATGCAGAAATAATAGGTGATTTTTTTATTTATTTAATATGGTTCAAATGCCAGGATGTTATACTAATTTCTAGTAGAATTTGATGCACACTTTTCCACAATGCATTGTGGTCATGGCATATGCATACTTTTTAACTAAACAGTACGTGCAAAATATTATGTGACTGTAAGGGATTTCCTCCTCTTCTTCCGAAGAGGAGAGGCGACAAGGATCAGAGGACCAATATGCGGAGTGGTAAGTGTCCATGGTTCTTTTAATACGTACATGTACACATAAACAACTGAATAGAAAAACAAGAAATGTGAAAACCCCAAACAGTCCTATCTTGTGCAGAAACAGGAACAATCACCCACAAACACACAGTGAAACCCAGGCTACCTAAGTATGATTCTCAATCAGAGACAACCAATGACACCTGCCTCTGATTGAGAACCATACTAGGCCGAAACATAGAAATACCCAAATCATAGAAAAACAAACATAGACTGCCCACCCCAACTCACGCCTTGACCATACTAAATAAAGACAAAACAAAGGAAATAAAGGTCAGAACGTGACAGTGACGATGAGTACATAGTATGCAGTTTAAGTAGAGCCTGGTTCCTCTCTAGGTTTCTTCCTGGGTTGCTGCCTTTATAGGGAGTTTTTCCAAGAAACCGTGCTTCTTCGTCTGCATTGCTTGCTGTTTGGGGTTTTAGCCTGAATTTCTGTCACTTTGTGACATCTGCTTATGTAAAAAGGGTTTTATACATGCATTTGATTGAAGTACAATACAAGTCAAAAGTTTGGACACACCTACCTACGCAAGGGTTTTCTTTATCTTTACTATTTTCTACATTGTAGAATAATAGTGAAAACATCAAACTACTATAACACATATGGAATCATGTAGTAACCAAAAAAGTGTTAATAGAAATCAAAATATGTTTTATATTTGAGATTCTTCAAAGTAGCCACCCTTTGCTTTGATGACAGCTTTGCACACTCGTGGCATTCTCTCAACCAGCTTCATGAGGTAGTCACCTGGAATGCATTTCAATTAACAGGTGTTTCTTGTTAAAAGTTCATTTGTGAAATTTATTTTTTCCTTAATGCATTTGAGCCAATCAGTTGTGTTGTGACAAGGTAGGGGTGGTATACAGAAGATAGCCCTATTTGGTAAAATACCAAGTCCATATTATGTCAAGAACAGCTAAAATAAGCAAAGAGAAATGACAGTCCATCATTACTTTAAGACATGAAGGTCAGTCAATGCGGAACATTTCAAGAACTTTGAAAGTTTCTTCAAGTGCAGTCGCAAAAACCATCAATCGCTATGATGAAACTGGCTCTCATGAGGACCGCCACAGGAAAGGAAGACCCAGAGTTACCTCTGCTGCAGAGGAAAATATCATTAGAGTTAACAGCCTCAGATTGCAGCCCAAATAATGTTTCACAGAGTTCAAGTAACAGACAAAGCTCAACATTAACTGTTCAGAGGAGACTCCATGGTCGAATTGCTGCAAGGAAACCACTACTAGAGGACACCAATAATAAAAAGAGACATGCTTGGGCCAAGAAACACGAGCAATGGACATTGGACCAGTGGAAATCTGTCCTTTGGTCTAATGAGTCCAAATTTGAGACATTTGGTTCTAACCGTCGTGTCTTTGTGAGAGTAGGTGAGCGGATGATCTTTGCATGTGTAGATCCCAACATGAAGCATGGAGGAGGAGGTGTGATGGTGTGGGGGTGCTTTGTTGGTGACACTGTCTGTGATTTATTTAGAATTCAAGGCACACTTAACCAGCATGGCTACCACAGCATACTGCAGAGATATGCCATCCCATCTGGTTTGCACTTAGGGGGACTATCATTTGTTTTTCAACCCAAAATACACCTCCAGGCTGTGTAAGGGCTATTTGACCAAGAAGGAGAGTGATGGAGTGCTACATCAGATGACCTGGCCTCCACAATCACCCGACCTCAACCCAATTGAGATAGTTTGGGATGAGTTGGACCGCAGAGTGAAGGAACTGCAGCCAACAAGTGCTCAGCATAGATGGAAACTGCTTCAAGACTGTTGGAAAAGCATTCCTCGTTGAGAGAATGCCAGGAGTATTATTTCATAGTTGTGATGTCTTCACTATTATTCTACAATATAGAAAATAGAAAAATAAAGAAAACCCCTTGAATGCTAGGTGTGTCCAAACGTTTGACTGGTACTGTATGTAGTACGCTAGTATGTTTTTTTGACACGGCCATTATCATCCGTGGTGGAGGAGAGAATGTGTCGAGTGACACACACAGTGTTTGATTTGATTTTACCTGCAGGTGATGTGCAGGACTCGCAGGTGCTATGTTTGTAAATTAATTTGATCGTGGCTATTGAATAAATACATCTAAAATGTTTTGTTGTTAATCTGTAATACGAGCCACCTAGCTATTTAAACAATGCCACATTTATATGTTTACATACCCTACATTACTCATCTCATATGTATATACCGTACTCTATACCATCTACTGCATCTTGTCTATGCCGTTCTGCACCATCACTCATTCATATATTTTTTTATGTACATATTCTTATTTATTCCTTTACACTTGTGTGTATAAGGTAGTTGTTGTGAAATTGTTAGGTTAGATTACTCATTGGATATTACTGCATTGTCGGAACTAGAAGCACAAGCATTTTGTACACTCGCATTAACATCTGCTAACCATGTGTATGTGACAAATACAATTTGTCTATTTTAGCTGCCATGCCTGCTGGCAAGGTTGCTGGTCGCTTTAATTATTGGGTTATGATACAATATTCAAGTGTGGCATTAATAAAAATTACAATTGAACATGTATAGAGATATGCTTAGATAACCTATGCAGATTTTCTTTTCTCCAGCAAACAAGGCATAATGATTATGGCTCTAGAATGCAGGTAAAATCTGCAAAAAGCTGCACCCCCCCATGTTATTCGTGCCTTCTCTAAAATAATGGGTGCATGACACCCTTTACTGTGTACCTGAATGTGTTAATTGTTCTTCAGCATTATTGATACTCTAGAATTAAACGCATTTCCCAAAGTGTCCACTGCAATCTACATACTATAGTAGTTTCCTCTGCCACACACTCCTTCCCAGACTGGGTAGGCAAGTGAGGCTGCTCTTGGAGCAGACTGTGGAAACACTGATTCCTCTCCTCCAGCTGTGGGCATGTGTGTATGTGAGTGTGTGACAAAGTCTGTTAACGTGAGCCCAGGTCTGGATTTTGAATTTGTGTATTTGTGTGGAGTGCAACCCTAGCCGTGTATGTATTGCTCTGTGTCAACCAACATTGTGACTCAAGGTGTCACACCCTGACCATAGTTTGCTTTGTATGTTTCTATGTTTTGTTTGGTCAGGTCGTGATCTGAGTGGGCATTCTATGTTACATGTCTAGTTTGTCTATTTCTATGTTTGGCCTGCATATGGTTCTCAATCAGAGGCAGGTGTTAGTCATTGTCTCTGATTGGGAACCATATTTAGGTAGCCTGTTTGGTGTTGGGTTTTGTGGGTGATTGTTCCTGTCTCTGTGTTTGTTGCACAAGATAGGGCTGGTTCGGTTTTCCACGTTTGTTGTTTTGTATTATGTTCATGTTTAGTTGTCTTATTAAAAACCATGAATAGTAACCACGCTGCATTTGTCCTCCTCTCCTTCAACTCAAGAAAACCGTTACACAAGGTTTCTGAAAAAAGGCTAGCTGGAGCTCATTTGAGCGGTTGACTTTTGAGCCCTCACCCACTATGTGCTTAGTACTGATCGTTAAGGTTCTGACTCACTATATTCTGTTCGTCAAGAACAGTACGGATGCTTCTCAGTCCAGGACTTTAATTTATCTTTGTCACCACCACACATAGTATTAACACACACATTTTGTTCTTCTATCCTCATGGAGACCTAAACTTACTTTCCATTCAAAATACTATTTTCCCTAACCTCTAACCCTTCCCCTTACTATATCCCTAACCCAAACCTAACTCCTAATCCTAAACCGAACTACTAACCCCTTACCCTAATTCTAACCCTAACCCCTAAATTTAACATAGCCTTTGTCCCCATGGGGGTGTGGGAAAAGTTTTCCTTGTTTTACTATCCTTGTGGGGACTTTAACACACACACACACACACACTCTCTCTCTCTCTCTCTCATCAGTTATTTAGAATGGACTTGTGGTTCTATAAATGAAGGAAACATAAACAAACAGAGAGACGGAGCTTTATATTCGGTCCGTAACAAAAGTTGAGCCACACAAATGTACGTAGCTACAATGACGCTCCATCATTGCGTTTGCATAGTTTAGCGTGAAGAGTGTAAGGCCCATAAGATTGCAGGTCCACTGGGCGCCAGTTCAAGTAGCCTCTGCAGGCTATGTGCAGGCTTCAGCGCCTCTCGTGTGAATTCTTTTGTGGAATATAATAAATTGACATATTTGTAGGGCTTAGATGTATTTTTTGTTTTGGAAAATTCGTTTTTTTAGATCAATTGTTTTATTACGTTCAAAGCAAGAAATAGGCAGAATAAATGATTAGTGACCTCAGTCGGCATGGTTCAAATCAGGCCCACTGTCCCTTTGACTCCCCCTCCCTCTATCTTTCCCTTCTTTCCACCACTGTTCTATCTCTTCAACAAAAGGAGTGTGACTGCCACCACTCCTTAAAAAATACACTTAAGAAAGAATGAATCATTGGACAAATAACAATTATATTAATTGTGAGGACACATCCAACATAAAACATGATTATGAATCATACAAGGTAAGCTAAATTGATTCATAGAACACACACAGACCAAGCAATCATCAATAGATGCTATGCTAACAGAATCCACCATTAATCCACCAAAACTTCAGAGGACTTTTAAGCCTCGATTACATTGCAAGTTTGCTCTTGGAATTCTGCCAACGGATCTTGAATTTTTAATTTAATTTAGATCTCCAATACCAGTCAAATGTTTGGACACACCTACTCATTCCATGATTCTTCTTTATTTTTTACTATTTTCTACATTGTAGAAGACATCAAAACTATAAAATAACACATATGGAATCATGTAGTAACCAAAAGAGTGTTAGAGAAATCAAAATATATTTTAGATTTGAGATTCTTCAAAGTAGCCACCCTTTGCCTTCATGATAGCTTTTCACACTCTTGGCATTCTCTCAACCAGCTTCATAAGGTGGAATGCATTTCAATTAACAGGTGTGTCTTGTTAAAAGTTAATTTGTGGAATTTATTTCCTTCTTTAATGAGTTTGAGCCAATCAGTTGTGTTGGGACAAGGTAGGTGTAGCCGTGTAGACATTGTTTGTTCTTCTCCTGTGTAATTTTTTGTTTTTTCGTCTGTCTTTGTATATATTTCAATATATTTCAATCTCTTTTAGATATTATCCTGACCAACTTGTCCTCCAAATATACCTCTGCTGGTTTCAATCAGGTTCTCAGCAATCACTGCCTCATTGCCTGCACTCGCTAGCGGTGAAACGACCACCCCTCATCACTGTCAAATGGCCCCTAAAACATTTCTGCGAGCTGGCCTTTCTAATCGACCTGGCCCGGGTATCCTGGAAGGATATTGCCCTCATCCCATCAGTAGAGGACGCCTGGTTGTTCTTTAATAGTGCTTTCCTCACCATCTTAAATAAGCATGCCTCTTTCAAAAAATGTAGAACTAAGAATAGATATAGCCCTTGGTTCACTCCAGACCTGACTGTCCTTGACCAGCACAAAAACATCCTGTGGCGGACTGCACTAGCATCGAATAGTCCCCGCGATATGCAACTTCTCAGGGAAGTCAGGAACCAATACACATGGTCAGTTAGGAAAGCAAAGGCTAGCTTTTCAAACAGAAATTTGCATCCTGTAGCTCTAACTCTAAAAGGTTTTGGGCAATGTAAAGTCCATGGAGAATAAGAGCACCTCCTCACAGCTGCTCAATGCACTGAGGCTAGGAAACACTGTCACCACCGTTAAATCCACGATAGTAGAGAATTTCAATAAGCATTTCTCTACGGCTGCTTTCCTCCTGGCTACCCGAACCCCGGCCAACTGCTCTGCATCCCCTGCAGCTACTTGCCCTGCAGCTACCTGCACAAGCCTCCCCAGCTTCTCCTTCTCCCAAATCCAGATAGCAGATGTTCTGAAAGAGCTGCAAAACCTGGACCTGTACAAATCAGCTGGGCTAGACAATCTGGACCCTCTCTTTCTAAATGTCGCTCTTGGACATTTAGACTCTCTTTCTAGATGTCGCTCTTGCTGAGGGTGATTCCTTGATCCACCTCTATGCAGACAACACCATTCTGTATACATCTGGCCCTTCTTTGGACACTGTGTTAACAAGCCTCCAATCGAGCTTCAATGCCGTACAACACTCCTTCCGTGGTCTCCAACTGTTAAACACTAGTAAAACTAAATGCATGCTCTTCAACTGATTGCTAGCCGCACCCGCACACCCAACTAGCATCACTACTCTGGATGGTTCTAACTTAGAATATGTGGACAACTACAAATACCTAGGTGTCTGGCTAGACTGTAAACTCTCCTTCCAGACTCATATTAAACATCTCCAATCCAAAATTAAATCTAGAATCGGCTTCCTATTTCGCAACAAAGCCTCCTTCACCCATGCTGCCAAACATACCCTCGTAAAACTGACTATCCTACTGATCCTCGACTTTGTCATTTACAAAATAGCCTCCAACACTCTACTCACAGCAAAGTAGATGCAGTCTATCACAGTGCCATCCGTTTTGTCACCAAAGCCCCATATACCACCCACCACTGCTACCTGTATGCTGTGACAATATTGCGTTAGGAGGTAGGTGAAGGAGTCAGGCGCAGGAGAGCAGAGATGTCTGAGATGCGTACTTTTAATGGGCAAGTCCACCAAATACAGGTAAGGCACAATTCAAAAATCAAACGCCCTCGACAACAGAGAAATCCGTTAATCACAAAAGAAGGAACAAACAAATCTCCTAAATTTATACACACTCAGTATAAATGCGTGAAACAAAAAAATGGGCACAACCGAACAACATCACAATAAAATAATCCCACACAAACCTAGGCAGGCAACAGGGTAAATTATACACACAGAAATTAAGGCAACTGAAACCAGGTGTGAAAGAACCAAAGACAAAACAAACAGAAAAGGAAAAAGGGATTGGTGAAGGCTAGTAGGCCGGCGACGCCTACCGCCGAGCGCAGCCCAAACAGGGAGAGGAACTACTTTCGGTGGAAGTCGTGACATATGCTCTCGTCGTCTTGCCCTCCCAACATATTTGTCGCCAGACCCACTGGCTCCAGGTCATCTATAAGTCTCTGCTTGGTAAAGCCCCACCTTATCTCAGCTCACTGGTCACCATAACAACACCCACCCATAGCACGCGCTCCAGCAGGTATATCTCACTGGTCATCCCCAAAGCCAACACCTCCTTTGACCGCCTTTGCTTCCAGCTCTCTGCTGCCAATGATTGGAAGGAATTGCAAAAATTGCTGGTTGGAGACTTATATCTCCCTCACTAACTTCAAGCATCAGCTATCTGTGCAGCTTACCGATCGCTGCATCTGTACACAACCCATCTGTAAATAGCCCATCCAACTACCTACCTCATGCCCAAATTGTTTTATTTATTTTTTGCTCTTTTGCACACTAGTATTCCCAATATTTCTACTTGCACATCATCATCTGCACATCTATCACCCTAGAGTTAATTTGCTAAATTGCAATTACTTCGCTACTATCAAATCAAATTTTATTTGTCACATACACATGGTTAGCAGATGTTAATGCGAGCGTAGCAAAATGCTTGTGCTTCTAGTTCCGACAATGCAGTAATATTCAACTGTTACGGCAAATGAGTGAGGAGGTGTGGAGTCAGGCACAGAGAGCAAAAGATGTGGGAAAAAACATGCTTTAATGTCCCGGAAAAATAACATGAACAAAAGTAGGAAAACAAATTATCAGAAATATTAACGGACAGCGTGAAACCCAAAATACAAACAAAATACACTCAAACATTGTAACGGCGTTCTTCATTTGTCGCAAGAAAGTCGGACCGAAATGCAGCGTGTTGGTTACTCATGTCTTTAATGAAACGAATGACGATACATGAAATAACTTATAAATACAAAAAACAACAAACGGAACGTGAAAAACCTATACAGCCTGTCTGGTGAACACTAACACAGAGACAGGAACAATCACCCACGAAATACAAAGTGAAACCCAGGCTACCTAAATACGGTTCCCAATCAGAGACAACGAGAATCACCTGACTCTGATTGAGAACCGCCTCAGGCAGCCAAACCTATGCAACACACACCCCTAATCAGCCACAATCCCAATAACTAAAAAACCCCACTAAGAAATACAACAAACAATAAACCCATGTCACACCCTGGCCTGACCAACTAATTAACTAAAACACAAAATACTAAGACCAAGGCGTGACAAACATAGAACAGACGAACAAGCCCGCACGAAACAGAAGCGGGCTGAACAAACTATATATAACCCTACCCTAACAACCAAACAAGAAACAGGTGATACCAATCAGACAAAACCAAAGGAACACAGAACAACGGATCGGTGATAGCTAGTAGACCGGTGACGACGACCGCCGAGCGCCACCCGAACAAGAAGGGGAGTCACCTTCGGTAATATTCGTGACAGTACCCCCCCGACGCGAAGCTCCCGCAGCACGCCAACGCTGGCCTCGGGGACGACCCGGGGGCCGAGGCGCTGGGCGATCCGGACGGAGGCGATGGAACTCTCTCATAGATGGATCTAGAATATCCCTCACCGGAACCCAGCACCTCTCCTCCGGACCGTACCCCTCCCAGTCAACGAGGTACTGCAAGCCCCTCACCCGGTGTCTCAAGTCCAGAATAGCTCGTATCTTGTACGCCGGGGACCCCTCGATGTCCAGAGGGGGCGGAGGAACCTCCGGAACCTCACCTTCCTGCATGGGACCAGCTACCACCGGCCTGAGAAGAGACACATGAAACGAGGGGTTAATAGGATAATACGAAGGAAGTAATAATCGATAACAAACCTTGTTTATTCTCCTCAGGACTTTAAATGGCCCTATACACTGCGGACCCAGCTTCCGACAGGGCAAGCAGAGGAGCAGGTTTCGGGTCGAGAGCCAGACCCTGTCCCCAGGTGCAAACACGGGGGCCTCGCTGCGGTGACGGTCAGCGCTCTTCTTCTGCCTTACACTCGCTTGGTGTAATGACTCTCGGACAGCCCTCCAGGTCTCCTTAGAGCGCTGCACCCACTCCTCCACCGCAGGAGCCTCAGTCTGAATCTGATGCCACTGTGCCAGGACTGGCTGGTACACCAACACGCACTCAAATGGTGACATGTTGGTAGAGGAGTGGCTTAGTGAGTTCTGGGCTATTTCTGCCCAGGGAATATATCTCGCCCACTCCCCTGGCCGGTCCTGGCAATACGACCGCAGAAACCTACCCACCTCCTGGTTCACTCTCTCCACCTGCCCATTACTCTCCGGGTGATACCCTGAGGCCGGGCTGACCGAGACCCCCAAATGTTCCATAAATGCCCTCCAAACACGGGAGATAAACTGGGGGCCCCGATCAGAAACTATATCCTCGGGCACCCTGTAGTGCCGGAAGTCATGGGTGAGGGAGACCGGGCAATGGGATAAGACGGCAGGACTTAGAGAACCGATCCACAACGACCAGGATCGTTGTGTTACCCTGAGAGGGGGGAAGGTCAGTAAGAAAATCCACCGATAGATGGGTCCACGGCCATTGTGGAACGGGAAGAGGTTGTAATTTACCTCGTGGCAGGTGTCTAGGAGCCTTACTCTGGGCGCACACCGAACAGGAGGAGACATAGAATCGCACATGCCTCCTCAAAGTGGGCCACCAGTACTTCCTCTGAAGACCTTGCACTGTCCTAAAAATACCTGGGTGACCCGACGAGGGTAGACAATGAGGCCATCGAATCAATTGATCACAAACAGCCAGCGGCACGTACCTATGACACTCCGGACACTGGGGAGGCGCAGGTTCGTCCCTTAGCGCCCGCTCGATGTCCGCGTCCACATCCCATACTACTGGTGCCACCAGCTTAGCTGCCGGAATGATGGGAGTAGGATCAATGGACCTGTCCTCAGTGTCATAGAGTCTTGACAGCGCGTCGGCCTTAGTGTTGAGGGAACCTGGTCTATACGAGATAGTGAAACGAAATCTGGTGAAAAACATGGCCCACCTTGCCTGACGAGGATTCAGTCTCCTAGCTGATCGGATATACTCCAGTTTACGGTGGTCAGTCCAGATAAGGAAAGGGTGCTTAGCCCCCTCAAGCCAGTGTCTCCACACCTTCAGGGCCTTAACCATAGCCAACAACTCCCTATCCCCCACATCATAATTCCACTCCGCTGGCCCAAGTTTCTTCGAAAAAAAGGCACAGGGACGGAGCTTCGGTGGCGCACCCGAACGCTGTGAGAGCACCGCTCCAACCCCAGCCTCGGATGCGTCCACCTCTACTATAAACGCCAAAGAAGGGTCTGGATGCGCCAACACCGGCGCCTCAGTGAACATCGCCTTCAACTTATGAAATATCCATCCGCCTCTGCTGACCACTGTAAACGCACCGGCCCCTTCAGCAGTGAGGTAATAGGGGCAGCTACCTGACCAAAACCCCGGATAAACCTCCGGTAGTAATTGGCAAACCCCAAGAACCGCTGCACCTCCTTTACCGTGGTCGGAGTCGGCCAATTACGCATGGCCTTTACGCGGTCACCCTCCATTACCAACCCAGAGCTGGAAATGCAATAACCCAGGAAGGAAACTGATCGTTTGGAAAACTCACATTTCTCCGCCTTCACATACAGGTCATGCTCCAGCAGTCGTCTAAGAACCTTGCGCACCAGAGATACATGCGCAGTACGTGTAGCGGAGTAGATCAAAATATCGTCAATATACACCACTACACCCTGTCCGTGCAGGTCTCTGAGAATCTCATCCACGAAGGATTGAAATATAGCTGGAGCATTCTTTAAACCATATGGCATGACGAGGTACTCATAATGGCCAGAAGTAGTGCTAAATGCAGTTTTCCACACATCTCCATCCCGAATACGCACCAGATTATAAGCACTCCTGAGATCCAGTTTAGTGAAGAACTGCGCTCCGTGAAATGATTCCACTGCCATAGCAATGAGAGGTAGTGGGTAACTAAAACCCACCGTGATGGAATTTAGACCTCTATAATCAATACACGGACACAAACCACCATCTTTTTTCTTCACAAAAAAGAAACTCGAAGAGACAGGTGACATGGAGGGCCGAATGTACCCCTGTCCCAGAGCCTCGGTGATATAAGTTTCCATAGCCACCGTCTCCTCCTGGGACAAAGGATACACATGACTCCTGGGGAGTGCAGCGTTACCCTGGAGGTTTATCACGCAATCCCCCTGCCTATGGGGTGGTAATTGGGTCGCCTTCTTTTTACTGAAAACGATAGCCAAATCGTCATACTCAGCTGGAATGTGCACGGTGGAAACCTGGTCTGGACTCTCCACCGTTGTCGCACCGATGGAAACCCCTACACACCTGCCTGAACACTCATCAGACCACCCCTGGAGAGTTCCCTGTTTCCACGAAATCGTAGGATTATGAATAGCTAGCCAGGGAATCCCCAGCACCACTGGAAACGCAGGTGAATCGATAAGGAACAAACTAATTCGCTCCTTGTGATTCCCCTGCGTAATCATCTCCAACGAAATTGTGGCTTTCCTCACCAGCCCTGACCCTAATGGTCGACTATCTAAAGAGTGCACGGGAAAAGGGGGGTCTACTTTTACTAACGGAATCCTCAACCTCTGAGCGAGTCCGCGATCTATAAAGTTTCCAGCTGCGCCTGAATCTACCAGTGCCTTATGCTGGAGAGAAGGAGAATAATTAAGGAAACAAATTAATAAGAACATGTGACCAACAGGAAACTCTGGGAGAGTGTGGTGCTTACTCACCTGGGGTGACCGAGGAGTGTTCTGCCTGCCTTCTCGATTCCCAGATGAATTCCTCCAGCACCGACCAGACGTGTGCCCTCTCCGGCCACAACTGGTACAGGAGGAGCTTCCTCCTCCGATCTCCCTAGACGCGGTCCCTCCTAGCTCCATCGGGATAGGAGCAGGAGGGTCAGGAGGTAGAACTGACAGGACCCTTTCAGAACGTCCGCGAGCAGCTAGCAGATGGTCCAACCGGATCGACAGGTCTATCAGTCCATCCAGGCTACGTGTGGTGCCCCCGCCAGGCCAGCTCCCTGCGGACATCCTCTCTCAGGCTACATCTGTAATGGTCTATCAGGGCCCTGTCGTTCCACCCTGCTCCAGCGGCCAAGGTCCGGAACTCCAGCGCGAAGTCCTGCACGCTCCTCGTCCCCTGTCTGAGATGGAACAATCTCTCACCCGCCGCTCGACCTTCTGGAGGGTGATCGAACACGGCCCTGAAACGGCGGGTGAACTCCGGGTAATTGTCCTTCGCTGAGTCGGGCCCGTTCCAGACCGCATTAGCCCACTCCAGGGCTCTACCCGTAAGGCATGTGATGAGGACCCACACTCTCTCCTCGTCCGAGGGAGCCGGCCGAACGGTGGCCAGGTAGAGGTCTAGTTGAAGCAGGAATCCCTGGCACCCCGTCGCTGCTCCATCGTACTCCCTCGGAGGTGTAATGCGCAGAGCGCTGGAACCGGATCCAGATGGGGGAGATGGTAGAGTTGCTGGTGGGAGTGTCGGTGGGGTAGTAGGGAGACCATTCCTCTCCCAACGATCCATCCTCTCCATCATTTGATCCATCGCTGATCCTAGGCGATGGAGGATGGACGTGTGATGAAGGACTCTCTCCTCCATAGTGGGAAGAGGAGTGGTCGCTGCTCCTGCTGACTCCATATCGTGGTGCGGGCTTCTGTTACGGCAAATGAGTGAGGAGGTGTGGAGTCAGGCGCAGAGAGCAAAAGATGTGGGAAAAAACACGCTTTAATGTCCCGGAAAAATAACATGAACAAAAGTAGGAAAACAAATGATCAGAAATATTAACGGACAGCGTGAAACCCAAAATACAAACAAAATACACTCAAACATAGAACAGACGAACAAGCCCGCACAAAACAGAAGCGGGCTGAACAAACTATATATAACCCTACCCTAACAACCAAACAAGAAACAGGTGATACCAATCAGACAAAACCAAAGGAACACAGAACAACGGATCGGTGATAGCTAGTAGACCGGCGACGACGACCGAACAAGAAGGGGAGTCACCTTCGGTAATATTCGTGACACCAACGAGTAATCTAGCCTAACAATTTCACAACAATTACCTTATACACACAAGTGTAAAGGAATGCATAAGAATATATACATAAACCAAAAAATATATGAATGAGTGGTAGGCAAGATGCAGTAGATGGTAAAGAGTACAGTATATACGCATGAGATGAGTAATGTAGGGTATGTAAACATTATATGAAGTGGCATTGTTTAAAGTGGCTAGTGATACATTTATTACATTAAATGTTCCATTATTAAAGTGGCTGGAGTTGAGTCAGTATGTTAGTGATGGCTGTACTACGTCCTATTTATTGCCTTACTTCCTTACGCCATTTACATACACTGTATATAGACTTTTTCTATTGTGTTATTGACTGTACGTTTGTTTATTCCATGTGTAACTCTGTGTTGTTGTTTGTGTCACACTGAGTTACCTTTGCTGCAGAGGATAAGTTCATTTGAGTTAACTGCACCTCAGAAATTGCGGCCCAAATAAATGCTTCACAAAGTTCAAGCAACAGACACATCTCAACATCAACTGTTCAGAGGAGACTGCGTGAATCAGGCCTTCATGGTCGAATTACTGCAAAGAAACCACTACTAAAGGACACCATTAATAAGCAGAGACTTGCTCGGGCCAAGAAACACAAGCAATGGACATTAGACCTGTGGAAATCGGTCCTTTTTGGTTCCAACCGCCATGTCTTTGTAAGACGCAGAGTAGATGAACGGATGACCTCCGCATGTGTGGTTCCCACCATGAAGCATGGAGGAGGTGGTGTGATGGTGATTTATTTATAATTAAAGGCACACTTAAACAACATGGCTACCACAGCATTCTGCAGCGATATGCCGTCCCATCTGGTTTGCGCTTAGTGGGACTAACATTTGTTTTTCAACAGGACAATGACCCAAAACACACCTCCAGGCTGTGTAAGGGCTATTTGAAAAAGAATGTGTTTGGGTCGACGCTGGTAGAGACAAGAAGCAGGTACAGGGAGTGAACATTTAATGGCGACGGATGTTGAACAGGACAGGACAGCGTCTGAACGTGAACACATAACATACATTTTTATTATATTTTATTTATTTCACCTTTATTTAACCAGGTTGGCTAGTTGAGAACAAGTTCTCATTTACAACTGCGACCTGGCCAAGATAAAGCAAAGCAGTGGGACACAAACAACAACACAGAGTTACACATGGAATAAACAAACATACAGTCAATAATACAATAGAGTAAGTCTATATACAGTGTGTGCAAATGAGGTAGGATAAGGGGGGCGAGGCAATAAATAGGCCATAGTGGCGAAATTATTACAGTATGGCAAATTAAACACTGGGATGATCGATGCAGACACAGGGAACAAACGGGGGAGCAGACAGTTATAGACGGGGCAATCAGCAAAGGGAAGGATCCCAGGTGAGTCCAATGAGCGCTGCTGCGTGTAATGATGGTGGCAGGTGTGTGTTATGAAGGACAGCCAGGCGCCCTCGAGCGCCAGAGTGGGAGAGCGGGAGCAGGCGTGACAGAAGGAGAGTGATGGAGTGCTGCAACAGATGACCTGGCCTCCACAATCATCCGACCTCAACCCAATTGAGATGGTATGGGATGAGTTGGACCGCAGAGTGAAGGAACAGTAGCTGTATAGCACTTTGTGGCATCTGCAGATGTAAAAAGGGCTTTGTAAATATATTTGATTGATTGATTATCTGGTTGGCCATGAATCAATAGCGCATGCGCACCATACCGCTTAGAATCTTCCAGAATTTACTTACTAAACTGCCATATAGCACAATCTTTTGCTGTAATAGTAACATGCACATAATGATAATTCCAACCATGCAATGATTAACCGCCAATTATGTACTTAGGAGATGGCATGCATTAGTTACACAGGTATTAAGTTATATGTGACAAGATAACTAACACTAGCAAGGTTTCAGTAGCAGGCATTAATCATAAACAACCCCCAACAATATAAAGTGCCTATTAGAATAAACACTTAAAGCTTGGTTGCAAACCAAACTTGTGTCTTCTTCTGTTGATGACTAAAAACTCTCTGAGCTAGAGTGGGCAGAGCCCAAGTCCAAATGTCAATTGAAGCACCCTGATTGGCTGGAAGGAAGGACCTTTTTTACAGTTTAGTTTAGCAAATCTGAATATCTTTCTCTCAAATAGGCCTCAGACTCTGAATGGAGCACCACACTACTACTGGATTGATCTCAAACACAAGTCTGTATATTTAGGTTGATGTGAAAATGGCCTCCTCTGTTCCTGCTCATGAAAAACAAAAGTGCGGTTCCACTGAGGCTGTGCCTGCATGGGAATTTCTATTATTTCCAGCTGCAGATGGAAACTATTACAGAGTCCCTGATGAGCTGTAGAGTGGAGTGAGGGGTGTTGCACACACACAAAACACACACACACACACACACACACACACACACACACACACACACACACACACACACACACACACACACACACACACACACACACACACACGCAAGCTGAGTCACTCGCAGAAGATAAAAGACACCCTGTTGGCCAGCAGCAGTGGTTCTCTCCCTCCCTCCTTCTCTTTCTCTCTCCCTCTGTACTATACCAAGAAGACCTCTCTACTCGGCCTGCGCTGCACTGATCTGTAAGTACGACTCTCTCTCTCTGTCTCTGCTGCTCCACGCCAAGACTAAAACACAAACAGTTCATGTTGTCAGAGTCTCCCGCTCGCTCTGGCTCTATCACCTAGAGGGCTGAAGAGATCAGGAGCGTAATGACCGGATTATACACTTGAACTGTGGGAAATGGGAACTGTGTTTATCATTAGTTCTCCATGCGTGTCAATTACTTTTCTTTCTGAACATTGTTGTGCAACAGTTGAGTGCCAGCCGAATTGTTCTTGTAGGGTTCTAACATTGTCTTAGGAAGGAGCTATCTGTCTTTGGTTGAGCAGATAGGAATCAGACCTCCTCCACGGAAAGACAGGTTTCTGATGTTGTGGCTGTTGTTTTGGGCTGAGAGCTATGCTGAATGTAACCACTTCAGTACTGCTCCTCTGGTTATACTGTGCATGTTCATTCGTACATACTGTATACATTAACATGTTCATTCATTCAACACATCAGTGTTTTGTCATGATACATTTATTACCAAACGTAAAGGGAACTTAACCCATCTAAGGGCTTTTTCAACAGAAGTACAGTAGGATCTTAATTTGATCTGTCTTTTGTTGCTGAGAAAAATGTATCAACCCTTACAAAAATGTCCACTAATTATAATCCACATAATAATTAACATTTCCTGTTGCTGCAGGATTACTGCTGTAGCAAACTGGCTCAAATTAAGATCCCACATCTGTATTTTAAACCATAATGTCCACTTCTATGTTTGTGGTCCCTGTTGTCTTTGTTTAGCTGGGCTCTTTATACTGGAAGTAGCTAACCTTGAGAGCTCCAAATGGATTTTCTCTTTGGGCCAACAACCACGACATGCATATCTTCATGTGTCCATTCGTCTACTCTGATACTCAGTGTGCATGAGGGCTGTGAGCTCTGTTGCTGAAAGAGAGAGGGTTCTTATCATAGCTTACCTCCCATACCAGGGGAGACAAGCATTCCCCCAGAGGAGAGTCTAATATAGGCAGAGGAATGCATGGGAATGGTTGGCTTCATCATCAGTCTGTATAGCTCATACGGTTGTGGGATGCACCGACCGCTGACCAGAGTGTTGTTTACATGCAAAGCAACAAACAACCCCTATGGTGCTGTTGTGTCCTTCTGAAAGGCATTTTAACAACACTGTGTATATCTGGCTGTATGGGTGACGGTGATGATCATGTAGGCCAGGGGTTCCGAGCCTTTTTCCCCCACCTTTTTATTATTGCTTACTGAGTTAGCCTATATTAATAACACCACCATATTTTATTATTATAATTTATATGAACCTTCAATTTAATTATACATATTCTCTTTTATAGAAAGTGATTAGATCAATTGATAGTGACAGAGTCACACATTATATAAGATTACTTCCCAAGACTCAAATTTAGGTCATAGCTCAGCTTCTTAAATTATATTTCCAAGTGCATCAGAGCTGTGTCTTTCTCTGGCATTTTACAGCTTTTTAAATTTTAATTATCCATTATTTTACCAGTTAAGTTGATTGAGAACACATTCTCATTTGCAGCAACAACCTGGGGAATAGTTACAGGGGAGAGGAGGGGGATGAATGAGCCAATTGTAAACTGTGGATTATTAGGTGATGGTTTTAGGGTCAGATTGGGAATTTAGCCAGGACACCAGGGTTAACACCCCTACTCTTACAATAAGTGCCATGGTACCTTTAATGACCTCAGAGACACCCATTTAACATCCCATCTGAAAGACAGAACCCTACACAGGGCAATGTCCCCAATCACCGCTCTGGGGTACTGGGATATTTTTTAGACCTGAGGAAAGAGTGCCCCCCACTGGCCATCCAGTAGCATCTGGTCTCCCATCCAGGGACTGACCAGGACCAACCCTGCTTAGCTTCAGAAGCAAGCCAGCAGTGGTATGCAGGTTGGTATGCTGCTGGCATGTTTCTATCCTAAAGCATTGTGGAATTATGCATCGTTTTAGCTCGGTATAAACAATTGTGAATTATTATGATGATTATTATTATTACATTTTTCTCAAGGAAGGTCCCGCCCCCTAGGTTGGGAACCCCCTGATGTAGGCAAAGGTCACATAAGAAAGAAAAACAGATGAACTGACAGTTCTTTCACTTTATTGGATGTCTTTCAGTGTTATGCAATATTTAGTTACATTAAACTCTTAGTTATTAAATCTCTCTAAAAATCTGAATGCCTGATTGAAACCAAATGGCTTGTTTTATAGGCAGTTTGTTTCCAAATGCATGATGAATGTTCAGATAGTTTAGTGCTTCACTGGGAAATGTTTTCCCCAACCAGTAGAAAAAGTACCCAGCCATTAGCCATCATCAAGTTAGGTAGTTGACTGTTACGTAACAGAGCTTTATGTCATGATGTATTCCCTCACTTGGTATGGTCTTTGGTTGTTGCATGGGATTTTAATGACCCATGCAATGGGTATGATTGCTTCATAGAAACATACGGAACATATTGGAACATACCACAGAGACAGAACAGGGTTTGAATGTGTTTGAAAGTTGAAAGTTGCTAGGCGGGATTTACTACTCTGGCACAGAGCTGAGAGTTGCTGAGGTTGATTCATTAGAATCCCATCACTGTTACAAATACCACACTATGGACTCAGCGGGACAGTGGAAAAAAACAGGCTACAGTTCCCATCCCTCCAAATATAATATTTATCACTGGAGGGAGGTACAGACAAAATGACAGTGATGGAAAGAGAAATGTGTATGGGAGAGAAGAAGAGAGGGAGGGGGGAGTGTGTTTGTGAGAGAGGTGCTGGGTCCTCGGCCAAAGCAGCAATCACCTCTTGCACCTCATTGAGCCACAGAGTGACAGGGTGTAGGATTGGGTCACAGCAGGGGACTGTGCCTGCCTGACTGCTCTAACTGGGCCATATAGCCTCTTCCACTACAGCACAAACTATCCAGAAGCGTTCCTTCTTCTAGGGGTGAAAAACAACGTTTTCCTTTGGCAAGAACCATCTCTGGAGGAGCGGTGCAGACTCAGTAAATGGACACGGCCAGACAGTTTCACTGTCCCAAGCCAGACCGCTGAATTATTCAAAAAGAGCTGACTCCTTCGATTCCAACCTGAAACTCTCCGAGGCATGGGGCTTACACACACACACACACACACACACACACACACACACACACACACACACACACACACACACACACACACACACACACACACACACACACACACACACACACACACACACATTGCTTACCAAATAATGTCTATTTTTTAGCTGGTGTGACTGGTTAAAAGGTTAAAGTGCAATAAAGGTGAGTGTACTACCGCCTGCAATGTGAAACATGTAAAGGCTAACTCAGTACCTGAGACATATGAGACAGAAACAGTTATGTCAGCATGTAAATCATCAGGTTTGTATCCTGTTTTTCTCCATTGGCAAACACTGCAGACAACCTGGAAAACCTAGTTCTAATTTGCCATGTATGGTAGCGAGAACAACTGAGGAATTTGAGAGCATGTGCTTCACTCTGCTTGCAGTTTAACACTGTGTAGTTCCGTTTACTGTATTCTCTCATGTACTTGTTCTATGGTCTGTATGCTCCAAGGGCTACATATTATGAAAGGCAATCTAGATATCTGAATACAGAATGTCTGGATTATTCTGTATATCAGCTGTCAGTGGTTGAAGCAAATTCAAATGGATTCACCTCCCCTCACATATAGTTTCTCTCTAGTCATCGTGCCCCTCAGTCTAAGCTGTTGTAGCTGGATATAAATGATCTGGGGAAGGGCAGGGGATGTGAGAAAGACAAGCTCTGTATGTCTGTCTGTCTGTGTCTGAGTGAATGAGTCAAGTAGTGGGTCCAGTGTCAGTGCGATCCATGGGGGTTGACCACCTCAAAGACTAATGATGTCAGGGGACCCCCAGAGAACCCTCATGGACTGAGAGAGTTATTTTTCTCCCCTCCTCTTCACTCCCGTCTCTCTTTAACTGGAAAGAGACCTGGCCTGTATGTGCCCCCAGAAATGACACAAACAGCAGCACAAAAGAGAGGGAGTCATGGGAGAGAAAGAGAGAGTGGGTGATAGAGAGAGGGGCAGTGTGGGGTATTGGGGAGGTGGAGGTGATTAACTATTAGCATTCCCCTTTGGTTAACCCTGCACTGTGTGAAATATCACTACGATGAGCACTCTTCATTGAAGAAGCCCCGCGCTGACAAGCCAAGAGGAGGGTGCCTTTTGAACAGGTTCCAGGGGTTGCCACGGCAATGCCTGTCAACCGGGAAGTCCTTCACAGGAGGAGGGAGTCGAGAGAGAGGCAGTGAGTGAGCGAGGTCTTAGAGTGGGACTGCCCACAACATATTGGGCTTACATGCATCACGGAGAAGATAGAACTTTGAGAGGTGTGGTGTTCCCTGGGATTCTTTATCAGAGGTGAGTAGCCTAAACCTTTCCCATGCTGAGGAAGTAGGATGAAATAACTTTAGCTACACTTGTCAACATAGCCAGATATTTTACACAATATCTAACTATGTGATCATGGGGCTGTGGTAGGTTCTGCTTTGCTCTGTTTTTATTGAAGGGTTGAGTAACCTGCCTGTTTGCCTATCTGCTCCGGGCTTATTTGCTTGCTTCACAGGATTAGTGCAGCAGACTTTCCCAGGAATTTGACAGTGTGTTTTTTAAAGAGACTCAGCAAACTGAGAGGATGGTCATACAGCGAGATCCAGTACAGTATAGTGTACCTGAAGTTACGGCTGTCTCATTCTGACATAAGAAGGCTATTTTATTCTGCTACCCTCAGTGATGAGGTCTGTGCTGTGAACTGTCCTAGAGAAACAGTCTTAGTTGTGGTTTGTGAATGAGTGGAGGAGAGGGCAGCTCTGATGCACCCCTGCCACATTACAGGAACACAGAGGGTGTGAATGAGAGAAGGGGGCGGTGTTATTGTGGTCATTGCTCACTGCTCTATCCATGGGTTTGGGTATACTGTGTTATAATCATGGGGGCTACCTTATTAACGGTGTGGAAATAGATATCCCTATCATGGACAATGCCCTTAACACAGGGCTCCTTGGCCCTCTGGCTCCAGACATGTTCACCCTTCATCTTGGGGCTTATTGTGGATGTCAGGATGATTTCTATACCCTGCACGGATCCTCTTTGAGTTCTCCTGAGATCTCTTGCTCCATCACCACAGCCTATACTCACTCTGCTTTGCATATATACAAAAAACTACCCATATGGTTGTGTGAGTGTTTTTGTGTGCCCTGTGATGGCATATTTGCCTACACTGTGTAAGGTTGTGATTGTTCTTTTGTAGTTGTGTAAGGGCCTGAACTTCCTTGCATAGCACTGCGTGAGCTCTAATGTGAGTATAGTAACCTCCCTGAAATCTCCAATCCCTCTCTAGTTCAGCAGTCATATTATTATTGGCCCCCTCAAAGTGAGGCTGTATAGTGTCTCTATTGACAAGTAACACGGAAGCCCTGGCTCCCCCAAGCAGCAGACTGAGGGGAGGGAGCACCATACAAGGAGGCAGAATAGTTTCCTTCTGATAAATGTGTGTATCCCTCAATAAGCGCATGTAATAAACAGGACGGATCCAGGTCCTTGTATGGTCTATGGCAATGTGTTCACATGTGCCAAGTTGCAGTCTGGAGACAAGGAAGTAGTGTGTGATTAACCTTTAGAGAACATCTTAATAATAACAACCTGATGATGAGTCACCCCTCAGATTTTTGAAAAAGATCAGATTGTTTGTGATTATCTTCCAACATCCTGTTCAAGTAAAAACATACTAATGATCATTTCAGGTTTATTGCTTTCTTACATAATTTATCCCCTGGAATTTACTACTTTGTGTGAGATTATGTGATAAGGCATTACCTGCCTCCCACTCATCTGGAGAGTAGTAGTGTAATAGACATGAAACATCTCCATTAAAGGATAGAGATGAAGGGATGTTATGAGGCCTGATATTAAGGAAAGGCCAGAAGTTTTTAGGACCTGTATAGCACTACAAACAAAATCACCACCTTAAGCAAACATGTCTGTGTTTTGGTTGGTCTGTGTCCTTAATAGTCTAACTCTGAGCAGGACTTCTCATGGCTGGGAACAACATTATGGAGCCAATGATTAACCTGCTCTTTCTGCTCAGTCATAGAAATACAATCAATAGAGAGGATGTCACTAGTTTGGTTAGTTGTGTGCACTTTTTTAAGGGTCAAATCGTGTTATCCATAAAGTGACTTTGCACACCAATTCACTATACTGAATCTATGCTACTACCTTGTACTGTACTTTTTGGTAATACACCTCATTATGATGGATTTATGTCACATAACGTCAAATGTTTGTTTCACTGTACCAATTGTTGAGTTCCGCCCATTCTCTTTCAAGCTGAAACATATTTCCATGATGTTTGGTATGAGGACAATATAAGGGAAAGTTTAGCTATTGTTACTTCACCTGGCCTTAGACACTCCCTCTACCCAGGCAGGGCTCTGGCAGGCTGCCTGTTGTGGTGGATACTGTTGGTAGCAGAGGTTCTACAACTCATAAGGTGACATTTGTGGCTGTCCTGACAACCATATTTCCTTGGATAACAATGCAGTGGAGGAGATTAGAGCTGGACCCAGTCACAGAAAACCTCCTACCACAGACAGGAGGAGGAGAGGTCTGGGTGACAATGCATAGAGAAACATAGAGTGCCAACTCATTTTTCATAAGATCATCCTGATGCAACACTTGACTCAAAAACACAGCTGGTGAGAGAAATCCTGTTGTGAAACACTTTCTTGTAATAACAGTTATTTTTTGGGCTTCCAGATTAGAGTTAATATATTAAAAGTTTCCCTGTAAGTTACCGGCGAAGATGAAAGCTAATATAGTCATGGCTTTGTTGTAAGTTCTATTTCAAATAATTGCTTGGTTATTCAGTATGGGTAGCGCCTTCGTTGGGCGTGGTCAATAAGGAACTAATTTCATGCAAAGCTGTAGACAGACAGGAGCAACAGCCAATAGGGTGGACCCCGCTCCTTTCTAACGTGCTGTTGCTCCATCACACCTCACTTGGTTCTTCCTTATGAGGTCAAAATACTTCTGAATATTCTCTTCGGGATCTGGTACTTCTCCGTTTTGGACTGTTTTGTTCCGGGAACCTATTTAGCCGGATCCAGTACATTATGTAACATTATTTAGCAATATACAAATTTGAATAAAAACGTGTTCACTGGAGTTGCCTCTTGATTAATTGGTTTTGCGCAACATTGTAACCGCTGTTTGAGACCAATGTGGGGCCGTGGCTTTGTAAGAAGTGTGCAGGTATCTCTCACAGAACGAGAATGAGATTCACTTTATACATCTCCCTCCCTCTGCTCTGATAGACATGAGCCTGCAGCTCTCACCACACTTCATCATTTATTTCCTTATACAAGCATATACGCGTGATTCTGAAGGAGCAGAGCACCCCTGATAAATTGAAATACATTTACTAAAGTTATAGAATTACTGTTGTCTGTTCAGAAAGAAATTCAATCATTCAGAATACGCTACTGCACCGCGAGAAGGCTTATTATATCACCACCGACTATCAATAGCTTCTTTAAAACATGTGCCTAGCTATGGATTGTGTGTAGCCCAATAACAAGGCTCAGTTTACAGTTGGGAATGCACGGCAAATCTGTCAGTGAACAGCATGCAGACAAAACAGGCCTTTGGCAATATTTCAAATACAATCGTGGGAAAAAAACAGTTTGGAAAGTAAATGGCTCCTGCTGAAATGACAAGACAAATCTGTCTGTAGAGGCTGCCAAAATATTATATCAAATTCCAAATATTGTTTTACAAAGTAAAGCAAGAGAGAGATTGCCTTTTGGCACGAGCGCATTGGCCATCACCGGGGTAAGCCGTGCATCATTGGGTGAGTCATTGAAACTGAAAAGCATGTTTAGGACTACAATTTCCTCCTAATATTGTAGTTTACAATATGCGTCTCCACACACCTAGGCTTAGGCTAATGATGGATTCAAGACAAGGTCGTTTTTATTGATCTCAGATTCTCAGTTTGTCAGTGTCAAAGTAGCCTGTCATTTCGATTATTTCTGCTTTTTAAAACCTCTTAAGGATTTCCAATTTTCGCCTAAAATGATATACCCAAATCTAACTGCCTGTAGCTCAGGCCATGAAGCAAGGATATGCATATTCTTGGTACCATTTGAAAGGAAACACTTTGAAGTTTGTGGAAATGTAGGAGAATATAACCCAATAGATCTGGTAAAAGATAATACAAAGAAAAAAACAACCGTTCTTTTTTTTTGTACCATCTTTGAAATGCAAGAGAAAGGCCAAAATGTATTATTCCAGCCCAGGTGCAATTTAGATTTTGGCCACTAGATGGCAGCAGTGTATGTGCAAGGTTTTAGACTGATCTAATGAACCATTGCATTTCTGTTTGTATCAAGACTGCCCAAATGTGCCTAATTTGTTTATTAATAACTTTTCATGTTCAAAATTGTGCACTCTCCTAGCATGGTATTATTTCACTGTAATAGCTACTGTAAATTGGACGGTGCAGTTAGATTAACAAGAATTTAAGCTTTCTGATGTGTCTATGTCCTGGGAAGTTTTCTTGTTACTTACAACCACATGCTAATCGCCTATCTTAGCTCCAATTATTCTTTTTTTAAAGATCCTCCCAAAGTCTCCAGTCATGTAAAATTCTGTACAATTGCATGAAATGCGTTGAGAAAAGGCCACGTTTCCCAGACCCCAGGCTACTAAAAATGTGTGTGCAACTTCCATAAGTGCCTCTCCGCCACTGCTCTATGTCACTATGCAAATGTCATTATATGCATGCAATGCTTTATTTTAAAGGTTTAATTTTCTTCGTGCATTCTGGTACCTCAGAGCTCCTCAGGCCACCCCCCTCTCGTACTCAGCAGCTATTTTAAAAAGCTCACGTTCTGTATGCTTATGCACAACGTGCTGTCTTGCTCCATTCGTGAAAGCGAAGGGTTCACTACAGTTGATCTGCAGGATGCCTATTTTCAAATCAACATTTTGCCAGCACATAAGAGATTTCTCAGGTTCGCCTTTCAGGTCCAGCCCTATGAGTATCAGTCTTTCACTAGCCCCACTGACTTTCAGCAAATGTGTGGATGTGGCAATGACCCCTCTGAGGTCCAGGGGGCTCAGAATCTCTGCCTACATAGACGGTTACCTGCTCTGTACCCAGACACAGCAGCAAGCAGTGAGAAATAAATCTATTTTTACAACCCTCCTCACAGAGCTAGATTTCAGGATCAATCAATTAAGAGCTGTTTGGTGCCCCCACAGATCATAGAATATCTTGCGGGAAGAATACATTATATTTTGTTCTAGGCCACCCTATTGGAAAGGCGAGTCACTGCGTTTTGCCAGTGCATCTCCATGTTCAGACTTGGGCATACGGTCACGCTCAAAAACGTGTCTCCGTTTATCGGGTTTGATGGCCTCCACCATATCAATAGTCCCGCTGGAGTGGAGAAATACCGCAATGGGTCGTGTTCGTACGTCTGTGTTATCTTCGTCACCTCCATCACAAGATAAAAGCATCCCTACCATGTGTTTCGGCTCTCCGCCACTGGAGGGATCCCTTGATCTTAGTCAAAGGCACTCCCCTAGGGGTAGTGTCTGCAAGGAAAGGGTGTGACGACAGAAGGGTGCTTCTGTATATTGGAAGCTTCAGCCCTTTGTAGTGGCCCAAATATGGGAGAAATACTGTAAGGACGGCTGTCCCTAGTTCTCTTCGCATTGCGTAGAAACGCGCATGGCCAAGGGGACAGCTTTACATGTGTCCTCCTCTCAGTCTTTACCTCCCCACTCGAGCCAGAGTTAGGGAACAGAGGTTGTCTCTTATCCCGGTAGCCCCCCGATGGCCAGGACAGCTGTGGTTAGCAGAGATTATTTTACACAGGGAGATTTTCCATCCTCATCTAGACACCCTGGTACTCGGGCCTGTCCCATGAGAGGATGAATCTTAATGCAACAGGCCTACTGCTTAGGTTTGTTGAAATTATTCAAAGCACTTGGGCCCCTTCTACACGCTCACTGTATGATATCAAGTTGCGTGTGTTTGAGAGATGGCCATTCCCTTTCAGTGTTCTGTTTCAGAGGTACTTTGCTTACGGGAGGGGCTTCTGGACAGGGAGAAGCCTTACTCCACTGTTAAAGTCTATCTGGCCTCCATCTCTGCCTGCCATATACTGTAGACTTCAACAACGACACAGTGGGAAATCATCCCCTTATCTGTCGTTTGATGAAGGGTGCCCGTTACTTACGTCTGTTGTCCAAACAGCTCGTCCCAACTTGAGACCTATCGGTTGTACTTGATGTCTCAGTCATTGTTTGAGCCACTGGAAAGTGCACATATGAGACTTCTCTCATTCAAAACTGTCATACTTTTAGTCATTAAATCCGTAAAGTGAGCGGTAGAGCTGCACACACTGTTAGTTCACCGCTCTTGCCTGGGTTTTCCCACGGGGATATCCAAGGTTAACTAGAAACCGAACCCCTCTTTTGTGCCTAACGTTAGTAGAGCTTATCATTGCCTTACTTTGGAGCTATCAGTATTTCACCCTGCGCCATTTTCCTCTCTGGAGGAAGAGCGGCTCCGCTGTTTGTGTCCAGCAGTGGAGGCTCGTGGGAGGAGCTATAGGAGGATGAGCTCATTGTAATGGCTGGAATGGAATAAAGGAACGGAGTCAAACATGTGGTTTCCATATGTTTGATATCGTTCCAGTTACTACATTCTAACTATTACAATGAGCCCGTCCTCCTATAGCCCCTCCCACCAGCATCCACTGGTGTCCAGGAAAGGCTTTACGACGAGAGCCCTGAGAAAAGCGACTAGCTCTTTAACTCTTGGGCACTCTCCCACGCAGTGAGGCCCATTTCTCACCAGTGTTCATCACATTGGACACAGTGACTGAGTTCATCAGGAATTGTGCAGGGGATGTTGTTCCCCCTGTGACTATTAAAACCTACCGAAACCAAAAACCTTGGATAGATGGCAGCATTCAAACAAAACTGAAAGCATGGACTACCGCAATTAACCACGGCATGGGAATATGATTGAATACCAACAGTGTAGTGATTCCCTCCGTAAGGCAATCGAACAGGCAGACTGTCAGGACAGAGACGAAGTCTCAATTCAACGGCTCAGTCACGATTCAACGGCCCAGACACGAGTGGACACTGACATCTTGCTCCGGACAAGCTAAACACCTTCTTCGCCCACTTTGAGGATAACACAGTGCCACCGACACCCCTGCTCTCAAGGACTGTGGGCTCTCCTTCTCCGTGATAGTTCCAAAGTAAGACATTTAAGCATGTTAACTCTCGCAAGGTGGCCTGGCCCAGACGGCCGTGTCCCCTGAGCATGCTCAGATCATCTGGCTGGAGTGTTTACAGACAAATTCAATCTCTCCTTATCCTAGTCTGCTGTCCCCACTTGCTTCAAGATGTCCACCATTGTTCCTGTAACCAAGAAGGTGAAGGTAGGAAACAACACCTCCACTACTATCACCGCCTGGTACGGCAACTGCACTGCCCACAAACACAGGGCTCTCCAGAGGGTGGTGCGGTCTTAACATTGCCTGCCCTTCAGCACACCGACAGTACCCGATGTCACAGGAAGGCCAAAAAGATCATCAAGGACATCAACCACCCGAGCCACAGCCTGCTCACTATGCTATCATCCAGAAGGTGAGGTCAGTACAGGTGCATCAAAGCTGGGACCGAGAGACTGAAAACCTGCTTCTATCTCAAGGCCATCAGATTGTTAAATAGCCATCGCTGGCCGGCTACAACCCGGTTACTCAACCCTGCGCCTTAGAGGCTGTTGCCCTATGTACATAGAAATGGAATCACTGGTCACTTTAAAAAATGTAAGACTATTCACTTCAATAATGTTTGCATGCTGTTTTTCTCATTTCATATGTACATATTGTATTCTGCTGTATTTTAGTCAATGCCACTCCGACATTGCTCGTCCTAATATTTATTTATTTATTAATTCCAATACAATTTGACTTAATAGCGGATGCTATTATAAATGCTTATAAAAGCAAGGGTGTATCATCCCTCAGGGCTCATTCCACCAGAGGTATGGGTGCGTCATGGGCACTGTTCAAAGGCATCTCTGTGCAAGACATCTGCAATTTAGCATGTTGGGGCACCGTCCATACCTTCATGAGGTTCTACCGACTGGACGTCACTGCACCCTCTTTGGCATGTACGTTGCTTAGTTTTGGGGCCTCTGAGGGTTGATTAGCTGGTTTTGGAGAGTATACCAATGCTACTTGAGTTTGCCATATCCCATACTGAGTGACCAAATGATTATTTGAAATGGTTTACTTAACGTAATCCTAGTTCTATGATTTATATGTGTGAGGTCTGTCTACGACACACGTTGTATGATAGGAGTTCCTTATTGACCACATCCATTGAAGGCTTAACCCATAGTGAGTGACCTCACTCATATCGTCATAGAACCGGGGTTACGTACAGCAACCTTACGTTATTGGGTCGGTCCCTTGATCTCCGTCGACTACACACATCTATTGATGTGACCTATGGACTGTATTTGAGCATCTCTTTTCTATTCAGTTACGCGGTTGCTATTCTGGGCTGTGAGGGAAAAGTCCCATAGATTTCTTGGGAGTCAGCAGCAGGGTGTGGTGAAGTTCAGTGACCCCATGCTGACTAACACTATTCTGACTCACTACATAATTATCCAATGTCCCTGTAACTAACACCAACTCTGTCTTCCTCTCTCTCTCTACAAGGTAGCATGTTGTCTCAACACAATCTAATTAGTCTACATGTCTCTGCTGATCTCTGTATCTAACAGCTGAGTTTGTGAACAACTACACTACATGACCAAAAGTATGTGGACACTTGCTCATCGATCTCATTCCACAATCAGGGGCATTAATATGGAATTGTTCTTTCCTTTGCTGCTATGACAGCCTCCACGTTTCTGTAAAAGCTTTCCATTAGATGTTGGAACATTGCTGCGGGGACTTGCTTCCATTCAGTCACAAGAGCATTAGTGAGGTCAAATCAAATCAAATGTTATTTTATTGGTCAAATGCATATGGTTAGCAGATGTTATTGCGAGTGTAGAGAAATGGTCGGGCACTGATGTTGGGTGATTAGGCCTGGCTCACAGTCAGTGTTCTAATTCATCCCAAAGGTGTTCGATGGGCTTGAAGTCAGGGCTCTGTTGCAGGCCAGTCAAATTCTTCCACACCGATCTCGACAAACCATTTCTGTATGGACCTCGCTTTGTGCATGGGGTCATTGTCATGCTAAAACAGGAAAGGGCCTTCCCCCAAACTTTTACCACAAAGTTGGAAGCACAGAATCGTCTAGAATGTAATTGTATTATGTAGCGTTAAGATTTCCCTTCACTGAAACTAAATCAAATGGCTTTTTTGTCATATGTGCCAAATACAAAAAGTGTAGACCTTACCGTGAATGCAGTTCAAGAAATCGAGTTACTTACTAAATAAGCAATATTTACTAAATAAACTTAAGTTAAAAAATATATATCAAAAAGTAACACAAGAAAAGTACATAACAATAACGAGGCTATATACAGGGGTATCAGTACCGAGTCAATGTGTGGGGATACAGGTTAATCAAGGTCATTTGTAAAGTGACAATGCATAGATAATAAGCAGCGAGTAGCAGCAGTGTCAATGTAAATAGTCCGGGTGGCCATTTGATTAATTTTTAGCAGTCTTATGGTTTGGGGGTAGAAACTGTTAAGGAGCATTTTGGTCCTAGACTTGGCGCTCCGGTACCGCTTGCCATGCAATAGCAGAGAAAACACTCTATGACATGGGGGAATCTTTGACAATTTTTTGGGCCTTCCTCTGACACTGCCTAGTATATAGGTCCTGGATGTCAAGAAGCTTGGTCCCAGTGATGTACTGGGCCATACGCACTATCCTCTGTCGCGCCTTACGGTCAGAGGCCGAGCAGTTTCCATACCAGGCGTTGATGTAACAGGTCAGGATGCTCTCGATGGTGCAGCTGTAGAACTTTTTGAGGATCTGGGGATCCATGCCAATTTTTTTAGTGTCCTGAGGGGGAAATAGAGGAACTTGAAACTCCCGACCTGCTCCACTTAAGCCCGTCGAATATCTTTAAATGAGACTTTTCTAATAAAAGCATGCATTTTTGCAGTGCATGAGTTACCTGTGCCTATGCGGTATCCAGTGGGGGTGGGTGTGCCACAGTGGCTGTTTGACTTGATCCCTCCCTCAGAGTAGATATTGTAGTGGTGTTTGTTTGTGAACTGAGAGGATGTTTGTCTTCAACTGTTTTCTTTCCAAGTCTGTCACAAAACAGTTTGCATGTTGATGTCACGTCCTGACCTTTGTTCCTTTGTTATGTCTCTATTTTTGGTTTGGTCAGGGCGTGAGTTGGGGTGGGAATTCTATGTTTTGTTCTATGTTTTGTATTTCTGTGTTTGGCCTGGTATGGTTCCCAATCAGAGGCAGCTGTCTATCGTTGTCTCTGATTGAGAACCATACTTAGGTAGCCTGTTCCCACCTGTGTTTGTGGGTAGTTGTTTTCTGTGTCTTCACCTTACAGAACTGTTTCATTTCGTTCACGGTCTAGCTTTGTTGTTTTTTGGTTATTGCCGTGTTCAGTTTATTTATTCAAATTAACATGGACACTTACCACGCTGCGTTTTGGTCTGATCCTTCCTATTCCTCACCCGAGGAGGAACACGATTGTTACAGTTGATCCCACTCTTAATTGATCATGATTAGATACAGTATGTCTCTCCTGCGATAACACAATTTATAATATTTATACATGAAAAGAAACAAAAGACAGCCCTATTACTCCAGCAATTGACGTTAAGACCTGAATGGTAGCAGTGTTTGGAACAAAAAGGAGCTCAGTTGTTTGCCATTTTGGAGTATTAGATTAAACAGTCCTCCTGTGTGGAATGGCTGTTTGTCTAAAATGTCAATGCATTTGAGAGATGGGATCTCAGAGTGAATGTCAAAACACAGAGCATCACAAAGAACCAGCCCTGAGGGTCGTAATGACCACAGAGTTTCGAGAAACCAACATGATGTCAAACATCTATAATGCTGCCTGCCCTAAAGGCCATTGGAAGTGTGAGTATTTATGTTGAAGTACCACAGATACAACAACCAGAAGGTCGAACTAGTTTACACTGTTGGAAAATTTGATATACTGGTACAGTGTCCCTCACATAAATAAGGATCCCCTTATTTTCCCTCTTATGTAATCTGGTTTATCCGGACGTGAGGAGTCAGAGAGTGACATCATTGTCTGGAACCAGGAACATTGCTTGGCTCTCTCTGCTACATTGGGTCCTGTGTTGTACCACTGTTTACACACAGAGTGCATATATCTGTCTTTGAGCACTGACCATAATGATTACAGTCTCTAATGTTCAGTTACATGGGCCACATGGAAAACCCATCAACCCAAATACTGTTGGACAGCTCTCAACCTTACCTGGCCAAGGCCCAAATTGGAGAAAGTTCACCTTTAGAATCATGTATCAATTCTCAAGTCCCATAGTATCAGTTGTAGAGGTTTTCAGGTCTTGAGTTTCCATGCCAACTCTTATGTTTTGAGCCACTGTAGAGGAGAGGTGCCTCCAACGAGAGTCCCCATCTCCTCCATGTAGAAACAGCTCTCCTAATAGGGTTTTCCAAGGTGCCGGTGATTAGGACCTGACTTCAGTCTGACGTAGCTCACTTTCTCTACACTGTCCATTCTCACATATCTCTTTGCTTTATGTTATGGAAAAGTTTAGGGAGACTTGTGACTCATTGTGATTGTTTTGAATGGCCTCTGCTGTGGTAACAGGGAAAGGAGGATAACACAAACTTTCCACTTTCAGAATGCCTGGACAATGGGTTTATGGAATCTCAGTCAACTCTGCTCAGAACAGTTTTGATTTATGGCAGAAAAGGTTGTTCGGCAGATGACTAATGACTTAGAGATTAAATGTTAAATCTTCCATGCAACGTTTTCTAGACAGTAATGCTATTTTCATCTGGAATGAGTTCACTCATCTTTCTGTGCTCTTCTGCCGGGAAGTGTATCAAGGTTCAGATCTCTGGGAGTGATTCTCAGCATGCATAACGAATTAACCAATAACTGTTGTGAAAGTGGAAAAGCTGTTTGTTGCTGGAAATACAATGTGCTAAAAATATTAGGAACACCTTCCGAATACCGAGTTGCACTCCCTTTTGCCCTCAGAACAGCCTAAATTCATCAGGGCATGGACTCTACAAGGCGTTGAAAGCGTTCCACAGGGATGCTGGCCCATGTTGATTTCAACGCTTCTCCAAGTTGTGTCAAGTAGGCTGGATGTCCTTTGGGTGGTGGACCATTCTCGATACACATGGGAAACTGTTGAGCGTGAAAAACCCAGCAGTGTTACAGTTCTTGACACACTCATACCTGTCACGCCTGCTCCCACTCCTCCCACCTGTTGCTCGAGGGTGCCAGGCTCCCCAGCATTACGCACTCCTGCCACCATCAGTGGCATCACCACACCTGCCTTTCCCCGTCACGCGCATCATCAGCGTATTTTTGGACTCACCTGGACTTAATCACCTGTTTATTACCTCCCTATATTTGTCAGTTCCTCATCTCTTTCCCCCGCTGCTGCATTGATTGTCGAATGTCGTTGTTTTGCCCGTGTGCTGACGCTGTGCCTGTCTTGTTTCATGTCTGTTCCTTATTAAATGTTGAGTCCCCGTATCTGCTTCTCATCTCCGGCGTCGGTCCTTACAATACCGGTACACCTGGTACCTACTACCATACGCCGTTCAAAAGCACTTCAATCTTTTGTCATGCCCTTTCACATAATCCATGTCTTATTTGTCTCAAGACTTAAATCCTTATTTAACCTGTCTCCTTCCCTTCATCTACACTGATTGAAGTAGACTTAACAGGTGACATCAATAAGGGATCATAGCTTTCACCTGGATTCCCCTGGTTGAATGACATTCTAAGTTGCTTTCATTATTGCATCTCCTGAGCTTTTTGGTCAGTTCCTTATCGGTCTTCAATACTTCGACGTGACCCAGCTCAGAGGCATAATGCAATTGTCTCTGGATTAAGAGGGAATTGACTATGAATCTCTTTGTCTCCTTTGGGGGTGTAAGAGAATATGCTGCCATGATGTGATTGTTCTCTGTGTGTTTGTAAGCATGACATCAATTATTGGTCATGATCTAACCTTTTATGTGTGTTTTGTTTATCTCAGGTGGATACTTTGGCATCTGCACAAAGATTTGGACATCAGAGACTATCCAGGACCATAACAGATGACATGAAGTCTCAGGTACAGGCATTTTGGCATGCTCCCGAACTCACAAATAATTTATCATGTAAGACACACAGGAAGAGAGCTAGATCCTTAGTAGATCTGAATTCTATGAAGTAACATATTCAGGCAGACTCAAAGCATTGAAGGTTTGCTAGAGAAGTTAAAAAGAAAAAGATATGCTCTGTCAGAGCCAATAATTCTTATCTTTGAAGTCTGCCTTGGCAGAGTTGGCATGAACAGCACACAGAGGGAGGCCTTTTTAAATATGCTAAACAACAAGGAAAAACACTAACACGTACAAGGTAGAATGAAAATAACAGCTATTTATGGACGGGCTAGAATTTCCATGAAAATGCCCCAGTCCTGGCTCCACAATGGCATCTCTCTGATTTAACTAGATACAGTTTCACCCTGTTTAAGAGGCACAGGAACTTCCCATGACCCCCAGAGTCCACACTGGAGAGCTCAAATGCCCCCCTTATGCATTCAAACACACAGGAGTTGGATAGGATGGGTGGTTTTGGGCAGCAAGGGGGGGGGGCGGACCCGCTACGGAAAGGAAGAGAGCAGGGGAGGGCTTTGGGAGCATCGCTAACTGTGGTGCACTTTCACTGTGGTCAACATCAGCAACCCCTTTCCAACCCCCTCGGCCTGGGCCACGCCCCCTGGTTGGAGAATACGCAGCCCAGCTGAATGGATGTTTAATGGGTTTATAATGTGCCTCTCCTATTTCAGCCCCCTGATTTAGGTCCTGAATGGGCCTTTTCTCCAGCCTCTGCAAGGAAGATGATGAAGTGGATGGAACAGCACTTCCTTCTGCTACTCTGCTTTAGTTAAATTCGAGGCCTTTTCACCAGGAGAGAGAGAGAGAGAGAGAATGAACATAAACATTCACAGAGAGACAGGTTGAAGTGATCATCTCAACATGACATGACCCACTGACACATGACATGGCTGTATTTAGATCTAGTGTTCTACTGTCTCTCATGTAGCATCGTGTGGAAGTCCGGGACCATCTGAATGGCTCTTGTATCGTCTTCTCTGATGATGGTCCCTCCAGTCAGCAGCATCACCTGTCCCCTCCAGACCTGACCCAGGAGGTGGTGGTCATCTCCCTGGAGCTCCCCACCCCCCCTCTCAGCCCCTTCCGTTCCACAAGACTGCCACCTGTGGAGCAAATTAAGGTAAGCAACACTCTCTCAAGGAGATACAACTGGTTATTGTAGCACTGCAATGATAACAGCTGTTTGTCTGAGGTTACTAGTTGGGTTAGGGTTAGAGACCACATGTCATATTCATCAGACTGCTGCTTCTCCCTGTGGAATTGTCTAGTATCACAGGTTCAATGTTATGCCACTGGAATGGAATGTACTGGATATTGATGGTGGTCCTGTCTTTGTGTTGGATAATGCAATATATGCTAATGTATCCTGCACTACACACTAAGTTGTTAATTTTCCATTTGACTGCGACAATACTCAGTCAAATGCTCTCCAACTAATGCTAATATTGGACTGACTGGGTTTCCATCCTAGGTCTCTGAGGTCAATGGGAGTGGCCCTCTTACTGACCCCCTTTGTTTTGGATCATACTATGGCCCTGCTCAATCAAATGGTAAGATTAGAATTGTCTTGAAATTATAATATAGAGCATCACAGTTTGAGTTTGATTTAAATATGTATCATGTTTAACCCCCCCCCCCATCATTCCGCTGAAAAGGCAGCGCGGAAATTCCAAAATATTTTTTTTTTTAAATATTTAACTTTCACACATTAACAAGTCCAATACAGCAAATGAAAGATAAACATCTTGTTAATCTACCCATCATGTCCGATTTTTAAAATGTTTTACAGCGAAAACACAACATTTGTTAGCTCACCACCAAATTCAGAAAAACACAGCCATTTTTCCCAGCCAAAGATAGTCACAAAAGCAGAAATAGAGATACAATTAATCACTAACCTTTGATAATCTTCATCAGATGGCACTCATAGGACATCATGTTACACAATACATGCACTGCCAGAAACCTGCAAAATGACCTCCAGCAGGCCACAATGTGCATGTGTCTGCTCAAACGGTCTGAAACAGACTCCATGAGGGTGGTATGAGGGCCCGATGTCCACAGGTGGGGGTTGTGCTTACAGCCCAACACCGTGCAGGACGTTTGGCATTTGCCAGAGAACACCAAGATTGGCAAATCCATCCACCAACGCCACATTGCACCACAGACTGTCCAGGAACTGGCGGATGCTTTAGTCCAGGTCTGGGAGGAGATCCCTCATGAGACCATCCGCCACCTCATCAGGAGCATGCCCAGGCGTTGTAGGGAGGTCATACAGGCACGTGGAGGCCACACACACTACTGAGCCTCATTTTGACTTGTTTTAAGGACATTACATCAAAATTGGATCAGCCTGTAGTGTGGTTTTCCACTTTTAATTTTGAGTGTGACTCCAAATCCAGACCTCCATGGGTTGATAAATTTGATTTTCATTGATAATTTGTGTGTGATTTTGTTGTCAGCACATGTATGTAAAGAAATATGTAAAGAAAAAAACATTTAATAAGAATATTTCATTCATTCAGATCTAGGATGTGTTATTTAGGTGTTCCCTTTATTTTTTTGAGCAGTGTATATATCCAATAACATTCCAACCTGAGCATTCGTTTTTGTCTACAGAGTTATGGAACGTATGGCGATATCATGAGAAATGTGCCTGACCAGGAACTGGCATTCTGCCAGGCCACTGACTCAAATAGCTGCCATCCTGCCCCACACACTAGAGGCTTCATTCCACGTTCTACTGACTGTTGACATCTAGTGGAAGGCGTAGGAAGTGCAAACAGATCCATATCTTACTGGGATGTGAATAGGCGAATAGTTGAAAATCAACCAGCCCCAGAATTTCCACTTCCTGTTTGGAAGTTTGCCTGCCATATGAGTTCTGTTATACTCAGACATAATTCAAACTGTTTTAGAAACGTCAGAGTGTTTTCTATCCAATAGTAATAATAATATTAGCATCTAGGACAGAATAGGAGGCAGTTCACTATGGGCACGCAATTCATCCAAAGTGAAAATGCTGCCCCCTATCCCTAAAGATTTAAAGCTGCAATGTGTAACTTTTTGGGCAAACCGACCAAATTCACAAAGAAATGGTTTGTCATAAATCTGTCATTCTCATTGAAAGCAAGTCTAAGAAGCGGTAGATTGGTTCTATGTGTGCTTTTTCTATGCTTCCAGTTATTAACTTTTGTTTTTGAGTCGTTTACTTTCGGTATTGTACACCAGCTTCAAAATGCTGAAAATACATGTCACGATCGTTTGTGGAATTAACTGACCAAGGCGCAGCATACGTAGAGTTCCACATGTTAATTCAGAATTAAACTCACAAAAAAATATAAACAGCAAACGAAATGTGAAGCTAATGGCGTGCTTACAGGCAACAAACCAAAAAACAAGATCTCACACAAACCCAGTGGGACAATGCTGCCTAAATATGATCCCCAATCAAAGACAACGATAGACAGCTGCCTCTGATTGGGAACCATACCAGGCCAACATAGAAATAGAAAAACTAGAGTACCCACCCTAGTCACACCCCGACCTAACCAAATTAGAGAATAAAAGGCCAGGGTGTGACAATACAATATTTTTGTTTATGGAAAATATACAGTACCAGTCAAAAGTTTGGACACACCTACTCATTCAAGGGTTTTTCTTTATTTTTACTATTTTCTACATTGCAGAAAACTATGAAATAACGGAAACGTTTAGTAATCCAAAAGTGTTAAATAAATCAAAATATATTTTAGATTTAGATTTTCAAAGTAGCCACCCTTTGCCTTCATGACATCTTTGCACACTCTTGGCATTCTCTCAACCAGCATCATGAGGAATGCTTTTCCAACACTTGTTGACTACTTTTTCTTAATTAACTCAGTGTTCCAACTCATCCCAAACCATCTCAATTGGTTTGAGGTCGGGTGTTTGGGGAGGCCAGGTCATCTGATGCAGCACCATCACTCTCCTTCTTGGTCAAATAGCCCTTACACAGCCAGGAGGTGTGTTTTGGGTCATTGTCCTGTTGTAAAACAAATGATAGTCTCACTAAGCGCAAACCAGATGGGATGACATATCGCTACAGAATACTGTGGTAGCCATGCTGGTTAAGTGTGCCTAGAATTCTAAATAAATTAGACTGTCACCAGCAAAGCACACCCACACCATTACACCTCCTCCTCCATGCTTCATGGTGGAACCACACATGCGGAGATAATCCGTTCACCTACTCTGCGTCTCACATAGACACGGCAGTTGGAGACCAAAAATCTCAAATCAGACCAAAAGACAAATGTCCACGGTTCTAATGTCCATTGGCCGTGTTTCTCCTCTTCTTATTGATGTCCTTTTAATAGTGGTATCTTTGCAGCAATTCGACCATGAAGGCCTGAAAGTAGTACCCTCAAGGGAGACATGACTAATACTGTATGTGATGTAGTCTCTTCCCAGTGTTTAGGCCAAGTAGAGCATGGGTTGAATCTTGTGATAATATTTGTTCATGTGTCAAAGCTTTATGTACCACTTAAGGACAGATCTTTTTTATAACCAGCTTCAATCAAGCCTTTACAAGGATGTTATTATCACCCTAAAATAAATGATATTATGTAGGATATTAACCACACAATTAACAAAAGTGTTTCATAAATTAAATCAAACTCCATTTTCACAGTGGCACTCTATGGCCACCCAGTGGCAATGATGGTGAAGGCAGCTTGAATGTTCATACTGTTACTCAGCTGAAATGTAGAAGAAGAATGAGGACAGTTTAAACTGCCTTTGATAACAGACCTGTGCTGTCCTCTCTCTCTGTAACAGGGGGTCTGTCTAATGGAGTCCAGACCAGGGGCTCTTCCACTCTGCCGCGGAGGGCTGCTACGAGGGAGGAGCGCCTTATCAAATTCTCTGGGATCGGCCCAGTGGATGAGACAGGGATGCCCATCGCCTCCAGATCAGTAAGATACACATAGTGTACAGCAGCATTCGTCAGTGGAGCTCAAGAGTCACTATACACATATGGTCCTAGGGCCCAGAGTTTATCCTAAATTGGTCACTCACACAGAAAAAACTCCTTGGTCTGCTCCTAGTTGTCATTTATGTGGAGCCAAAATGTTCTAATTTATGTACTCTGAAACTTCTGAATCTACTAACTTCTATGTCTACAAACATGTTTTTGTCATTTTCCCTTTTCTCGCACCAGAGTGTGAACCAGCCCAAAGACTGGTACAGGAGCATGTTCAGACAGATCCACAAGAAGCCAGAAGGTATGACCCCTCCTCCCTCGCCCCTTCTCTCACACACACCAGCCCACACAGACAATTCCTTTCTGTCAATGTCAGCCTCCAGAAAGCTGATCCAGGGTGCAAATTATTCCAAGGAGAGGAGAGAACGGTCAAGCCATTTTGATATCTATACCCAGTCATTCCAACTTCTCTACATAACTAACTCCATCCTACATCTTTCATACCGGTCCTCATCCAGTTGTAGTCTATTCCTTTATACCGGTCCTTATCTCCAGTTGTATATCAGTAGTCTATTCCTTTTATCTCCATCTCCAGTTGTATATCAGTAGTCTATTCCTTTTATACCCAGGTCCTTATCTCCAGTTGTATATCAGTAGTCTATTCTTTATACCGGTCCTTATCTCCATCAGTAGTCTATTCCTTTATACCGGTCCTTATCTCCAGTTGTATATCAGTAGTCTATTCCTTTATACCGGTCCTTATCTCCAGTTGTATATCAGTAGTCTATTCCTTTATACCGGTCCTTATCTCCAGTTGTATATCAGTAGTCTATTCCTTTATACCGGTCCTTATCTCCAGTTGTATATCAGTAGTCTATTCCTTTATACCGGTCCTTATCTCCAGTTGTATATCAGTAGTCTATTCCTTTATACCGGTCCTTATCTCCAGTTGTATATCAGTAGTCTATTCCTTTATACCGGTCCTTATCTCCAGTTGTATATCAGTAGTCTATTCCTTTATACCGGTCCTTATCTCCAGTTGTATATCAGTAGTCTATTCCTTTATACCGGTCCTTATCTCCAGTTGTATATCAGTAGTCTATTCCTTTATACCGGTCCTTATCTCCAGTTGTATATCAGTAGACTATTCCTTTATACCGGTCCTTATCTCCAGTTGTATATCAGTAGTCTATTCATGGTTATGTGTATGCTTAGTGATACTCAGGGTGGGATGACCGGAATGTCCAGGATGGATCTTGGTTTAAAACTGATTCTCAGGTGTCACCACTCTCCAGGCAGTTGGCTTTTAAACCCCAACAGGTATCACAGCTACTGATCTTTCCTCAGAGGCCCAGTCCCACCACTGTGGGAGTGTAATATTGTGTATGATCAGGTACCAACCTGATTATTGTGCAGGTGATGGATTCTTTTGACAGACCACAAATTATTTGCACTACTCACATATCAAAGATAATGGCATTGGAATGCAACAACTGAATAGAATATAGCATCATAATTATGAGTTAAAGGTTTGAGATGATCACAAATTAACAGAGCAAATGGGTGGATGTTCCTCATCTACATGACCGTGTCACGTATACTCCCTCTACGGTGCTCGAGTTCATCAGGCTGCTCATTATTACGCACACCTGTCACCATTGTTACGCATATCAGCGCATCAATAGACTCATCTGGACTCAATCACTTGCCTGATTACCTTCCCTATATACAGTGCCTTGAGAAACTATTCGGCCCCCTTGAACTTTGCGACCTTTTGCCACATTTCAGGCTTCAAACATAAAGATATAAAACTGTATTTTTTTGTGAAGAATCAACAACAAGTGGGACACAATCATGAAGTGGAACGACATTTATTGGATATTTCAAACTTTTTTAACAAATCAAAAACTGAAAAATTGGGTGTGCAAAATGATTCAGCCCCCTTAAGTTAATACTTTGTAGCGCCACCTTTTGCTGAGATTACAGCTGTAAGTCGCTTGGGGTATCAGTTTTGCACATCGAGAGACTGAAATTTTTTCCCATTCCTCCTTGCAAAACAGCTCGAGCTTAGTGAGGTTGGATGGAGAGCATTTGTGAACAGCAGTTTTCAGTTCTTTCCACAGATTCTCGATTGGATTCAGGTCTGGACTTTGACTTGGCCATTCTAACACCTGGATATGTTTATTTTTGAACCATTCCATTGTAGATTTTGCTTTATGTTTTGGATCATTGTCTTGTTGGAAGACAAATCTCCGTCCCAGTCTCAGGTCTTTTGCAGACTCCATCAGGTTTTCTTCCAGAATGGTCCTGTATTTGGCTCCATCCATCTTCCCATCAATTCTAACCATCTTCCCTGTCCCTGCTGTAGAAAAGCAGGCCCAAACCATGATGCTGCCACCACCATGTTTCACAGTGGGTATGGTGTGTTCAGGGTGATGAGCTGTGTTGCTTTTACACCAAACATAACGTTTTGCATTGTTGCCAAAAAGTTCAATTTTGGTTTCATCTGACCAGAGAACCTTCTTCCACATGTTTGGTGTGTATCCCAGGTGGCTTGTGGCAAACTTTAAACAACACTTTTTATGGATATCTTTAAGAAATGGCTTTCTTCTTGCCACTCTTCCATAAAGGCCAGATTTGTGCAATATACGACTGATTGTTGTCCTATGGACAGAGTCTCCCACCTCAGCTGTATATCTCTACAGTTCATCCAGAGTGATCATGGGCCACTTGGCTGCATCTCTGATCAGTCTTCTCCTTGTATGAGCTGAAAGTTTAGAGGGACGGCCAGGTCTTGGTAGATTTGCAGTGGTCTGATACTCCTATTTCAATATTATCGCTTGCACAGTGCTCCTTGGGATGTTTAAAGCTTGGGAAATCTTTTTGTATCCCAATCCGGCTTTAAACTTCTTCACAACAGTATCTCGGACCTGCCTGGTGTGTTCCTTGTTCTTCATGATGCTCTCTGCGCTTTTAACGGACCTCTGAGACTATCACAGTGCAGGTGCATTTATACGGAGACTTGATTACACACAGGTGGATAGTATTTATCATCATTAGTCATTTAGGTCAACATTGGATCATTCAGAGATCCTCACTGAACTTCTGGAGAGAGTTTGCTGCACTGAAAGTAAAGGGGCTGAATAATTTTGCACTCCCAATTTTTCAGTTTTTGATTTGTTAAAAAAGTTTGAAATATCCAATAAATGTCGTTCCACTTCATGATTGTGTCCCACTTGTTGTTGATTCTTCACAAAAAATACAGTTTTATATCATTATGTTTGAAGCCTGAAATGTGGCAAAAGGTCGCAAAGTTCAAGGGGGCCGAATACTTTCTCAAGGCACTGTATGTCACTCCCTTTGGTTCTTTTCCTAGGCGTTGTTTCATGTCTGAACGCTACTCATGTTTCTTGTTTTGTTCCTTGTGTTATTTATTATTAAAAGTCACTCCCTGAACTTGCTTCCCGACTCCCAGTGTACACGTGACAGAATAACGCCTCACCAAAGGGGAGCATCAGGGAGATTTTTTTGTGTGTTTTTTTTTTGTGAGTGTAGATGACGTCATGTTTGAGGGCCACTACCGGAGCTACCGGGGATGCCTCAGCAGGTTCGTCAGGTTTACAAGACCTGGTTGTCCCGTCAAGAGTCCGTTGCCGAGTCTACCGAGGATGCCTCAGCTGGCTCGTCAGGTTCAAAAGATTTGGTTGGCTCGGCAGGCTCCAATGCCTCTGGCTCCCCCGCCTCGTCCGGTATGCCAGGCTCCCCTGCCTCAGGCCGGTTCGTCACGTCGGGCTCCCCTTCCACGGTCAGCTCGTCAGCTTCCCGCGCCTCGGCCCTGCTCGTCGCCCTCGGGCCGGTTCGTCAGCTTCCCCTGGCCGGTTCGTCAGCTTCCCCTGGCCGGTTCGTCAGCTTCCCTCGGCCGGCCCGTCAGGTTCCCAGTTCCCATGCCTCGGCCGGCTTGTCAGGTTCCCGCGCCTCGGCCGGCTCGACAGGTTCCCGCGCCTCGGCAGAAGTGTCCGGCCTGCTCCTCGGTACCGTCCCTCAGGTCGGCGTCCTGCGGCTGGAGCTGCTCATAAGGGAGGAGGTACTATCATGTATACTCCCTCCCCGGCACTTGAGGTCGTCAGGCTGCTCATTATTACACACACCTGTCACCATCGTTACGCGCATCAGCGCATCATCAGACTCACCTGGACTCAATCACCTGCCTGATTACCTTCCCTATATATGTCTCTCCTTTTGGTTCTTTCCCTAGGCGTTATTTGGGGCTCCTGAGTGGCGCAGCAGTCTAAGGCACTGCATCTCAGTGCTAGAGGCGTCACTGCAGACATCCTGGTTTGAATCTAGGCTGTATCATAACCGGCTGTGATTGGGAGTCCCATAGGGCGCAGCACAATTGACCCAGTGTCGCCCAGGTTTGGCCGGTGTAGGCCGTCATTGTAAATAAGAGTTTGTTCCTAACTGGCTTGCCTAGTTAATAAAGGTTAAATATATATATTTTTATTGTTTCTGTTCTGTGTTTCATGTCTGTACGCTACTCATGTTTCTTGTTTGTTCCTTATGTTATTTATTATTAAAAGTCACTCCCTGAATGTGTTTCCCGACTCCCAGCGTACATGTTACAGACCTCCTCTCAATGGGGGGAGGGCTTACTATGATTACTGTTATCTAAATCCCTGTTTCTCTTTGCTGTCTTTGCCCATTTGATAGAAACTGACGAGGACTCTGAGCGATGGTCTGCTGAAAGTGAGTGCAGAGGAAATATCAGGTTTCATGTTCTGAACTTTAACAAATCTACTCTATTTAGATGACCAGTATTTCCTAACACTCATTTCTACTGATCTTAAGGGAGCCGGGCCCTCGCTGCTGACTCAGCCAGTGGGCAGGAGACTCTGACCCATATGGACAATTATGGAGCCCTCCCTGACTGGTGAGACTGAGAGACTGATGAAGGCGACTGTGCGAGTTCATGTTCAACCTCCTTATTTAAAACGACAGTAGAATTCCTGTTGATAATGTTAAGATGTGTTTGTTTCTACTACTGTATAACCATGACCAAGTTCACAGCACATCAGATGCATGTGATCAGTCATTGTGAAACACGAGGTACATGCAACTTGGGTGAATGGCTATATGTGTGAATTCTAACCCAGTCCAAATGCAAGGAGTTGGGGGAGAGACAAAAACAAGTGCCGGATAGACAAGTTTGGATCTGTTCCTACAGGCACTGACAATGAATCCATGATATAAGTTGTTTGCGTGTATGTTGGGGATTGTGTTTCAGGAGTGAGCTGGGGGTTGAAGATACGCTTTCAGACCGATGGGGGCACCCTCCACAGCCCAGGAGCATATTTGACTTTGAGCCTGGACAGAGCACCACATCAGAGGTCCAGAGTCAGGTAAAGCCTCACACCCTTTTTAATTTAACATGCAGCATTACTACACACTGGAATTTAGATGGCACCTGGACATAGTGTTTCTGTTGAACGGTAGCACTGTTGCACATATTTTCTTGAAGTTAGATTCAAAATTGCTGATTGTAAAACAACTTGTTTTTCATTTAAGTTTTCAAAAGATTTGTGGCTTAGCCTCAGAACTATGTGTTGTATTCACTAGTGTGGGGGTGGGCTGCCCTCGAGCTACTTGTGACAGCATTCACCTAATCTTTTTCCTATGAGGATTAGTTTGTGTCAATACCCTGGAATGCCTCTCAGCTGAGAGCACAATGAAAATAAGCCTCCAGGTGTTTTTATGTTCATTTTTAATGTATGTAATGTTGTCTCAAGCTACGACTTTTAATGATCTAATGAATTCAATCAATCAAGCATCTCACGCCAGGTATTCAGGAACTTGTTAATGTGGTCACTGGTACAATGGCACACCCACACCAGGTGTATTTCCGGTTTCCTTCTTAATTGCGAGAATTTTTTGAACAAGCAAAATAACATGAAGAAAGTGTTTGTTTACCATGAACTACCGGGTGGTCAAGTGTTAGTATTGCTGTTTGTGATGCATGTGTTCCCTGGGTAATTTATTATCTTACTGAAATTAATAAGGAAACTCTTTTAACTGCCCATACATGTGTGTGTGAGTGTGAGGCCCTGAGAGCACTGAATGTCTGTTAAAATACCTTGAATGATTTAGAGTGGACTGTGTTTGTCTGGGCTGAAGTTTTGAATGGCTCTTGTCACCATGTCCCAGATCTGGTGCAAATTGAGCCTGGCGTCTCATAATGCGAAGAAAATAAAGCTTTGTTTCCAATCTGCCACAGTAGAGTCCCCCACGGGGCCAGGCGTCTTGTGATACTGATTATGCCTGTTAACCTCTTGTGGTGTGTAATGCTTCACAGCGTGGAGGCTTATTGCATTTCCTCAGGAGGTCATAGCTTGGATTCCTCTAGATTAGGTAAAAGTCAACTCATTGATACAGGGTCAGATATTTTTTCGGGACCCAGGTTTTTTAATTTTCTTTTTCGGAGCTTAAAGGTCCCGAAGCTACTCTGGCAAAAGGTGCTTGTTTTTCTTTCATGCAGCCACAACTCAATAGTGCCGACCAAAAAAAGATGTACTTTGATTGAAACAAATCACAGGTATGCTACAGTTAACTTCTTATGGCTTGCAACAACAGCCAGTGAAAGTGCAGGGTGCCAAATTAAAAACAACAGAAATCTCATAATTAAAATACCTCAAACATAGAAGTATTTCACACCATTTTAAAGAAACTTGTTGTTAATCCCACCAGTGTCCAATTTCAAAAAGGCTTTACAGCGAAAGCACACCAAACGATTGTTAGGTCAGCACCTCGTCACAGAAAGACACAGCCATTTTTCCAGCCAAAGAGAGGAGTCACAAAAAGCACAAATAGAGAAATGAATCACTAACCTTTGATCTTCATCAGATGACACTCATAGGACTTCATGTTATACAATACATGTATGTTTTGTTCGATAAAGTGCATATTTATATAAAAAAATCTGTTTACATTGGTGCGTTACGTTCAGTAATGTTTTGCTTCCAAAACATCCGGTGATTTTGCAGAGAGCCACATCAATTTACAGAAATAGTAATCATAAACTTTAATATAAGATACACGTGTTATGCACAGAATTAGATATATTCTTCTCCTTAAAGCAACCGCTGTGTCAGATTTCAAAAGAACTTTACGGAAAAAGCACACCATGCAATAATCTGGGTACGGCACTCAGACAACAAATCAAGTCATACAGATATCTGCCATGTTGGAGTCAACAGAAGTCAGAAATAGCGTTATAAATATTCACTTACCTTTGATGATCTTCATCAAAATGCACTCCCAGGAATCCCAGTTCCACAATAAATGCTTGATTTGCATCATTTGCATCATTTGCATCAATGCATCATTTATGTCCAAATACGTCCTTTTTGTTAGTACGTTCAGTTCACAAATCCAAACTCACAATGCGCTGGCAGGTCCAGGCGAAAGTTCAGAAGAAAAGTAATATTACAGTTCGTAGAAACATGTCAAACGATGTATAGAATCAATCTTTAGGATGTTTTTATCATAAATCTTCAATAATGTTCCAACCGGAGAATTTCTTTGTCTTTAGAAATGCAATGGAACGCAAGCTAACTCACATGAACGCCCGTGACCAGCTCATGCCACTCTGCCAGACCACTGACTCATTCAGCTCCCATTTCCCCCTCCTTCACAGTAGAAGCATCAAACAAGGTTCTAAAGACTGTTGACATCTAGTGGAAGCCTTAGGAAGTGCAATTTGACCCCATAGACACTGTATATTCGATAGGCAAAGAGTTGAAAAACTACAAACCTCAGATTTCCCACTTCCTGGTTGGATTTTTTCTCACGTTTTTGCCTGCCATGAGTTCTGTTATACTCACAGACATCATTCAAACAGAAACTAGAAACTTTAGAAACTTCAGAGTGTTTTCTATCCAAATATACTAATAATATGCATATATTAGCAACTGGGTCTGCATGGCAGGCAGTTTACTCTGGGCACCTTATTCATCCAAGCTACTCAATACTGCCCCCAGCCATAAGAAGTTAACACCATCTGCTCTAAATTTATTCCACTGGACATAATTCGAAACACTGTACATAACTGAAATGATCTAAATACATATTCCCATGTAACTGATTGAAATCAAATGGTTGGCATGCAGACGCTGCATGGATGTGCATGGACATTTTAGAAAACTTTATAATTCTCGATTGACAAAGCCACACATGTTCCATAAAGGGGTATCCAGAACTTGATACAAAGCTTTCCAGGGGATCCAGGGGGGGCGGGGCAGGGCGGGATGGGGGCGGAACAGGTTGGTTATTTATGGTTCCGCAGCCACGGCCTATTTTTAATCCCCATAATGGTTAAAGTTAAAAGTGGCGATACGGTAGTGTAATCTGATCCTAGATCTGTGGTTAGGTACATCTTCTACCTCCAGCAACTTCTCTCCTTAGACCTGCCTGTGTACAGAGAATCACACAATCAGAGAACACAGACCATATCAATTGCTGCACTCCTAAGTGACATCATGGCCTGTGATAACTACTGTCTGAGAGAATACTTTGGCTATAACTGGATCTCACTCTGCCAAGGTATTTCAAGGAACATGAAAAAGAGTTAGGAAGTTGAAGGTTTTTTAAAGAGTGTAGCTTGATGCAATTCTTTCTGGTGTCAGTAACTGGGACAAACAGTATGTCTTCTTAATGAGGGAATGAGTTCTGTTTCATCTTGCTATTAAATTGTTGATGTGGATGAAGTGTAAACGAAGTGACCCAGTTGGATGAAATGCTAGGGCTATAAGTAACCTATAAGGATGTAACCTCTACAGTCGTTTACTGTTTGATACATCTACTATAACCAACTGACCAAATCTCTGTTCTCACAGTCTGACTGTGTGTTCAAAGTCTTTATGTTTGTTTCCCAGCCTCAGGGTCAGCCAGTGCAGAAGCCCCAGCCGGCTCCACTACAGCCGTCCCAGCAGCTACCCCAGCACAGACCCACAGAGGAACCCTGGTCTCCCATAGAGAAGCCGTCTAAGCCATCCGCCTTCGAGGTGAGTGCTCACAGTGATATGACAGCTGTCATAACCTTGACCTTGATGGACAAGTGCAATGGTTGTTTTAATGAGCTAGCAATGAATCTTACCAGGATTATACAACTATGGAGCCAACAATGCTTTGGAGAATTACTGTATTCAGTGGTACACTACATGACCAAACGTATGTGGACACCTGCTCGTCGAACTTATAATTCCAAAATCATGTGCATTAATATGGAGGTGGTCCCCCTTTGCTGCTATAACAGCCTCCACTCTTCTGGTAAGGCTTTCCACTAGATGTTGGAACATTGCTGCAGGGACTTACTTCCATTCAGCCACAAGAGCATTAGTGAGGTCGGGCACTGATGTTGGGCCATTAGGCCTGGCTCACAGTCGTCCTTCCAATTTGAGGTCAGGGCTCTGTGCAGGCCAGTCATGTTTTTCTACACTGATCTCGACAAACCATTTCTGTATGGACCTCACTTTGTGCAAGAAAAGGCCTTCCACAAAGTTGGAAGCACAGAATCATCTGAAATGTCATTGCATGCTGTAGCACAGGGGTACTCAAGTACTATTTGAGAAGGTCCGGTCACAGAAATGTCCTAGGTGGCAAAGGTCCCCACCTCGCAACCCATACGACCCCAACTGTTCACACTCATCTTGTTGGCAGAGAGAAAATGTTGCAGTTGTAAAGCTAATTTCTTGCAATACTACACATTTTGCATTGGGCAGAGATTTTTTGTTTGTTACTTTTTTAAAGCTAATTTCCTGCAATTCTATACATTCTTCCATGTCTTATGCGTGTTTATATACTAGCGGTCAAAACACAGACTGACTAAAAAATATATACAGTACCAGTCAAAAGTTTGGACACATCTACTCATTTTCATAATTTTTTTTACTATTTTCTACATTGTAGAATAATAGTGAAGACAACTATGAAATAACACATATGGAATCATGTAGTAACCAAAAAAGTGTTATATTTGAGATTCTTCAAAGTAGCCATCCTTTGATGACAGCTTTGCACACTCTTGGAATTCTCACAACCAGCTTCATGAGGTAGTCACCTGGAATGCATTTCAATGAACAGGTGTGCCTTGTTAAATGGTGTGCCAAATTAAATTAATTTGTGGAATTTCTTTCCTTCTTAATGTGTTTGAGCAAGTCAGTAGTGTTGTGACAAGGTAGGGGTGGTATACAGAAGATAGACCTATTTGGTAAAAGACCAAGCCCATAATATGGCAAGAACAGCTCAAATAAGCAAAGAGAAGTAACAGTCCATCATTACCTTAAGACATGAAGGTCAGTCAATGAGGAACATTTGAAGAATTTTGAATGTTTCTTCAAGTGCAGTCTCAAAAACCATTAAGCGCTATGATGAAATTGGCTCTCACGATGACCTCCACAGGAAAGAGGAAAGGAGTTACCTTTGCTGCAGAGTTAACTGCACCTCAGATTGCATCCCGAATAAATGTTCAAGTAACAGACACATCAACATCAACTGTTCAGAGGAGACTGTGTGAATCAAGCCTTCATGGTTGAATTGCTGCAAAGAAACCACTACTAAAGGACACCAATAAGAAGATACTTGCTTGGTCCAAGAAACATGAGAAATGGACATTAGACCAGTGGAAATCTGTCATTTGGTCTGTTGAGTCCAAATTTGAGATTTTGATTCCACCGCTGTGTCTTTTGAGTAGGTGAATGGATTATATCTATATGTGTAGATCCCAACATGAAGCATGGAGGAGATGTGGGGTGCTTTGCTGGTGACACTGTCTGTGATTTATTTAGAATTCAAGGCACACTTAACCAGCATGGCTACCACAGCATTCTGCAGCAATACGCCATCCCATCTGGTTTGCACTTAGTGGGACTATCATGTGTTTTCAACAGGACAATGACCCAACACACCTCCAGGCTGTGTAAGGGCTATTTGACCAAAAAGGAGAGTGACGGTGCTGCATCAGATGACCTGGACTCCACAATCACCCAATTGAGATAGATTGGGATGAGTTGGACCACAGAGTGAAGGAAAAGAAGCCAACAAGTGTTCACTATATGTGGGTACTCCTTCAAGACTGTTGAAAAAATCATTCCAGGTGAAGCTTGTTGATAGAATGCCAAGAGGGTGCAAAGCTGTCATCAAGGAATTAGTGGCTACTCTAAAGAATCTCAAATATAAAATATATTTTGAGTTGTATAAAACACTTTGTTGGTTACTACATGATTCCATGTGTTATTTCATAATTTTGATGTCTTCACTATTATTCTACAACTCCATTTTGCTGATACCTGCCTACAGACAAAAGCTAAAAAAAGAAGCTCCCACGCTGAGGTCTGTCCAACGCTGGTCCGACCAAGCTGACTCCACACTCCAAGACTGCTTCCATCACGTGGACTGGGACATGTTTCGTATTGCGTCAAATAACAACATTGACGAATACGCTGATTCGGTGTGCGAGTTCATTAGAACGTGCGTTGAAGATGTCGTTCCCATAGCAACGATTAAAACATTCCCTAACCAGAAACCTTGGATTGATGGCAGCATTCGCGTGAAACTGAAAGCGCGAACCACTGCTTTCAATCAGGGCAAGGTGTCTGGTAACATGACTGAATACAAACAATGCAGCTATTCCCTCCGTAAGGCTATCAAACAAGCTAAGCGTCAGTACAGAGACAAAGTAGAATCCCAATTCAACGGCTCAGACACAAGAGGCATGTGGCAGGGTCTACAGTCAATCACGGACTACAGGAAGAAATCCAGCCCAGTCACGGACCAGGATGTCTTGCTCCCAGGCAGACTAAATAACTTTTTTGCCCGCTTTGAGGACAATACAGTGCCACTGACACTGCCTGCAACGGAAAAATGCGGTCTCTCCTTCACTGCAGCCGAGGTGAGTAAAACATTTAAACGTGTTAACCCTCGCAAGGCTGCAGGCCCAGACGGCATCCCCAGCCGCGCCCTCAGAGCATGCGCAGACCAGCTGGCTGGTGTGTTTACGGACATATTCAATCAATCCCTATACCAGTCTGCTGTTCCCACATGCTTCAAGAGGGCCACCATCGTTCCTGTTCCCAAGAAAGCTAAGGTAACTGAGCTAAACGACTACCGCCCCGTAGCACTCACTTCCGTCATCATGAAGTGCTTTGAGAGACTAGTCAAGGACCATATCACCTCCACCCTACCTGACTCCCTAGACCCACTCCAATTTGCTTACCGCTCAAATAGGTCCACAGACGATGCAATCTCAACCACACTGCACACTGCCCTAACCCATCTGGACAAGAGGAATACCTATGTGAGAATGCTGTTCATCGACTACAGCTCGGCATTCAACACCATAGTACCCTCCAAGCTCGTCATCAAGCTCAGACCCTGGGTCTCGACCCCGCCCTGTGCAACTGGGTACTGGACTTCCTGACAGGCCGCCCCCAGGTGGTGAGGGTAGGTAACAACATCTCCTCCCCGCTGATCCTCAACACTGGGGCCCCACAAGGGTGCGTTCTGAGCCCTCTCCTGTACTCCCTGTTCACCCACGACTGCGTGGCCACGCACGCCTCCAACTCAATCATCAAGTTTGCGGACGACACAACAGTGGTAGGCTTGATTACCAACAACGACGAGACGGCCTACAGGGAGGAGGTGAGGGCCCTCGGAGTGTGGTGTCAGGAAAATAACCTCACACTCAACGTCAACAAAACTAAGGAGATGATTGTGGACTTCAGGAAACAGCAGAGGGAACACCCCCTATCCACATCGATGGAACAGTAGTGGAGAGAGTAGCAAGTTTTAAGTTCCTCGGCATACACATCACAGACAAACTGAATTGGTCCACTCACACAGACAGCATCGTGAAGAAGGCGCAGCAGCGCCTCTTCAACCTCAGGAGGCTGAAGAAATTCGGCTTGTCACCAAAAGCACTCACAAACTTCTACAGAGGCACAATCGAGAGCATCCTGGCGGGCTGTATCACCGCCTGGTACGGCAACTGCTCCGCCCTCAACCGTAAGGCTCTCCAGAGGGTATTGAGGTCTGCACAACGCATCATCGGGGGCAAACTAACTGCCCTCCAGGACACCTACACCACCCGATGTTACAGGAAGGCCATAAAGATCATCAAGGACATCAACCACCCGAGCCACTGCCTGTTCACCCCGCTATCATCCAGAAGGCGAGGTCAGTACAGGTGCATCAAAGCTGGGACCGAGAGACTGAGAAACAGCTTCTATCTCAAGGCCATTAGACTGTTAAACAGCCACCACTAACATTGAGTGGCTGCTGCCTACACACTGACACTGACTCAACTCCAGCCACTTTAATAATGGGAATTGATGGGGAATGTTGTAAATATATCACTAGCCACTTTAAACAATGCTACCTTATATAATGTTACTTACCCTACATTATTCATCTCATATGCATACCTATATACTGTACTCTATATCATCGACTGCATCCTTATGTAATACATGTATCACTAGCCACTTTAACTATGCCACTTTGTTTACATACTCATCTCACATGTATATACTGTACTCGATACCATCTACTGTATCTTGCCTATGCTGCTCTGTACCATCACTCATTCATATATCCTTATGTACATATTCTTTATCCCCTTACACTGCGTATAAGACAGTAGATTAGGAATTGTTAGTTAGATTACTTGTTGCTTATTACTGCATTGTCGGAACTAGAAGCACAAGCATTTCGCTACACTCGCATTAACATCTGCTAACCATGTGTATGTGACAAATAAAATTTGATTTGAGAAAATATAAAAAATTAAGAAAAACCCTTTTAATGAGTAGGTGTGTCCAAACTTTTGACTGGTACTGTATATATATTTTTGTATACTTTTTTTTGGGACCTGCGGTCCGTATTGACCCAGTTCCAGATCTGGTCCACAGCTTATTATGGAGGCTGAAGCATTAAGATTTCCCTTCACTGAAACAAATGGGCCTAGCCCAAACCATTATTCCTCCTCCACCAAACTTTACAGTTGGCACTACGCATTCGAGCAGGTTGCGTTCTCCTGGCATCCGCCAAATTCAGGTTCGTACTTTGGACTGCCAGATGAAGTGTGGTTCATCACTCAACTGCTCCAGAGTCCAATGGTGACGTTGGACTCTGACGTTGCTTCCAGAGACAGTTTGGATCTCTGTAGTGAGTGTTGCAACCGAAGACAAATTATTATTATGAGCGACGTGCTTCAGCACTCAGAGGTCCCGTTCTGTGAGCTCAGTGACACTGAAAGTCCCTGAGCTCTTCAGTAAGGCCAATGTTTGTTTATGGAGATTGCATGGCTGTGTGCTCGATTTTTTTATACACCTGTCAGCAACGGGTGTGGCTAAAATAGTCGAATCCACAAATTTGTAGGGGTGTCCACATACGTTTGTGTATATAGTGTAACATTTGACTGATTTTTAATTCCTTCCAACCACTGTGCTGCATTGGCCAGGAGTCTCTGCTCTCTGAGCTGAGCTGTTTTGAGGCTGAGCTGGACTCAGACATCCAAGGTCTGGAGAGAAGACTTTCCCAGAAGAAGCAGACACGACGAGGCCGGGGTGAGGTACTGAGGCCCTTCTTGTGACTCTGCTGAAGCAACACTCCTCCCTGCTACCCTGCCTGTAACCCCCTCTCTCACTACTCCAGCAATGAGGTCTGGTTACTTGCATGCATAAGTCAATATCATAAATCCATGTTATCATAAGCAGGGCTTATCCACAGACAGCATCATAACTTGTCTTTATTGTAATACAGTAATAAGACTTCCCCAATGCTATACCAGAACCTTCACCTAGTTTCAATTGACTAGTCTATATCTGTTGTTGATGATAGTCCCTTCCAGCTGTGGAGCATCTCCCCTCCTGAGAACTGTTTGAGACAGACAACCCTGCATGCCAACCCTGACACTGCCCTGTGACCTTACTCACGCCCCCAGGACATGCCTGCCTGCCTGCCTTGCACTTGGATGTGTCTGACTCAAATCACATGCCTCCAACTCCCCCCCTCCTCCTCCACCCCCACCCACCCCATCTGCTTGTAAATCCAACAAGCATTTGTTCGATTATTCCCTCTCGCTGTCAGTAGAAACAGAGGTTCAGTTGTAGCACTACTTGTATGCCTTGTATGCGTTTGAATTCAAGGATTTGATTTCACTCTTCAAATGTTGACGTTGATTCTCTTCACAACCTTCATTTGCACCTCATCTAATCATCAGCTGTATGTGGTTGTTACTCCTCAATCAAAGATAGCACAGATAAAAATACCATTATCAATTTTATCATTGTATTCAAAGGAGTGTAGGACCCAGGGGATTTCTGTCTTCCTCTGGCTCCTTTGGGAGTGGTCACCACCTCTGCTCTGTCTAAGTATCTGAGATTTCATTCAAGAGAGAACAACAGCCTTTAATGTGATTTCTGCTTCCAGGGTGCCAGAAATGCTGATCCAGGAACTGCTGCAGGGACAGGGACAACACAGGACAACAGGTGAGTTATGGGTCAGGTCTGCACAAAGTTGTTGCTCTGTGTGTTGGTGTGATTGTACATACAATGGTTTTTATCCCAAACAGTAAATGATGTCTCAAGTTGTACAGGGTAGGTCATTGGTTGAACTGTATCACTTGTTGTTGTGAAATATGTGCAGGGATTGTTGTTGATACAGGAAACAGTTATTATACTGTTCATTGTTGTATACTGCTCCTATAGTTACTGATGTGTGTCCTCAAAACAATGTAATTCACACACCATTATTTAATTTGCTCTGACAAATCTGTTCATAACAGAGGAGATATTTACTCCGCAAATATTTTAGCCTCTCTCAAATCATTCTTGTTAGTTTTTTTTCATCCAGAAATATTTTTGGGGAGGCAAAGATCTGCCAGTTGGTCTCTGACAGAAACTGTGCTTTGTTTTCAGATCATGAAAGTATTTTACAACTTTATTGTCCCACAAAGGCAACACATTTCTGACACCTCATACCACTTGTCTATGAGTAACAAATCCACCTGTTGTTTCTATAAGATCCACGTCAGTGGCATTGAAACTTTTACTTGGTCATTACAGTTGAATGACTGTTTTCAATGATTAAGCATCTACAAGACTGCTCACAACCATTTGGATTGCTGTTGTCTTGGTACTAAACGGTGAAACCCAATCGGCACACATTAGTTGAATCAACGTTGTTTCCACATTTCAATGAAATTACGCTGAACCGACGTGGAATTGACATCTGTTCCCAGTGGCTTGTATCTGTGTCTGTGCACTGACAGATTGGTCATTGAAGAGTCTATAAACCATGGCTTGATAACCAGTGCAGACAGCATTGCAGTCAATACTTTTTGCAGGCATGTGAAATAAACATTCTACAGTGACTTGTCCATCTCACTACTGTTGCCATAAATTAGTCTTTACAGTCGTTGGTTCCCTAGTAGTTAAGACATGAGAACTTGACAAAGTAACTATAGTCTTGCTGCCAAGACACTTATAGATTACTTAAGTTGAGCTATATACCTTTAACAAGTTTCAGTCCAATATTTGTCAGTTCAAGAGGGCACCTTACCTAGCTTAATACATTCTTGGACAGTTTTTCTCCTAGTTGTTGTTTGCTAAACATATGTTTTAGCCCAGCGACCTAATGCACTTTCTCAGATATGTTTGTTTTAATAATGACACTGATTTGCTCACACTGTTATGTTTTGGATGAAGTTTCCCTGTCATTTCAACATGGTAATAATGTCAGTGACTATGATGATGACTAAAAGTTCTCTCCAAAGACAGAAGGTCCCCAGAGTCTCCCCTCTCACGCTTGAGTCATCTGATTCTGCATCTGTTTCATGTTTATTTGATCTTTACATGCAAACCATCAGCTGTGGCCAGAGGCCAAGTCTGCATGGCAAATGTGTCTACTGCAGCACACAGCACTCTGTCCTCTCATATTGTGTAGAGCTCCATCATGTGGGCTGTTAAGATTTGGAAAAATCTCATTGACAGGAGTTTGTGGGAGCATAAAGTAAACATGCTATCTTTTTTCCCCAGCTCCTTGACTGATTCAAAGCAACCTCTCCATTGTCCCATTGTCCCCACGTCAGCTGTTGCTCAGAGGGCAGCCCTCAGTCCCACACATGGTAAGATTAGGAGTTGATCCTGGATCCAAGCATTCAGAAAGAGTGGTGCTAAGCCACTCAAATCAAATTTGATTGGTCACATACACGAGATTAGCAGATGTTATTGCGGGTGTAGCGAAATGCTGGTGTTTCTAACTCCGACAGTGCAGTAATTTCTAACAAGTAATATCTAACCAATTAAACATATACCCAATACACACATCTAAGTAGGAATGAATTAAGACTACAGTATATACATATGGACGAGCGATGTCAGAGCGGAACGGACTAAGATATAGTATAGAATACAGTATATACATATAGATGAGTAATGTGAGATATGTAAACATTATTAAGTGAATGAGATACCGTAGAATATTATAGAAAACAGTGTACCCTCTGCTGTTTCCTGAAGTCCACGATAATCTCCTTTTGATTGTTGACGTTGAGTGAGAGGTTGTTTTCCAGGCACCACACTCCCGGAGCCCTCACCTCCTCCCTGTAGGCTGTCTTGTCATTGTTGGTAATCAAGCCTACTAGTGTTGTGTTATCTGCAAACTTGATGACTGAGTTGGAGGTGTGATTGGCCACGCAGTCATGGGTGAACAAGGAGTACAGGAGGGGGCTGAGCACTCACCCATGTGGGGCCCCAGTGTAGAGGATCAGCGGAGTGGAGGTGATGTTTCCTACCTTCACCACCTGGGGGCTGCCCGTCAGGAAGTCCAGGACCCAGTTGCACAGGGCGGGGTTCAGATCCAGGGCCTCAAGCTTAATGAGGAGCTTGGAGGGTACTATGGTGTTAAATGCTGAGCTATAGTCAATGAACAGCATTCTTACATAGGTATTCCTCTTGTCCAGATCGGATAGGCTAGTGTGCAGAGTGATGGCGATTGTGTCATCTGTGGATCTATTGGGGCGGTAAGCAAATTGAAGTGGGTCTAGGGGTATCAGGTAAGGTAGAGGTAATATGATCCTTGACACTCAACATTCAGTCTCAGTAAAATAGTTCAGTAAAGACTAGTAACAGTAGGTTGGACATAATACTGCTATGTACATGAATTCTGTAATATGAATTGCTTAATTTAAAAGTGGGTGATATACATAATGTAATGTGTATATACTGTAGTGTACTTTATATAGTCTAATCAGTGAAAAGTCCATGGAAAAACAGCCTCTACTAACAGAATACAGTAATTCAATACGGGACTATTGTTGAAGTCTTTTGATTCCTTGTGATTTCCTGTAGTCTGTTACCTGATCTGTGTGAACAAATTTGATATGAAACTGATCTGGGTTAGTGAGAGGAGAGGTTTCTTACTTTTAGTATGGAGATATCTGTAGTGTCAGGGTGGGGAGGAAGCACAAAAAATAGGAACTTCGGGCCAGAAGTCTTAATTATAGATTAGCTTTATCCAACTGTTTTTCTTGGAAATTAGTCCAAGAGCCAGCACAAACGTTTGGCTTCTTTTAATAACCTTTACTGCAGTGGGCTAAATCAGGGTCACACGGAGTGTTTCTTGGTTGTCTTAAACAAATCTGGAAACATGTATTTTTTTTACACTTTATATACACTGCCCCAAAAAATAAAGGGAACACTTAAACAACACAATGTAACTCCAAGTCAGTCACACATTGTGATTCTGCTACAGGTCATGTAAAAGGAATCATGAGCACCAACATGTGAAGTTCAAATGAGCATGTCAAATGAAAGCCAAGAGTCAATATTTTAGAGAAATTGAAGGCATATATGAAACATTTCCATTCCAAGAATTTGTAATAAGCAACGGCTTTGATTTCTTGTCAAAGAGATGGAAAAGGGATCTTAGAAAACATCGAACAAAAAAAGTATTTCAAGGTACTAGATATACATCAAAACACAATTTTGAAGTAAAGACGACTGCCAACCAATACCAACACTTAACATTAGTTTAGAATATTTTTGTTGTGCCTTCAAATTCCGTTACCAAAAACCCACAATCTTGAAGATATTTTCTAATTTATCTCCCTCATGAGGAGGGAGGACAATGGAAGTTCACAGAAGTAACAAGTAAAGGTAGACCTATCAATTGGTTATAGTGTTTTTACTGATATCAATGTTGTTTATGAATTAAGTGATTAAAACTCTAAATTCTGTTACCAAATCTGCAACATAATTTCTGAAAAATCGGTAATGGAATTTCTGAAATTTGAATTGGCTACAATGGGAAATCATAGTCACAAACCACAGTTGGGCCACCTGCTATTGTCCTCCCTTCGGCTGGCATTCTGGTATGTTCAGCTCATAACTGTTTTCTTTGTCTTTCTGTCATTTGGTGGTGACAGAACTCTCTCTCTCTCTCCAATGATGTCTCCTCTCCCGGGTCTTACTCACACCTACCCATGAGCCCCCTCTCTTTCCATTTACTGTAACAAGCACACTCACCCACTGAGCACCGACCAACACTGAACGCCCATTGACATTGAAAAGTAGTTGAAATTTGGTCAGTCCGTCCTGGCCTTGATTTCAACTTCCACAGACTTAAGTTCTTTGTCTTAATTTGCCCCAAACATAGATGTCCATGATTGGTTCAGATTTTGTCCGGACCAGACCAAATCTGAACCAATCATAGACATCTGTGTTTCATAAGTTTGGACAACTCAGCACAGCACCGTACAGTAAATAAAAGAGAAGTTTAGTACAGAAAAGTAGAGTATAGTTTAGTACAGTACTGTACTGTAGAGTAAACTAGAGTGAAGAGTTCAGTACAGTACACAGTAGAGAACTAGAGTTGAGTACACTAATGTACTGAACTATACTCCACTTTACAGTACTGTATTGAACTCTACACTACTGTTATGTGCAGTAGTTTTTGGAAGACATGGTCATATAAAAAACTGAGTGAGATTTACCGAAATTCTGTTACCAAACTTTGGATCTGCACAGTTCTTCCAGTATGTGTTTTTGTCAAATGTTAAGTGTAAATGGTTAAGTGTATTCCTTGTACATAGAGTTATATGGTTTGTTAAACTTTGAAATGAATGGTTTTTGTTTGGCATACATTCTGAAATAAAAAGTCCCAGTGCAATTCGGTTACTGTGGAATGCCCTATACCATCTGTCTTGTTTCGTCACTAACCCCCGTTTTTCTCTCCACCTCCTCATGCTGTTCTACAGTAGAACGCCTCTCCCCTGCACCTGAAGCCATGGAGTTCCCACCCAAGAGATTGGAGAAGCAGGTAAATGTATTTCTCTTTCTTGGTTATTGGGATATCCAACCTCTATAGGTAACTGTGTTGTACACAATGTCAGAACATTTTGAAAAAGTAGCGACTATATTTGAGGAGTGAGGTTCCTCGCAGTAGGCTTTTGTGCTCTGTCAGGAATCTGTATTTATGAACATACACTACATGGCCAAAAGTATGTGGATACCTGCTCATTGAACATCTCATTCCAAAATCATGGGCATTAATACACCCTTTGCTGCTATAACAGCCTCCACTCTTCTGGGAAGGCTCTCCACTAAATGTTGGAACATTGCTGCGGGGACTTGCTCAACCACAAGAGCATTAGTGAGGTCGAGCACTGATGTTGGGCAATGGATCGCAGGCCTAATTCATCCCAAAGGTGTTCAATGGTGTTGAGGTCAGGGCTCTGTGCAGGCCAGTCAAATTCTTCCACACCGACCTTGACAAACCATTTCTGTATGGATGTCGTTTTGAGCACAGGGGAATTGTCATGCTGGAACAGGAAAGGGCCTTCCCCAAATGGTTGCCACAAAGTTGGAAGCATAGAATCGTCTAGAATGCCATTGTATGTTGTAGCGTTAAGATTTCCCTTCACTGGAACTAAGGGTCCTAGCCCGAACCATGAAAACCATTATTCCTCCTCCACCAAACTTTACAGTTGGCACTATGCATTCGGGCAGGTAGCGTTCTCCTGGCATCCGCCAAACTCAGATTTGTCCATCGGACTGCCAGATGGTGAAGTGCGATTCCTCACTCCAGAGAATGTGTTTCCACTACTCCAGAGTCCAATGGCAGCGAGCTTTACACAACTCTAGCCGACAGTTGGCATTGCGCATGGTGATTTTAGGCTTGTGTGCGTCTCCTTGGCCAAGGCAACCCACTTCATGAAGCTCCTGACAAACAGTGATTGTACTGACGTTGCTTCCAGAGGTAGTTTGGAATTCAGTAGTGAGTGTTGCAACGGAGGACAGCCAATTTTTACTTGCTTCAGTACTCGGAGGTCCCTTTCTGTGATCTTGTGTGGCCTACCACTTCGTGGCTGAGCCGTTGTTGCTCGTAGAGGTTTACACTTCACAATAACAGCACTTACAGTTGACTGGGGCAGCTTTAGCAGGGCAGAAATTTCACAAACTGACTTGTTGGAAAGGTGGCATCCTATGGCAGTGCCATGTTGAAAGTCACTGAGCTCTTCAGTATGGGCCATTCTACTGCCAATGTTTGTCTATGGAGATTGCATGGACGATTTTTATACACTTGTCAGCAACGGGACTGGCTGAAATTGCTGAATTGACCAATTTGAAGGGGTATCGACATACTTTTGTATAATTTGGCTGATTTAATTCCTTCCAACCACTGTGCTGCATTGGCCAGGAGTCTCTGCTTTCTGAGCTGAGTTGTTTTGAGGCTGAGCTGGACTCAGACATCCAGGGCCATTTACCTTTATTTAACTAGGCAAGTCTGTTAAGAACAAATTTTTATTTTCAATGACGGTCTAGGAACTGTGGGTTACTGCCTTGTTCAGGGGCAGAATGACAGATTTTTACCTTGTCAGCTTGGGGATTCAATCTTGCAACCTTTCGGTTACAAGTCCAACACTCTAACCACTAGGCGACCTGCCGCCATGTAGTGTATTGTTTTATTTTCTGTTAGCTGAACTTGCCCTGATTTAGGATCTTGCAATAACTATCAACAACTGCAAGGAGAAAGACGCCTGTGCCCTTGTGAAAAGCAAACTTCAATCTTGCCGATAAACTGTTTTGTGTTTATGTAGATGAAAGCAGCACGAGCCAAGTTCACTTTCCAGGCTAAGTCACCCAAGTGAGTCATAATGCCTACTGATCGCCTGCAAACCATTTGCCCTCTCACACATCTGTTAAACAATATTGTCAGTAAAAAGAAGCACACACTGTAATTATATCACATGTAGGGCGGCCAAATGTTATTGTACGAAACCCTTTTTCTCAGCAAGCCCAATAACGTAAATGTTAATACAGAATTACTAGAAACAAACCCTTGTAACAAAGGATTACAAAAAAGCAGACCTCTTCCTTTAATCTAATGGATGTCCATCCTGCCATAGTTTGACCTTTTTTTCTCTTCCTAGGGAACTGTCTCTACAGAAGGGGGATATAGTTTACATCCACAGGCAGGTAGACACCAACTGGTTTGAAGGAGAGCATCATGGGAGAGCCGGTATCTTCCCCACAACCTATGTGGAGGTTGGTGTGCATCCATCTAACTTCTGAGCATGGGTCTTATATGTAGTGCTCCACATATCATTCTGAGCCTCACCCGTCTCTCATTTCTGCCCCCAGATTGTTCCTCCTACAGAGAAGCCCACGCCCATCAAGTCTCCAACCATCCAGGTGCTGGACTATGGAGAGGCAGTGGCTCTGTTCTCCTTCAATGCAGACCTGCCTGTTGAGCTGTCCTTCCGCAAAGTGAGAATCCTACTATGTACTCTTTTGATTCTCATTTCCAATCTAATCATTTCCAGTATTGTAGCTATACCGTATTTCTCACATTGCATGCGTTAAATTCACTGAGATACCCTGCAACATTGACACAGAGTTTGCCCTACAAAACCACTTCCCCAGCAGTGGTGGAAAGGGTAGTGGTACCCATAGACTTCGAGTCAACGAGCCAATGACTATCCATTTAAAAGCGCGTCTCAGCAGAAATATACAGTGCCTTTGGAAAGTATTCAGACCCCTTGACTTTTCCACATTTTGTTACGTTACAACCTTATTCTAAAATTGATATTTTTTCTCAACAATCTACACATAATACCCAATAATGACAAATAGAAAACAGATTATTTGAAAATTTGCACCAAATTCTTTTTTTGCCTTTCAGTGTTTACATAGGTATTCAGACCCTTTGCTACAAGACTTGAAGTTGAACAAAGGCCCATCCTGTTTTCATTGATTCTACAACTTGATTGGAGTCCACCTGTGGTAAATTCAATTGATTGGACATGATTTGGAAAGGCACACGTCTGTCTATATAAGGTCCCACAGTTGGCACTGCATGTCAGAAAAAAAACAAGGTATGAGGTTGAAGGAGTTGTCCGTAGAGCTCCGAGACAGGATTGTGTCAAGGCACAGTCGGGGGAGAAGGGCCTTGGTCAGGGAGGTGACCAAGAACCCGATAGTCACTCTGACAGAGTTCCTCTGTGGAGATGGTTGTCTTTCTGGAAGGTTCTCCCATCTATGCAGCACTCCCCCAATCAGGCCTTTATGATAGGGTGGCCAGACAGAAGCCACTCCTTCAAATCAAATCAAATCAAATTTTATTTGTCACATACACATGGTTAGCAGATGTTAATGCGAAGTGTAGCGAAATGCTTGTGCTTCTAGTTCCGACAATGCAGTAATAACCAACAAGTAATCTAACTAACAATTCCTAAACTACTGTCTTATACACAGTGTAAGGGGATAAAGAATATTATGTACATAAGGATATATGAATGAGTGATGGTACAGAGCAGCATAGGCAAGATACAGTAGATGGTATCGAGTACAGTATATACATATGAGATGAGTATGTAAACAAAGTGGCATAGTTAAAGTGGCTAGTGATACATGTATTACTTAAGGATGCAGTCGATGATATAGAGTACAGTATATTATTAAAGTGGCTGGAGTTGAGTCAGTGTCAGTGTGTTGGCAGCAGCCACTCAATGTTAGTGGTGGCTTTTTAACAGTCTGATGGCCTTGAGATAGAAGCTGTTTTTCAGTCTCTCGGTCCCAGCTTTGATGCACCTGTACTGACCTCGCCTTCTGGGTGATAGCGGGGGAACAGGCAGTGGCTCGGGTGGTTGATGTCCTTGATGATCTTTATGGCCTTCCTGTAACATCGGGTGGTGTAGGTGTCCTGGAGGGCAGGTAGTTTGCACCCGGTGATGCGTTGTGCAGACCTCACTACCCTCTGGAGAGCCTTACGGTTGAGGGCGGAGCAGTTGCCGTACCAGGCGGTGATACAGCCCACCAGGATGCTCTCGATTGTGCATCTGTAGAAGTTTGTGAGCGCTTTTGGTGACAAGCCGAATTTCTTCAGCCTCCTGAGGTTGAAGAGGCGCTGCTAAGCCTTCTTCACGATGCTGTCTGTGTGAGTGGACCAATTCAGTTTGTCTGTGATGTGTATGCCGAGGAACTTAACTTGCTACCCTCTCCACTACTGTTCCATCGATGTGGATAGGGGGTGTTCCCTCTGCTGTTTCCTGAAGTCCACAATCATCTCCTTAGTTTTGTTGACGTTGAGTGTGAGGTTATTTTCCTGACACCACACTCCGAGGGCCCTCACCTCCTCCCTGTAGGACGTCTCGTCGTTGTTGGTAATCAAGCCTACCACTGTTGTGTCGTCCGCAAACTTGATGATTGAGTTGGACGTGCGTGGCCACGCAGTCGTGGGTGAACAGGGAGTACAGGAGAGGGCTCAGAACGCACCCTGTGGGGCCCCAGTGTTGAGGATCAGCGGGGAGGAGATGTTGTTACCTACCTTCACCACCTGGGGGCAGCCCGTCAGGAAGTCCAGTACCCAGTTGCACAGGGCGGGGTCGAGACCCAGGGTCTTGAGCTTGATGACGAGCTTGGAGGGTCCTATGGTGTTGAATGCCGAGCTGTAGTCGATGAACAGCATTCTCACATAGGTATTCCTCTTGTCCAGATGGGTTAGGGCAGTGTGCAGTGTGGTTGAGATTGCATCGTCTGTGGACCTATTTGGGCGGTAAGCAAATTGGACTGGGTCTAGGGTGTCAGGTAGGGTGGAGGTGATATGGTCCTTGACTAGTCTCTCAAAGCACTTCATGATGACAGAAGTGAGTGCTACGGGGCGGTAGTCGTTTAGCTCAGTTACCTTAGCTTTCTTGGGAACAGGAACAATGGTGGCCCTCTTGAAGCATGTGGGAACAGCAGACTGGTATAGGGATTGATTGAATAGTAAAATGCTTAGTAAAATGCACATGACAGCCCGCTTGGAGTTTGCCAAAGGGCACCAAAAGACACTCAGACCATGAGAAACAAGATTCTCTGGTCTGATGAAACAAAGATTGAACTCTTTAGTCTGAAGCCAAGCATCACGTCTGGAGGAAACCTTGCACCATCCCCACTGTGAAGCATGGTGGTGGTGGCAGCATCATGCTGTGGGGATGTTTTTCAGCAGCAGGGACTGGGAGACTAGTCAGGATCGAGGCAAAGATGAACGGAGCAATGTAGAGAGATCCTTGACGGAAACCTGCTCCAGAGGACTCAGGACCTCTGACTGGGGCAAAGGTTCACCTTCCAACAGCACAACGACCCTAAACAGACAGCCAAGGCAACACAGGAGTGACTTTGGGACAAGTCTCTGAATGTCCTTGAGTGGCCCAGCCAGAGCCTGGACTTGAAGCCGATCGAACATCTCTGGAGAGACCTGACAATAGCTGTGCAGCAATGCCCCCAATCAAACCTGACAGAGCTTGAGAGGATCTGCAGAGAGGAATGTGAGAAACGCCCCAAAGACAGGTGTGCCAAGCTTGTAGCGTCATACTCTATGTAGACTCGAGGCTGTAACCGCTGCCAGGGGTGCTTCAACAAAGTACTGAGTAAATGGTCTGAATACTTATGTAAACCTGCTTTTGCTTTGTCATTATGCAATATTGTGTGTAGACTGATGAGGGAAAAATACAATTTAATACGTTTTATAAGGCTGTAAGGTAACAAAATGTGGAAATCATCAACAGGTCTGAATACTTTTTGAAGACACTGTGTATATACACAAAACATTATAACATATTTCTTGCAGCAGTGACAACAGTTCAGCAGCGGTAGGCCACCACTACTAAATTGATAAAGGGGAAACACTGGATGACTACTGTACCTGATATCTGAATGACACTTATGTCATGAACCATATTTGTGCTCCCCTCTTGTCTAAGGGCGAGGTGATCTGTGTGACCAGGCGTGTGGATGACAGGTGGCTGGAGGGCCGGATCCCAGGGACCAGCCGGAGTGGCATCTTCCCCACCAACTACGTCCAGGTTAACAAGTTACCCCGCACCAAATCATCCTCTGATGACTACCCTGCATGCCCCATGTCACCCACATCCCCAGAGCCAATGAGTCCAGGACGCCCTCTACACTCACCTTGTTCGCCTTTGACCCGCTCGCCTCTGAGTCTGACCCCCTCGTCCCGCAGCCCTGAACCAGGATATTCCCCCCTGAAGCCGTCCTCACCCATACCCCATGGGATTGTAGCTTCCCATTCACGCTCATCCCCCCAGCCCTCACTATCCAAAAAAGCACCCAATCCCTGGCCACACCCCACTCCTGGGGCTGCATTCCCCACCACCCAGAACAACCACTGGGGAGGAGCACACCCGGCTTTGCACAACTCCATTGGCAGAGCTGTTTCACCATCCAATCAGATATCACCATCTGCCCACAGGGGAAGAGCAGCCCCGACCAATACCCCCAAACCACAAACGACCAACAATGCTGGCTCAACAGTGATGCAGCACCAACCGTGAGTAAAAATTTGTAATCAATCAAAATGTGATTTTATACTTCGTGATTGAGGGTACTGCCCCTCATTTTTCATTGCCACAGTCTATTAATCTTGCCCAAAATCAAATCCAAAACCCCGGCCTGTGCTCTCTCACTCAGATACAAGGCAGTCTACAACTACAAACCACAGAACAAAGATGAGCTGGAACTGAGAGAGGGGGACATAGTACAAGTGATGGAGAAGTGTGATGATGGCTGGTTTGTAGGTAAGGAATTTACGCAAACCTTATATTCAGAAGACAAATGAAGTGCGCCCTCTATTGGGCATCACATGACATTACAAGTATGACTTCAGATGACTGGGTTTAATTTTCATACAGTATTTGTAAAGTGTACAGTATGAGAGAACAACATTTTGGTTTATTTTGTGCTCTGCTCTTTCCTTAGGTACGTCAAAAAGGACACATGCCTTTGGGACTTTCCCAGGGAACTATGTGACACCAGCGTAACTGCTTCACTCTGCCTGTCCACTCCACAACCACTTGGGTGCTGGACATATTTAGACCAGCTTGCTTTAACCAGCACATCAAATCACTCCAGCAGCCATATGATCAACCCCTGACCCCAACACACCCCTGTCCTCCCCCTTTCACCAACCTGGTTAAGTCAGGTGTGCATGTTCACGTCAGCCAGTGACCACAGCTGTTGGCCAGTGTGGCGATGGAGGCAGGAAGACCGTGTTGTTTTGAAACCTCACCACCAGCATGTGTGTTCCATCACTGAATAGACTTGGAGTTTTCACAGACACTGCTTGATTCGGATAGAATTAATGCTGATGATGATACTGTTCCAGGTGTAAAGAAATAACTTTGTCCTCATTGACTACAATCATTTATTATAGCGACAACTCAAATGACATTCCTTCAGTACATTTAAGCTACTGCTTTTATACAGCAATGGACCTCCAGCTATCCTCTTACGGAGTGTCCCCCTTAGCACGCACCTGCTCCTCTTTCTGTCACCCAAGTGCCATCACAGACGCAAATGCCAGAGAATATCATTAGTCTGACTTTCTCTATAACGGAATGACAGCATGAATGTTGCCTTTGAAATGTCTTCCTCCATTTTGATTTCAGATCTATAAAAATGTCCTGTGTGTGTCCAAGGCTCCACCACACCACTGATATGACCGTCCAATATACATGAAGGGATCACTTACTCTATTGTTTTCAACAATGCCATAAAATATTTGTTCCTTAGTTCTGTTAAAAATAATTGTTAAAGCCTGTATAAGTACTGTATGCAGCAGAGCAAACAATGTATTCATGTCCTTCAGTGTGTTATTGTTAGCTACTAATGTATTTAATGAAGCACACAGGTCATGATTCAGCCATTTGTGCAGCTTGTATTTCTGTTGAGAACAGGAAGTGTTGAGTGTCAAAGTGGAAGTTTAATACAATGGAAGAGAAGCAGAGGTATCTTTATAAAGATCTGTTGACATAACTCCCAAATGAATGCAACATGGAAAGTCTTGACAAAACAGAAGTGGAGCTACATCAATTGTATCAATTCAGTGGAACCTCTGCCATTTTTAGGCCATGACCCATGGGATAACAAAAAGAGATGTCTCAATTTGCTTCACTTTGGAGCACAGATCTTTTCTAAAACTAGAATCCTGCAACATCAAACCCACAATGGTGTTCAAACATTTCAAAAGGACAGAACAGTAAAATGGACCCGTAGATTGATTCCTAGGGCTACTGTACATTTGATTTGGTAGATAATTTCCACTGAGCTGTTTGTTTACTACTGTTTCTATAATCTGTTGCTTTGCAAATTAACAAACTTGCTTTTACATATTAAGAGCTAATCGGAGGTGTGCATACAGTACAAGTGTAACCAATGGAAAATATAATATGGTAAGCAATTAAGCAGTCCTTTTACAAACCCCTATTATGATGTTGCCAACTGAAATATTTCTCTGCTTTGTTCATTCTTACCATTGTAAAACTGCACCATACCTTTTCTAGCAACAAAATGTACAGGGTTTTAACTATGTATCAGATAACAAATATAATATATTTCCTTTAATACCAAGCAATTTCTCATTATCTATGATACACACTATGTAGTTCAAATAAACCATACAGAATGATGATTAAGCTGTTTTGATGTGCAACTCAAATTGATTCCCAAGATGTTTGACATTAGTGAAGTAGCGTAACCTAGGCCTACCTCTATTTAGTTAATAAACATGAGTTCACAGTTCAAACCCAGGATGGCGTAGAAGCTCATAACTGGAGGACTATCATAGAGATAGAGAGAAGTCCCTAGCTGGATATAACCTGTTTTAGCATGGACATTGCCATTGAGGGCTTCCACCATTTTAAAGTAGTCAAAATCAAATCAAATTTATTTATATAGCCCTTCGTACATCAGCTGATATCTCAAAGTGCTGTACAGAAACCCAGCCTAAAACCCCAAACAGCAAGCAATGCAGGTGTAGAAGCACGGTGGTTAGGAAAAACTCCCTAGAAAGGCCAAAACCTAGGAAGAAACCTAGAGAGGAACCAGGCTATGTGGGGTGGCCAGTCCTCTTCTGGCTGTGCCGGGTAGAGATTATAACAGAACATGGCCAAGATGTTCAAATGTTCATAAATGACCAGCATGGTCGAATAATAATAAGGCAGAACAGTTGAAACTGGAGCAGCAGCACGGCCAGGTGGACTGGGGACAGCAAGGAGTCATCATGTCAGGTAGTCCTTGGGCATGGTCCTAGGGCTCAGGTCCTCCGAGAGAGAGAAAGAGAGAGAGAAGGAGAGAATTAGAGAACGCACACAGGACACCGAATTGGACAGGAGAAGTACTGCAGATATAACAAACTGACCCCAGCCCCCCGACACATAAACTACTGCAGCATAAATACTGGAGGCTGAGACAGGAGGGGGGTGGGAACTATGGGTGGGGATTCCTATGGGCTGGAAACAATCAGCCAGTGATCAGAGCATTGTGTTCTTCAAATTATGTTGTCTATGGTTTGTCAATGGCTTTAAGCTATATCACCGCCATCTAGTGGTTACAATACATTAATGACAAGTTTTGATTTAGGACTCCAGCACTGCAGGTGGTGGTAAATCACCAATATTAGTTTTGTGCTTTTTTCAAACAAAAGAAGAACATTTACTACTTTGAAATGGAGATGCCCTTCCTGTCAGACGCCACAGATACAAAGAAGAGTCCTCTATCTCTATGAGGACTTTCTATTTTATTGCAAAGCGTGTTCAGAGAGGAAGAGGTGAGAGGGTTTACTCCACCCAAGATCTGTCCACATTAATCAGATCATTCATTATTAATCAACAGAAGCGTTTTTGTATGGGGGGCAATGAGAAAGTGTCAAATCTAGTCAAGATAAAAATGAATTGATATTTTGATACGTGAGACATTTAATATAATATACGTTTTGAAATGGTTAGGTTGCTAGGGGTGTATTGATGTGTGTGATGCACATTACATCCTGGCAACTTTGAGAAAAAATACTTTATATTGGAGTTGTCCCTGTTGAATTTCGAAACGGTCTATCCATATTCATTAGGCTAGCATAACATCTCACTCTCCATTGAAGACGTGGTTGACAGTAACACTCCTAATAGAATACTGAAAATGTATTCAAACAACGAGATGTATCTATCAATCCAAACAAAGGAACAGGCGGGACTTTGACAGCCCACCATTTCGCTCTGTGGACAACGAATCCCATTGTTAGGATGGAGACACACGCATCTCGTCATTATATCCAGTATCTCTGGTGTGATAATGAGCCCAGAGGCACACTTAACTATGGCACCATATCTGCTTCTCGCGTTGTGAAAGACAGTTGGACATTCTCTGATAAAATGTGTAGAATACTTTATGCCCTACACTGAAAACATGTTGAGTGTTTTATATTTCAGTTATTTTGCAGACACTCTAGAGCGACTTACAGTAAGTAGGAAGTGCAAACATTTTCATATTTGTTCATACTGCTCAGTGGTGGGAAACACACCCACAAACCTGCCGTTGCAAGTGCCGTGTGCTACCAGCTGAGCCACACGGGGTTTGCAGCCTTTGTTGCCATTAATGTCCATTAGTTGATTAAGCCTACATGCATTGATTGCAAATGCTGTTTGCAGTGGTGATTTTGCATGTAAATCTTGTTGGGGCAAACCACAAAAAATGTTTTTAGACACATGCCAGCAAAGCCACTACACAACACTAAACAATACATTAATTGCACTATAACGGTGACAAACGGTGCCCACAGGGCCTACTTAAAGCTGTCCCGAAAGCAGAGCTTTCTTTTCAGCACCATGTAGTGTACAGTATCATCAGGGCCTTGTGTGGCAGCAAAACAGTTCATTCAGCCTCATTTACTGCTTTTTTTAAAACATAGCTGATATGGCTGACTTGCTCAAACAAATGTTGTTTTTGCTGACAATTGAGATGTACAAACTATGGCATAAAGGGACGACAAGCGAATAAGAGGCAATCCGTAATTTCGACAGAAATGAGCGAGCTACGACGGACGCAGTCAATATAACTATTTGCTCAGTACTTTGAAATGCACAGCGACAGAATTCAGAACATTGGCCGTTCTTACACTATTCACCCTGTATACCAAGTCAGAACCGTAGGATAAATAAAGAGGGCATATAAGCAGACAACAAAAGCTCTTACAATATTCAATGATTACATTTCTTGAAATTTCTTTAAACCCCCAAGTCAGAACAGTAGGCTAAATTATAAAGGGGAAAAGGACCAAATTATTAGGGTGAGGCATATGGGCTACTAACAGTTTACTACACACACTTAGTATTGCATTCTTATCTGCAGTATATATGTCTCCCTGGCATATTGCATAATTTATGCAGCAGCATACAATACATTTTTTGACTCACCTTGTTGTCCTTTACTCACTTGAACAGGAAGGTGTTGCAGAGGTCCTTCGTGGGCAATTTCTGACATGAAACTTTGTCATAAAAGTTAGGCAATCCCTGGATTTATGGTGCTTTCAAGACAACTGGGAACTCTGAAAAAAACAAGGTCAAATCATGAAGTCAGTGATCTTCAGGTTGGAGCTCTAAAAAAGAGGCCCAAGTTCCTGACTTGGAATTCCGAGTTAGATGACCATATTTTCCCAGTCGGAGCTCGTTTTTTTCTGAGTTCCCAGTTGTCTTGAACTCACTGAAGTCTGAGATTTCCCAGTTCTGAGTTTCCAGTTGTTTTGAACGCGGCAGAAGTCATGCTGGATTGACAGCATGGCCAATGTATTCAACCTTTTATGTCCCATGATGTTGAATATTTATCCTTTTAAACTTGGAAAAAAGACTCTTGAACCCAGACTTGGACCACAAACCCACTCCACTGAATAGAAGGCTAGTAATTGATGGTGAGATGGCGCCGACAGATAGAGCAGCCGTGCTACAAAATCATTCTTAGTCAAGAAATGATTTTGTATTATTACATACAACCTGAAATAACTTTAGGATATGCGAGCGGCGGTATCTCACCAGCATTAGCAGCATTACAACCCTGGAATACGAATTTCCCGAATTGGATCCTTTGTTCTTACCCCCCAGGGAAATTTAACTATTCCAAAGGCTCATCCAAAACACCTCCGGCAGAGAAGAGGTATTCGGAGTAGGCTTCTAGTCCGACTCAGGAGGCGCGCACACCATCCACCACTTCCGAGTATATTACTCGCTAATATTCAGTCTCTGGATAATAAAGAAGATGAGCTCAGGGCGAGAATCTCCTTCCAGAGCGACATCAGGGATTGTTACATACTCTGTTTCATGGAAACATGGCTCTGTCGGGATATACTGTTTGTGTCAGTACAGCCAGTTAGGTTCCAGTTCATCGCGCAGACAGGAAGAAAGATCTCTCCGGGAAGAAGAAGGGTGGGGGTATTTGTTTCATAATTAACTACTCATGGTGTGATTGTGATAACATACAGAAACTCAAGTCTTTTTGTTCACCTGACCTAGAATACCTCATAATCAAATGCCGACTGTATTACCTCCCAAGAGTATTATCTTCGGTTAGAGTCATAGCCGTGTATATTCCCCCTCAAACTGATACCACGACCTCAAAGAACTACAAACTGGAAACCACATATACTGAAGCCGCATTTATTGTAGCCAGGGATTTTAACAAAGCGAATCTGAGGAAAACGCTACCAAAGTTCTACCAACACATTGACTGTAGCATTCGCTCAGAGAAAACATTGGACCACTGCCACTCAACTTTTTGAAATGCCTACAAGGCCCCCCACCATCCCTTTGGCAAATCTGATCATGACTCCATTTTCAAATCAAATCAAAGTTTATTAGTCACTTGCGAAGAATACGACAGGGAATAGTCCGGGTAGACCTTACAGTGAAAGGCTTACTTACAGGCTCTAACCAATAGTGCAAAAAAGGTATTAGGTGAACAATAGGCAAGTAAAGAAATGTTAAAAACAGTAAAAAGACAGTGAAAAACAGTAGCGAGGCTACATACAGACACCGGTTAGACAGGCTGATTGAGGTAGTATGTACATGTAGATATGGTTAAGTGACTATGCATATATGATGAACAGAAAGTAGCAGTAGCGTAAAGAAGGGTTGGGGGGGAAACAAATCTTTTTAGTTTCCTGTGGGGGAATAGGCTTTGTCATGCCCTCTTCATGACTGTCTTGGTGTGTTTGGACCGTTCTAGTTTGTTGGTGATGTGGACACCAAGGAACTTGAAGCTCTCAACCTGCTCCACTACAGCCCAGTCGATGAGAATGGGGGCGTACTCTGTCCTCCTTTTCCTGTAGTCCACAATAATCTCCTTAGTCTTGGTTACTTTGAGGGATAGGTTGTTATTTTGGCACCAATGGAATCATGTAGTAACTAAAAAAAGTGTTAAACAAATCAGAATATATTTTATATTTGAAATCCTTCAAAGTAGCCACCCTTTGCCTTGATGACAGCTTAGCACACTCTTGGTATTCTCTCAATCAGCTTCACCTGGAATGCTTTTCCAACAGTCTTGGAGGAGTACCCACATACATATGCTGAGCACTTGTTGGCTGCTTTTCCTTCACTCTGTGGTCCAACTCATCCCAAACCGTCTCAATTGGGGTGAGGTTGGGAGATTGTGAAGTAATTTATAAACGTTGTGTAGGCACAAAAGGCGTATGCCACTTTCTAAGCAATCTTTGGGATTTATAAAAAACAAACTTGACGGGAGAATGGTCCTCCACGGACACTTTGACCCATACGTACACACATAACCTGGGGAAATGAGAACCTGCGATTGATGGCAGAAGGATGAAACTCGAGAAACGCTTTGAAATTGATACCATTGTGTAAAATTAAATTGAAATATTACCTCTCATGTATTATATATGAAGAGTTCCCTGGCGTGCACACAAAAAAAACATGATTTAGGATAATAAATACAAATGGAGATATCTGTTTTTGCAAAAAAACCACTCAAATATGTTATACAGTTTAATCAGGAATCATATGTAAATACTTGCATGTTATGACATTTATTCTCATAAATAATAAGGTGAACAGTAAGACAGTAAAAAGGTATGCAATTACAATGAGTAATGACGCTCATCCATGTCTCGTCCCCTCCGTGTTTTTGTCCAGCGTTGCGCGCACCTTCAGGTGTAATAGAGGGCGCAGACTGTGAGGAGCCCTAATAAGCCCAAAGAGTCCTAGATATTGTTAACGGTCAGAGAGTATGGCTCTCCCCACAATGATTGCTTTGGCACTGTTGGAATATTTGAATGGAAGAATTCGGGGAGAGCAAATTTTCAGAGACCAGCAAGATTTAATGTCCAATGGTGAGGAGTGCTTATGAGCCGGTTCCAATTACCAAGAGCTGTTCTTTTGGATCTGTGCTGTACTGGGCCCAGCTTTACAGAGAAGCACCCGCAGAAACCAAGCAGTGCTTGTCCCACTTCAACTCCTTGGCAACCTCGTTAATAGCGTCAATGCGTTTGCAGGACTGCATCTGTGAGGACACGGCTGCTGGAGGGTTGTGACGCACGAGGTGCTGCTGGAGGGCTCAGCTGCAGCACCACCCCCGGTGGAACACTCAGCTCCTGCTCAGCTGCAGACGCACGGTGGAGGTGCTCAGCTCCTGCTCAGCTGCAGCACCACCCCCCCAGACCCACTCAGCTCCTGCTCAGCTGCAGCACCACCCCCGGTGGAACACTCAGCTGCTTGTCCCGGTGCAACACTCAGCTCCTGCTCAGCTGCAGCACCTGGTGGAACACTCAGCTCCTGCTCAGCTGCAGCACTGCACCCCCCCCTGGTGGAACACTCAGCTCCTGCTCAGCTGCAGCACCACCCTGCTGGTGGAACACTCACCACCCCCGCTCCTGCTCCTGCTCAGCTGCAGCACCACCCCCCCGGTGGAACACTCAGCTCCTGCTCAGCTGCAGCACCACCCCCCTGGTGGAACACTCAGCTCCTGCTCAGCTGCAGCACCACCCCCTGGTGGAACACTCAGCTCCTGCTCAGCTGCAGCACCACCCCCCTGGTGGAACACTCAGCTCCTGCTCCTGGTATCCCGTGGCACAAACACCTTGTCTGTGTAAGGATATGTGCCATTTGGCCTCCACTTTTATGTCGGACCACGTCCTTTTTTTCTGAGAGGGTCTGACCTTCTGAGCCAACAGCATTCACAGAGTCCGCCACATGCTGCCACTAACGCCTTTTTGGCATTTGTAATGCCCACACTGTGTCCACCCCCCCCCCCAAAAAAATCTTGCTTTAACCTCCCCTACAAGAACTTCCATTTCACACTGGGTGAAATGTCTTTTTTTTTAGCCTTTCTGTAGGGATTTGCCGTCACTGTCTTCGTGCAGTCAGTATGGATGAATATTAATTAGGACACCCCTAATTAATATTCACTGACTATTTATAGGCAACTATGGACGTTAAAAGGGTGGGACAAGATGCTCGCTCACGCGCACCACATTTCATGTTGATTGTGATTTATAAAGGGAAACCTGCATGGGATGTGCATGCGCACTGTGTTATAAATCGGAATATTTTTGTGTATAAGCACTTTCTGTGTTTTGTCCTTACGCCACCTTTTGACGTGAATCCTCTGCACAGTTTTATAAATGAGACCCCTGCTCATCTGATGCAGAATTCCATCACTCTCCTTCTTGGTCAAATAGCCATTACACAGCCTGGAGGTGTGTTGGGTCATTGTTCTGTTGAAAAACAAATTATAGTCCCACTAAGCGCAAACCAGATGAATGCTGTCGTAGCCATGCAGGTTAAGTGTGCCTTGAATTATAAATAAGTCACTGACAAAGCACACCCACACCTGCTCCTTCATGCTTCACGGCAGATCTACACATGCAGATATCATCCATTTACCTACTCTGCATCTCACAAAGATACGGCTGTTGGAACCAAAATTCTAACAATGGGACTCATCAGACCAAAGGACAGATCTCCACCGATCTAATGTCCATTGCTCGTGTTTCTTGGGCCAAGTAAGTCTCCTCTTTTTGGTGTCTTTAGTAGTGGTTTCTTTGCAGCAATTTGACCATGAAGGTCTGATTCACACAGTCTCTTCTCAACAGTTGATGTTGAGATGTATCTGTTACTAGAACTCAGTGAAGCATTTATTTGGGCTGCAATTTCTGAGGCTGATAACTTTAATGAACTTTTCCTCTGCAGCAGAAGTAACTCTAGGTCTTCCTTTCCTGTGGCGGTCCTCATGAGAGCCAGTTACATCATAGCGCTTGATGGGATTGACTGACACAGAACCCAAACCGGCTGTGTGCGTGCGCCACCATGCATAAATGTATTTTGTCCCCCCACACCAAATGCGATCACGACACACAGGTTAAAATATCAAAACAAACTCTGAACCAATTATATTAATTTGGGGACAGGTGTCAATCCCTGACCTTAGAGATCCATTAAATTCTCTATTTGGTAGATCAGGGTGTGACTAGGGTGGGAAATCTATGTTTATATTTCTTTGTTGGCCGAGTATGGTTCCCAATCAGAGGCTGCTGTCTATCGTTGTCTCTGATTGGGGATCATACTTAGGCAGCCCTTTTTCCCACCTTCTGTTTTGGGATCTTGTCTTTGGTTGTTGCATGTGTTTGCACTCCTAGCTTTATGTTCATTGAGTTGTTTATTGTTTTTGGTGGAACATTTATAATTAAAAGAAAATGTACGCCTACCATGCTGCACCTTGGTCTTCATTTAACGACAGACGTTATAACAAATCGAAAAGTATTAAACATTTATGGCAATTTAGGTAGCTAGCTTGCACTTGCTAGCTAATTTGTCCTATTTAGCTAGCTTGCTGTTGCTAGCTAATTTGTCCTGGGATATAAACATTGAGTTGTTATTTAACCTGTAATGCACAAGGTCCTCTACTCCACCAATTAATCCACACATAAAATGATCACCCGAATCGTTTCTAGTCATCTCTCCTCCTACCAGGCTTTTTCTTCTCTTGACTTTATATTGCGATGGGCAACTTTCGTAAATTAGGTGCATTACCGCCACCGAGCTATTTCACCTTTCAGTCACCCACGTGGGTATAATAATGAGGAGATGGCACATGGGTACGTGCTTCTATAAACCAATGAGGAGGTGGGAGAAGCAGGACTTGCAACGTGATTCTATTTTAGCCCTTGGTAACGCAGACGCTCGTTGGCTTGTGTGAGCAATGTAGTCTGCCTGGAACTTTCATGTCTTAAAGTAACGATGGACTGTCGTTTTTCTTTGCTGTTCTTGCCATAATATGGACTTGGTCTTTTACCAAATAGGGCTATCATCTGTTTACCACCCCTACCTTGTCACAACACAACTGATTTGCTCAAATGCATTAAGAAGGAAATACATTTCACAAATTAACTTTCAACAAGGCACACATGTTAATTGATATGCATTCCAGGTGACTACCTCATGAAGCTGGTTGGGAGAATGCCAAGAGTGTGCAAAGCTGTCATCAAGTCAAAAGGTGGCTACTTTGAAGAATCTGAAATATAAAAGATATTTTAATTTGTTTAAAACTTTTATTTACTATATGATTCCATGTGTGTTATTTCATAGTTTTGATGTCTTCACTATTATTCTACATTGTAGAATGAGTAGGTGTGTCCAAAATGTTGTCTGGTACTGTACATTTGAGTTTACTCTACGGGTTGGCTGCGTGGTTGGTCCTTTTGTGGTTAGGGATTTGAGACAATATATACACAAGAAAGTATAATTAAACCAAATTTTCAACGAGTTGGTTTCAGCCATTGGAGTCAGACATGTGAATGGTAGGCTACGCCATGTAGGCAGTTTGGGCTGACTTTAAATAGTAGCTAAATAAATCGGCTTAGGTGTGAAATGACACTAAGCCAAAGTATATTTTCTTATTTTTTTATTGGATCTTGATGGCATGAATGCAGTTGTGATTACTCTCTGCACCTTTAGGCTATTCAATACATCCCACACCAATTGCAAATCATCTAGCCTCCCGTGACTTTCAACTCCTTTAGTACTAAGACACAGTACCCTTTGACACAAAGCATACTGCTTCCCATCTATTCACAGAGCTAGATACCTGCTTTACCATCCTCATCGAGGCCTACAACAATCCTTCATTGTTTAATCAGGCTTCGAATTTATTCATAAACCTCTGACAATTACACCAGCCCATCCTGTAGGCATGTAGGCCCATTGTTTGTAGTTGTGGTCCCTATCATTGATCAGTTACATTTTCTAATGCCATTTTTTTGTCTGCAGATGGCGCACTAAGACACATTTGCAAGGCCCTACGGCCATTCTGTAATATCTCAATTATCGCCCACCCTCGCTGTATCCCGACACGCCCATGCAATTATTTTGATAACAGCACGTGTCACTGTGAGCTCATTCCTCAGAGCTGGTGTCCACAGGTGATTTCATATTGGTTCTTTATCCAATAGTCCCCAGCGATAGAAGTGCAGTTCAGGTGTCCAGAGCATTTGATCTAATAATATAGCAGCACGAATCGAATCTGAAATTCCTGTGGGCGTTTTGGGAACAGAAAGAAGGAAACATTAACTTCATTCTGCTGTATTTTTGGAAGCGACTCGCGCGCAAGGGGTGGAGTGTTTCTGGTCCTGCGCTCTTTTCGGGTATTTTGGTGGTGTCGCCTATGAGTTTTTCACTTGAGATATTCTTCAGGAGAGCACCGTTGTTGGATCTGCAGGTGTACGGACACAATTCGACTATTACTGATTGCTGGTCAACTGCCTTGATTTAGGTAAGGTTTTGGTAATCGCTATAGGCTACTTCTGTGAGTCCCTCATTTACCTGTCAGTTCACGCTAATAATAGGCAACATTCATTTCATTCAATTATTTGGTAATTCACATTATTTACTCAAACAATTTTAAAAATGTATTTGGATTTCTGCTATTTTTAAAGGCCTACACCTATGAACATTGGATACAAGTGTTCTTGGTGATGTTGTCAAATTGTCTGTACACCCTGGTTGATGTAATTATTCGCTTGATTGCTACTTTTAGTTGCCCTTGCCATCTGAACAGGAACAATTTTGTTTGACAGTTGGTTTGCCAGGAGGAATAGTTGCCACCAACAACATTTATATTTCATTATGGAATGGAAACACATTAGGTGGGTGAAACTGTGGATACAGTGATGCAGTATGATCATGGTGGATACAGTGATGCAGTATGATCATGGTGGATACAGTGATGCAGTATGATCATGGTGGATACAGTGATGCAGTATGATCATGATGGATGCAGTATGATCATGATGGATGCAGTGATGGATCATGATGGATGCTTGGTAGAATCATGATGGATGGGTATCATGATGGATGCTTGGTGCAGTAGGATCATGATGGATGCTTGGTACAGTAGGATCATGATGGATGCTTTGTGCAGTAGGATCATGATGGATGCTTGGTGCAGTAGGATCATGATGGATGCTTGGTACAGTAGGATCATGATGGATGCTTGGTACAGTATGTGTTCAATGTAGCATAATGTACTTCCATGTTGACTGATGATTACGAAGGGAAATTAACTTTAACTCTTCACCTAGAGCTGGGCAGAACAATTCGCACATTTCTTTCAAAACAAACATTGGAATGCAGATGTGCCAGGCTTTACTCCAACTTAAATGGATGCTTCATCCTCCTGGATGTTTTGTGGTAAAGTTTGGTAACTATTTTTGTGATGTTCCCTACAAATGTGTTAGTTATTCGTTTGCCTGTTTAGCCACTCTAACTGATTGTAAGTAAGGTGACTAGCACAAACGAAGGCTGTTAAGCCGGGGTTCGAGTTCACAACCTTGCCCACAGTCATGTGGTTTCACCATATCTTTGAATAATATTCATTTTTATTTATTCATATTTTTTTATTTCACCTTTTATTTAACTAGGTAAGCTAGTTGAGAACAAGTTCTTATTAACAACTGTGACCTGGCCAAAATAAAGAGAAACAGTTTGACACCAATAACACAGAGTTAAACATGGAATAAAAAAGCATACAGTCAATAACACATTAGAAAAAAAGTCTATATACAGTGTATGCAAATGGCATGAGGTAAGGCAATAAATAGGCCATAGTAGCGAAGTAATTACAATTTAGCAAATTAACACTAGAGTGATAGATGAGCAGATGGTGATGTGCAAATTGAAAAACTGGTGTGCAAAGAGCAGAAAAGTAAATTAAAAACAATATGGGGATGAGGTAGGTAGATTGGGTGGTCTATTTACAGATGGGCTATGTACAGCTGCAGCAATCGGTTAGCTGCTCAGATAGCTGATGTTTAAAATTAGTGAGGGAAATATAAGTCTCCAGCTTCAGCGATTTTTGCAATTAGTTCTAGTCATTGGCAGCAGAGAACTGGAATGAAGGGTGGCCAAAGGAGGTGTTGGCTTTGGGGATGACCAGCGAGATATACCTGCTGGAGCGCGTGCTACGGGTGGGTGTTGTTATCGTGACCAGTGAGCTGAGATAAGTTGGAGCTTTACCTAGCATAGACTTGTAGATGACCTGGAACCAGTGGGTCTGGCGACGAATATGTAGCGGGGGCCAGCCGACTAGAGCATACAGGTTGCAGTGGTGGGTGGTTTAAGTTTGGTGACAAAATGGATGGCACTGTGATAGACTGCATCCAGTTTGCCGAGTAGAGTATTGTAAGCTATTTTGTAAATGACATCGTCGAAGTCGAGGATCGGTAGGATAGTCAGTTTTACGAGGGTATGTTTGGTGGTGTGAGTGAAGGAGGCTTTGTTGCAAAATAGGAAGCCGATTCTAGATTTCATTTTGGATTGGAGATGTTTAATATGAGTCTGGAAGGAGAGTTTACAGTCTAGCCAGACACCTAGGTATTTATAGTTGTTCACATATTCTAGGTCAGAACCGTCCAGAGTAGTGATGCTAGTCGGGTGGGCGGGTGCGGGCAGCGAACGGTTGAAAAGCATGCATTTGGTATTACTAGCGTTTAAGAGCAGTTGGAGGCCACAGAAGGAGAGTTGTATGGAATTGAAGCTCGTCTGGAGGTTAGTTAACACAGTGTCCAAAGAGGGGCCAGATGTATACAGAATGGTGTCGTCTGTGTAGAGGTGGATCAGAGAAGAAACCGCAGCAAGAGCGACATCTTTGATATATATACAGAGAAAAGAGTCGGCCCGAGAATTGAAGGTTATGATATTGTTTAGTACCTTGAGCATGGCTGAGGTGTTCCTGTGACCAGCTCGAAAACCGGATTGCACAGCGGAGAAGGTACGGTGGGATTCGAAATTGTCAGTGATCTGTTTATTAACTTGGCTTTCAAAGACTTTAGAAAGGCAGGGCAGAATGAATATAGGTCTGTAACAGTTTGGGTCTAGAGTGTCACCCCCTTTGAAGAGGGGGATGACCGTGGCAGCTTTCCAATCTTTAGGGATCTCAGACGATACGAAAGAGGTTGAACAGACTGGTAATAGGGGTTCCAACAATGGTGGTGGATAATTTTAGGAAGAGAGGGTCCAGATTGTCTAGCCCAGCTGATTTGTACGGGTCGAGGTTTTGCAGCTCTTTCAGAACACCTGCTATCTGGTTTTGGGGGAAGGAGAAGCTTGGGAGGCTTGGGCAAGTAGCTGCAGGGGTGCGGAGCTGTTGGCTGGGGTTGGGGTAGCCAGGAGGAAAGCATGGCCAGCCGTAGAGAAATGTTTATTGAAATTCTCTATTATTGTGGATTTATCGGTGGTGACCGTGTTACCTAGCCTCAATGCAGTGGGCAGCTGGGAGGAGGTGCTCTTATTCTCCATGGACTTTACAGTGTCCCAAAACTTTTTGGAGTTAGAGCTACAGGATGCAAATTTCTTTTTGAAAAAGCTAGCTTTTGCTTTCCTGACTGACTGCGTGTATTGGTTCCTGACTTCCCTGAAAAGTTGCATAACGCGGGGACTATTCGATGCTAGTGCACTCCGCCACAGGATGTTTTTGTGCTGGTCATGGGCACTCAGGTCTGTAGTGAACCAAGGGCTATATCTGTTCTTAGTTCTGATTTTTTGAAAAGGGCATGCTTATTTAAGATGGTGAGGAAACTACTTTTAAAGAACAACCAGGCATCCTCGACTGATGGGATGAGGTCAATATCCTTCCAGGATACCCGGGCCAGGTCGATTAGAAAGGCCTGCTCGCAGAAGTGTTTTAGGGGACATTTGACAGTGATGAGGGGCCATTTGGGGGCCATTTGACAGTGATAGCGGATGCAGGCAATTAGGCAGTGATCGCTGAGATCCTGATTGAAAACAGCAGAGGTGTATTTGGAGGGCAAGTTGGTCAGGATAATATCTATGAGGGTGCCCATGTTTTAGGGTTGTACATGTACCTTCATGAGTGTTGTCTTGTATGTTTTTGGCTGGGTGCATGCTCAGGCAGCCCTGGATCGAACCATCTTGTGCGACCACTATCGCCTCTGTGTACAAGCTCTCTCAATAGGCGTGTGGGACTGAGTTTGACTTTCCTCTCCTCGGTGCCTGTACCTTGGCGGAGTCTAAGTTGCAGGATACGGGGTTGGATCTGGGCTTGTGGTTTGATCCAATTGAGCTATCCTCCCAGCATGGCGATATAGAGCCATCTGATATCGCGTCTCCTTCGGTGTACTGGGCCCAGGGCGTGGTGGCCCGGTCCCTGGACACAGTCACAATGCTGCAGGTTTACCACACTGAGATGTTAGTTGACCTGGCCACGATTCTGTGGATCCCCACGCAGAGCTCCTAGATGAGATTCGTGCTACGGCTGATTCTGTCTCTTGCATGTCCTGTTGCATCGTCTCAGAGCTCGGGAGAAGCATGGGGGCTGACTTTGGTTCACTCTGTTGTAGGTTCCGGAGAGAGACAGGCTGTTGTACCTGGATTAGCCGATTTCTCCTACGGGGTTGTTTGGCTCGGCCCTGGAGTCTGTGCAGTCAGAGGCCCAGGATGGTTGGTACAGACAGTATTTCCTGGTCCCAAAAGGGTCAGGACTTTGCATCCCATTTTAGAGCTTGTGCCCTAAACAAGCAGATCAGGGTCTAGAAATGCAGAATGCTAATGTACAGCCAGTTGTTACAATCAGTGCGCCCGGGTGATTGGTTCCCCTCCACCAACCTGATGTATGTGTACTTTCATGTGGCCATATATCCCTCTCACAGAAAGTTGTGGAGGTAGTTTTGGCACCTATGAAGTGTCTGGGGCTCAGGATAATGGACTACCTGGTTGAGTCGAGGGAGCAGGTGGTGTTACACACATCCATGCTGGTTTCCCATGTTAAGTCTCTGTTTGACTCCATCTCAGTGGAGTGCGTTCTTGCTTAGCCCAATGCAACGAGTATCACTGGGTGCCCCAACACGGGTGCAGCTCTGCTATCCAGGGTGGGGCCTGCTCTCGGGAGGGGAGGTTGCACCCCTAAGTGGTCTCCTAGATATGGGAAATGTTTGGCAGTCTGACGTAAATCTTTACACATCGCGAGAAATGCACAATGTCGGCTGTTTTTCTTGATAAGGGGCCTGAGCGTTGGGAATGGATGCTCTCGTGCACCAGTGGCCTCAGACCCGTCTTTATGCATTTCCTTCTGTGGAGCTGATTCAGTCCACGCTGGGGAGGGTATTTCGAAAGGGCTTGTCCTTGATCCTTGTGGCTCTCTGTCTCTCATCTTATAGTTGGGGACCTGTGGCAACTCCCGTTGCACAGGGACCTGTTGACCCAGGAGCACGGGCAGGTCTGGCAGCCGGAGATTTGGAATCTGTGGGCTTGGCCCCTGAAAGGTCTAATCTGATTGCAATGGGTCTACCTCTGAAGTGGCGGGCATTTGAGTATTGGTAGCAAAGTAATTGTTCCCTTTCAGAGCTCTCTGGTGAACATTTTAATGTTCCTACAGGGGGTCTTCGAGCAGGGTCATTAATTTTCCACCTGGAAGGTGTATATGGCAGCTATGCTTATGACTTTGGCTTCGGCTAAACGCATTAGAGATCTGTTCACTCCTCCTGTATAAAGTTCGCCCTTGGCGACTCTAAGGTGACATTACGCCCTAATACGGTCTTCACCCCTAAGGTCATGACTATGTCCTACAGGTCTCTAGCTTTTGAGACTTTCCCCTTTTTGTCTCCTCCTCCTTCTGAGGAGCAGCGGAGGTTACATTCACTGTGTCCGGTACAAGCGTTACGCATTTACATTGAGCAGATCAGGGGTGTCTGTGTGATCAACTTTTTGACTGTTTTGCTAATTCTGCTTGTGGTAGAGCGCTTTTTTAAGCAGCTTCTCTCCCACTGGCATATGGCAGGAATGACCTAACGGTGTACACGCCCACTTCAGCAGGGTTCTGGCAGCGTCTTGGGCGTTGTTGAAAGGGTTACCTGTAGGATATATTTGTGCTGCTGCGATTTGGCCATCACCACACACTTTTTGTGGTGTTTTATCAGCTTGGATGTCACTGGCCCCAGTGTAGCCCACATTGTGCTAACACCTGGGGCAGGACAGGGTCGTTAGGCAGCATGTAGATTGTGCAATACAAGGGTACCGCAGGTGTTCCTGTCAGGTTCAACCTCTGGGTGGTGTGTCATTTCATTCGGTGTCAGCTGGGGTGGGCACGGGGAGTGATTCCATATCCCCATTGCTGTGTTGTGCCGAATTTACAGACTGAAAGGGAAGGTACAGTTATGATAATAAATACTGCTCGCTGAATGAGCAAAACAAGTTACAACACCTGTTCAGCCCTGTGCCGCCAGCTCGGTGAAGACTGGTACTGAATTGAATGAATTAATCCGTGCCTCGGGTTTATCATCTGTGGAAGGCGGGGCATCCGGTGAGGCAGGGTATTCATTGGCCTTGTCTGGCGTGATTCAAATGTTCTTCAGTAGAGGGTGATAGGGCGCAAACCCCCCTGTAGCTGTGTTGTACCTTGTTTCCCTCCTTCAGAGAACAGTAGTTATAGTCATAACTGCATTTTTATTTAGGGGTACAGGTTTAAAAAAACTATAAAAGAGAAGAGCACAAAGATAACTCCAACCCATTGCCACCCTCAGTCCCCATCCACCCGCCCGCATCCTCCCTCCTCACCCGATGAAAGAATGCCTTCCACCCTTCACATCCCAACCAGCAACCGAGGTTGCCCATCAGTCCCCACCCCCCTTTAAACCTTAAAATGTATCACAAAATTATAATCTTGAGAAATGACTTTGTCAAACCAACAAACTAACTAGGGCTTTACAATGATGGTTAAAACTGGGATAAATGAGGATGCACAGAGGCACATGTCAAAAAGCAGAATTTTGGCACTTTAGCAAGTCTTTATTCATATTAAAAATCACATGTATTGAATTTTTATTGGATCTATATTAAAGGGCACTTCATGTAATATAACAGGCTTTTAAAGTGCAATATTTGTGCACAATATCTACTTACAATATCAAAGGGACACAAAAGGCACTCATTTCCAAAATTAAATCTAGAATGGGCTTCCTATTTCACAACAAAGCCTCCTTCACTCATGCTGCTAAACATACCCTCATAAAACTGACTATCCTACCGATCCTTGACTTCAGCGATGTCATTTACAAAATAGCCTCCAACACTCTACTCAGCAAACTGGATGTAGCCTATCACCGTGCCATCCAAAGCCCCATATACTACCCACCACTGCGACCTGTATGCTTTCATTGGCTGGCCCTCACTACATATTCGTCGCCAAATCAACTGGCTCCAGCATCTAAGTCGCTTCATCTCAGCTCACTGGTCACCATAGAAACACTCACCTGTAGCACGCACTCCAGCAGGTATATTTCACTGGTCACCCCCAAAGCCAACACTTACTTTGGGCACCTTTCCTTCCAGTTCTCTGCTGCCAATGACTGGAACGAATTGCAAAAATCACTGAAGCTGGAGTCTTATATCTCCCTCTCTAACTTTAAGCATCAGCTGTCAGAGCAGCTTACCGATCACTGTACCTGTAACACAGCCAATCTATAAATAGCACACCCAACTACCTCATCCCCATATTATTACTTACCCTCTTGCTATTTTGCACCCCAGTATCTCTATCGATCATTCCAGTGTTATGCTAAATTGTAATTATTTTGCCTCCATGGCCTATTTATTGCTACCTCCCTACTCTTCTACATTTGCACACACTATGCATATATGTTTCTGCTGTGTTATTGACTGTAAGTTTGTTTATGTGTAACTCTGTTGTTGTTTTTGTACCACTGCTTTGCTCTATCTTGGCCAGGTCGCAGTTGTAAATGAGAACTTGTTCTCAACTGGCCTACCTGGTTAAATAAAGGTGAAATCAAATAAATTAAACAAATTTGTGGAACGACCCTGTGGCTCAAGTTCAAGCCAGCATCTCAGGAATGTTTCACCTCTAATGTGCCCAAACCAAGCCATTTAGACAACTTGGATTGAACCTGTAATGTGCAGACTATAATTTGGTATTTTAAATGGGTGGGAAAAGGCTGGATGTGTTTCCCAGGACTCACGTGTTGCCCAAGCACCATTCAAATCCCGGCCCCTATACCCCCCACCCCCTGACTGCCGTTTGTGCTGCACTGTACCATTACCTCTCCATTGTTTTTGTTCTCTGCAACCTTCCATGTGCCTGCTGTACCCCCCCCCCACTCTTGTTTTCAATTGTGTCTGTTTCCTGATGACTCTGCTGTTCTGGGTGTGCAGGGCCGTGGTACCACAAACAATCCACAGACTGAAACAGACCACTGTAATTTTGGACAAGTAGTAGCGTTTTAGAGAATGCAGGACAATGGCCAACGAATTTAGCTGCTCGCGACTTTGTGGAATTTTTTTATTTGTTTGGCCATTCCTCTTGTTTTTTCAATATGCTAACCATGCCTCTATATTATTTGTATGGTTTGAATAAGGACGTTTTCTCCTGAGCCCTTACTCAGTTTGTTATATGTTCTTTTGCATAGGGCTTTTTCTCTGAATCACAAGGAGAATCATGAACTGGTATGCTGTTAATCTGCAGGAAGTTACACTCTGATACAATCTGGTGGAGTTTGTATGATGAAAGCTTCACTGGTTCTTGTTTCTGATAGCTTTGTGGTTTTCTCAGTGTCTGTCTTTGACGAGACGGATGCGTGTCACTGGATGACTGCCTCATGTCGAGTCCTTTCCACATCTAGTTTCAGTTCAATATAAATTCATAGAATTTCTGTCTGCCTCCTTTAATAGCACAGTTCCTGTTCTCTGTAAGATGTCTCCCAGTAAGGAAAATAACATTGAAAATACGTCTTTTAGAGGTATTTTCCAGATGTTGACATCATGTCCATTTCAAGCGCTGAATGAAAGGTTGGAAGATGTTTTTGCCAGACGTCGAAGAGATGTCTTGTGTCCGGACTGCACCCCCCCCCCCCAAAATTGAGACGCTGTTAGTAAATGCTTAGTGGGCAGTCATGATGTTTCACAGTCATGGCTGCCATCCCATTTCTGACACCAGTGTAGCGGATGACAAATCCGGGTCGTGGCGTGAAAGGCAAACACCCTACTGGACCAATTATAGATATCTATATTTGGGCCAAATCAAGGCCGGACCAGACCAAATCTGATCCAATCAAAAGGCGTCTTTTTTTGGGGCCAAATTAAGGCTAGCACGGACTGGACCAAATCTGGACCAATGGACGTCTATGTTTCCCAAGTTTGAACAGCACAGTATATGATTGGTTCAGATTTTGTCCGGACCTGATCAAATCTGAACCAATCATAGATGTCTATGTTTGTGGATGTTGACATGAAGGCCGGCCCAGCCCAAATCAAATCTAAACCAATTATAGACGGACCAAAAATCAACGTCCGGGGATAATGCTTGATGGTAAAATGCTTAGTAGGCTGCTCTGCTCAGTGTTTGTGTGACCATTGGGACCATTGCCTGAGATGGCTTTAGAGTTTGAATGGGCTGCGGAGATACATCATTGCAAAACCATTTTGAAAACGTGCACGTGACGAACATGATAAAGCAGTGGTAAACTTTCCTGTGTAGGGGATGTGGTAAGGTGGCCTGATTGCTGTGCGAAGTGGGGAGTCTGTCTGAATCTGCCAGTAACATGATCCTCAGATGATGCTGTTGAGAGAGAAGTGGAGACAGTTCTTTCTGAAGCCACACCACTGACATAACGATGGCTAATGTACCTAGTATTAACAACCGTAACAATAGCTTCTATTGTTTTGACACTATTGCCACAGTTTTGATGACAAGATATAAAGAACATATTTGATCCAGTAATTAAGTCCCTTGCATAACCGGTTCAATTAATGATTACATTGAAATCAATGAAATTCCAGAGCTAATTTATTAGAGAGATATATTAGCGTATACATTTAACCTGTCACTTTTTCCTCTTAAGTGTGAGGAACCTGCAGCTCATTCTTCGACGATAATAATAGTCTCACAACCTAGGAATGTCTCAGTCACTCATCTTCCTTCAACAACACCCCATTCTTTTGATATCGCATCTGTTATTGTCATCACCTTAGTGATGGCAGTTTTACTTGATCAAATCACTGTGTGTGGTTAGTGTGAGAATGCTATTCCACATCATTTAACATGGGGAGAGGCTTTCCATGGCATTCCTCTGTCTATTCAGTGGGTGTGTGACCGGGCAGGCAGCAGGACAGGTGTCCTATCAACCACATTCCTCCTCACGAAAAGGAGTGTGCTTGGAAACATTATAGGGCATAGCCATCAGCCAAACAAGAGCACTCACAAAAGCTATGGAAGTTCACAGAGCTAAATGGCCAGAAGCAAGAGATTTGTAAAGTGTGAATCATACACAGAGCATTCCGTTGCAACCACAACAGTGGATGGTGTGTGTTTCCTAAAGTTCAGGCCTGGGTATAACCTGGTTCTGCAATAACCAGGTAAAGGTGAAGAGTGTGAGCTGAGTATGGTACATAAGCAGACATGTTCATATCCAGGCCTGGCATCTTCTCTGTGCCAGCCAGCAAGCCTTGTCTTCAAAGCGCATAATCAGAGTAGAGCAACCCTGCCATAATTGTGGTTTAGCGACACACGCATGAAACCCAAGACTCACCCAAGGGTGTGTTAGAGTAATCTTACTATGCTTACCTATGCTAAACTGTAGATGATTTCACAGACCTGTTTTAGCAGGTCTCACACACACATTCACAATTACGTAGTTTGAAGTGACGGTTAACAAAGGAGAATGTACAGCGAGATGAGGCTAATTTACTGTAATCTGCTTGTCTGTTGAACACTGCTGGCACCATGCATGTTTGAGCATTGAGCAACAATCTGGAACCCAGCACCTGGATACGAGAGCTGTTCTCCACTCTCCTCTGTGTTTCTCCTACCTTTACCTGAAGGGGCTGCTCTCTCAAAGACATGAGAAGTGCCTGGGGACTTTTTCATGTCGAGTATGACAGTTTGAACTCTCCATAGAGATCATTCTCCACTTGGAAACTGAATGCAGCCTTCAAGTCTGTCTGTGCAATTGATTTCAACAACCTTAATCAAAGTCATTATTGCTTCCTTCACCTTTGATACTCTAGATTTCACAACTGAAACTCTGGATGATACTGCGTATAAAATATTTATGGTATTAGGTAGACCGGTGTAGCACAGCGGGTGTGTTTTATTGTGCTGCCATTGCTGCTTTGTAGCCAAAGCAATGAGTTCTCACCAGAATATAATCCACCACTGGGCTCAGTTTTAATTTTTAAATTTTTTTTTATGCATTTGAAATTTGTACCTATACTATTAAACATTAATTATATTGTGTTGTTTCATTGCTTATTTTTTTAAGTTCCATTTAACACCTGGTGTAAATGTATTATCATAGTGATCTGTTTGGTAACAACTGGAGAATTTCAGGTCAATAGCGCTCTTCCAAAGGTAAGCAGCTATCACCCTTACACTGCCTGACAATAAACAGCAAGCAGCTTTACAGTGATAACAGTTGTTCCATAAATCATAAATTAGCGCTGTGCCTTGTTGATAATGATTCCAGTTAAGCAGGAGACATGCTGATCCTGGCCCATTGGACTAATTAAACAGCCCAGAGACTGAGAACGTTAGGGTGTCTGTCTGTCCCCAGGGATTACAGAAGGAACAACAACTGGCGCCTCGGCTGTTTCTCATGTCCACAGCAATTAAGGGCGGTTAATGATGGTGAGCCTGGTAACCACGCTAATTGCCTGAATGTGCTAATGACTGGGTGGGTTTGTGCTGATTGTTCCAGACCCTTGTGGAATGTACAGACAGACGGCTGTAGATGGCTGAAATGGGCCAGTGTAGGGAGGGAGAGATGTCCCAGATCCTGACTGGGTTCACTGTTTGCTCTGTTTCTGTATGGATAGCTGTGGAACCAGCCTTGGGCCCTAACGATAGACGATCCCTTCAATTCTAACACTGTGGTGTATGGAACTAGACGGATCATATTTACAGGAAGATTTAAGACCAGTGAGAGCTGGTCCAGTCACAGTGCATTCTCCACCAATGATCAGTTCTTGTTCCAGATTCGTTGCCTATGACGATAAGATTAAGCCTGCAGCCATGTGGTGCACCAAGGTTCAGTTATTGATCTGACCAAGTATGTTTTGTCTCAAACTCTGACCTACATATACACAGTAATGCTGGAAAGTTACATAACAGGGGCCTGTGAAGATAGAATTGGGAAACATCAGCTTTTTGTTGTAGGATCTGTCAGCATTTTCTTCTTGGTCAAACATGTTTTGTCAGAAGTTCACAGATTTCAACAGAGACTCAAATCAGATAACGTCTTCATTTCTCAATACATATTTGCGAGACTGAGCATGCTTTCAATTCTATATTTACCTTGATGTTCTGCAATAAGGCTGCTGTCAGGTATGTGAAATTGAATTAATTGAGCCTACACTAAATAGACTTAATAATGACACTTTCCCTTTCTGTTTTCTGCAACAGTACTTTCCCTTATTTTATGGTGTGTTGTGAATAGTTGTATGGTCGTGGTAGCACTTAACCAGGTATTAATAAGAGCATTGCTGTGTAGTTGAGGTGCCTCTCTACTAAAGCAGCAGCAGCAGTGTGTGAGAGCGAGGAAGAGAAACTATGCTGCCCTGTGGTGGGGTCTGTGTGTCTGCCGGTCGGGCCGGAGTTCCACCACCTCCTCGTCTCCTCACCACAGCATGAATTACCAAAGAGCAGGAGAGCTGTCAGTGTCTCAACACAAGCACATGTGCAAATGAAAAACACTACAGCCAACACTATGCATGAGAAGGGCAGAATTATGGGGGCCAACTGTATACTGTACCCAGCTGACGCATAGACCTTACTGTAAAATAGACACATCCTAGCAGCATCCTGTGCTATGATCCCAATTAAAATACAAGGAAAGTCCATGGTTAAAAATGAGTTACTTTTGCATATATAGTGTATGTGGACACCACTTCAAATTAGTATATTTGGCTATTTCAGCCACACCTGCTGACAGGTGTATAAAATTGAGCACACAGCCATGCAATCTCCATAGACAAACATTTGCAGTAGAATGGCTTTAGTGAAGAGCGTGTTGCCTGTCAACGTGGCACCAACAAGTCAGTTCATCAAATTTCTGCCCTTCTGGAGATGCCCCAGTCAACTGTAAGTGCTGTTATTGTGAAGTGGAAATATCAAGGAGCAACAACGGCTCAGCCACAAAGTGGTAGGCCACACAAGCTCACAGAACAGGACCGCCAAGTGCTGAAGTGCGTAGCGCTTACAAATTGTCTGTCCTCGGTTGCAACACTCACTACCGAGTTCCAAACTGCCTGGAAGCAACGTCAGCACAATAACTGTTCGTCGGGAGCTTCATCAAATGTGTTTCCATAGCCGAGCAAGCCTAAGATCACAATGCCAAGTGTCGGCTAGAGTGGCGTAAAGCTCGCCGTCATTGGGTCCTGTGTGGCTCAGTCGGTAGAGCATGGCGCTTGCAACGCCAAGCGTCGTGGGTTCGATTCCCGCTGGGACCACCCATATGTAAAAGTAGTGGCCCCAGCCGACTTGTAAGTCGCTTTGGACAAAAGCGTCTGCTAAATGGGATATATATTGGACTCTGGAGCAGTGGAAACACGTTCTCTGGATTGATGAATCACGCTTCACCATCTGGCAGTCCGACAATCTGGGTTTGGCGGATGCCAGGAGAACGCTACCTGCCACAATGCATAGTGCCACCTGTAAAGAGGAATAATGTTCTGGGGCTGTTTTTCATGGTTTGGGCTAGGCCCCTTAGTTCCAGTGAACTTCACTAATGCTCTTGTGGCTGAATGGAAGCAAGTCCCCGCAGCAATGTTCCAACATCTACTGGAAAGCCTTCCCAGAAGAGTGGAGGATGTTATAGCAGCAAAGGGGGACCAACTCTATATTAATGGCCATGATTTTTGGAATGAGATGTTTGACTAGAAGGTGTCCACATACTTTTGGTCATGTGGTGTATGTGGATCTACTAAACATAAATGTTTGAATATTATTTTACTGTGGTATAATACAACTTTTTTGGGGGGTGGGGGGGTGTGTTTTTTTTCTCATTTGGACTTGAGGGTGTGCAAGAACTTCAATGTCGTGGCAGGTAGCCTAGTGGTTAGAGCATTGGGCTAATAACCGAAATGTTGCTAGATCAAATCCTTGAGCTGACAAGGTAAAAATCTCTCATTCTGCCTCTGAACAAGGCAGTTAACCCACTGTTTCTAGGCCATCATTGTAAATACAAATTTGTTCTTAACTGACTTGCCTAGTTAACTAAAGGTTAAAAAAATATTTTTTAATCTAGTCATGTCGTTGGTTTTCAGATTCCTCCCATTTCTTTTATATCAAGAGGATCTAATCAAGTAGGAGATAAAAGGCAGACGTTGCAGGTGACCTCAGTTCTAACGTATTTATCTTAAATAGTCACTGCAGCAAAAAAAAGCATGACTGATGACAAAATCTCTCTCGCTCTCCTTTACAGGGTTTGTGCAGGCAGTGGGTGGCGACCTCTGGTCACGTGATGGCGCTGAAAGTAAACCTGATTGGTCCGTCTCCATGGGGCTTTAGAATATACGGAGGAAGAGACTTCAAGAAGGTGATAACAGTTTCCAAGGTAATCGCTAATGACCTCAATGCTCAGTCACACCATATCCTCTGTAAAGGAAAACATGCAATGCCTACTCAACTTCCTCAGTCTCTGCTGTACTTCTCTGCTCCTCTCATTGTTTCTCAATTGGCTGCCTTCTACCTGTTTCCTTAACAACTGTATCCAGTCAGATTGGAGTAAAAGCTACATCAGGAGGAAACTAGTTATTATAGTTAGGGTTGAGTGCCATGCCGTGTGTGTGCGTGTGTGTGTGCGCGCACATGTGTTAGTGCACATGTTGTTTTACTATTCTTGATTTTCTAAGCTTGTGAGGAAACAACAGGAAGATCGAGCTGTAGAAGGCAAGATATTAGCAGAGTTCTACTCCGTAAACAGACTCAGGATATCCAGGGCAGACTGCCCCCGCCACAGCCACTCTGAAACCCAGGGAGACTGCCCCTGCCACAGCCACTCTGAAACCCAGGGAGACTGCCCCCGCCACAGCCACTCTGAAACCCAGGGAGACTGCCCCCGCCACAGCCACTCTGAAACCCAGGGAGACTGCCCCCAGGAGACTGCCCCCTGCCACAGCCACTCTGAAACCCAGGGAGACTGCCCCGCCACAGCCACTCCCCAGGGAGACTGCCACAGCCACTCTGAAACCCAGGGAGACTGCCCCCGCCACAGCCACTCTGAAACCCAGGGAACCCCCTGCCAGGAAACCCAGGAGACTGCCCCCGCCACAGCCACTCTGAAACCCAGGGAGACTGCCCCCCCAGGGAGACTGCCCCCGCCACAGCCACTCTGAGCCAGGGAGACTCTGAAAAACCCAGGGAGACTGCCCCCGCCACAGCCACTCTGAAACCCAGGGAGACTGCCCCCAGGGAGACTGCCACAGCCACTCTGAAACCCAGGGGGAGACTGCCCCGCCACAGCCACTCTGAAACCCAGGGAGACTGCCAGCCACTCTGAAACCCAGGGAGACTGCCCCGCCACAGCCACTCCCCAGCCACAGCCACTCTGAAACCCAGGGAGACTGCTCCCGCCACAGCCACTCTGAAACCCAGGGAGACTGCTCCCTGCCACAGCCACTCTGAAACCCAGGGAGACTGCTCCCTGCCACAGCCACTCTGAAACCCAGGGAGACTGCCCCCGCCACTCTGAAACCCAGGGAGACTGCCCCCGCCACAGCCACTCTGAAACCCAGGGAGACTGCCCCCGCCACAGCCACTCTGAAACCCAGGGAGACTCTGAAACCCAGGGAGACTGCCCCCGCCACAGCCACTCTGAAACCCAGGGAGACTGCCCCGCCACAGCCACTCTGAAACCCAGGGAGACTGCCCCGCCACAGCCACTCTGAAACCCAGGGACTGACTGCCCCCCCGCCACAGCCACTCTGAAACCCAGCCCCCGCCACTCTGAAACCCAGGGAGACTGCCCCTCTGCCACAGCCACTCTGAAACCCAGGGAGACTGCTCCCTGCCACAGCCACTCTGAAACCCAGGAGACTGCCCCCAGCCACTCTGCCACAGCCACTCTGAAACCCAGGGAGACTGCACAGCCACTCTGAAACCCAGGGAGACTGCTCCCTGCCACAGCCACTCTGAAACCCAGGGAGACTGCCCCCGCCACAGCCACTCTGAAACCCAGGGAGACTGCCCCTGCCACAGCCACTCTGAAACCCAGGGAGACTGCCCCCTGCCACAGCCACTCTGAAACCCAGGGAGACTGCTCCCTGCCACAGCCACTCTGAAACCCAGGGAGACTGCCCCGCCAGCCACTCTGAAACCCAGGGAGACTGCCCCCGCCAGAGACTGCTCCCGCCACAGCCACTCTGAAACCCAGGGAGACTGCCCCCAGGGAGACTGCCCCCGCCACAGCCACTCTGAAACCCACCCAGGGGGAGACTGCCACTCCCCAGGGAGACTGCCCCCCCCGCCACAGCCACTCTGCCCAGGGAGACTGCCCCCGCCACAGCCACTCTGAAACCCAGGAGACTGCCCCGCCACAGCCACTCTGAAACCCAGGGAGACTGCCCCCAGGGAGACTGCCACAGCCACTCTGAAACCCAGGGCCCCCGCCAGCCACTCTGCCCCTGCCCCGCCACAGCCACTCTGAAACCCAGGGAGACTGCCCCCGCCACAGCCACTCTGAAACCCAGGGAGACTGCCCCGCCACAGCCACTCTGAAACCCAGGAGACTGCCCCCGCCACAGCCACTCTGAAACCCAGGGAGACTGCCCCCGCCAAACTCTGAAACCCAGGGAGACTGCCCCTGCCACAGCCACTCTGAAACCCAGGGAGACTGCCCCCCACAGCCACTCTGAAACCCAGCCACAGCCACTCTGAAACCCAGGGAGACTGCCCCTGCCACAGCCACAGCCACAGCCACTCTGAAACCCAGGGAGACTGCCCCGCCACAGCCACTCTGAAACCCAGGGAGACTGCCCCCGCCACAGCCACTCTGAAACCCAGGGAGACTGCTCCCCAGGGAGACTGCCCCCGCCACAGCCACTCTGAAACCCAGGGAGACTGCCCCCGCCAAACCCAGGGAGACTGCCCCCGCCACAGCCACTCTGAAACCCAGGGAGACTGCCCCCGCCACAGCCACTCTGAAACCCAGGGAGACTGCCCCGCCACCCCAGGGAGACTGCCCCCGCCACAGCCACTCTGAAACCCAGGGAGACTGCCCCTGCCACAGCCACTCTGAAACCCAGGGAGACTGCCCCCGCCACAGCCACTCTGAAACCCAGGGAGACTGCCCCCGCCACAGCCACAGCCACTCTGAAACCCAGGGAGACTGCCCCGCCACAGCCACTCTGAAACCCAGGGAGACTGCCCCCGCCACAGCCACTCTGAAACCCAGGGAGACTGCCCCCGCCACAGCCACTCTGAAACCCAGGGCCCCCCACAGCCACAGACTCTGAAACCCAGGAGACTGCCCCCGCCACAGCCACTCTGAAACCCAGGGAGACTGCCCCTGAAACCCAGGGAGACCACAGCCACTCTGAAACCCAGGGAGACTGCCCCCGCCACAGCCACTCTGAAACCCAGGAGACCCCCCGCCACAGCCACTCTGAAACCCAGGGAGACTGCCCCCGCCACAGCCACTCTGAAACCCAGGGAGACTGCCCCCGCCACAGCCACTCTGAAACCCAGGGAGACTGCCCCCGCCACAGCCACTCTGAAACCCAGGGAGACTGCTCCCTGCCACAGCCACTCTGAAACCCAGGGAGACTGCCCCCGCCACAGCCACTCTGAAACCCAGGGAGACTGCCCCCGCCACAGCCACTCTGAAACCCAGGGAGACTGCCCCCGCCACAGCCACTCTGAAACCCAGGGAGACTGCTCCCTGCCACAGCCACTCTGAAACCCAGGGAGACTGCCCCCGCCACAGCCACTCTGAAACCCAGGGAGACTGCCCCCGCCACAGCCACTCTGAAACCCAGGGAGACTGCCCCCGCCACAGCCACTCTGAAACCCAGGGAGACTGCCCCCGCCACAGCCACTCTGAAACCCAGGGACTGCCCCCGCCACAGCCACTCTGAAACCCAGGGAGACTGCTCCCCAGGGAGACTGCCCCCGCCACAGCCACTCTGAAACCCAGGGAGACTGCCCCCGCCACAGCCACTCTGAAACCCAGGGAGACTGCCCCCGCCACAGCCACTCTGAAACCCAGGGAGACTGCCCCGCCACAGCCACTCTGAAACCCAGGGAGACTGCCCCCTGCCACAGCCACTCTGAAACCCAGGGAGACTGCCCCCCACAGCCACTCTGAAACCCAGGGAGACACAGCCACTCTGAAACCCAGGGAGACTGCCCCCGCCACAGCCACTCTGCCACAGCCACTCTGAAACCCAGGGAGACTGCCCCCGCCACAGCCACTCTGAAACCCAGGGAGACTGCCCCCGCCACAGCCACTCTGAAACCCAGGGAGACTGCCCCCGCCACAGCCACTCTGAAACCCAGGAGACTGCCCCTGCCACAGCCACTCTGAAACCCAGGAGACTGCCCCCGCCACAGCCACTCTGAAACCCAGGGAGACTGCCCCCGCCACAGCCACTCTGAAACCCAGGGAGACTGCCCCCGCCACAGCCACTCTGAAACCCAGGGAGACTGCCCCCGCCACAGCCACTCTGAAACCCAGGGAGACTGCCCCCGCCACAGCCACAGACAAAAATAGCTGTTTTCTTGTGATGGGCATTCCTTCATTATTCACTCCCTCTACCATGTAGCCAACAACACCATCATGCAGGGAACACTGGAAACTGTGTCTCAAATATCAAACAGTCTCATAGAAGAAACAGGGGTCCATGCTGTGCGGGAGACCTCATCAGTGAAAGTGGTTGTAAAACCCACTTGGAGAAGCAACATGTTTCCCTCCCTCCACCTCCCCCCTCCTCTCTGGTTAAGCAGCTATGGCTTTGGACTGTCTGAAGTGGTTGCATCTTGGCACTGAAACAACATGGATGCCCCATCTTTTCCCATTCTGTTGGCCTGAGAAGAGAGCTTCCCAATGTTTTTGCAGGGCATAGCCCCCTGTAAAAATCTGCACCCTTAGTTTATGTGAAGTGAGGCGTGCCCTGATCAGAAAAGGCATGTATCATTGTGGGTTGCCAGAGCAACACTTAATTGCCACTTGAGTAGACCCACAGACATGACACCTCTGCCATCTTGCTTCGCAAAAGGGACAAACGCCTTGTAGCCTGGCATTCTCTCTGCAATCTGCCATGTTTCTGTTGGAGATGTATGAAGGAGACCTCATCTTCACTGATTGTGTCGTTTTAATTTTCCTCTTTCTGTTTTTAATTTTGGGCCAGCCTTGTTGATGCTGCTCTTAAAGGGTAGCATAAACGTAAACACATGTAAGATATGGTTTTGCATTAGAATACATATTAAAAGTCCCAATGCAAAGTTATACCACACTATTCTATTTGAGTTAGTACATAAAACTGATCAGTTTCAATAAAATCTTCAGCCCACTTACAAGTAATAATACATTCAAAGTATTTACAAGTCAGCTTGCAAGGTTGCTAGCCAACTAGTCTGCTAATGTTAGCCCTACTGGCCTGCTAATGCTATGTTAGCAACTGGCTGACTCACACAGTGCCATCAACACCAAGCTTACAGCTACATTAAAGTAAGCCAAAGTTTAGGAAATACATAATGTCATCTAACCAAATAATATTACCCCTATATGCAATTATCTTAGCCAGCCAGCTAAAGTTAGTTAGCTAGGCTAGCTAGCATGATAAAATAACTAACTAGCCAACCACCACGGTCTGCATAGCTAAGTAGTAAGACAGAGAACAACTAGTCTAGCATAGGCAGAAAGCCACAGAACACGCACACAACAACAAAAAAGCCAACGACATAAAGTAGAGAGAGTGGAAACTTACCGATTGACGGCTGAGTTAGCTACCAAAGTCAAAGAAGAGACAAGGAGAGGCCTTCAGAGGGAGAGTCAGCTAGCTAATCCGATAGCAATATAGTGAGGTAAATCCACATTGAATTTACCCGGTTTATTTCCATCATTGCTGACACTTACGATCTGCCGGTAGATCGGGAGAAAATTGAGGTTGCAGGTATCACATTCACGCTCTGCACAGCACCTGATTTGAATCTCATTTCGAATCCTGCCTTCCACTGGCCTAGTGGTTAAAGCGTTGGACCAGTAACCGAAAGGTTGCTGGATTGAATCCCTGAGCTGACAAGGTAGAAATCTGTTGTTGTGCCCCTGAGCAAGGCAGTTTAGCCACTGTTCCCCGGGCGCCGAAGACGTGGATGTTGATTAAGGCAGTCCCCCGCACCTCTCTGATTCAGAGGAAGACATCATAAATGTGGAAGACACATTTCAGTTGAAGGCAATCAGTTGTACAACTGACTAGGTATCCCCTTCCCTTAAACTAAGCTATCAAAGTCCTCCAGGGTGAAATGCGCATGTCTACTGTATGCGACGCTCATGGTTCCCATTCTCCAATCTGCTTGCTTCAACCGGACAAACCATTCCAACTTCAAAGCTTGCTTCTTATTTTTGGGCCACAAAGGATTTGGCATCGAAATGAGTCATAACCATGTCCTTGTGGGTATTACTGCACTACCTACAAATGACGCTCATTTGACTGTCACTACCAAAAACGCACAGGAGAAAAAGATTTGCAGTTTTTCACATTAATTTATAGGGTTTCTTTATTGTGGATGTACATAATAGTTCACCAGTGCAAACACTTGGTTTGAAATGCATTTACATGCTAGCATGGCTAGTACCTAACATTAGCCAGCTGGAACTAGCTAGGTAGCACCGGTTCTCCATATGATGAGAAATAGTGCATTGTGGGTAGTTCCAATATATCCAGAAACAAGTTTATAAATATGCAAAAATGCTAAAACATAACTGTTTGTAGTTATAGGTAACCAGATCGTGACTACAACTAAGTTGCTAAGTCTTTGACCACACTGTCAAATAAAATAAAATGTTATTGGTCACATACACGTGTTTAGCAGATGTTATTGTGGGTGTAGAGAAATGCTTGTGTTTTCAGCTCCGACAGTGCAGTAATATCTATCAATTTCACAACATATACCCAATACATACAAATATAAGTAAAGGAATGGATTAAGAATATATAAATATATGGCTAAGCAATGTCAGAGCGGAATAGACTAAGATATAATATAATACAGTATATACATATGAGATGACAAATGCAAAATATGTCAACATTATTAAAGTGACTAGTGTTTAATTTATTAAAGTGGCCAGTGATTTGAAGTCTATGTATATAGGCAGCAGCCACTAATGTGCTAGTGATGGCTATTTAACAGTCTGATGGCCTTGAGATTGAAAAACAACTTCTGTCTCTTGTTCCCAGCTTTGATGCACCTGCACTGACCTCGCCTTCTGGATGATAGTGGGGTGAACAGGCAGTGGCTCGGGTGGTTCTTGTCCTTGATGATGTTTTTGGCCTTCCTGTGACATCAGTTGCTGCAGGTGTCCTGGAGGGCAGGTAGTTTGCCCCCAGTGATGTGTTGGGCAGACCGCACCACCCTCTAGAGAGCCCTGCGGTTGCGGGCAGTGCAGTTGCAGTACCAGGTGGTGATACAGCCTGACAGGATGCTCTCAATTGTGCATCTGTAAAAGTTTGAGGGTTTTAGGTGCCAAGCCAAATTTCTTCAGCCTTCTGAGGTTGAAGAGGTGCTGTGGCGCCTTCATCACAGTCTCTGTGTGGTTGGACCGTTTCAGTTTGTCAGTGATGAGTACGCCAAGGAACTTGAAGCTTTCCACCTTCTCCACTGCGGTACCGTTGATGTGGATAGCGGGTGCCCTCTCTGCTGTTTCCTGAAGTCCACAATCAGCCCCTTTGTTTTGTTGATGTTGAGTGTGAGGTTATTTTCCTGGCACCACCCTTAACTCCTCTGTAGGTTGTCTCGTCATTGTTGGTAATCAAGCCTAGTCGTCTGCAAACTTGATTGAGTTGGAGGCGTGTGTGGCCACGCAGCCATGGGTGAAGAGTATTGAGGAGAGGAGTGCAGGAGGGTGCTGAGCACTCACCTTTGTGGGGCCCCAGTGTTGCGGATCAGCAAAGTGGAGGTGTTGATTCCTACCTTCACTACCTGGGGTGGCCCGTCAGGAAGTCCAGGACCCAGTTGCACAGTGTGGGGTTAAGCCCCAGGGCCTCGAGCTTAATGATGAGCTTGTAGGGTACTATGATGTTGAAGGCTGAGCTATAGTCAATGAACAGCATTTGCACGTAGGTATTCCTCTTGTCCAGATGGATGGGGCAGTGCGATGTTGATTGCATCGTCTGTGGATCTATTGGGGTGTTAGGCAAATTGAAGTGGGTCTAGGGTGACAGGTAGGTTAGAGGTGATATGATCCTTGACTAGTCTCTCAAAGCACTTCATGATGATAGAAGTGAGTGCTATGGGGCGAAAGTAATTCAGTTCAGTTAACTTTGCTTTCTTGGGTACAGGAACAATGGTGGCCATCTTGAAGCATATGGGGATAGGGAGAGATTGAATATGTCCGTAAACATGCCAGCCAGCTTGTCTGCGCATGCTCTGAGGACGCAGATAGGGAATGCCGTCTGGGCTGGCAGCCCTACGAGCGTTAACATGCTTAAATGTCTTACTCACGTTGGCCACGGAGAAGGAGAGCTCACAGTCCTTGGTAGCGGGCCGCGATGGTGGCACTGTGTTTTCATCAAAGCGGGCGAAGGTGTTTAGCTTGTCCAGAAGCATGACATCGGTGTCTGCAACGTGGCTGGTTTTCCTTTTGTAGTCTGTGATTGTCTGTAGACCCTGCCACATACAGTACATCTCGTGTCTGAGACGTTGAATTGTGTTGTTACATTGTTGAGTAGAAACTCATGCTTCCTACCCTATAAGTGCTCAATTATCCTGATTTAAACTCCTAATTTGGGCTTTTGTGTTTGTATGGTTGAGTGTTTGTGTGTGCCTGAGAGAGACTGAGTGGGTGTTGCTGGTGTGTGTTTGTTCCATTAGGCTGGAATTCCCCCTAATGCAGGCAGTAGACCATTGGCATGTGGTGAGGTTGGAGGCAAAGGTCAGGCCAGAGTAATCAACCCCACAGTCTCACTGATGGCTTTTCCCTCAAGGTGTCATGAATCCTCACACTGTTGAGGTGTGCCATGTGTGTGAAGAGCTGTGGTGTCTGTTAACGTTTATTGCAACCAAAATATCATGTAATCACCAGCTAGAGCCCTGTAACAACTGATTGACACCTGGCAGGCAAACTGAGGAAAACAACCCATCTCTTCATCACAGCCACAGTCTCATGTTATTACAATCATGTCTTCACTGTTTTGTCATAATGATTGTTCATCAGTGTATCTGTCAACCCTTGACAAATTCCAACACTCGATATGCAGCATTTCGTTCAGGCTTGCTGGTTATTTACGTTGCTGATAGCATCATGTCTGCACCAAGTCCACAGGCCGTAGAGCGAGTCTGACTGCATCTCTTACCTCTGGCCCACAGGTCAATGGGGGCAGCAAGGCCGAGTTGGCCGCCCTGCAGCCTGGTGATGTCATCCTGGAGATCAATGGAGAGAACACAGTGGACATGCTCAATGTGGAGGCCCAGAACAAGATCAAAAACTCCAAAACTCAGCTGCAGATGCTGGTGGAGAGGTAGGGTTCACTACAGTACACAGTTCAAATCAAATTGTATTGGTCACATACACATGGTTAGCAGATGTTATTGCGAGTGTAGCGAAATGCTTGTGGTTCTAGTTCCAACCCTATTGTACTGTATCTAAACCCAGCAAAAAAAGAAACGTCCTCTCACTATCAACTGCGTTTATTTTCCGCAAATTTAACATGTGTAAATATTTGTATGAACATAAGATTCAACAACTGAGACACAAACTGAACAAGTTCCACAGGCATGTGACTAACAGAAATTTAGTAATGTGTCCCTGAACAAAGGGGGGATCAAAATCAAAATCAAAAGTAACAGTCCGTATCTGGTGTGGCCACCAGCTGCATTAAGTACTGCAGTGCATCACCCCATGGACTGCACCAGATTTGCCAGTTCTTGCTGTGAGATGTTACCCCACTCTTCCACCAAGGCACCTGCAAGTTCCCTGATGTTTCTGGGGGGAAGAGCCCTAGCTCTCAACCTCTGATCCAACAGGTCCCAGATTGAGATCCAGGCTCTTCGCTGGCCATGGCAGGACACTGACATTCCTGTCTTGCAGGAACTCACGCACAGAACGAGCAGTATGGCTGGTGGCATTGTCAAGCTGGGGTGTCTTGTCAGGATGAGCCTGCAGGAAGGGAGGAGGATGTCTTCCCTGTAAAGCACAGCGTTGAAATTGCCTGCAATGACAACAAGCTCAGTCCGATGATGCTGTGACACACCGCCTTCTCATTTTGTAGCTGCCTTACTCAAGAGAGTATGCGGCTTTATTAACTCAAGGATATTTTTTACATTGTTTGCAAACTGATATGTAACGAGAATTAATGTCAAAATAAAATGCAAAACGGGCCTTTTTTTTCGCTAAACATTTGCGCCTCTGCCTCACCTGCCCTGAATGACGGGTTGCCACTGAGATGGGGTCACCACACCGTGGCATACAGACCACATCTGTGCTCTCTGGTCAGCTTACATCTGCTGATTGCTTATATTTGTGCTAGTGCCACAGTTGCCACATCCTCCCTCCCACTTTCCACAATTATAGTGTTTGTTATTAATAAGATGTCCCATCACTCTCTCTCCCTACAAAGGACCCGTGGCTTCAATCTGGGGGAATACCACAATGTGTCAGAATTATCTTGCCAAGATGAACTGTTTGTTCCATTTCCCATGTTAATAAACATTGTATAAAAGTTAGCTGAGAACTTTTTAGGGTGGCAGAGAATTGGCTCCACAATGGACCCTTTCCTGTGAAGTGAGGCTATTGGTTGGCGAGTCCTTGCTCTGTCTCTGCCTCTCTCAGTGAATTCTCACACTAAATTCTTCATACACACACACACACACGCACGCTTCCTCTTTGCATGCCCCAGGTCCATGTGAGTGGATTTTTCCCTGCTGACCTCATGTCTCCTTCCGAGCCAGAAACAACTCTGTGACTCCCTGGCTTCCCAGGACAATGGCACTCTGTAGCTCCACCAGCCACTCTGCTCCATCTGCCCCTAGACCCACTGTTCTACTGGCAGAGGCAAACAGGATAGGAAAGGTAGTGAAGGGTGGTTTGCACTATCAAGGCCCTACTGTCTTTACATGGCAGGCAGAACCATGTCTCTCTTATCAATACTAGTCCAGCACCCCTCTAGCCTCCTCCAATCAACTACAGTATTTCCCCCCTTGTTGGTCAATCTGCAGCATTATGCAATGTGTTGTTCTTAACAGTAAATTAACTCCCATGAAGAATCATGAAAACTACACACATATTATGCAGTGTAATGTCTGATGATCTGAAGTATAGTGTAAGAGAGGAACCTGGTAAATGGGTTTACAGCCTTGCAGATCACTGCAGCTGGATTACAGCTGGGTTTGCCCATGGGCAGAAGTTGGCATCAGCTCACCCTTAGAATAGGAGTGTTGTTTAAGGTGTGCCTGTCTTAAACTGAGGAACTGCACCAAATACCCATATGTACAATAACCTGACTTGTGCACTCTTTGAGGTACTTTTTGATTTCAGATTGATATCTGCAGCTGAGTGGAGATTTTACTGTGACACTAAAAAGAAAAACACCAGCAGTATCTTGTCATGCATACTGTCATTTATCCTCCATTGTCCTCAGCTGCCTCTTAATGAATCCATTGTTCACTGACCATGTGGGCATGATGTGATGTCCCTCTGATCTTATTGGTCCTTGTAATGTGATGTTACTGAGCAACTGCAGATGGGCATCGGAATATTGCCCAATGGCACTTACAGTGGGGCAAAAAAGTATTTAGTCAGCCACCAATTGTGCAAGTTCTCCCACTTAAAAAGATGAGGCCTGTAATTTTCATCATAGGTCCACTTCAACTATGACAGACACAATGAGAAAAAAAAATCCAGAAAATCACATTGTAGGATTTTTTTGTGAATTTATTTGCAAATTATGGTGGAAAATAAGTATTTGGTCACCTACAAACAAGCCAGATTTCTGGCTCTCACAGACCTGTAACAACTTCTTTTAGAGGCTCCTCTGTCCTCCACTCGTTACCTGTATTAATGGCACCTGTTTGAACTTATCAGTATAAAGGACACCTGTCCACAACCTCAAACAGTCACACTCCAAACTCCACTATGGCCAAGACCAAAGAGCTGTCAAAGGACACCAGAAACAAAATTGTAGACCTGCACCAGGCTGGGGAAGACTGGATTTGCAATAGGTAAGCAGCTTGGTTTGAAGAAATCAACTGTGGGAGCAATTATTAGGAAATGGAAGACATACAAGACCACTGATAATCTCCCTCGATCTGGGGCTCCATGCAAGATCTCACCCCGTGGGGTCAAAATGATCACAAGAACGGTGAGCAAAAATCCCAGAACCACACATGGGGACCTAGTGAATGACCTGCAGAGAGTTGGGACCAAAGTAACAAAGCCTACCATCAGTAACACACTACGCCGCCAGGGACTCAAATCCTGCAGTGCCAGACGTGTCCCCCTGCTTAAGCCAGTACATGTTCAGGCCCGTATGAAGTTTGCTAAAGAGCATTTGGATGATCCAGAAGAAGATTGGGAGAATGTCATATGGTCAGATGAAACCAAAATATAACATTTTGGTAAAAACTCAACTTGTCGTGTTTGGTGGACAAAGAATGCTGAGTTGCATCTAAAGAAGACCATATCTACTGTGAAGCATGGGGTGTGGAAACATCATGTTTGGGGCTGTTTTTCTGCAAAGGGACCAGGACGACTGATCCGTGTAAAGGAAAGAATGAATGGGGCCATGTATCGTGAGATTTTGAGTGAAAACCTCCTTCCATCAGCAAGGGCATTGAAGATGAAACGTGGCTGGGTCTTTCAGCATGACAATGATCCCAAACACACCGCCCGGGCAACGAAGGAGTGGCTTCGTAAGAACCATTTCAAGGTCCTGGAGTGGCCTAGCCAGTCTCCAGATCTCAACCACATAGAAAATCTTTGGAGGGAGTTGAAAGTCCGTGTTGCCCAGCAACAGCCCCAAAACATCACTGCTCTAGAGGAGATCTGCATGGAGGAATGGGCCAAAATACCAGCAACAGTGTGTGAAAGCCTTGTGAAGACATACAGAAAACGTTTGACCTCTGTCATTGCCAACAAAGGGTTTTTAACAAAGTATTGAGAAACTTTTGTTATTGACCAAATACTTACTTTCCACCATAATTTGCAAATAATTTCATTAAAAATCCTACAATGTGATTTTTTGGGGGATTTCTTTTTGTTCTCATTTTGTCTGTCATAGTTGAAGTGGACCTATGATGAAAATTACAGGCCTCATCTTTTTAAGTGGGAGAAATTGCACAATTGGTGGCTGACTAAATACTTTTTTGCCCCACTGTATATAGGCTACTATATAGGCAGCCCTATTCAGTCATGTTTCTTTCTAATCTTTGGCACCACATTCAATGTCTCAGGTCTGTGCATACTGTACAAGTGAGAAGTGACGTGCCTTGGTCAATGTGAACAGTGTGTGAATGGAATTCAAGATAGCTATAAGACAAGACAGTGGTATGTTTATTCTAATAGTTCACTGTATTGTCACTGTTCTCTTCTATTAATCTGCTCTGTTTTGTTTTCATCATTAATCTGAAGGTCAGAGGGCAGACATAATAGATTGCATAGATTCCTATCTGTCTGAAGAATGCTTGGCAGGCAAACTCCCAGTACCCAATTATGACAAAGATCAACATGCTGTTCCTTTGCTGATCGGTTATGTTACGTCCCTGTTCCATGCAGAGATCAGACAGCTCTCTAGAGGAAAGACGAGCATCTTCACCTCTCCATGGTTTATGACAACAGCGACTCCTCTCTGCCCGTGCTCATCCATCTACTGCTGTACATGAGGCCTGTGACAGAAGGCCATGGTTAGATTACAGGTCACATTATATAAGGCCTAGTAGTTAACCTTGTATGCCTCTCATTGTCTGAAGGACATAAGTTAACTTTATCCTCATCTCTCTCAACCAGAGGAGCTGAACTGGATTCACATAGCGGAAATGTTACTTTAATTTGTGAATTCCAAGTGAAAACACAGTCATTTCCTTACAGGGAAGTTATTTTGAAGCCCAATTAACCATCCATTATGTTCTGTTTTATCCATTAAGTTTCACATCTTCTCACTGCTGTAGCATGAGGAGCCTGTTTTCCTCTTCCAGCCATTCTCATGGTTGGATGTGCCCCTGCAGCACATGTGGAGTATTCAGATACTGTTCAGCTGGGCCAAGGTCTGGGCTGTTAGAGGTGTGTTTCTGGGCGATTTACCACAGGCATCCAGGGCCTTCCTGTGCGCCTCATTACCCTGGACTGAGGCTTAGCTGAGAGGAGAGGCAGGCAGTCCTACAGTGAGGGGGGACACTACTGTAGTTGTTTACATTGGGTCATACAGTCCAAAATGTTCCACTCAGAACTGGGTATAATTTTCATTAAAGTGAGCACAGTGAAAGAGGTTTGAACGATGAGGCTCTGCTAGGAGAATCATGTTAAAGAGCTTGAATTGTCTTGAAGGTTCTCTTGAGATACCAGAGGTTGTACTGACAGTACTTTGGCGTAGGGGAACCAAAAGTAGGGGAACCAAAATAAGGTGTCTGATTCGAGGATTCTTTAGACTTTTGCCAGTGTGCACTTGCATATCAGTGTTTTCTCGCTCTCAGGTTTTCAGTCTCACTCTTATCTCTTGTGACTTGAGATATACACACACCACACACACACACATGTCCTCCGGCACTCACATAATATCTGAATTGAAAAGTGTACGTGCATAGTATGTCACGAGATCTAACAATGACGGAAAACCTGAGTGAGAATGCACCGATGTGCAAGTGCACACTGGCAAAAGTCTAAAGAATCTTCGAATCAGACACCTTATTTTGGTTCCCCTATGCCAAAGTACTGTATGTTGTTTTTATTAACAAAATAACCTTCAAAACGATTCTTAAGCTCTTTAAAACTTCTTGATGCACCCATCCCTTTAGCGGGATCATTTATGTCAACATCAGCTGGATTGCAGCGAGCCAAATTCAAATTAAATTACTACAAATATTTAATTTTCATGAAATCACAAGTGCAATATAACAAAACACAGCTTAGCTTGTTGTTAATTCACCTGGCATGTCAGATTTCAATAAAGCTTTTTGGTGAAAGCTATCCAAGCAGTTATGTAAGAACATCTCTCTCAGTAGACAAAATATTACACACAGCTGGTGGCTAATTCCAATATCTCAACCAGGACTTTAGCTTCATCAATAGGAGAGAGAGACACAATGGCTGCACCAAACTGTTGCGCAAGCAAAACTCTGGGGACACCCAGCTATACACTGACGCGATGTGATCTTTCTTGCTCATTTTTCTAAATAAAAGCCTGAAACTATGTCTAAAGACTGTTCACAAAATGGGGAAGCCAGAGGAAAATGAATCTGGTTGATATCCCTTTTATATGGAGGAAGGCATTCAATGGAACATTCAAAATAGAGGCCACTTCCTGGTTGAATTTTCCTCAGGTTTTCGCCTGCAATATCAGTTCTGTTATACTCAGACAATAGTTTGACAGTTTTGGAAACTTTAGAGTTTTCTATCCTAATCTGACAATTATATGCATATTCTGGGCCTGAGAAATAGGCAGTTAAATTTGGGTACGTTTTTCATCCAAAAATCTAAATACTGCCCCCTTACACTCAACAGGTTAACATGATTCTCCGAGCAGAGCCTCATCTTTCCAACTATTTCACTGTGTATAGTGATATAGCCAAATCAAATCAGACCATTCTACTCAACATGTTAATGAATAATATGAGACATTACAGAAAATGATGTTATCAGAGCTTCCAAGCTATCATTGTAGGGAATACTTTGACATGGTTCAAGTCATCTAAGAGACCTGATTTAGAATCACTGGTGTAAGTTACTGTAGTTGACCTTGGTCCATATCTTTTGAAGTACAGCTTGGTCTAATGTAGGGTTTTGGCTTGTATCCTTTAATGCAGTAATGTCTGCAAGCTTTCTTACTCATAGTTTTAACAACTAAGGTTAAGCAATCATGGTTTTGAGTATTTGTTTAGGGCGTGACATAGGTGAATTATGTGGTACTGAAGACAATGTTTCTCTACTGAGCCAGTCTTGCCCTCTCCTAGGATGTGGCGACCATTCTCCTGCTTGATTAAAGGTTAGGTATGCGTTTGTTCATGTGTCGTCCATTAAACTCCAGTGTGTCTCTTTTTTTACAGGCCTGAGCCCCCCATCCCTGAACAGACCAATGGAACCACCACCCCAGAACAGCTCACTGGACGCTTCCAGGTCAGTCACCCAAGCTCTCTATCTATCTCCTTATGCAGGAGCTTCCATCTTTGGTCTGTCAATTCCCTTTAGGACAGCTTTCATGCTGTAAAGTTTCACTATAATGTTATTTAAACACTTAATTTGTGAATCAGCACTTTGTTGATGGGCATATGATGGATGTAAGGCCTATTAAAAGTCCTTAAGCCTTCATTGAGTGACCTTTGGAGACATTATTTGATATAGTTTTTATCCCAGTATCCTTTGGTATTTTGTTACATCAGCATCATATCTCTACATGATTATTCCTGTCTTAATGTTTTTGTTTCATGGCTGATGCCTGAGAGCCATGCAGACGCTGGGTCTGCTTCATATTCACAGATTGCATGGTGTCTGCTTATCAATGATTTATTAGAGGTCCAGATGAGCTGGAATGAGACATCCTAGTGTGACTGTAGAGACATTCCATAACTCTAGGATAACTCTGTGGCCCTGTGACAGTGGAAACATGGGAGAGGAACCAGGGGATGCTGTAAATCAGCTGATGTTCCTGTGTTTTATAGGGCGACAGAACTACTGCTGGATCTCCGTGGTAACACTGGCAGAATACAAGCCCATGCCAGGCCCAAGGCTTGGGAAAGAATACTGACTGTCATCATTCTAACATGGGGATATTACATATCTGATTTCCACAAACCTGTATTTACTTACCTCAGGATGTGCAGCTCTAACATGACTGTACCTGATGTGTTTTATGAAGCATATACAGTACCAATCAAAGGTTTGGACACACCTACTCATTCAAGGGTCTTTCTTTATTTTTACTATTTTATACATTGTAGAATATTAGTGAAGACATCAAAACTATGAAAAGACCCATATGGAATCATGTAGTAACTAACATCTATTTTATATTTGAGATTCTTCAAAGTAGCCACCCTTTGCCTTGATGATAGCTTTGAACACTCTTGGCATTGTCTCAACCAGCTTCACCTGGAATGCTTTTCCTGAAGGAGTTCCCACACACCTCCTCCTAGCTTCCCACTGCACTGAGGATAGGAAACTCTGTCACCACCGATTAAATCCACTATAATTGAGAATTTCAATAAGCATTTTTCTACGGCTGGCTACCCCTACCCCGGTCAACAGCACTGTACCCCCCACGGCAACTCGCCCAAGCCTTCCCCATTTCTCCTTCTCCCAAATCCAGTCAGCTGATGTTCTGAAAGAGCTGCAAAATCTGGACCCCTACAAATCAGCCGGGCCAGACAATCTGGAACCTCTCTTTCTAAAATGATCTGCAGAAATTGTTGCAACCCCTATTACTAGCCTGTTCAACCTCTCTTTCACGTCGTCTGACATTCCCAATGATTGGAAAGCAGCTGCGATCATCCCCCTCTTCAAAGGGGGGGGACACTCTTGACCCACACTGTTACAGACCTATATCCATCCTACCCTGCCTTTCTAGGGTCTTCGAAAGCCAAGTCAATAAACAGATTACCGACCATTTCGAATCCCACCGCACCTTCTCCGCTATGCAATCTGGTTTCAGAGCTGGTCGTGGGTGCACCTCAGCCACACTCAAGGTCCTAAACGATATCTTAACCGCCATCGATAAGAAACAATACTGTGCAGCCATATTCATTGACATGTCAATCACCACATCCTCATTAGTAGACTCGATAGCCTTGGTTTCTCAAATGATTGCCTCGCCTGGTTTACCAACTACTTCTCTGATAGAGTTCAGTGTGTCAAATCGGAGGGCCTGTTGTCCGGACCTCTGGCAGTCTCTATGGGGGTGCCACAGGGTTCAATTCTTGGGCCGACTCTCTTCTCTGTATACATCAATGATGTCGCTCTTGCTGCTGGTGAGTCTACGCAGACGACACCATTCTGTATACTTCTGCCCCCTCTTTGGACACTGTGTTAACTAATCTCCAGACGAGCTTCAATGCCATACAACTCTCCTTCTGTGGCCTCCAACTGCTCTTAAATACAAGTAAAACAAATTGCATGCTCTTCAACCGATCGCTGCCTGCACCTGCCCGCCCATCCAGCATTACTACTCTGGACGGTTCTGACTTAGAATATGTGGACAACTGCAAATACCTAGGTGTCTGGTTAGACTGTAAACTCTCCATCCAGACTCGCATCAAACATCTCCAATCCAAAGTTAAAACTAGAATTGGCTTCCTATTTTGCAACAAAGCATCCTTCACTCATGCTGCCAAACATACCCTCATAAAACTGACCATCCTACCGATCCTCGACTTCGGCGATGTCATTTACAAAATAGCCTCCAATTCCCTACTCAATAAATTGGATGCAGTCTATCACAGTGCCATGCGTTTTGTCACCAAAGCCCCATATACTATCCACCACTGCGACCTGTACACTCTCGTTGGCTGGCCCTCGCTTCATACTCGTCCCTCCAGGTCAAGACCCTGCTTGGCAAAGTCCCCCCTTATCTCAGCTCGCTGGTCACCATAGCAGCACCCACCTGTAGCGCGCACTCCAGCAGGTATATCTCTCTGGTCACCCCCAACACCAATTCTTCCTTTGGCCGCCTCTCCTTCCAGTTCTCTGCTGCCAATGACTGGAACGAACTACAAAAATCTCTGAAACTGGAAACACTTATCTCCCTCACTAGCGTTAAGCACCAGCTGTCAGAGCAGCTCACAGATTACTTCATCTGTACATAGCCCGTCTATAATTTAGCCCAAACAACTACCTCTTCCCCTACTGTATTTATTTATTTATTTTGCTCCTTTGCACCCCATTATTTATATTTGAAAGTATTCGGCCCCCTTGAACTTTGCGACCTTTTGCCACATAAACTGAACTGATGAACTGCAGAGATCTACAGCTGAGGTGGGAGACTCTGTCCATAGGACAACAATCAGTCGTATATTGCACAAATCTGGCCTTTATGGAAGAGTGGCAAGAAGAAAGCCATTTCTTAAAGATATCCATAAAAAGTGTTGTTTAAAGTTTGCCACAAGCCACCTGGGAGACACACCAAACATGTGGAAGAAGGTGCTCTGGTCAGATGAAACCAAAATTGAACTTTTTGGCAACAATGCAAAACGTTATGTTTGGCGTAAAAGCAACACAGCTCATCACACTGAACACATCATTCCCACTGTCAAACATGGTGGTGGCAGCATCATGGTTTGGGCCTGCTTTTCTTCAGCAGGGACAGGGAAGATGGATGGAGCCAAATACAGGACCATTCTGGAAGAACCTGATGGAGTCTGCAAAAGACCTGAGACTGGGACGGAGATTTGTCTTCCAACAAGACAATGATCCAAAACATAAAGCAAAATCTACAATGGAATGGTTCAAAAATAAACATATCCGGGTATTAGAATGGCCAAGTCAAAGTCAAGACCTGAATCCAATTGACAATCTGTGGAAAGAACTGAAAACTGCTGTTCATAAATGCTCTCCATCCAACCTCACTGAGCTCGAGCTGTTTTGCAAGGAGGAATCAGTCTCGATGTGCAAAACTGATAGAGACATACCCCAAGCGACTTACAACTGTAATCGCAGCAAAAGGTGGCGCTACAAAGTATTAACTTAAGGGGGCTGAATAATTTTGCATGCCCAATTTTTCAGTTTTTGATTTGTTAAAAAAGTTAGAAATATCCAATAAATGTCGTTCCACTTCATGATTGTGTCCCACTTGTTGTTGATTCTTCACAAAAAAATACAGTTTTATATCTCTATGTTTGAAGCCTGAAATGTGGCAAAAGGTCGCAAAGTTCAAGGGGGCCGAATACTTTCGCAAGGCACTGTATATGCTGAGCACTTGTTGGCTGCTTTTCCTTCACTCTGCGGTCCAACTCCCAAACCATCTCAATTGGGTTGAGGTTGGGTGATCTGATGCAGCACTCCATCACTCTCCTTCTTGGTCAAATAGCCCTTAAACAGTCTGGAGTTATGTTGGGTCATTATCCTGTTGAAAAACAAATGATAGTCCCGCTAAGCGCAAACCAGATAAGATGGTGTTTACAAAGACAAGCTGGTTGGAACCAAAAATTTGGACTCATCAGACCAAAGGACAGATTTCCATTGGTCCATAATGTCCATTGCTCGTGTTTCTTAGCCAAGCAAGTATTTTCTTCTCATAGGTGTCCTCTAGTAGTGGCTTATTTGCAGCAAATCGACATCGAAGGCCTGATTCACGCAGTCTCCTCTGAACAATTGATGTTGAGATGTGTCTGTTACTTGAACTCTGTGAAGCATTTATTTGGGCTGCAATCTGAGGTGCAGTTAACTCTAATGAACTTATCCTCTGCAGCAGAGGTAACTCTGGGTCTTCCTTTCCTGTCGCGGTACTCATGAGAGCCAGTTTCATTATAGCACTTGATGGTTTTTGCGACTGCACTTGAAGAAACTTTGAAAGTTCTTGAAATGTTCCGTATTGACTGACCTTCATGTCTTTAAGTAATGAGGGACTGTCGTTTCTCTTTGCTTATTTGTTCTTGCCATATTATGGACTTAGTCCTATTTGGTAAAAGACCATCTTCTGTATGCCACCCCTACCTTGACATAACACAACTGATTGGCTCAAATGCATTAAGAAGGAAAGAAATTCCACAAATTAACTTTGAACAAAACACACCTGTTGATTGAAATGCATTCCAGGTGACTACCACATGAAGCAGGTTGAGATGATGACATCTTTGCACATTCTTGGCATTAAGGCAAAGGGTGGCTGCTTTGAAGAGTCTCAAATATAAAATATATTACACTTTTTTGGTTACTACGTATTCCATGTGTTATTTCAATGTAGAAAATAGTAAACATAAAGAAAAACCTTTTGAATGAGTATGTGTTCCCAAATTGTTGACTTGTACTTTATCTCAAACACCTTATCAGCCACGTCTGAACACCCACTAAAAGTGCAATGAGACAAATGTTTTATTTACATCGTGAATCCATTTCTTAAACATGGTTGCAAGACAAGTTATTTTAGGAATATGGATTAGCAGTTTGTCACAGTTTTGTGTGGATAAATACATTAAATTGATCATGCAGACTGTGTGTCCTGCCCTGTTCTGTTGTAGGAGGCGGTGCTGGTGAGTCGAGATGAGAACCAGAACTACAGAGGGTACTCCATCTCCAGCCCAGCCTCTCTGTCTCCTGGACTCTACTCCCCAGAGGCTCCGTCCAGTCCTGAGGGAAAGAGAGAGAGGCTCACACCCACCAGCACCAAGAAGTACGCTACAGCATCCACCAGCACCACAATCTGACCTCCCTCTAAAGGACCAGGAGATGCATGTATTGCTTGAGAATAGAAGAGTGAATACCTGAATGGATAGTCAGTGATAGTAGGTTTCCACAGTTATCCAGGTGTTGGAGATGGGGGTAGGGTAGACTACTAGAGCATCCACTTATTGTAAGTGCTCCTTTGAGTCCCACACAGGACCAGAGTGAATAGGTACAAGGGTAACTGGCAGAAAATGGAGCCATGGGATTGTGTGGTAGTAACAAAGGATGTGCACAGCATATCACATTCCCCTCTGTTAATTCACATCAACAAAGGGCCAGGCTGTGGAACATTCACTACTCTGCTCTGCTCTGTCTGTAGGCCTAGCTTCTATTCTCCTGAGTCACTTTGTAGGTCATGGTTCAAACCTTATTTTGCTCTGGGTCAATTGAATGCCTGACAAACTACCCAACGCCTTGACATCTTCCCCCTCTCTCCAAATGAAATCCTGCGACCAGTGAGGTCCGGCCCCCGACAACCTTCCCGCTCGACTCCATCCCCTCCTTCCTTCTCCAGACCATCTCTGGAGACCTTCTCCCATTCCTCCCTCTGACTTCATAATGGCCTGAGCTGCTCCCCCACTCAAGAAACCAACACTTGACTCCACTGATGTCAAAAACTACTGACCGGTATCCCTTCTTTCCAAAACACTTGAGCAGGTTGTCTCTGACCAACTCTCTCACTATGTCTCCGAGACTTATCTTCTTGACCCTAATCAGTCAGACTTCAAGATGTGTCACTCAACTAAGACTGCTCTTTTCTGTGTCATGGACCCTCTCCTCAATGCCAAAGGTGACCCTACTCTGTTCTCATCCCCCTAGATCGATCTGCTGCCTTCAACACGGTGAACCATCAGATCCTCCTCTCCACCCTCTCAGGGCTGGGCATCTCAGGCTCTGCACACTCTTGGATTGCATCCTACCTGGCAGGCCGCTCCTACCAGATGACATGGAGAGGATCTGTGTCTGTACCAAGTACTCTCATTACTGGTGTCCCCCAGGGCTTGGTTCTAGGCCCTCGTCTTCTCTCTATACATAGTCACTCGGCACCGTCATATCCTCACATGGTCTCTCCTATCATTGCTATGCGGATGACAATCAACTACTTTTCTCCTTCCTCCCTTCTGACCCAGTTGGCAACACGCATCTCTGCATGCCTGGCAGATATCTGAACTTGTATGTTGGCCCACCACCTCAAGCTCAACCTCGACAAGACAGAGCTGCTCTTCCGCCCGGGGAAGGCCTGCCCGCTTCAAGACCTCTCCATCATGTTTGACACCTCCACGGTGTCCCCCTCCTAGAGTGCAAAGAACCTTGGCGTGATGCTGGACAACACCCTGTCATTCTCATCAAAAATCAAAGCATTGACTTGCACCTGCAAGTTCATTCTCTACAACATCAGTAGAGTACGACCCTACCTCACACAGGAAGCGATGCAGGTCCTATTCTAGGCACTTGTCATCTCCTGTCTGGACTACTGCAACATGCTGTTTGCTGGGCTCCCTACTTGTGTCATCAAACCCCTGCAACTTATCCAGAATGCTGCAGCCCGCCTGGTGTTCAACATTCCCAAGTTCTCCCATGTCACCCCGATCTTCCGCACACTCCACTGGCTTCCAGTCGAAGCTTGCATTTACTACTAGACCATAGTACTTGCCCATGGAGCAGCAAGAGGGACTGCCCCTCCCCATCTTCAGAATGTGTTCACACCCTACACCCCAACCCGATCATTCCGTTCTGCCACCTCTGGTCTTTTGTCCCTCAGCAGCGCCCGCTCAGCCCAGTCCAAGCTCTTCTCGGTCCTGGCACCCCAAAGTTGGAACCAGCTTCCCCCTGAAGTTAGGATATCAGAGTCCCTGCCCATTTTCTGAAAACCTGAAACCCTAACTCTTCAAATACTTTCTTAAGTAATCCCAAAATACACATTAAAAGCCTTTGTGAACACTCACACTTGATTTTTTCCCCCTTACTAGCACTTTTATTGGGGTAAAATGTACTTTCTATCACTGTGATATGTGAACACACCAACTGTAAATGACTAGCATTTCAATGTAAATAAAATTCTAGGGCTGTTCGACTATCCTTATCTATTCCTGTTCTAGTAATCTTGAGACCTAGTAAATATGATCCCATGACCCTAAACGCGCACATTTTATAAATTAATATGAAAGGTAATGAGAAGTGTTATACCATGTTATCCATTTTTAAGCACTTTTTATTACATTTGGGTCAAGTATTTCGATTGAGACCATTATGGTTATTTTGGATGAGATGGCAAACATCATTGTCAGTGTAATGTTTCTCTGTCATTTCATAGCATCCAGCTGCGTTCGTGGTCTCCAGAAGAGAAGACATCGAGTCACAGACTGTCCAGACCACTGTCACAGGTAGGTCTGTCTCATACTAGGGGACAAGGTCCCATAGCAGACCCTTTCCTTCCTATGTTATTTCAACGTACGTAACCCATCAGTGTAAACGTAGACCTCCAAAAAACTGCACAGCTTGATGATTGAAGTTTCCAAGGCCATTGTACGTTACAATGTAGACACTTCACAGTAAGAAAGACAGGATGCAGACATCATTTGATATTTTCATTACCGGGGAACTGAAAGGTCACTTTTTAAAGATCTGACATTACGTTGGGATACAATCTGGAAATGGTTTGTTCAAATAGCAATGTAAGGAAGAGAATGATTAGCTCTCAATGAAACAATATACTTGACCTTTTAGTGGTTTGCTACAGTATATTAGACTCATTAGTGCAATATTCACTTGTCTCACTAGCAGTAAAATATGGGGTTGGGATATAAGCTGATTTCTTCATGAATTCACTCTGCTTATTTACTATTCCAGCAACTAAAAGAGTCGTCTGGAAAATGAGCCAAAGGAGAGCGAATGTTGTGGGAAAGTTCATCATAAGATATTCCAGCTATGTATAACGGCCCCAGTCCCAAGCATTGGCCTTACAGAAGACACAACATGGGAGATGACAGAGCAGGAAAAACAGACAAGACCTTTAATGGCTGGGAGACGGGAATGGAATTCCATTCATTTTATAAGTTCTGTGAATATTTCTTGGAGCTAGATAAATATGGTCTCTTTGGCCTGGAAAATGAAGATTGAACTCAGCTCTTCATCTAAGGGGCAGATGACTTGAGCAGAGGCCACTCTGAAACTTCTGGTCTGATATGGGATATTCTCTTGAGTTATTTTAATGATGAGTCTGGTCCCATCGCTGCCAGCCAAGTAACTTGTACTGTTCAGTATACTCTAATGATCTCTCTGAGAGCACATAGCTGACAGATGTTACAATTATCATCACTATCAAGCTGTCTGTCAACACTCCTTTGGGGGTCTGGTCAATCCTCTCCCCTTTGTGGTTTGTCTGTCCTATTTCTAGAACAGGAGTTTTTGACTGGGAAATAAATCAGCTTATGTTGCAAGCTGCATTCCTTCAATTTCTGTCAAATTCAGTCACTCTATCTTACGTGATTTAAGAGTATTAGCTGTGCATGTTGGCATACTCCAAAAGGTTGTGCTGAGCAGGGAAGCGGTGCAGAGATGCCTGTCTGTGCAGACATGAATCCGTTTCCTGATTGGATCACCGTGCAGAGCAGACCGTTCCTAAGGACACTGTTTTGTTATGAGATGTTCTTTGTGAACTTTTGAAGCTATATATCACAGACGCCCCAGGCAGACTGGGGTGTTGACTATTAAGAACTATTTAGTTGTCTGAGATCTTTATCTGCAGCCTGTAATGAATGCACTGACTTACATGCTCCTCTGTCATTCGTGGCTCTCTGAGATGACCTTACATGTATGTGGTATTTATGAAGGCAGGTGGGCCAAAGGGTCTAGAATCTTTACTCAACTTTTTCGGACAATTTCAGGATAAGATCACCCTTTTCCCTCATTCTTCATCTCAAGTTTGGAATCCATTTCCCCTCTCTCACCCCCTCTGGGAGCCATCACATTCCTTCTGTCTCACTCCAGTATCAACTTGTCCCCCCCCCTGTTTAACCAAATGTTTGGAGTCACACACTACTGTGTTTTTGAACTGAAGAGACATGACATGCTAGATACATGTTTTTGGTTGTTTGTCAGACCTGTAAATGTAACACATGTTAACAGTATTAGTGTCCTCTCCTTGCTGTGGTTTGACAGGGCTGACCTACTGTTTACAGACAGTACCCTGGGAGCCCTCAGTCACCACTTCACCCACTCCACCTCCACTGTGGCTTGGCTGGAGCCTGTCTTGTAGAGCTCTCTCTCTCCTCTCCTCAAAGCCTGACAGCTTGCTGTTAACTAGGATCCACACCGGTGGATGAGGGGATTTTGGTGGGGCTCTTCCTCCAGTGGAGGCCTCTCTGGTATGAAAGAGGAGACGAGCCTCCCACCCAGGATGTGGGATTAGTGAGTGGAGCCCTTTCAGTATGCTCGGCGGGTATACGGCTGGGAAGAGGACTGCCCTGCCTGCATGGACACACTGTGTTGTAGTGTTGTGCTGCTCCCGACTTGCTGGCAGGAACACTGCAGCCCTGTGAGCAGCGGGGCCTCCGCTCCCCTGACAAGGCCCTCTGTCCCGCCTGAGAGGTGCAGAGTACTGCTGTATCAGGTGATCAGCCACTCTGAAAAGCGTCTAAAAGGCTTTTCCACCCATGTTTTGGCTCTCCAAGTGAGAGAACTGGGATGTGCTGGATCGCCCATTTACCGGAGTGTTGGATATCCTGAGAAAATGCCCTGTACAATAGTGGCTCTGATGGCAGGGCCTCTGGGAGGCTGGTGTTGGCTTTCCCCAGCCTTACAAGGCCTGCCGTTGTGTGATTGGGCACTTGGGGAGCTCTAGGAGATGGGCAACGAAGGTGGAGAGAGGCAGAGGGACACTTGGGACATGGGAGGGCCTCTGCCATTCCCAAACAATTCCCCAGAACCATCACTCCCCTCCCTTATACGATACAACCAGCTCCAGCACAGAGATACCCATTGTACCCGACCCAGAAACCCACACTGGAACGATGAGGAGACTGAGCAGAGTTGACAGCATCATACGTCACTCATGCACAATGGATTCAGAGATCTGGCTCCTGCTGAAACCAGAACATGGAGCACAGTAGCTGTGCATAGGCCCATATTCAGCCACCATTACTGATGACAATAGCTTTCCATTGAGCTAGATAATGCGCTTGATAAAGATATCAAATGTACAGTTATGTTAATGCACAAAAAAGCTTCATTTTGTTTTGGGCTGGATGATTCATTAGCCTGGCTCCCAAATTGATGGGTGGAGATCATTTCCATGTATTGAAATACAGAACATGGAAAGTTGTTCCTGCAATCTAAGTATCTTATTTTGTCATGGTGCATGACTGCATTTGCCCTGTGCTAGCTACTAGCTAGCCAATCTGCTGGACCAGCACACCATGACAAAAGGAAGAGACCAGCCTACTAAAGACGACAGTTGGATCAGGTCCCGGATTCCTCCCAGGATACCCTGAGCCAAGCCTGGAGTTGTTGAGTTGGCCCCGCTGCTGGGAACCTCCAGGAATCAGTAGGAAGCAGCATGTCTGTTCATAACATCAAGTGACCACAACAGCATCCCTGTTGGGACGAGCGAAGCCAAAAACCAAGCTTATTTTTCAGAAGACATGGCTCGTCATTGGGCCATTAGGGGCAGGATCACTGGTCTGGGTTTCCAGTTCTACACTCTGCGGTTCCTGAGGGTAGCCTTGGTGGGCTGCCTCATCCTGTGTCAGGGACTGGATGGTTACTGTATAAACCATCATACTGGGGGATGGCCAACTGCACTGTGACACTCACCATGTTCCCCACTAAACTCTTTATCCAGGGGAGGACACCCCCTGCATCCTCCCATCCCTCCATCTATCTGTCTATCCCTCCTTACACCCATACTGTACATCCCGATGGGCAGACAGGCTCGCAGCAGCCCAGCCTTCACACAAGCCACTGGTTTCACCCCAGTCTATTTTGGGGGGTGTGGCAGGTTGGAGTGCAAAGTTGTGGTTGTTGCTGTGGAGCAGAGAGATGGCGGCTTGGCATACAGCAGTAGGAATGTCACTAGATGTTGTTCAAGTCCAAGGTTTTTACTTGAAAATACTCTCTCTGCTTTCTTTAGCCTGAGATAAAAAATTCAGAAAGCGCTCTTCCAGATCAACGTCTAAAATATACCTTTGCCTTCAATCAGTCTCCCTTCTCCTCCTTGCTGTCTCCCCCAGTCTCCCTGCTCTTCCTCCCCACCACCATATCCAAACAGATTGAGAAGACATCGCTGGGACTGATGTGCTATTTCAGGTCTGACATGAGCAGAGCTGCTGTCTGGCTTGGCAGGCCTGGGGTGTGCTGTCTGACGGGCAGGCTAAAGCCAGTGTGGGGGTGGTGGAGGCAGGAGAGTGGAGTACGAGGGAGGGGGATGTTTTCTCTTCTCCACAGAGTGAGGGCTGTGAGCTGACAGAGCCAGGCCTTTTCACGTGGGCTCTGGCCGCTCTGCCCATTAAGCCAGGGTCCATTGTGGCCCCTCGGCGGGCAGCATGCCTCTCCACATCCCCACTGATTGATCAGCACCATTGTTTTTCTTTCCCCTGAAGTGGAAAAGTTAACTGGGACACTTCAGATTCCCCCTGTCTGCCTCCCAGGCCCCTAGGCTGTGCTCACTCTCCACCGAGCCGGGGACGATGCAGGCCCACTCGCTTTATGGGGGGATTTTGGCCAGGAGAGATGGACCTTTTTATTAGTTGGTGCGGTTTGCTCAGGCGTTCAAATGGTATGTGAACATTCCGTAAGTTGTTGTCAAGGTAACCGTGTGGATAACTGCCCCTTGCTCCAGCAGAGACTGACACGTCAGCATATATTCTCTAGTTTACGCAGGATATCACCTTGAATTTGGGATAAGGGTTGTCATGGATCCATTTGTTTGTCATAAATCATAATTGTTAGTCTGGTAAATGTGTCCCTCCAGGTACAAATGTAAAGCACAACGTTGCTGTAGTCAGTCATACGGTAAATGTCCGTCCAGTTGAATACTAGCCATAGGATTAATGAGGAAACAGCAGACATATTGATTCATGAAGATCGCTCCAAATTCTCCACTCATTAAAATAGATTATTTTAGAAGTAATGGGATATAGAACAATATGAACATTTCTTCAACTAAAACATTCAGTGGAATCTCCCAATACATGAGCACGATTCCGTTTTTCCGAGTCTTAAATTGGTATGTGCATCTTGTTATTTTTCTTCAGTGCTGCCTCTCATTGTTATGCAGTGTACAATTAGTTTTTTTGCCCTCATCAATCTACACACAATACTCCATAATGACAAAGCAAAACAATTGAAATATAACATTTACATAAGTATTCAGACCCTTCACTCAGGACTTTGTCGAAGCACCTTTTGCAGCGATTACAGCCTCATGTCTTCTTGGGTATGACGCTACAAGCTTGGCACACCTGTTTTTGGGAAGTTTCTCCCATTCTTCTCTGCAGATACTCTCAATCTCTGTCATTTTGGTTGGGGAGTGTCACTGCCCAGCTATTTTCAGGTCTCTCCAGAGATGTTCGATCAGGTTCAAGTCCGGGCTCTGTCTGGGCCATTCAATGACGTTCAGAGACGGGTCCGAAGCCACTCCTGTGTTGTCTTGGCTGTGTGCTTAGGGTTGTTGTCCTGTTGGAAGGTGAACCTTTGCCCCAGTCTGAGGTCCTGAGCGCTTGGAGCAGGTTTTCATCAAGGATCTCTGTACTTTGCTCCATTCATCTTTCCCTCAATCCTGACTAGTCTCCCAGTCATCCCCACAACATCATCCTGCCACTACCATGCATCACTATAGGGATGGAGCCAGGTTTCCTCCAGATGTGATGCTTGGCATTCAGGCCAAATCTTGGTTTCATCAGACCAGAGAATCTTGTTTCTCATGGTCTGAGAGTCCTTTAGGTGCGTTTTGGAAACTCCAAGAGGACCATGTGCCATTTACTAAGGAGGGGCTTCCATCTTGACTTCATGGCTTGGTTTATGCTCTGACATGCACGGTCAACTGTGGGACCTTCTATAGATAGGTGTGTGCCTTTCCAAATCATGTCCAATTGAATCTTCCACAGGTGGACTCCAATCAAATTGTAGAAACATCTCAAGTATGACCAAAGGAAACAGGATGCACCTGAGCTCAAGTTTGAGTCTCGCAGCAAAGGTTCTGAATATTTCTATAAATAAGAATACTTAATACTTATATATAATAATAATAATTTTAACTTTGCATTTATGAGGTAGTGTGTAGATTGAGGATGTTTTTTTTATTTAATCAATTTTAGAATAAGGCTGTAACATAACAAAATGTGGAAATAAGGGGTCTGAATACAAATGCACTGTATATGAAAGGGTGGATTCTGACGATCATTGATTGCCGATCATAAATTAAATGTCCAACGATTTAACAAAACCATAATGAGCTCCAGATGAGTTTGATATGCAGCTTCAGTTGGAGCCTTGTGGGGAATTTAATAGGGTTGAAAAATGTGTTGCTCATAGCTCCCTCCAAGGATAAATAAACTCTCTCTCGGCCTGCCTGGCATCGGTTTTCTCACTGTATCTGGGCCTGTTGGTGGCAGCCCGGCTGATGGCTGGGTGGACTGCTCCCCTTATGAGACCAGTTACAGTATATGAGACCACCTATGATCTCACCATAACATGAATGGGCTTTGCCTAAAGACAAGAGTTTTAGGGGAGCTCAAGTTCTGTGTGTATGAGAAGCTAGCCACAAATTTGGGGGCGAAGTTCCTATTTAAAGTAATCATCCCCATAAGGACTCTGACTATGATCTGAAATGCCCTTTCTTCCTCTGTCTAATGATGCTACTTTGCTGGTGGTAATGGAAAAACATACACTCCTACAGCTCACACAGTCTCTGCTAGAAAGTTTGTTGGCCCAGAGAGATTGCAGTGCATCACTCAGGTGGGTGTTAAGCTTTTGAGTCCATCAGCCTCTTAGACATGTTCTCATTGTGACTAAGCAGGGTCCTGTCAGAACCAATTATGTATATTTACCCTGAATTGCTGATGCTATGTATTGACCACTGAGAGACTTTGAAGCCACCATGGTGACCGTGATATTGGAATTGACACCCCACAGTGTCCGAGCACAGCCAGAGTCAACCAGAGTCGATCTCCTACTGAGACTCAATCAGCACTCAGCAGTCAGCCCCTGCCATTATCACTAGGGAATGTCTGACTCTTAATGTATGTTATTATATGTAAATATTGAGAAAAACTGACATTTTATTTCACCTTTTATTTAACCAGGTAGGCTAGTTGAGAACAAGTTCTCATTTGCAACTGCGACCTGGCCAAGATGAAGCATAGCAATTCGACACATACAACAACACAGAGTTACACATGGAATAAACAAAACATACAGTAGAACAATTTGTTTTTAAAGTCTATATACAGTGAGTGCAAATGAGGTAGGTTAAGACAGTAAATAGGCCATGGTGGCGAAGTAATTACAATATAGCAATTAAACACTGGAATGGTAGATAGAGATGGAGATACTGTGGTGCAAAGGAGCACGATAAATACAGTATGGGGATGAGGTAGGTAGATAGATGGGCTGTTTAGAGATGGGCTATGTGCAGTGATCTGTGAACTGCGCTGACAGCTGGTGCTTCAAGCTAGTGAGGGAGATATGAGTCTCCAGCTTAAGAGATTTTTGCAGTTTGTTCCAGTCATTGGCAGCAGAGAACTGGAAGGAAAGATGAACAAAGGAGGAATTGGCTTTGGGGGTGACCAGTGAGATGTAGCATGCACTCCAGTAGGTATGAGTCGGTGCTGCTATGGTTACCAGTGAGCTGAGATAAGGCGGGGGTTTACCTAGCAGAGACTTGTAGGTAACCTGTAGCCAGTGGGTTTGGCGACGAGTATGAAGCGAGGGCCAACCAACGAGAGCGTACAGGTCGCAATGGTGGGTAGTGTATGGGGCTTTGGTGACAAAACGGATGGCACTGTGATAGACTGAATTCAGTTTGTTGAGTAGAGTGTTGGAGGCTATTTTATAGATGACATCACCGAAGTCGAGGATCGGTAGAATGGTCAGTTATACGAGGGTATGTTTGGCAGCGTGAGTGAAGGATGCTTTGTTGTGATATAGGAAGCCAATTCTAGATTTCATTTTGGATTGGAGTTGCTTAATGTGAGTCTGGAAGGAGAGATTACAGTCTAACCAGACACCCAAGTATTTGTAGTTGTCCACGTATTCTAAGTCCGAGCCGTCCAGAGTAGTGATGCTGGACGGGCGAGCAGGCACGGGCAGTGATCTATTGAATAGCATGCATTTAGTTTTACTTGCGTTTAAGAGCAGTTGGAGGCCACGGAAGGAGAGTTGTATGGCATTGAAGCTCGTCTGGAGGTTAGTTAACACAGTGTCCAAAGAGGGGCCAGAAGTATACAGAATGGTGTCGTCTGCGTAAAGGTGGATCAGAGAATCACCAGCAGCAAGAGCGACATCATTGATGTATACAGAGAAGAGAGTCGGCCCGAGAATTGAACCCTGTGACACACCCATAGAGACTGCCAGAGGTCCAGAGAACAGGCCCTCCGATTTGACACACTGAACTCTATCAGAGAAGTAGTTGGTAAACCAGGCGACGCAATCATTTGAGAAACCAAGGCTGTCGAGTCTGCCAATAAGAATGTGGTGATTGACAGAGTCGAAAGCCTTGGCCAGGTCGATGTATATTGCTGCACAGTAATGTCTCTTATCGATGGTGGTTAAGATGTCATTTAGGACCTTGAGCGTGGCTGAGGTGCACCCACGACCAGCTCTGAAACCAGATTGCATAGCGGAGAAGGTACAGTGAGATTCGAAATGGTCGGTAATCTGTTTTGTTAACTTGGCTTTCGAAAGACAGGGTAGAATAGATATAGGTCTGTAGAAGTTTGGGTCTAGAGTGTCACCCCCTTTGAAGTGGGGCATTACCGCGGCAGTGGTAATGGGGGGGGGGTGCTCTTATTCTCCATGGACTTTAGTGTCCCAGAACTTTTTTGAGTTAGTACTACAGGGTGCAAATTTCTGTTTGAAAAAGCTAGCCTTAGAAAAGATAACTGCCTGTGTATATTTGTTCCTAACTTCCCTGAAAAGTTGCATATCACAGGGGCTATTCGATGCTAATGCAGAACGCCACAGGATGTTTTTGTGCTGGTCAAGGGCAGACGGGTCTGGAGTGAACCAAGGACTATATCTATTCCTACTTCTAACTTTTTTGAGTGGGACATGCTTATTTAAGACTGTGAGGAAGGCACTTTTAAAGAATAGCCAGACATCATCTACTGACGGGATGAGGTCAATGTCATTCCAGAATACCCCAGCCAGGTTGATTTAGAAAGGTCTGCTCACAGAAGTGTTTTAGGGAGCGTTTGACTGTGATGAGGGGTGGTCGTTTGGTCGCAGACCCATTACGGATGCAGGCAATGAGGCAGTGATCGCTGAGATCTTGATTGAAAACAGCAGAGGTGTATTTGGAGGGCGAGTTAGTTAGGATGACATATGAGGGTGCCCGTGTTTACAGATTTGGGGTTGTACCTGGTAGGTTCATTTTTAAATTGTGTGAGATTGAGGGCATCAAGCTTAGATTGTAGGATGGCCGGGGTGTTAAACATGTCCCAGTTTAGGTCACCTCGTAGCACGAGCTCAGAAGATAGATGAGGGACAATAAATTCACATATGGTATCGAGGGCACAGCTGGTGGCAGAGGGAGGTCTATAGCAAGCGGCAACAGTTGTTGTTTCTAGAAAGGTGAATTTTTAGAAGTAGAAGCTCGAATTGTTTGGGTACAGACTTGGATAGTAATACAGAAATCTGCAGGCTAGATTGCAACAAAGCCCCCTTTGGCAGTTCTATCTTGGCAGAAAATGTTATAAATAGTGATGGAGATTTCAGGGTTTTTGGTGGTTTTCCTAAGCCATGATTCAGACACAGCTAGGACATCCGGGTTGGCAGAGTGTCCTAAATCAATGAGTAAAACAAACTTAGGGAGTAGGCTTCTAATGTTAACATGCATGAAACCAAGGCTTTTACGGTTACAGAATGGGAGTGGAGCTTGGCACTGCAGGACCTGGATTAACCTCCACATCACCAGCGGAGAAGTAGGATAAGGGTACGGCTAAAGCCTATACGAACTGGCCGTCTAGCACGTTTTGAACAGAGAGTAAAAGGAGCAGGTTTCTGGGCACGATAGCATAGATTCAAGGCATTATGTACAGACAAAAGTAAGGTAGGATGTGAGTACATTGGAGGTAAACCTAGGCATTGAGTAATGATGAGAGAGATATAGTCTCTAGAGACGTTTAAACCAGGTGATGTCATCGCATATGTTGGAGGTGGAACAACATGGTTGGTTAAGGCATATTGAGCAGGGCTAGAGGCTCTACAGTGAAATAAGACAGCAATCACTAATCAGGACCGTAATGGACGAAGCATATTGATATTAGAGAGGGGCATGAGTAGCCAAGTGGTTGGGCTGACTGGGGACACGGCGATTCAGACAGTTAGCAGGCCGATGCTAACAAGCTAACAGTTCGTAGGCCGGGGCTAAACGAGCTAGCAGTTAGCAGACCGGGGCTGGTAAGCTAGCAGTTTGCAGACCGGGTTAGCAAGCAAACATTTGGCAGACCGGGGCTAGCAGTTAGCAGAGCGGCGCAGGCAAGCTAGCAGTTAGCAGAGCGGCGCAGGCAAGCTAGCAGTGAGCAGACCGGCGCAGGCAAGCTAGCAGTGCGGCGCAGGCAAGCTAGCAGTGCGGCGCAGGCAAGCTAGCAGTTAGCAGAGCGGCGCAGGCAAGCTAGCAGTTAGCAGACCAGGGCAAGCAAGCTAGCAGTTAGCAGACCAGGGCAAGCAAGCTAGCAGTTAGCAGACCAGGGCAAGCAAGCTAGCAGTTATCAGACCAGGACAAGCAAGCTAGCAGTTAGCAGACCGGTGCTAGCAAGTTAGCCTTTGGGGGACGTCGCGATGGTGGTAAGTCTGTTTTTGCCCCTTCGTGTAGTGACGTCGATAGACCAGTCGTGGAATTAGTAGGGTTCCAGGTAGCTCTAGGTAGCTAGTAGGCCGTGGTAAGCAGAATGGGCCTTCAGCGGACGTCATGCCTGAGGGGCCTGTTGGAATCCTCTGGCAGATTATGTCGGTATTCCAGTCGTAGAGGATCAGCGGGGTTCCGCCCCGTTTCTGCCCCGTACCGGCAGTAGAAGGGGTCTGGATATTGTAGCCCAGGAGTGGGCTTCGGTGGTATCACAGGAGCCCTGGCCGGGCTAGCTTCAGGCTAATTGGTGCTTGCTCTGGGATGGAAATGCTAGCCAGGAGTAGTCACCCGGGATTGCGGTTAGCTATCTGAGCTAAAGGTTAGCTGATGACCGCTAGCAATGGTTTGCTAATTGATAACTGGTAGGTAGTTAGCTGGCTAGCTTCAGTTGAGGGATTCCAGATCTGAAGTAATAGAAAAGTAGAAATACTTTAGAAGAAAAAAACAGCTCCACACCACATTGGGTGAGGCGGGTTGCAGGAGAGTATTTAGAAGTTGAGGTTTAGGAAAAAAAAATTTTAAAAGATATGCGAAGAAAAGGATGTAAAAAGATATATACAAGGGACACGACAGGACAAAGAAGTCTGACTGCTACGCCATCTTTGATTGATGGATTGCCATCTATTTCTTTCAAATACTTAGGAGTATCATATATCTTATTTAGCTCAGTATGGTGTTTTGGTACAGTAGTTCACCTCTGAATACTGTAACCGTAATAACAGAGTTGAGGCAGTGGTGACGGAGGATAAAGAGCAGGTTAGTCTGCCTCAGGTGTTTACAGGAGACCTCCATGCATAGACAGTACACTGCAGGATATATACAGTACACATATATCTCCCTTCAAACCCGAGGACTCCTGCCACCCCCTGGCTAATTGTCCCATATTTATGTTCATGTAAAGTGTTTTCATACAGCAGTCCCCAAAATATAGTTGTATCGTCTTCTGTGTGTCATCTACCCCTGTCTGCTGGCCCATGCCCTGTATTTGAAACTGCATGGTGGTAATAATGATGATGATGCTCAGTGGCCCCGATTGGAGCCAGACAGAGAGCTTCTCCTCTCCCAAAATGTAAAAGAGATGCCAATGTCCCGTGTCTCCCATGGGCCCTGATCTGAAACAGCTGCCCCCGCTTCCAATTCTCCATTTCCTGTTTGTTTGTGTCTCCAATCCCAGACCGAGGCATGTTTGTGTCTCCAATCCCAGACTGAGGCATGTTTGTGTGTCAGATTCACACAAACATGCCAGAGAGAGGAAGAGTGTGCTCTCTCACTCATGCTTTTTCTTCCTCTCTCTGTCACTCTCTCTTTTCTGTCTCTTTCTCTCTTTCATTTATTAATTAATTCACTCACTAAATCCATCCTCCTTCCATGTCCTGGGATTGAGATATGGCTTGGACCTGGATTGTCTTTCTTCCTTCAGTTTTTCCATTTGGAATAAGCACATAACTGTATTCGCTGTAGTTGATTTCTTTAATCAAATATGACAGCAGATTTCAGTGTCAAAATTGAAAATAGCAGCAAGACGAGAGTGGCATCGTCTGAGTGGCATGTAGATTCAAAAGTTAACTTCAAGTTCAAAGTTTGGCTTTGAAGTGTAATTTGTCCTGTACACAACTCGCTTTGTGCAACAGGCAGGCAGGCTCTTTGATGACCCAGAGCTAGTTAAGAGCTTATGATCACAGTTCAGAGCAGGTCTAATCAGGGAGGGCTTCCTCCCCAAATGTTATGTTCCCCTGGCTTTTGACATTCCCAAAACCATTCACCTTCTCCAAGACAAATGACCATTGTTCCTCGGCTGGCGGTACCCCTCTGCCAGTGAGTGGCATCCCCTGGGGCATCCGCAGGGGGATTCGCTGCAATCTGAGGTGACATAGCTGCTTCTATAAAAGGTCAGGAGAATGGAGGAAAATGGAGCGGTGTTGTTGATGCCCAAACTCCACTACTTCTCCATACCAAGCTGCCGAGCCCATCTATGGTCAAACTCAATCACGGCTGCTTAGTCCCTGTCGTCGTCCAACCTTTGTTTTTCCTTGCCTGTTTGTTGCTTTTGTTGAACTTTTTTCTTTACTCCTTCTTTCCTCTCATGCCTCATGGATCACAGCTGTAATTAAAGTGCTCACTCACTTGACTAGCTAAAACTTGTTTCTGAAAACATGGCTTCAGTTGGTATCTGATACTGACAGGAGACTTCATCGAATCTCAGAGGAAATAACAATGTTCTCTGATGTAATGCTCCCTGATTTGGACTCTTACTCCTTCATTAGCAAGATGTTTATAAAAGTACAACTACAGGTTAGCCCAAGATGACATGTAGCTGTTAGAAAGGATTTCAATAGGAAAAGACTGACATTTTGACTACTGTAGCCAATAGCAGGAGGAGAAGGGAGAGGTTTTCTGCACTTTTTCAAAGATGACATGGAGAAGGTGACAACTAACAATATCTGGCCCTTGTTTCTGGGGAAATAATGACCCTGAGAGGAATTACAGTGAGGAATGCCACTGATCGTTCCGGGTAAGAGCTTCCTGGCATAGAGCAGTGAGCAGTGATCTGCACAAGCACTGGAAAAAGAAATGGAAAACTGGACCGATTGAGAGCAGAGCCATTGTTCAAAGAGCTGCTGAATTGGAAGCGGCTGCTGGTGGTTATGGAGACAGAGAGTCCCTGGCTCCACCAGTGCCCATGCCTCAGTCAGTTTCAGGCCCCAGGCCTGTTCTGTTGCTGGAGTGGAGAGGGGTGGGGTGGAGACGCAGCTTTTCCTGGGATGGGTTTGTGGGGGCATTGATGCCAACTGATGACGAGGATGGAAAGGGAGTCACATAAATAATAATAATTAGGTGGGCGCTTATATTTGTCCTATTTCGCATTATACAGTGCTTTCAGAAAGTATTCAGACCCCTTGACTTTTTCCACATTTTGTTATGTTAGCCTTATTCTAAAATGTTAAGCATTTTTTGTTTTTTCCTCATTAATCTACACCCAATACCCCAAGGACAAAGTGAAAACAGGTTTTTAGAAAAAAGTATTCAGACCTTTTGCTGTGAGTTCAGGTGCATCCTGTTTCCATTGATCACCCTTTGGATGTTTCTACAACTTGATTAGAGTCCACCTGTGGTAAATTCAATTGATTGAACATGGTTTTGAAAGGCACACACCTGTCCATATAAGTTCCCACAGATGACCGTGCAAGTCAGAGCAAAAACCAAACCATGAGGTCGAAGGAATTCTCTGTAGAGCTCAGAAACAGGATTGTGTCGAGGGCACAAATCTGGGGAAAGGTACCAAAACATATTTATGCAGCATTGAAGGTCCCCAACAACACAGTGGCCTCCATCATTCTTAAATGGAAGATGTTTGGAACCACCAAGATCCTTCCTAGAGCTGAGCAATCGGGGGAGAAGGGCTTTGGTCAGGGAGGTGACCCAGAACCCTATGGTCATTCTGACAGAGCTCCAGAGTTCCTCTGTGGTGTTGGGAGAACCTTCCAGAAGGACAACCATCTCTGCAGCACTCCACCAATCGCGCCTTTATGGTAGAGTGGCTAGACGGGGCGGCAGGGTAGCCTAGTGGTTAGAGCGTTGGACTAGTAACCGGAAGGTTGCGAGTTCAAACCCCCGAGCTGACAAGGTACAAATTTGTCGTTCTGCCCCTGAACAGGCAGTTAACCCACTGTTCCCAGGCCGTCATTGAAAATAAGAATTTGTTCTTAACTGACTTGCCCTGTTAAATAAAGGTTAAATAAAACAATACAAATTTAAAACGGGAAGCCACTCTTCAGTAAAAGGCACATGACAGCCTGCTTGGAGTATGAGAAACAAGATTCTCTGGTCTGATAAAATCATGCTGTGGGATGATTTTCAGCGGCATGCACTGGGAGACTAGTCAGGATCGAGGGAAAGATGACCGGAGCAAAGTACAGATAAATCCTTTATGAAAATCTCCTCCAGAGCGCTCAGGACCTCAGAATTGGTTGAGGGTTCACCTTCCAACAGGACAACGACCCTAAGCACACAGCCAAGACAACGTATGAGTGGCTTCAGGACAAGTCTCTGAATGTCCTTGAGTGGACCAGCCAGAGCCCGGATTTGAACCCCATCTCTGGAGAGACCTGACAATAGTTGTGCAGCGAAGCTCCCTATCCAACCTGACAGAGCTTGAGAGGATATACAGAGAAGAATGGGAGAAACTTATCAAATACGGGTGTGCCAAGTTTGTAGCGTCATACCCAAGACGACTCCAGGCTGTAATCATTGCCGAAGTCGTTTCAACAAAGTACTAAGTGAAGGGTTGTATACTTATGTAAGTGTAATATTTCAGTTTTTGACTTTTAATATATTTGCAAAACAACTCACTTTTTGCTCTGTCATTATGGGGTATTATGTTTAAATTGAGGGGTAAAAAACAATTTAATACATTTTATAATAAGGCTGTAACGTAACAAAATGGGGAAAAAATCAAGGGGTCTGAATACTTTCTGAATGCACTGTTTATTTATTTTATTGAGGGGCCAAATAAAATCAGCCATGGGACAAATTCACCTCGTGGGCTGCCTTTTGGTGAACCCTGATCCTTATTCTAACCATAACCCTAACCCTTACCCTTACCCTTACCCTTACCCTAACTCTAACCTTAGCAAGCAGTTGCTTATCAGCATATAGTTTGATGATGGTATGACCATCTGTAGAGCCATAAATAAAGTGACTGATCTTTTTTGTAGTGTTCACTTTTCAAGCTTCATTTCACTTTTGATTTAACTGAATACCCCATAGAAAATAAATATTTTGTTGCGTGTCTGAGAGACTTTTAGAATTGGATCTCAGGTGGTCACAGTTAGATGCAGTGCATAGCACTGTAGTAAAATCGACCTGTTTTCTGGGATTCCTGACAGTAAAAGTGTCTGGCGTGAGTTATGAGTTGCTCAGAAGTGGACCAGGTGTGTGTACTGTGTTCTGGGTGCCCCATGTCCCTGGGGTGAAATTCTCTTCGAACCGACACCACATAGGAAACGCATAATACCATTAAACTTGCACACGTGTGCATACCAAACGCACGCTCAAACTCATGCATACACACAGCCATTCAGTCCCATGTTTTCAGGATCTCTAAGGATCTACTGCTTGGCTGTAACCAATGATGTCACTCTAGCTCCCTCTTGTGGCTTAATGAAAGCAGTAGCTATAGACCGAAGAGAAGGCGAGACATCTCACAGGCTCATTTTTGGGCAGCTGTTATTGGGCAGTTTCACATTGAAAAAAATCCTGTCTGTGTCAGTGGGTGTTCCCTTTCTCTCGTGAGCTTGCCAGAGATTATGAAAGAACTGTATGTTCACCCGAAGGAAGGATAGACCGCTTACACAGACGGGAACCTTGACCATTTTCTTTCAGTGGTAAACGGCCATAATGAGCCACATTCATAATCCACCGTCATTGGCAGTAGCTTCCTGCCAAGCTGGTACTCTAGCAGTGAGCAGTTAGGTCATGGAAGTAGGAAGCATTGTCAGTAAACCATATCATGCCGAGGTGAATAAGTTGCTAAAGTTTGCCATTTGCTCTTTCCCAATGCGGTATAATGGTTTATAACTGCCATGCATAATTGTAGGACATCTGGCGTCCACGATGGAAGTACACGTTGGCTCTCCCCTTCTATTCAAACAAACAAGAGAGCCAATGCCAAACATCTGTTACCATGCGAACAGCATCTCTGTCATCAGGACTGGGGGCTGAGTCAGCTTAGATATAAATAGCAATCAAAAGCTAATAAGGTTGACAAAAGCGGGCAGGCAGGCAGCCTGCACGTGGAGTTAGGGCTGGGAGATAAATGAGAGCTTGATAAGGAGGGATGAGTTAGGTAAAGGACAGGAATGCTGGGAGTATCTCATGATCACTCCATTGAAACCCGCAGTATGGGAAGGGCAGGAGGAAAACCATGACAAATCAGAGCCTTTATTAACACCAGTCATGGTGACTGTAGCAACCTTCCGCCATGGCTACCAGAATTAGAACTGTTAGTTCATTACTGTACACAAATAAGGTTGAGGAAGTGAAGGCTTACAGAGGGGTGTGTGTGTGTATTCTGAACATCTGGGGTGTGTTCAGTAAGGTAAAACTTAACAGATACTGTAGAATGAAATGAATAGAGCTGACTTGATTCTACATGACAGACAATCCTATTGGTTCCAATCCACACAATATATTTCATCATTGTATTTTCTATCAGAAAGTAAGCCTTGAAGTTTTGTAGATCGATGCATTGTGCTCTTTATCTTTAAAGCCCTCTTACGTAACCTCTGCCATAGCTTTACCATAGCTTTGTTAACCTTCAGATGTATACGTTACCAGACCCGGACTCCGGGATGGCTAACCCTGGAGATCTCTTAAATGTCCACCAAGTTAGGTAAATCTGCTTTGTGGATTGATCTCCAAAAGTCCTTAAAGTCGGTGCCACTAGGGCAGGGGTCATCAACTAGATTCAGCCGCGGGCCAATTTTTTTTTTTCTTGAGCGGATGGTCTGGGGGCCAGAAGATAATTATAAATAATTTGTACCCTGCAAATTAACCCAAGACGCCCACAAATATATTGTATTTGACAAAAACATAATCATTTCAAACCTTTACACTGGTACATGATCATTGCACCCAACTGAATTGGCCCCGGGAGGTAATTTCTGTCACCTGTTCACATAGAGCCCTCCCTTTCTGACCTTGACTGTTCCTATTCATGTGGACCTGTCCAGCTCTTTGTCTGTCTATTCTCTTAAAGAACGTTTTCCGCATCCAGGCTCATCTCTTTCTTTAGTTGTTGTGATTTTTCAGAACATTCTCTTCAATGCCAATCCACCCTTGATGAAGCAACGTTTTTGAAACAACATTAAATAAAATCCAGTAAGTGAAAGGAATATAGCTATTTCTTTATCTGACTTCTTTATTGAGATATTGCATCACATGGTGCTTTCTTTCTCATGGTCTCATCAGGTTTCTCAACTCTATAAACTCGTTCCACTCTATAACGTGCATGTCTGGGTTTCAGCATCTGCAGGTGGTTTGACCGAGCAGCAGAAGATGATCCATGCAGATCAGACCAGTCTGACCTGCACATCTCTCTGTCTCCACAGGAGTTCTCTTCTCCGGACTTCAGGAATAACTCTGTGACCAGTCGAACCCCCACCCCTCCAGGACATGACTCGCCCCACAGCCCTATTGACCGCGAGCTGTCTGTCTCCCCCAGACGCAGGTAAGAACATTCTCAATCCTCGGCTCATTTAACATTTACATTTAAGTCATTTAGCAGAGGCTCTTATCCAGAGCGACTTACAAATTGGTGAATTCACCTTCTGACATCCAGTGGAACAGCCACTTTACAATAGTGCATCTAAATCATTTAAGGGGGGGGGTGAGAAGGATTACTTTATCCTATCCTAGGTATTCCTTGAAGAGGTGGGGTTTCAGGTGTCTCCGGAAGGTGGTGATTGACTCCGCTGTCCTGGCGTCGTGAGGGAGTTTGTTCCACCATTGGGGGCCAGAGCAGCGAACAGTTTTGACTGGGCTGAGCGGGAACTGTACTTCCTCAGTGGTAGGGAGGCGAGCAGGCCAGAGGTGGATGAACGCAGTGCCCTTGTTTGGGTGTAGGGCCTGATCAGAGCCTGGAGGTACTGCGGTGCCGTTCCCCTCACAGCTCCGTAGGCAAGCACCATGGTCTTGTAGCGGATGCGAGCTTCAACTGGAAGCCAGTGGAGAGAGCGGAGGAGCGGGGTGACGTGAGAGAACTTGGGAAGGTTGAACACCAGACAGGCTGCGGCGTTCTGGATGAGTTGTAGGGGTTTAATGGCACAGGCAGGGAGCCCAGCCAACAGCGAGTTGCAGTAATCCAGACGGGAGATGACAAGTGCCTGGATTAGGACCTGCGCCGCTTCCTGTGTGAAGCAGGGTCGTACTCTGCGGATGTTGTAGAGCATGAACCTACAGGAACGGGCCACCGCCTTGATGTTAGTTGAGAACGACAGGGTGTTGTCCAGGATCACGCCAAGGTTCTTAGCGCTCTGGGAGGAGGACACAAGGGAGTTGTCAACCGTGATGGCGAGATCATGGAACAGGCAGTCCTTCCCCGGGAGGAAGAGCAGCTCCGTCTTGCCGAGGTTCAGCTTGAGGTAGTGATCCGTCATCCACACTGACATGTCTGCCAGACATGCAGAGATGCGATTCGCCACCTGGTCATCAGAAGGGGGAAAGGAGAAGATTAATTGTGTGTCGTCTGCATAGCAATGATAGGAGAGACCATGTGAGGTTATGACAGAGCCAAGTTACTTGGTGTATAGCGAGAATAGGAGAGGGCCTAGAACAGAGCCCTGGGGGACACCAGTGGTGAGAGCGCGTGGCGAGGAGACAGATTCTCGCCACGCCACCTGGTAGGAGCGACCTGTCAGGTAGGACGCAATCCAAGCGTGGGCCGCGCCGGAGATGCCCAACTCGGAGAGGGTGGAGAGGAGGATCTGATGGTTCACAGTATCGAAGGCAGCCGATAGGTCTAGAAGGATGAGAGCAGAGGAGAGAGAGTTAGCTTTAGCAGTGCGGAGCGCCTCCGTGATACAGAGAAGAGCAGTCTCAGTTGAATGACTAGTCTTGAAACCTGACTGATTTGGATCAAGAAGGTCATTCTGAGAGAGATAGCGGGAGAGCTGGCCAAGGACGGCTCCTCTACAGATCTACCACGATGTACAGTACACATTTACCCACTCTAACGGATGTTGTTATTGTGTATTTTGAATATGTGGTTATGACTTACTACAAATAGGCTTAGGGTAAAACAAACTCCTGTAGCAATTCAGTAACGTGTAAAAATGCATAATGCAGCACTTAGTTAACCAAAACAGATGTGGTTGATCTTGGAGCTACAAGTCAGACTATTTTAGTGTGCATTGAAGGATTCAGCTGTCTTCATCAAACATTGACTTAATTGATTAGACATTTTGATTGTACCTTACTCTGAGAGTCAGTGCTCTCATACTGTAGTGCTATTTACTCAACAGCCAAAAAGAAGAAAGTAGAGATTTTTCAAACCTGTTCCTTACAAAGCCTCTCAGGTAGTCTGTTTTTAGCCGTACTCAGTGTTCCTCCCTTCTGGAAAGGTTGGGGTGTGTCTGTGTGCAGTTCTTAAAGAGCCTCACTTTTCTGCTGGCCATGTCTCTGGCAAAAATGAGAGGGATTCTTCCCTTAATTGGCCCCCATCTCTGTAGTTCCCAGGCTTCACATCAACCCCCCTCTGACTCAGCCAATCACAGGCTAAGAGACACCCCATGAGATGCTTCTTTTCTCTCCAGGCCAATGAGTGGCAGCCGAAAGGCACACTTTTCAGTCCGAAACTCAATCTTCTTCTGCTCCTGTTTGGTGTGTATATATACATAGGTGTGTGCTTGTGTTTTTGTGTGTTTGCTGGGTTACCACAGCTGAGATTAGACGTGCAGCCAAGAACAACTGTTACATCTGAAAGCAAAGATTATCTAGTTGTAAAGGAATTCTCCTCTTTGTTCCCTCTTTATTTCTGAGGTGAGTTATTTCTGACTTTTATTGTATTTGGTAATGAGTTTAGGGGCAACTGGCTTTAATTCGTATGGCTGTGTTTTTGAATGAAGCAATGCAAACAAAACCAAGACAACACCGACAGCCCTATTGTTCTCACACTGGAGAATGCTGTTGGAGCTGGCAGCAGTGATCGCATCTGTTTTGACTGAGGCTTGTTTAAAGACATGCATTTTCACTCGAGGAAGATCAGGTGTTCTCTGTGGAAACATGAAAAGGACGCTTTTTTCCAAGTGCACATTTCTCGAGTGGTTTCTTAAAAACATTCTGACTGTTGTGGAGTCCACAAAGTACTTACTGGAAAGCCAACTGACAATTATTATTTGAAGATACTGTGTGTTATGTGTAGCCTATTCCAGTTGTAATCTTCTTTTGAGCATGCATACATGCAGTATATTATGATATAGTTTAGGCAAGTTATGGCTGTTTTTGTAACAGATTTCCCTCCATCTGTAAGTTTCTGCAGTTCACTGTTCTGCCGTTATGTTTGCTTTGCTCCCATGCTTTTGTGCTCTTAGTACATTTGACCCAGTATGCCCATTGGTTTGAAGATGTAATGTGAATGAGGGGAAAAGGGAAATGGATTTAGCAGGGTGGAGTGGAGCATGATGAAGACTTGGAGGGTGTGTTGGAGAGTCTGTTTTCAATTTAAACCATGTTCTATAATGCAAAGGAAAGATTTTAAGCACTGAGGTTTGTCTCATCGTTTTGCCATCTCCTGTTTCAGCTGATGAAAGGCAGGCACGAACTCCAGTCCACAGGAATGCATGCACACACATCTCTCCATTTCCATAGTGCCTTCAACAGGATTAGCCATGTGAATGATTATTATTTTCCATGGTATTGTCTTAGATTAGATCAGCACAGGGGGAATTTATATAGTCAGTGTTTTTGACAGATGTGCTGTAACCTGGCATATGATAACACAGAGAGAGATCCAGCTGATGAGAATGTTGAATAAAGTATTCTGTGCATAGGTCCGTGTGTACATTTGACTGTCATCTTTCTGTCCATTTTCTTTCTCTCAGTTGTTGCTAGGCTAGGAAAATATAACAATGGCAACCACACACAGTTGCTGTTGAATGAACAATAAAGTGAACCACTTTTTCATTCCACCACCCCAGTGGCTAAGAATGTGGTGCTCATAAACCTGTAAGTGCAGTGCTACTGTGCTGCCTGCTAATCTGCTCATTAGCTAGGCAGCAGAGAAACTACCCTGAGGGGTTCACTCTTAAGACTATGTCCCATCACAAGCACTCCCATTGGTCCAAAATGGCCACAAAACATGCATTGGCTTGAGTTGCCTCAAGTTATCTTGCCTCAAAGCTAAAAGGTGTCCATTGGCTCCAGTGGGTCATAAATGTAATGATGGCATGAGAGAGGGGTAGTGGTACATGATAGAAATGACACGTCTCTGTGATTTTCCATCCAGGAATGCCTGGAGTCAAACAGCAGGATTGCCCACTTTATTTGGCCAATCATGGCTGCTGTGGTGGTGGGTATCTGGAAAGCTTTAGCCACAGTTCTACTTTACTAGCCATAAGCTAGAATGTCTTCACCTTAATACCCAAACACTACACCAATAATGTATGCTACTTAGTTGATAACATGGCACCGTCTACTCTACACAGGCGTTTTCAATATGTGTTCTTCACCTTGCCTGCAGGACATTTTCAGACTAGAGCAGTTGCTGCTGTAAGTGGATAGCAAGGTGATCCAGTCCAGTTGTGAATGTTTGGACTGCGATCAGAGGCTGGCTCTGGTGACTTTCCTGGGGGTCTGCAATGTAGACTTTGGGCTGGAAGGTCAGTCACAAAGCTGACTGCTGCCCCTATCTTAATTTCCTCTGGATTCTCTCAAACTAACCCCACAAGTTCTCCACAATGTACACATCGCCTTGAACATATGTGGACATTATTACACCGTCTACCGTACACGGAATGTACACATGTACAGTACATAGAACATAGATTGTACATGGAATGTATATAGATATGGGTTGACTGATCAGTCTATTTATCAGAGTGGTTACGTAATAGGTAATAGCTACATCCCCTCTCTCTCCCACTGCAGTTCTGGCTCGGACTTTGCCATGCAGCGGTTTGACCGGGATTCAGAGGTCTACAAGATGATCCAGGAGAACAAGGAGTCTCGCACGGCCCCTCGACAGTCCAACACCTTCCGCATGCTGCAGGAGGTTCTGGAGTCTGATGAGAAGGGTGAGCAGATCCTCCCATAAACACACTCGTCTTCACTGTCTCTCTGTCTCTCTGACACTCTGGTCTAATAAACAGGTGTGTAGGATGTACTGTCCCGTTTGAAACCTATTTGATGGGTCAACTCTGAGGTCGATAGAGGTTATTTGTAGATAACGGTTGTCAAATTCAACACAATTTTACTCAATTGTTTCATCAACCTTGTATTATTTTCTGGCTACTCAGTGATTTGATGTGGATAGAAACATCAGGCCATCCCCTGGTCCAGAGCAGAAATAAAGTCTGATAGGGAAACTCTTGCATACAAACTCTGACTTAGAGCATTGTTTTCAATGGACAGCAGAGTGTGAGTGTTGTTGTTTTTACTTTTACAAGCGGAGATGGTAATAAGAGTTTTATGAAGTGATAACAACCAGCATATGTCACTGGTGTCATGAAGTGTGTGTGACCCGGATCATAAACTGGTGGTGTTCAGACAAACTGTGTCGGCTCTGTCTGACTCTGCTCTCCTGTTGCTCTCTGGTTTGTTCTATGCAGAGGCAACTGTGCGGTTCCCAGGACTCTTGTCCAAACCCACCCCTACCAAACCCACATCACCCGGGGGCGGAGTCCCCAAGTACCACACCTGTGAGAAGTGTGGCACCAGCATTGTGTAAGAGTCACCTCATGTCACATGCTGTCTCCATGTCCACAGGGGTAATTGTGACATGTTTTCTCTGTCCACAGGGGTAATTGTGACATGTTCTCTCTGTCCACATGGGTAATGGTAACATGTTCTCTCTGCCCATAGGGGTAATTGTGACATGTTCTCTCTGCCCATAGGGGTAATTGTGACATGTTCTCTCTGCCCATAGGGGTAATTGTGACATGTTCTCTCTGCCCATAGGGGTAATTGTGACATGTTCTCTCTGCCCATAGGGGTAATGGTGACATGTTCTCTCTGTCCATAGGGATAATGGTGACATGTTCTCTCTGTCCATAGGGGTAATTGCGTAACTGATGACAAATAATAAGTAATAATAAGCTGCTGAAACAATGTTTGTGTTGAGTACGACTGTGTCCATCTGTCTGCAGTACACAGGCGGTGCGCATCATGGACGACCGCTTCCGCCACCCAGAGTGCTACACCTGTTCTACACCAGAGTGTGGACTCAACCTGAAGATGCGAGGTCACTTCTGGGTGGGAGAGGAGATGTTCTGTGAGAAGCATGCCCGCGAGAATTACCAGGGCCTTGGCACTGCCCCCTGTGCCACTGTCTCACCCCGCCACTGAGGCTCAGAGCAATAGACCATGGGCTGGGGAGTGGGAGTGCCAACACATCAGAGGTTGTGCCTTTTCTATAGCAGTTAACTATTCTCTCCAGTTTTCTAATTCAGTTACTATGAGGTTTGGATGGAACTTTTCTTTTCCCAGGCCCTCCCGGTTTAGCCCTTATAGATGTATTGTTATCGCTAATGTACAGCTGTATCGGGCGGCAGGTAGCCTAGTGGTTAGAGTGTTGGATTAGTAACCGAAAGGTTGCTAGATCGAATCCCTGAGCAGACAAGGTAAAAAACTATTGTTCTGCCCCTGAACAAGGCACTTAACCCACTGTTCCTAGGCCGTCATTGAAAAATAAGAATTTGTTCTTTAACTGACTTGCCTAGTTAAATAATGGTTAAAAAACTAGTTATAATAATATAACATCTCATTCAGACAACTTAGTAGGCTACTACTCCTGCCACATTTACACCAACTTATTACAAAACCGAACTGGTATATGAATCAGATCAATGACAGAGCATAACATTTTAATCCTTTAAACAGCATTGAGTCTCCTGCTGACCCGTTCGGAGGAAAGGAAATAAACTCTTCATTTGAATTCCAAGGCATTTGAAAGACAGAAGACATACATATGCAAAGGGAGAACTTTCATCTGTGTCAAAATGTGTACTATATTTGTGGTTGTGTGCATTTGTGTGTGTGCTTGCGTGCGTGTGTTTGTGGAATTCAACTTGAGCAAGAGTTTTGATCATTCCTTTTGAAGTGATGGTTTAAATGCCTGCGTTGCTGCCATTTCCCCCTGCTATTGGGATCACTATTGAAAGGTTTCAGTGCATTCAGCTTTAGAATGTCAGGCCGAGCCTGTTGGGTTTGTTTTCGCCTCGTGGTAGCACATCAGTTTAGTTGGAATTATGAAATGCGTATTTGCTTTATTGCTTTTTCAAATTTGAAATAAGGGAATATAAAGATGTGATATATAAATAAAAACATTTTTGTGAATGTTTCTTTTATAGAACAATATATAGTACTCTATCATAAGACATCTGATGACATGTGTATGCACAGGGCTGCATGACTTGTAGTACTATTTTAGTGTGAAGAGGTTTGCTGATGCTATTGCTGTATATTCTGTTTCTTCACAGCAGCACCCACAGAAAGACAGTGTCGCACTTCATAAAAACACATCAATGTTTTTGAAAAATATGTAAGGATAAAACTACATGTATCTTGCTTGGCCTTTTGTATAGTTAGCTATGCAATTGTACCATCAACAGCTTATGTTGTTGAAAATTATGTCATGTAGGCTAAACCTTCCAGCTCCCTGGACAATAAACACCATGTGGACCCCTTCTCATCCTGTAGATCATCCTATAGATGGGTACATTTGGCCTACTGGTCCCACCTCTGTCTATCTACCTGGGAAATCATTGTGGACACACAGTCAGGTTCATTTGTGCTATAACCTGGCTGTACTGGGAACAACATTCAGAATTTATAAAACGAGCTTGGAAGTAGGTCTTCTATTCTCTGTACATTTGTGATGAGCAGATTTTTTCTGCATTATGTTTTGTAAGAATAAATAGTATCTTTGATGCTCTTGAAATTGGGTTTTGAGTTGAATTGGTCATTTTGTGTTACCTACAGATCCTAAAATGGATCTCATGCTTGTAAGATTTCTTAGATATGTAATGCATGTAGACTCAAATATCCTTAGACCATTTGCATGAACCATGTGGCCAAATAATTATGATTATATATGAAAAGTGATGCAAATCTAATAGAAACACACATATTATATTTCCTGAAATAAAAAGGTACATCAGTGAATCAAAATAAAGTATTGGCTTTTATCCTACACATAAAATGGCTATGACTTGAAGGCAGCTTTAAATCATTCCTTTGGGCACTGCTCTGTCTGTCATTTACAGAGATGTGGGAAGTAGTTCCTTATCTGTACAACATAGTTAATCTGATAATACTTGTTGAATATGTTTTCCAGATTTTTATTTATTTTATACTTTGCAAATGGACTTATTTCTATGTGAAAACAGATGGTCTATTCATTCCTTTTCAGTAGACGCTCTTATCCAGAGCAATTTACAGTAGTGAGTGCATACATTTTCATACTGGTTCCCTGTGGGAATCAAACCATAGCACCATGCTCTACCAACTGAGCCACATCATCACAAAGCACTTGATGTCTCACTGTACTCAATTACTGTCTTGTGCATTGTTCTTCTTTATGGTGATGGAAAGTCTACAGGTATAAACCTAGATGACCAACCTATGTACAATACAGTAATGTACATTGAGTGGTTTGTAAGGATGGTAAATGAATACTGTGTAAAAAGTGGATGTTTTCCATGTTATTTGACCCTCAACCTCTCTACTTCCTGCGACTATGGTCATTTATACTTGACTGTTTTTCACAGGTACTGCTGTTTTATCTTCCTCCCAGAAGGGGGCCACGTTGTCACAGTTAAAGTTTTGCATTATACTGAGGCTGTCCGACATCATCTTTGGTATGTATTGTACTGGGGTTTACAACACAGTATGGGGATTCTGTGTAATAGGACTTGTAAAAAAAAAAAAAAAACTCAAGTAAATAACTTTAAAAGACCAACAGATTCACAAAAATGTATACAATCCAATACCTTCAAGTACTGTACGCTACTGTACTACACTATTTTACTCATTATTTTTTGTTGTGCAATAACTTCAAGGCAGACAATGATGAGATGTCCACAATCAAGTTATTTAATAGATAGTGGTTATAAAGACATTTGAAGTATTAATATGTATTGTTTTTAGCAACTGGAATAATCCCACAGATTCAGTGGTCTAGGTTGAGGATATATGGGTGTGGTTCCTGTGGGTTTTGCATGGAAGTCAGCCATTAGCAGCTTCAATGTTGTCATTGAATCCACCATTAGATGTCATAGCTTCCTCAAGAAAGGAACAACATCAGACCTCATGATGATACAGTACAGCAGTAGTTTGTATTTAGTTTTACACTGTAATGGTTACCACTGTTAGTAATGCTAAGATAATTTCTACCTTATTTTCTTGAAGATACTGTATCTAGTAAACTTGTTTTGTTACGGCTATAGAAACCTGTGATTGTGTTAGCCACTTTGAATACGACAGTGCTCGTTGTACTGGTGTGTAATATGAGGTTGGGAAGAGCCAGTGGAAATGCCCAAGAGGGATCATCAAATTCCTACTCCATCCTGACGTCACTTCCACCCGACCTCTTTCAACACTGAATCTCACTCTTCTCTCCTCAGATCTTCAGCTTCTCAGCTGGTTCCTCCACCTTTCCTTCCTTCCGTTCCCCCTCTTACCATATTCCACCTGGAATGGAGTCCAGATGTGGAATGGAGAGAGGGAGAGATTGCAATGGGGGGGTTTATGCAGAGAGAATCTTGGAACGACATTAAAGTTTGTCTGGATGCCATTAAGTACAATTTGATGTTATGTGCCGTTTGGGATGTGAAACTGTGCTCTCCAGATGAGAGAGGTTTTTGGGCTGGTGAGCGGGAGTTGGAGGGGGTGTTGTTCTTGAAGCCTTATTTAACGGCTTGGATAAATAGCCCTCTGTTTCATCGCTGAGCAGGCACCCATCCACTCTTTCTGGTTTCCTTAAGAAATCATGCTGTCTCTCTGTGCCTGCTCCAGTGTACAGTATCACATACAGGAATAACAAACCGGGGGTCTGCAGGGTGGGTCAGAGCACACTGCACCATTGTACGACCGGGCATGCTAGCATGACTTGAGGTGCCTGCCTTTTGGATATGTCTGTGAATACATGTTACCACCAATTGCACCAAGACCCCTTTCAAATACTCTCCTGGTTCACCTTCATATTTCAAAATGCACTCCAGATTTGAAACTCTGATTCATTCCCCCCCTACCTCTCATACTGTATATCAGCAAGTATTTTTAAACAGAGTTGCAGCACTGTTGGGTTTTTTTAAAGACAAAGACAGACTTGTTGAAATGGACGCCTGCAGAAAGTTTCATGGTTTTTTTTGAGTGTTCAACATTTCTTTAGGATACAAAAAGTCTTACCAGGCTGTATAACATTTTATTCTTTGCTCTCAGCAAAACGTCCTTTTAGAGTTGGAGGAATTGTACTGGCATTGCCATGGAATCTCGATTTCAACCCATCAGGACCAATAACCATCACAACCTGATATAGTCTACCTTGAAAGCAACTGCAAAATGTACATTTATCTGTAACTTTTAAGCTATGCTTCTTTCCCCCACATAAAAATTATGCATCTTTCTATAGATAGGTGATCACTGTGGTTGCCCTTACAATAATTTGGATAACGAACTAAAGCAGACACTTTCATTGGTGATGGGCATAAGCATTAGTTGGGGTCATAATGCTATGAAAACAGTGCCATGAACTAAATCACAACTGCTCACTGGAAGTAAAAGGGACCATCTATTTCAATGACCAGTAGTGTAGTAAGTACTACTGCTTGCTCACTGGAATGACCAGTAGAGTAGTAAGTACTACTGCTTGCTCACTGGAATGACCAGTAGTGTAGTAAGTACTACTGCTTGCTCACTGGAATGACCAGTAGTGTAGTAAGTACTACTACTTGCTCACTGGAATGACCAGTAGTGTAGTAAGTACTACTGCTTGCTCACTAGAATGACCAGTAGTGTAGTAAGTACTACTGCTTGCTCACTAAAATGACCAGTAGTGTAGTAAGTACTACTGCTTGCTCGCTGCCTTTTCTTATTTTTGTTTTTGTTTAAAGCATATGGTGATTCATGGATAAGGCCCCATAATATTGCTTGCTATAGCAACAGGCAATTGGCAGTAGCAGTACAGTCATTAACCTGTAAAACTCTCTAAACACAATGGTATAGTATTCACTAGGAATATAATGTTTGCAATGTTCACTCAACATGTTATTTCAGTTGCAAATATCCAGTCATGTATAGACCTACAGTGGCAAGAAAACATGTGAACCCTTTGAAATTACCTGGATGTCTGCATAAATTGGTCATACAATTTGATCTGATCATCTAAGTCACAACAATAGACAAACACACTGTGCTTAAACTAATAACACACAAATTATTGTATTTTTCTTGTCTATATTAAATACATAATTTAAACATTCACAGTGTAGGTTGGGAGAAGTACGTGAACCCCTAGGTTAATGACTTCTCCAAAAGCTAATTGGAGTCAGGAGTCAGCTAACCTGGAGTCCAATCAATGAGACGAGATTAGAGATGTTGGTTAGAGCTGCCTTGCCCTGTAAAAAACACTCACACAATTTGAGTTTGCTATTCACAAGAAGCATTGCCTGATGTGAACCATGGCTCAAACAAAAGAGATCTCAGAAGACCAAAGATTAAGGATTGTTGACTTAAATAAAGCTGGAAAGGGTTACAAAAGTATCTCTAAAAGCCTTGATGTTCATCAGTCCATGGTAAGACAAATTGTCTATAAATGGAGAAAGTGCAGCACTGTTGCTATTCTCCCTAGGAGTGGCCGTCCTGCAAAGATGACTGCAAGAGCACAGAGCAGAATGTTCAATGAGGTTAAGAAGAATCCTAGAGTGTCAGCTAGACTTACAGAAATCTCTGGAACATGTTAACATCTCTGTTGACAAGTCTACAATACCTAAAACACTCAACAAGAATGGTGTTCATGGGAGGACACCACAGAAGAAGCCATTGCTGTCCAAGAAAAACATTGCTGCACGTCTGAAGTTTGCAAAGGTGCACCTGGATGTTCCACAGCGCTACTGGCAAAATATTTTGTGGACAGATGAAACTACAGTTGAGTTGTTTGCAAGGAACACACAACACTATGTGTGGAGAAAAAAAGGCACACCAACATCCAAAATGTATCCCAACTGTAAAGTATGGTGGAAGGAGCATCATGGTTTGGGGTTGCTTTGCTGCCTCAGGACATGGACAGCTTGCGCTCATCGATGGAAAAATAAATTCCCAAGTTTATCAATACATTTTGCAGAAGAGACTGTCTGCAAATTGAAGCTCAACAGACGTTGAGTGATGCAACAGGACAACGGACCAAAACACAGAAGTAAATCAACAACAGAATGGCTTCAACAGAAGAAACTACGCCTTCTGCATTGGCCCAGTCAGAGTCCTGACCTCAACCCAATTGAGATGCTGTGGCATGACATCAAGAGAGTGGTTCACACCAGGCATCCCAAGAATATTGCTTTTACAATTTATTTATTACAATTTTATAAAGAAGAATGGTCCAAAATGATTCCTGACCATTGTGCGGGTCTGATCCGCAACTACAGAAAACATTTGGTTGAGGTTATTGCTGCCAAAGGAGGGTCAAGAGTTCACATCCAAGAGTTCACAAACATTTTCCACCCTGCACTGTGAATGTTTACACGGTGTGTTCAATAAAGACATGAAAACGTATAATTGTTTGTGTGTTATTAGTTTAAACAGACTGTATTTGTCTATTGCTATGACTTAGATGAAGATCAGATACAATTGTATGACCAATTTATGCAGAAATCCAGGTAATTCCAAAGGGTTCACATACTTTTTCTTGCCACTGTACCAGGCCAATTTATCTGACCCATCGAGAAAGGCTGATTTAAGCTCCTCAAGCTGTGACCTTAGCTTCTAACATGATAGCCCTCATAACATTATGGCCTCACTACATTCTTCCTAAAGCTGGGAGGAATTGATTTATGTGAATATGATCTCTCCTGATGGGCAAAAGCAAAAGTTCAGAAAACCCTTTTGTATTGTAAGAAATATGTCAGAATCATCTGTTAACAAGGAACTTTTAGAGGTTCATTCACTTTCTTTTGCTCTCATAATCCATGTGCTCATTGAAGCCAAGCCCTTTTCCAGTCTTCTATAACCCTGCTCACACACAAGATCTTGGGTGGATTGAAGACCATGGGAAACTTGCAAATGAGCACTAGTGCCCAAAGATTGGTAAGGGGAAGATACATATAAATGGCCAGCTTCTTCTTACCGCATGTGTTGAAATCCAGCAGCAAGGCAAATCCCTGGATGTTGGCTTGTATAAATACTACATCTACTGGCAAACATATTCCAGCAACAGGGGATCATGCATAATCAAATGCATTGTTATTAAAAGAGTGTAGTCAGTCAGAGAGTCACTTGTACATCTGGGGTCGTATCTATTCATCACCTGATAACCAATACTGTAGATCTACTTTTAAAGACAAGTATTGCATTTCTGCTGTACTTCAGACCAAGCTACACTGTGGGATATGGTAGTTCATGAAGTATTTGATGTGTGAGTACTGTATTGATGAAAATATAAATTGTCATTGTTAATTAACTAAAGGCTTGTCTATGACTATTGATGTCATATTGATATTACAGTTATCAATTGAACTCTTCTTTACAAATGTCAATTTATGGCACATGAAAATGGATTATGCAGCATAATTTCATGTCGTCGATAGGCCTTCATATGTTTATGAATGTCAGATGTGCACAGTGCACCCCCTTCAATTGCAGATCTACTTTCAGACAGACTGTAGTCTGGCTACCATAGACATTAAGGCTGGCTACCGGTGACACAAAAGAATTGAGAGCAGACAAGTTAAACTTTCAAAGAAGAATCTGCGCTAGGACCCCGCGTATCAGCGCGAGCAGGCGACGGAATGCGCGCGCTGGGGTAGTAACTGAATTTCAGTGTGACAGAGTGGCAAGCAAAACCGCTAGATTTTGTGAATGCAGAGTATCCGATCAGGACCAGTTCTATCGTCTTCCAAATGAACTCAGTTACTTTCAGACAAAGTTTAATTGAAGTTGACTCCCGGAGATATCTTCAGAACATCGTGCCAAACGTATTTCTAAATCTATGAATACACTTAAACGGTGGAGGGCATCAGATCTTATTCAATTCAGTATGGAATTTGATTAAAACCACTGAAGTTTGGATATAGGTGGTTTGGACAGATAATGGTAACCAAATTCTATTTGTGACAATCAAATCCAGTGTTGACGCGTCAAAGTGTGTATCAAGGAGATACAAAGTGACGGAAAATTGGACAAATACTTAATCTTCATCTCGAATCTTCACATTTCAAGTAGAGTTTTAGTTCAGGACAACTGAACGGGGTGAGCTTTACTGGTATTTTCTTTTAGATGAAAGCCACATAGGACTATGCGCGCACGAACTTGACATGGCATAATGGGAAGCTAGAATATTGGGAGTGCCAAATACTGGGAATGCCTTATTACTAGTAAGTTTCTAGCATCTTTGAATTTAGCATCTTTGAATTTGAATATAAACGGAAATTGGCAATTTGTCACACATTTGTAAAAAAATATATTTAAAAAATAAGGAAGCTGTTTTCTTCCTGTCATCGCCCCATTCACCTTCGTGGTGGAGAAATGGGATGACAGGGGGCAGCTGAGGTGAGACTGATAAGGACAATGATTGTGCCCGGCGTTGGCATCCCGCTCCCGGAGCGTCTGTTGCTGATGTTGGTCCTGCTGTCGGTCTCTGAGTCGAGGCTCACACAAGCTTGCCCTGGGCTCATCACTAGTGGCTGCAGCTGTACCGATGACCGCTCCAAAGCCCACTCCACTCAGACTGTTCGGAAAAGAGTTCGCTGCGGTAACGAAGAACTTTCTGAAACTCCAGAGTCCGGTCTGCTACCGAACCAGACCGTTACTTTGTAAGTCATACATGCTTATTTTTTCCCCGCTTAAAACTGTGAATTTAAAATTAAAATAAATTTCATCCAAACGTAGGAGATGTGGTCTGGGCATCATGAGTGTCCAAACCAAAATTCCAAACACTGTAGACTGATGTATCACTAGCATGATGTAGATAATATATAAAATAATGTTGATAGGGCTACATCTTCATCATTAATAAACTCTGTTGGGCTTTATTATAGCCCAGAACTGAGTAAGAGAAAAACATTTGAGGAAATAATTATAGAGGATGATAGAAGGGGCAAAGTGCCAACGTGTAAATTGATTATGGGAAATCTACACCTTAGAGGATAGTTGAAGTTGTGGCAAATGTTGGTATCCTAATCATCTTAACAGTGTTATACACTGACTATAACTGAATATACACATGAGAAAATACATTATAACCTAGTGTTCACATGCTATGGTAGTATCCACCTTTAGTAGTTGCTGGACCCTTGACATTATGAACATTTGAACACTTTATGCATGGCATATGCTGATAAACCCTCCAAACCTGACCTTGCAGTCTCAGTTATGATGGTATTTAATGACTGCCTGAGATAATGGACATGGTTTTGGCCCATAAAGACCATAAGTTTACAGCAGCAGAGTAACAGACCACATGAGCTGAAAGCTCAAGTCCAATGTCAGTTGTGTCTCTGAAAAGCACAATGTAGGGAGTCTGGTCTGGACTGGTCTGGTGTGGTTTGGTCTGGACTGGTCTGGTCTGGACTGGTCTGGTCTGGTCTGGTCTGGACTGGTCTGGTCTGTACTGGTCTGGTCTGGTCTGGTCTGGACTGGTGTGGATCCTGTCGGAAGACTTTGTGAAGTACAGCCATAATCTGACCCTGCCCCTTTGTCACAACTCTGTCACTTTAAATCTGCTTCTGGCGCAAGGAAACACACTGGGGTTCAGTTCCCTCCTCCCTCCTCCCTCCTCCCTCCTCGCTCCTCCCTCCTCCCTCCTCGCTCCCCATACCCACCCACAATCCAGCTGACTTGGCCTTGCTAAACTAGAATAAACAGAAACACATTTCTTCTCTTTTTATCCTCCCTCTCTGTGCTTTAATGGCGGCTTGGCTCCTTCCTTTAATATCATAACTTCCCAGCAATCTCAGACAGCCGCCTCACAATCGCCTTCTGTTCAGGAAGGAAGGCTGACTGACAGACCGTTGTCCAGCCGACCGGCCCATGATGAGACCTCACACTGCCTTCTGACACTTCAATCATCCTGTATCACTGTTAGTCTGATAGGCTATTCATGTATGGCAGACAATCTCGATTGCTATGATTGATGTGTCTATTCACCAACAGGGGTGGATTTACATTAGTAAAATATGTCTCGTGAGATCTATCTCGCTTCAACATCAGATTTGCAACTTTTCATTTTACACAAGCCTTGGATGTGGTGTGGCCATAGCCATATTCCTGCTTAAGATGTCCACATACAGTGCCTTCGGAAAGTATTCAGACACCTTGCCTTTATCCAAATGTTGTAATGTTACAGCCTTATTCTAAAATGGATTAAATAAAAAAAATCCTCACACAATACCCCATAATGACAAAGCAGAAACAGGTTTTTAGACATTTTTGCAAATGGATTAAAAAAAACTAAAAAATGTTTTAAAACGTATTTACATAAGTATTCAGACCCTTTGCTATGAGACTCGATTTGAGCTCAGGTGCATCCTGTTTCCATTGATCATCCTTGAAATGTTTCTACAACTTGATTGGAATCCACCTGTGGTCAATTCTACATGTCCATGTAAGGTCCCACAGTTGACAGTGCAAGTCAGAGCAAAAAAATAAATACAAATAAAATAAAACCCATGAGGTCGAAGGAATTGTCTGTTGAGCTCTGAGACAGGATTGTGTTGAGGCACAGATCTGGGGAAGGGTACCAAAAAATGTCTGCAGCATTGAAGGTCCCCAAGAACACAGTGGCCTCCATCATTCTTAAATGGAAGAAGTTTGGAACCACCAATACTCTTCCTAGAGCTGGCTGCCCGTCCAAACTGAGCAATCAGGGGAGAAGGGCCATGGTCAGGGAGGTGACCGAGAACTCAATGGTCGTACTGACAGAGCTCTAGAGTTCCTCTGTGGAGATGGGATGTCATGCCCTGACCTTAGTTTTTTATGTTTTATGTTTTATTTTCATCAGGTCAGGGTGTGACAAGGGTGGGTATGCTTGTTTGTCCTGTCTAGGGTTTTTTGTATATCTAGGAGTGGTTGTTAGTCTAGGTTTATTATACGTCTATGGTGGCCTGAATTGGTTCCCAATCAGAGACAGCTGTTTATCGTTGTCTCTGATTAGGGATCCTATTTAGGTTGCCATTTTCCATTTTGGTTTTGTGGGCTATTGTCTATGTGTAGTTGCATGCCAGCACTCGGTCTATATAGCTTCACATTCTTTTTTGTTGTTTTGTTAGTTTGTTTAGTGTTCTTTCTTTACTAAAAGAAGAATGTATTCATATCACGTTGCGCCTTGGTCTCCTCTATACGACAAACGTGACAGAATAACCCACCAAACCAGCACCAAGCAGCGTGAAAAGGAGGAAAAGCTCTTAATGGGGGAATGGACCTGGGAGGAGATATTAGTTGGAGCAAGACCCTGATCGCAGCCGGTGAAGTATCGCCGTGCTAAAGAGGAGTTAGAGGCTAGCGAAGCCCGAGAGGCAGCCCCAATAAAAACAATTTTGGGGGCACACGAGGAGATTGCATGAGTCAGGTCGGAGACCTGAGCCAACTCCTCGTGCTTACTGTGGGGAGCGTGTTACTGGTCATGCACCGTGTTATGCGGTAGCGCTATTCTAGCCCGGTGCGCTCTATTCCAGCTCCTCTCATTGGCCGGGCTAGAATGGGCATCCAGCCAGGAAGGAGGGTACCGGCTCAGCGCTCCTGGTCTCTAATATACCTCTTTGGACCAGGATATCCTGCGCCGGCTCTGCGTACTGTGTCTCCGGTGAGTCCGCACAGCCAAGTGTGTCCTGTGCCAGCAGGGCAAAAATAAACATCCAGCCAGGACGGGTTGTGTCCGGTGACAGTACCCAGTCCAGAGCGTCCGGCGACAGTACCCAGTCCAGAGCGTCCGGCAACAGTACCCAGTCCAGAGCATCCGGCGACAGTACCCAGTCCAGAGCATCCGGCGACAGTACCCAGTCCAGAGCGTCCGGCGACAGTACCCAGACCGGAACCTCCAGCGATGGGCCACAGTCCAGAGCATCCGGCGACAGTACCCAGTCCAGAGCATCCGGCGACAGTACCCAGTCTAGAGCATCCGGCGACAGTACCCAGTCCAGAGCGTCCGGCGACAGTACCCAGACCGGAACCTCCAGCAATGGGCCACAGTCCAGAGCATCCGGCGACAGTACCCAGTCCAGAGCATCCGGCGACAGTACCCAGTCCAGAGCATCCGGCGACAGTACCCAGTCCAGAGCATCCGGCGACAGTACCCAGTCCAGAGCATCCGGCGACAGTACCCAGTCCAGAGCGTCCGACGACAGTACCCAGACCGGAACCTCCAGCGACGAGCCACAGTCAGTCCAGAGAGTTCGGCGACAGTACCCAGTCCAGAGCATCCGGCGACAATACTCAGTCCAGAGCATCCGGCGACAGTACCCAGTCCAGAGCGTCTGGCGACAGTATCCAGTTCAGAGTGTCCGGCGACAGTACCCAGTCCAGAGCGTCCGGTGACAGTACCCAGTCCAGAGCGTCCGGCGACAGTACTCAGTCCAGAGCGTCCGGCGACAGTACCCAGTCCAGAGCGTCCGGCGACAGTACCCAGTCCAGAGCGTCCGGCGACAGTACCCAGACCGGAACCTCCAGCGACGGGCCACAGTCCGGAACCTCCAACGACGGGCCACAGTCCGGAACCTCCAACGGCGGGCCACAGTCTGGAGACTCCAGCGATGATTCCCACTCCGGAGCATCCAGCGAAGGTCCCCAGCCAGGGGTCTCCAGCGACGGTCCCCAGCCCGTTTAGTGTTCTTTCTTTATTAAAAGAAGAATGTATTCATATTACGCTGCGCCTTGGTCTCCACTATACGACGAACGTGACATGGGAGAACCTTCCAGAAGGACAACCATCTCTGCAGCACTCGACCAATCAGGCCTTTATGGTAGAGTGGCTCAACAGAAGCCACTCCTCAGTAAAAGGCACATGACAGCCTGCTTGGAGTTTGCCAAAAAGCACCTAAATACTCTCAGACCACGAGAAACAAGATTCTCTAGTCTGATGAAACCAAGATTGAGCTCTTTGGCCTGAATGCCAAGCATCATGTTTGGAAACCTAGCACCATCCCTACGGTGAAGCATGGTGGTGGCAGCATCATGCTGTGGGGATGGTTTTCAGCAGCAGTGACTGGGAAACTAGTCATGATCAAGGCAAAGATGAACGGAGCGAAGTACAGAGACATACTTGATGAAAACCTGCTTCAGAGCGCTCAGGACCTCAGACTGGGGCGATGTTTCACCCTCCAACAGGACAACGACCCTAAGCACAGAGTCAAGACAAAGCAGGAGTGGCTTCAGGACAAGTCTCTGAGTGTCCTTGAGTGGACCAGCCAAAGCCCTCACTTGAACCTGATGGAACATCTCTGGAGAGACCTGAAAATAGCTGTGCAGCAATGCTCCCCATCCAACCTGACAAAGCTTGAGAGAATCTACAGAGAAGAATAGGAGAAACTCCCAAAATACAGGTGTTCCCAGCTGGGTACAACTGTATTTCAGGAGTTTCTCCCATTCTTCAACAAAGTACTGAGTAAAGGGTCTGAGTACTTATGTAAATGTGTCATTTCTGTAAAAAATGTGTTTTATATAAATTTGCAAACATTTCTAAAAACCTGTTTTTGTTTTTTCATTATGGGAAATTGTGTATAGATTGATGAGGCAAAAAAACTATTTAATACATTTTAGAATAAGGCTGTAAATTTAGAAAAATTCAAAGGGTCTAAATACTTTATAAAGGCACTGTACATAGATTTGGGTTGCTCCTAGCAGAACTAGGCGAAGGGACCATCTGTGCTCTCATACTCCCTCAGGGATGGTTAGAAATATACAGAATGGGGTCCTGGAGGAAAATGGGGTCATGCTTTTTCAATTTCAGTCACGGGGAGGGTTTAGTCTTTTTTACATCTAGTCCAGTGGAGGGTTGTGTAATGTCATTTGTAATTCATGAAATTCCTATATTTCTCAGTGTTTTAGAATTAGTTGCTTATTAGTCTATATATACAATATATCGATGTGTGCTAGGCGCGCAATATCAAGTGTGTGTATTGGCTAATTAGTGTGTTCTCAATCAAATGATTCATATCAATTTCTATCTATCTGCGTGCGATTATGATTTTCATATGCATTTTCATGGAACAGATTTGTTACAATAATAACGTTTTAATTTCTCAAAATCATTGTCACGTGGTTAATCATAAAAATCTGAATTAAAATTATGAAAATCTACAAATTCAGCTAATGTGACCATCAGCCTCTGCCATGTGGACACATTGATACACCAAGAGCCATTGGCCAAGAGCCAAATGAGCGCATGGAACTCAGAGATAGTCTATAGGCCAAGGCAGCAGTAGTCCTATAACTTCCATTGTCAACTAAATATCCTAATGAAAATCCAGGTTCATTCAATCGCATTCATCTCTCTACTCCGCCTGTCTGTCTGCCTCCCTTTCTTTCTGTCTTGACTAGCTATTGCTTGTGAAGTGCATTTTTAAAAATCAAATCAATCAACCGAGTCCAGCCGGAAGCTGTTGCTAGCAAACTTGCAACAATGTATCAACTAGCCTGTTCCGGGCCCTCAAGAGTTTCCCGTGCACACTGCTGTGAGAAGTGTTTAACTATTTTATCACGTTTCCACTAGATATATGGGATCATCAGAGCATTTCATTTGGCTCTTTCACACCAAGAATTGTGATTATCAAGGGCCAGAGTGTTGGAAAGATTTTTTAAATAGGCTACTGTAAGGAACTATTATCATTAGCAGTGGATGTAAAAAAAAATATATATAGTGTTGAAGTCGGAAGTTTACATACAACTTAGGCAAATACATTTAAACTCAATTTTCCACAATTCCAAACATTTAATCCAAGTAAAATGGCCCAGTCCACCTGGCCGTGCTGCTGCTCCAGTTTCAACTGTTCTGCCTTATTATTATTTTTGACCATGCTGGTCATTTATGGTCATTTATGAACAATTGAACATCTTGGCCATGTTCTGTTATAATCTCCACCCGGCACAGCCAGAAGAGGACTGGCCACCCCACATAGCCTGGTTCCTCTCTAGGTTTCTTCCTAGGTTTTGGCCTTTCTAAGGAGTTTTTCCTAGCCACCGTGCTTCTACACCTGCATTGCTTGCTGTTTGGGGTTTTAGGCTGGGTTCCTGTACAGCACTTTGAGATATCAGCTGATGTACTTGATTTAAAAATTCCCTGTCTTAGGTCAGTTAGGATCACCACTTTATTTAAAGAATGTGAAATGTCAGAATAATAGTAGAGAGAATGATTTATTTCATATTTTATTTATTTCATCACATTCCCAGTGGGTCAGAAGTTTACATACACTCAATAAGTATATGGTAGTGTTTCCTTTAAATAGTTTAACTTGGGTCAAACATTTCGGGTACCCTTCCACAAGCTTCCCACAATACATTGGGTGAATTTTGGCACCTTCCTCCTGACAGAGCTGGTGTAACTGAGTCAGATTTGTAGGCCGCAAATGCTTTTTCAGTTCTGCCCACAAATTTTCTATAGGATTGAGGTCAGGGCTTTGTGATGGCCACTCCAATACCTTGACTTTGTTGTCCTTAAGCCATTTTGCTACAACTTTGGAAGTATGCTTGGGGTCATTGTCCATTTGGAAGACCCATTTGCGACCAAGCTTTAACTTCCTGTCTGATGTCTTGAGATGTTGCTTCAATATATCCACATCATTTTCCATCCTCATTGAAGCCATCTATTTTGTGAAGTGCACCAGTCCCTCCTGCAAAAAGCACGCCCACAACATGATGCTGATACCCCCATGCTTCACGGTTGGGATGATTTTCTTCAGCTTGTAAGCTTCACCCTTTTTCCTCCCCCTTTTTCCTCCAAACATAACAATGGTCATTATGGCCAAGCAGTTCTATTTTTGTTTCATCAGACCCGAGGACATTTCTCCAAAAAGTACAATATTTGTCCCCATGTGCGGTTGCAAACTGTCGTTTAACTTTTTTTATGGCGGTTTTGGAGCAGTGGCTTCTTCCTTGCTGAGCGGCCTTTCAGGTTATGTCTATATTGGACTCGTTTTACTGTGGATATAGATACGTTTGTACCCGTTTCCTCCAGCATCTTCACAATGTCCTTTGCTGTTGTTCTGGGATTGATTTGCACTTTTCACACCAAAGTACGTTCATCTCTAGGAGACAGAACGTGTCTTTTCCCTGAGCGGTATGATGGCTGCGTGGTCCCATGGTGTCTATACTTGCGTACTGTTGTTTGTACAGATGAATGTGGTACCTTCAGGTGTTTGGAAATTGCTGGATGAACCAGACTTGTGGAGGTCTACAATTTGTTTCTGAAGTATTGGCTGATTTCTTTTGATTTGCCCATAATGTCAAGCAAAGAGGCACTGAGTTTGAAGGTAGGCCTTGAAATACATCCACAGGTACACCTCCAATTGACTCAAATGGTGTCAATTAGCCTATCAGAAGCTTCTAAAGCCATGACATTTTTCTGTAATTTTCCAAGCTGTTTAAAGGCACAGTCAACTTAGTGTATGTTAACTTCTGATCCACTGGAATTGTGTGACATAATCTGTCTGTAAACAATTGTTGGGAAAATGACTTGTGTCATGCACAAAGTAGATGTCCTAACCGACTTGCCAAAACTATAGTTTGTTAACAAGAAATTGGTGGAGTGGTTGAAAAATGAGTTTTAATGATTCCAACCTAAGTGTATGTAAACTTCCTACTTCAACTGAATGACTTTGATGACTTACTGTGTGAGGTGAAGAAAAAGTGACTGAGAAGCTCAGCTTATTAGTGGTGGATGTGGTGAGTTAAGACAATTAGAAATCAGACCTCCCCAAAAGGGCACGTTCCTACATTTGCATGCAGCAGGCCAGGTACAGTGCCTTGCGAAAGTATTTGGCCCCCTTGAACTTTGCGACCTTTTGCCACATTTCAGGCTTCAAACATAAAGATATAAAACTGTATTGTTTTGTGAAGAATCAACAACAAGTGGGACACAATCATGAAGTGGAACGACATTTATTGGATATTTCAAACTTTTTTAACAAATCAAAAACTGAAAAATTGGGCGTGCAAAATTATTCAGCCCCTTTACTTTCAGTGCAGCAAACTCTCTCCAGAAGTTCAGTGAGGATCTCTGAATGATCCAATGTTGACCTAAATGACTAATGATGATCAATACAATCCACCTGTGTGTAATCAAGTCTCTGTATAAATGCACCTGCACTGTGATAGTCTCAGAGGTCCGTTAAAAGCGCAGAGAGCATCATGAAGAACAAGGAACACACCAGGCAGGTCGGAGATACTGTTGTGAAGAAGTTTAAAGCTGGATTTGGATACAAAAAGATTTCCCAAGCTTTAAACATCCCAAGGAGCAATTTTACAGTTTTTGATTTTGTCAGGACCCGGTTGCGAACCTGGGTCTCCGGAGTGAGAAACAGTCACTTAACCAACTGAGCCACAAATAGTCAGCAGAACCCAGAAGATGAGGCAGACACAGCAGTACTTAAGACGGTGTATTTAATAAAGTAAAAAGGAGAAGTCCTTCAATACAAAAAATGGCAAATCTAAAAGGTGGTAGGAAGTCTTCTCCTTGTATGAGCACAAAAAAGCCTCAAGAGATACTCAAAAACAAAATTCCACAAGAGCATCCACCGGAATCGACAAGAATACACAGAACACTAGGGCTGGGTGCTAACATACAAACACAGAGCACAGAACTGAGGGAAACTAAGGGTTTAAATACAATCAGGGGAAACGAGGCACAGGTGCAAATAATAATGGGGAACAAGGGGAAAAAACATGAGGTCAAAAAGCACAATGGGGGCATCTAGTGACCAAAACCCGGAACAACCCTGGCCAAATCCTGACAGATTTGTTAAAAAAGTTTGAAATATCCAATAAATGTCGTTCCACTTCATGATTGTGTCCCACTTGTTGTTGGTTCTTCACAAAAAAATACAGTTTTATATCTTTATGTTTGAAGCCTGAAATGTGGCAAAAGGTCGCAAAGTTCAAGGGGGCCGAATACTTTCGCAAGGCACTGTACATCTATGCATGCTCAAGCACTCACTCCATCAACATTAACACGACAGAGAAACCAGATACATGCTCATTGCTCACATAGAGCACTCCAAACAAAATAATTATTATTATGTATGAAATAAACCTAAACTTGTTTCTCACAGGTGTAGCAGGTTGTGAACTTTGCAAACAACTTTTCCACTCTGAGAATGAGAACTGTAAATTACTGTAGGCCTAATTAATACATGCTTTAAGTGAAATGAATGTACTAAATGACAGGGAGTAACGGCACATGTACTACTGGTGGCATATATAATGGGGAATTTATCAAATATGAACAAACAAAGGGCAAACAGTTCACACAATGAAACAATGAATGAGCAAGGACTGGCGAAAGACAGCTAAGCACATTCTGAAGAGCTGAGATCATTCTGGATTGAAACATGACTGTATCTTACCTACACACATCTTCTTGTCTCAACTTCTTGTCTCAATTATACCCAAGACACATTATCTTCACATATATTTTAGATTATTTTCTCTGACAGCCACAACTCAATAATCACCTAGGCTGTTTGTCATGCTGCCCAAATTGTGGGCTCCCCAACTAGGCAAAGGCCTACGTGCTTGTGATTTGAAACAATCCACAGCCATTTTTTTAAAGGATCTAATGATCCTCTGTGGCTAAGTCATGCTCTCTGGAGAAGTATTTTGAATTATTTTATTTAAATTTACTAGGGGAAACTAAGTATGGAGTTATGTTTATAAGAATATGTACTTCCATCCCGAGTCTTTTGCGCTGCTGAGATGGTGTAGATAAAACTGGGCTGCATTACACACTGTTATGGGTATTCCAAGGAGATCAACTTTGATGTCTTGTTATAATTGATTTGAATAAAAACAATATGTTTCTTGCCCATGATGTATTTATCAGAGTTATTGACCTCACAATATGCCAGATTCGAGTAACCTGTGACTCCTGTTTCTACACTGGCAGCCCAATTCGGATCTTTCTCCACTAATTGGTCTTTTGACCAATCAGATTGGATTATTTACCAATAATTGGGCAAAATATCAGAAATTGGGATGCCTGTGTAAACGCAGCTATTGTGGTGCTGAAACTTGAAGCGGCAGCAATCATTAGGAATTGGACAGCTCATGGTGCTGAATGTAGGCAAGTTCGAATAGGCATAATTAATTTAAACCGTCTTCATTTTCATTTGACTTTACAAACACCAAGAGGGCTTTGTGTTGGAGGTTACCTCTTCCTATTTACGTAGGTAGGCCTACGTGTTTGACAGATGAATTTAGGCTATAGGTTGGTATCCATAGATTTGTTGGTCAATTCCTTTACACACCATGCACTCTTTAAATAGCCTACTGTACCTCTGTGTCAGTGAAGGGCTGTTAAAACCACGACTCAAATTGAGAGGGTATGCCATAGGCCTACCTTTTATTAAAGAACATTGCATTGCATTGCATAACCATTGTTAAATAAAGAATTTGAAGAAAATTTAACAGATCAAATTATATAAAGTCATTTATAGAAGCGCTTTGGGTCTGCGATGCTTTATGCTAGAAACAAGCTGTAAAATACGTTGGAAAGATGTGACTCCGATGCATATGGGGATATCGTTGTTTAGTTTCTTTGACATTCAGAAGCTGAGCTACAGCTTCTATAGCCAAGGAGCCAAAAATGTACTTTGCTTGGGAAGTAATCTCATTCTGTCACTGTCGATTGATTAAGCTGTTCGCTCTCTGTACAATAAAAGATGATCAAACCCAGAAAGCTTTTAGGGACTTGTGACCTTCTCACAAGGTGACCATCTCTTGTTGGGTTAAGCCACGGAGCAAGAGTAGCTAGCAGTTAAAGCTTACATTTTTCTGTCTGGGATGGAAATTACATCTCAGATTTAATTATTTGCTAACAGGGAGAGTTTCGTTGCAAACAAGACACAGTGCTTTGGTACTGGAGAATTATGATAATACGCATATGCCAAGATGAACGTCTCTCTGTCCATTTTTTGCCTATAATTTCAGTCATTTCTGTGGTATACTGCTAAGGTCTCCAGACATAAAATGACGTAGAATTGCATGAAATGTATATAAAAGGAAAATATGATGATAGATTCAGTGCTTTTACTTCTAAAGGAGATTTTTCCATCATTACTCTTGTCCATGGTGGTCTACGAACCCACATGGTGGCCCGCAGCACTGTGCGCTATCAAAATGCCTGTGTTGTCATGTAATGCTTCCAGTAGGAAGAACAGTTTCTAAAACTGTGCAAGTGATATAAAACACAAAATATTCATTGATATGCTGTAATGTGTAAATACTTTACCAAGTAGCCAACCTGCTTGAACCAAACCCTTGTAATTACAGTAAAATACTGTGAAATACAATAGGTAGGTAGCCTAGCGGTAGGTAGCCTAGTGGTTAAGAGCGTTGGGAGAGTAATCAAAAGGTCGATGGTTAGAATCCCCTAGCCAACTATGTGAAAAATCTGTCAATGTGCCCCTGATTCCAAGATGGCTTAGCAGTCGGGACATTTGTTTTGTCTTGTCTTGTCCTGTCCCATGTTTTCTTCGTATCTATTTCTTATCTATTTTATTATATTTTTGAATCTCGATTTCCATCTACGGACTGAACATACTCTCCTGCAACCCACCTCACCCAATATGGTATGGATCTGCTATTTTTTATACTTTAGAACCCAAACCCCCATCAGAAACTAGCCAGCTAACTAGCTACTAGCTAGTAGTCAGTTAGCCACTGCTAGCGGTCATCACCGTTAAATCGGGCATCAGCTAGCCTCAACCGGGTCAATTCCTGCCAGTCTGTACAGCGCGATATCAGCCCAGAGCATATCGGACTGCTCGTTCTCTACCACATCTCCAGATTCCTACCGCAAGCTCTGAACCTTACACCGGATCATCGCAGCTAGCTAGTTGCTATCTGAGTGGCTACTCCTGCCTAATGTCTCTCTCCCAAAGCAAGCACCAGTTAGCCTCGAACTAGGCCCATCTCCCGGCTAGCCAAATAGATCTATCAGACAATTCCTAGGCATCAATACCTCTTTTGCCAATTGGCCTGGACCCATTGCTGCAGACACGGAGCCCCGCAGATCCATCACGACTGGTCTGCCGACTTGACCGTCCGAGGGGGTTTTAACAGGCTCTTCTGTTCCGACGTCCCCCTGAGGCCCATCTGCAAGCCTGCTGCTATCCCCGGCCTGCTAGCTGTCTAAATCGCCGTGTCTTCAGCTCGCCTAGCTACTCACTGGAACCTATGATCACTCGGCTACACATAACTCTCCCTAATGTCATTATGCCTTGTCTATTCCTGTATTGGTTAGTGATTATTGTCTTATTGGCTTAAATGGTGCCTCTAGAGACAAAACCTATCTCATCGTCACTCAATGTCTAGGTTTACCTCCACTGTACTCACATCCTACCATACCCTTGTCTGTACATTATGTCTTGAATCTATTCTTCCGCGCCCAGAAATCTGCTCCTTTTACTCTCTGTTCCGAACGCACTAGACGACCAGTTCTTCTAGCCTTTAGCCATACCCTTATCCTACTCCTCCTCTGTTCCTCTGGTGATAGAGGTTAACCCAGGCCCTGCAGCCCTCAGCATCACTCCCATTCCCCAGGCGCTCTCATTTTTTGACTTCTGTAAAAAAAGCCTTGGTTTCATGCATGTTAACATTAGAAGCCTCCTCCCTAAGTTTGTTTCATTCACTGCTTTAGTACACTCTGCCAACCTGGATGTCCTAACCGTGTCTGAATCCTGGTTTAGGAAGGCCACCAAAAATCCTGAAATTTCCATCCCTAACTATAACATTTTCCGACAAGATAGAACTGCGGAGTTGCAATCTACTGCAGAGATAGCCTGCAGAGTTCTGTCATACTATCTAGGTCTGTGCCCAAACAATTCAAGCTTCTACTTTTAAAAATCCACATTTCCAGAAACAAGTCTCTCACCATTGTCGCTCCTTATAGAACCCCGCCAGCCCCCAGCTGTGCCCTGGACACCATATGTGAATTGATCGCCCCCCATCCTATCTTCAGAGTTTGTACTGTTAGGTGGCCTAAACAGGGACATGCTTAACACCCTGGCTGTCCTACAATCTAAAATAGATACCCTCAATCTCACACAAATTATCAATGAACCTACCAGGTACAACCCTAAATCCATAACCATGGGCACCCTCTTAGAAATCATACTGACCAACTTGCCCTCTAAATACACCTCTGCTGTCTTCAACCAGGACCTCAGCGATCACTGCCTCATTGCCTGCGTGCGTAATGGGCCCCCGGTTAAACAACCCCCTCATCACTGTCAAACACTCCCTAAAGCACTTCAGTGAGCAGACCTTTCTAATCGACCTGGCCCGGGTATCCTGGAAGGATCTTGACCTCATCCCGTCAGTAGATGATGCCTGGTTGCTCTTCAAAAGTGCTTTCCTCACCATCTTAAATAAGCATGCCCCGTTCAAAAAATGTAGAACTAAGAACAGATATAGCCCTTGGTTCAACACAGACTTGACCAACCTTGACCAGCACAAAAGCATCCTAAGGCTAGCTTTTTCAAACATAAATTTGCTTCCTGTAGCACTGATTCCAAAAAGTTTTGGGACACTGTAAAGTCCATGGAGAATAAGAGCACCTCCTCCAGGCTGCCCACTGGACAGAGGATAGGAAACACTGTCACCACCGATAAATCTACGATAATCAATTTTTTAGACGGCTGGCCATGCTTTCCACCTGGCTACCCCTACCCCGGCCAACATCTCAGCACCACCTGCAGCAACTTGCCCAAGCCCCCCCCCCTTCTCCTTCACCCAAATCCAGACTGCAGAACTGCAGAATCTGGATCCCCACAAATCAGCTGGGCTAGACAATCTGGACCCTTTCTTTTTAAAATGCTCCTCCAAAAAAATTTCACCACTATTACTAGCCTGTTCAATCTCTCTTTCCTATCGTCTGAGATCCCCAAAGATTGGAAAGTTGCCACGATTATCCCCCTCTTCAAAGGGGGAGACACTCTAGACCCAAACTGTTATAGACCTATATCCATCCTGCCCTGCCTTTCTAAAATCTTCGAAAGCCAAATTAACAAACATATCACCGACTATTTCGAATCCGACTGTATCTTCTCCACTATGCAGTCTGGTTTGCAAGCTGGTCATGGGTGCATCTCAACCACGCTCAAGGTCCTAAACGATATCATAACCGCCATCGATTGGCTTCTCAAATGGCTTTCTTGGCTTCACAAATGACTGCCTCATCTGGTTCACCAACTGCTTCTCAGATAGAGTACAGTGTGTCAAATCAGAGGGCCTGTTGTCCAGACCTCTGGCAGTCTCTATGGTGGTGCCACAGGGTTCAATTCTCGGGACGACACTTTTCTCTGTGTACATCAATGATGTCGCTCTTGCTGTTGTTGTTTCTATGATCCACCTCTACGCAGATGACACCATTCTGTATACATCTGGCTCTTCGTTAGACACTGTGCTAACAAACCTCGAAATGAGCTTCAACGCCATACAACACTCCTTCCTCCAACTGCTTTTAAATGCTAGTAAAACTAAGTGCATGCTCTTCAACCGATTGCTGCCTGCACCCTCCCGCCAGACTAGCATCACTATTCTGAACGGTTCTGACCTAGAATATGTGGACAACTACAATACCTAGGTGTCTGGTTAGACTGTGAACTCTCCTTCCAGACTCACATTAAGCATCTCCAATCCAAAATTAAATCTAGAATCGGCTTCCTGTTTCGCAACAAAGCCTCCTTCACTCACGCTACCAAACATAGGCTTGTAAAACTGACTATCTTACCGTTCCTACTGATCTACAAAATGGCCTCCAACACTCTACTCAGCAAACTGGATGTAGTCTATCACAGTGCCATCCGTTTTGTCGCCAAAGCCCCATACACCACCCACCACTGCGACCTGTATGCTCTCGTTGGCTGGCCCTCACTACATATTCGTCGCCAGACCCACTGGCTTCAGGTAAACTATAAGTCTTTGCTAGGTAAAGCACCGCTTATCTCAGCTCACAGGTCACCATAGCAACACCCACGCGTAGCACGCGCTCCAGCAGGTATATTTCACTGGTCATCCCCAAAGCCAACACTTCCTTTAGCTGCTTTTCCTTCCAGTTCTCTGCTGCCAATGACTGGAACGAATTGCAAAAATCACTGAAGCTGGAGTCATATCTCCCTCTCTAACTTTAAGCATCAGCTGTTAGAGCAGCTTATCAATCACTGTACCTGTACACAGCCCATCTGTAAATTGCACACCCAACTACCTCATCCCCATATTATTACTTACACCTCTTGCTCTTTTGCACCCCAGTATCTCTATTTGCACATCATCATCTGCACATCTATCACTCCAGTGTTAATACTCAATTGTAATTATTTTGCCTCTATGGCCTATTTATTGCCTACCTCCCTACTCTTCTACATTTGCACACACTATACATAGATTTTTTTCTATTGTGTTATTGACTGTACGTTTGTTTATGTGTAACTCTGTGTTGTTGTTTTTGTCGCACTGCTTTGCTTAATCTTAGCCAGGTCGCAGCTGTAAATGAGAACTTGTTCTCAACTGGCCTACCTGGTTAAATGATGGTGATATAAAAAATAATAAAAAATTGACTAAGGCACTTAAACATATTTGCTCCTGTAAGTTGCTCTGGGTAAGAGTGTCTGCTAAAATGTAAAATGTAAAATGTAAATGTAATACAAACCCCTCCCCTCAATTAATTTCATTAATTCATCCATCCATTCATTCATTACGATTATAGTAGCATTTACTTTTTTTACCGTATATACTGTCAATATACAGTAATTGTTTTTATACCGTATTTATATTACAGTAGGTGCACTGTAATATTAGATACCGAGTTTTGCTTTCCACCGAGCTGCCTCCAAAGAACACAATGTTTTTACTAATTTAAGTGTTTCCCAAGGTACTCCGCTCCTCCACAATCCCACAATACTCCTCTTCTCTGACCCAGTGGGAGCATCATTTGCCTTCATTTGGAGCAGTAAAACCTCATACAGGGCCATTGGTGCATGCAAAGGAGGTACATCTAGAGGATTTATACCAGAGTGAGCCCAAGGCGGTTAGCGGTCCATTTATAGGGCCTTGTGTTTTTGCTTAATAAAGGCAGCATAAACATCTGCGGAACACGTTTCTCAGAACTAGAGGAGAGGAAAGAATTTTAAAAATGGCCTAGGTGGCAGCAGTGGAGGTGATTGAAGATAATATCGCATCCCTGCACCTACTAATTTCACTTTATTTGTTTTCCTACACATGTTTAGCATACTGTGACACTTTTATGTTGTTGTGTATTAGGAGCAAACAATTCCTTCCCACATTCATGTGAAAAACTGTCCAAGGCCATCCTTACCATTTCTTTACTGAAATACGAGGTGACTGGTAAGGTAATTTGCCAGAAAGCTTTCAATGAATTGCTCCAAACACTGATGCTCTCATCCTCGCCCATGGCATTAGCTCCAGATGTGGAATGTGAAAAGTCGTGTTGATATTCCTGTTATTCCTGACATTCCTTACTCTGTGCAGACTGTATCCTAGGTGCAGTAGGGGGGCTCAGCCTTTGCCTGCTCTGCATCATTCCCTCCCCAGATTTGGTTACCTGTCGCCCAGGCCCTCTCCTGGGGCAGGTTAGAGGAATATCCTGCTCCATGTTTCCATCAGCCAGCGGTGGACAGGGCTATGGTGCTAGGGGACACCAGGCCTGACCCAGGTCTTCTGGGGCTGACTGCTATGTTTAATGCAAAACAGCTGGCCCCATGAACATTCCAGCTGAGGCCGCTCAGCCCATGGGAAATCCCAACGGGGGTTTGTTTATTAAAAGTATTAGTTGGATGTTTGTTGTTCCAGTGGACCATAAAGGAACAAACAGTGAGCCTAACACTGTCACCTCCTCCTGCGACTCACCACACCTTGTGGGCTTTGGATTTGTTGAACATTGTGTGGGAAATTTAAATCAGTTAGGTTGAAGTATATCATATAGCATTGGATATCCTCCATTGGTGTACGTTATACTATTTTAAATGGCTGCCCTTTGGTACATTTTTCATTGACTTACAACTTATCAGTGGTTTAGGGTTACAATTCTATTCCCAGCCTATTCCCAGCCAATTCTCCATGAGTTAGTCATCTTTTCCCTCATTCTCTCTATCTCTCCCTCTTTCTCTCCCTCCCTCCCCACCCCTCTATCATGAGTTCATCCACACACAGTAACTCTCAACATAAATATTTAGCCGTCTTGGTAGGATACTGCCATGTCTAAACTCCTTCCAGATGTGAGCCTGCTCAGGGCTGGGCTGTGTTTAGGGCTAATTGCACACGGCTGTGAAGGCGAGGGATAGCAGCGAGAGGGAGAGAAGAGGTATAGCAGAGGGAAGAGGGGAAAGAGGGAGAAGAGGTATAGCAGAGGGAAGAGGGGAGAGGGAGAAGAGGTAGAGAAGAGGTATAGCAGAGGGGAGAGGGAGAAGAGGTAGAGAAGAGGTATAGCAGAGGGAAGAGGGAGAAGAGGGAGAGAAGGTATAGCAGAGGGAAGAGGGAGAGGGAGAAGAGGTATAGCAGAGGGAAGAGGGGAGAGGGAGAAGAGGTATAGCAGAGGGGAGAGGGAGAAGAGGTAGAGAAGAGGTATAGCAGAGGGAAGAGGGGAGAGGGAGAATAGGTAGAGAAGGGCGAGAATGAAGGAGAAGAGAGAGAAGAGGTACAGCAGAGGAGAGAGAAAAATGGTAGAACAGAGGGAGAGGGAGAAAAGAGAGAGGGAGAGGCTGAGTCTACAGGATTGGCAGCATTGTCGGTCGGTGCCGTTTAAGATTAGGGAGGACAATTTGTTTTTAATGAGCATGGCCTTATTTCTATTACAGCTCAATGTAACTACGTGATACTCAAACTTGCCCTATACCCATCATGAAGTTTACAACGTAGATGCACAGATCGAGAGAAAAATTGGAGTAATCAAGGTGACAGACAGTGACACATTCAGTAACGCCTTGCACGCTCTTGCCTGCATCTAGTTGAACTGGGGTGTAAACATAGGTCCAAAAAGTTCAAATTCAGGTAGGTCCATCCTCGTTTTGTTCCGTATGCGTGCGTTTAAGAAACGTTTTGCAACAGAATCGACGGAATTAATACAACCCTGATCACCCGCACACATAGTTCACTTTCAAAGCAGCCACATACAGCATCATCACTTTGCTAGTAGTATAATTCCTTCTGGCATCTACGCACTGTCCTCGTCTCACCTTTTCCCTTCTCTTGTGGACTTCAGTGCACAACACAACAGCTGTCTGTGGCCAGACAAAACAATCTCTCCAAGCCAAACTTTCCTACGATAAGTGTTAACCGCTACACGTCATACGTCCCACACGTTGTCACCATATTAGCCAACGTCATAGTCAACACAATCCAATCCATGTGTACAATCACACAGTACAGTGTACAGCAAGCAGTTTAGCAGTTCATAGGTGTTTAGCAGTTCATAAATTAATAAAACCAAAAGATGACCTTGACTTGCTGTGTTGGATAGCCTTAGACAGCTAGCTAACATAAAGACCTTTGTGGAAGTTGTCATAATTACTATGTAAGTCTAAGGAAGGGTCTGTGAACTATGATGCGCTTAGGTTTGGTTTTGAAGTCAATGTACCCAGAGGAGGATGGAAAATATATGTCCTCCAGCTACACCATGGTGCTACTCTACAAAGTGCTGTTGAAGTTACTATAGACCTTAATTGCAAAACAGTGTGTTTTAATAGTTACTTGGTGATGTGGATATATTTAGTTTAGTTTTATCTAAAAAAGGATAACTTTTTGTACTTTTCTTAAATTCACTGAGTAGAATGGTCCTCCCCTTCCTCCTCTGAGAAACCTCCACTTGTTCATAGGGATGTGGCCCAGGAGGCTGGATGCTCCCCAGTCTCTGCCTCTCTCTTTGCCCACTGGATCTCAGGCACCGGGGGAAGAGCTAGGGAAGAGACTAAACCTATAGTATAGTTTCGATACAGTAGCATCATTTCATGAAAAGTAATTTGATGTTAACCACCCGGTAATTAGTATTTATTTATTTATTTTGCCAAATATTAGGACTAGTTTTGTGAACGTGTGTGTGTTTGGTTGTGTGTATGGGTGTCAGTGTGTGTGTGTGTGTGTGTGTGTGTGTGTGTGTGTGTGTGTGTGTGTGTGTGTGTGTGTGTGTGTGTGTGTGTGTGTGTGTGTGTGTGTGTGTGTGTGTGTGTGTGTGTGTGTGTGTGTGTGTGTGTGTGCGTGCATACCTGTGTGTTATGTAGTTTAGCACTTTGTGAAGGATACAGAGAAGCTACACATTGGAGGTTACACATCCCATTTCTTTTAGCAAGGCCTGGAGAACCATGGATCCTCTGTCTCTAATGGTAAATACACTGTAGCACTGAGGTGGTGAAAACACATCTTCAGTGGGAGGGAGTGTACTGTCTATAAGTCTGGGTGGTTATAATTTATGCTTTTATAAAAGTTAAAACCTCTCCCCTCCTTTGCCATTTGTTTTCACTGTTGCCTGTTACTGATGACCTTGGTTCAGCAAGTGCCAACCCAAAGGAGTGGCCGCAGATGTGAGGGGTGGCAGGCTGGGCGGCACCAATGCCTGTCCTTGGCCGTCAGCAGGCACTGAAAGGAATGTGTAGCAGCAGGACAGCTGCAGTGAGGCTGCTCTCTGCCTGCGTGGGCACAGTAGGGCCTGGGGTCTGTCCCTACTGTACACCACTGTCTATATGGATTCTAATGGGAGTGTTATAGTGTCTCCCATCCATCCAACATTGTGATCTTCAAGTTTAAAGTTGTATTAGTCGTATGTACGGGATACACATGGTACACACCATCCAATGAAATGCATCTTGGGAGTGGGGTGGGCTGTGTGGGGTTATCAAAAGGGCTAGCAGATGTGCCATTGGTTTGTGTTGGGTCTGTGAGTCAGTATGTGTTGAGACAGGAGTATGTGATGAAATTTCCCAACAGCCATCTTATCAACAGAGAGAATTCCAAATGCTTGGAGTTGTGGAGCACTCGGAACACACAGGCATTCCTGCTGGGAGAGGGTTTATTTGTGTGGGGAAAGGTGTTGAGAGGAGGGGGAGTGGGCTCTCCTACGTCCACACATGTTAGGTGGAGCTAGGGTTGTTGCAGTGACCGGTGACCGTATTACCACCACATCGTCGGTCACGAGTCATGAAGGTAGTCAAATTCCACATGACCTTTAAGTCATGGTAATTATGCTTCTCCAAGCTCTGATGCTCCTGATGGTCAATAGTAGCCTACCAAACTTTCTAACTGCCTGGTATTCAGCACTCTATTGTTCCTCTAATCACTCTGACATCAATGCAAATGTCATCGAAAATATAATCAAACACTTCATGAGAGCCCATGAGCTCATGTTGCGCAACATTTCAATAGGCTATGCAATTGCGCGAGAAAACAGAGTGATGGTATCACATTTCAGGTAAGACCCAAATGCAGACTTTTTTTGAAGTAACAATGTTTATTACAGCAACAGGGGCAGGCAAACGACAGGTCAAGGCAGGCAGGGGTCGATAATCCAGAGTAGTGGGTCAAAGGTACAGGATGTCAGGCAGGCTCAGGGTCAGGTCAGGCATAGGTCATTAATCCAGAGTAGGGGCAAAGGTACCGGACAGCAGGCAGGCTCAGGGTCAGGTCAGGCATAGGTCATTGATCCAGAGTAGGGGCAAAGGTACCGGACAGCAGGCAGGCTCAGGGTCAGGTCAGGCATAGGTCATTAATCCAGAGTAGGGGCAAAGGTACCGGACAGCAGGCAGGCTCAGGGGCAGGTCAGGCATAGGTCATTGATCCAGAGTAGGGGAAAAGGTACCGGACAGCAGGCAGGCTCAGGGGCAGGTCAGGCATAGGTCATTGATCCAGAGTAGGGGCAAAGGTACCGGACAGCAGGCAGGCTCAGGGGCAGGTCAGGCATAGGTCATTAATCCAGAGTAGGGGCAAAGGTACCGGACAGCAGGCAGGCTCAGGGGCAGGCAGAGTGGTCAGGCAGGCAGGCACAGAGTCAGGACAGGCAAGGGTCAGAACCAGAAGGCCGAGAAAAAGAGTTGAACAAACAAGACAAACTGGCAATAGACAAACAGAAAACACAGGTATAAGTACCCAGGGGATGATGGGGAAGATGGGCGACATCTGGAGGGGGTGGAGACAAGCAGAAGGACAGGTGAAGCAGATCAGGGCATGACAGATGGCCTCTACAAAAAATTGGAGGATCAGCTTTTTATAAGCTCGGCCTACTATATTTATTTCTCAACTTTCCTAATATTAAGCTAATTACTTATATGTACAACAGGAGTATATCCTACCTGGCTGGCATGAAAATATACCACTGGGAAAAGTGTCCTCCACTTGTTATTTAAGTGCATATATTCCTTTTGTTTTTATTCCCACTGACCCTGTTTCGATACAGGTGCTCGATAAAAGTCCATTCTAAATCAAAACAAATTTCAAACATATATTACTTAATATATGTAAAGACAAGATGAAATCAAGAATAGTCTGATGGGTGAAAATATTAGCCTATCACATATGAATTAAATAGTATCACTTGTGAATGATTCCCAGCATAAGAAACAATGTATTTTTCTTTGGCGACTTTTTTGAATCATAGCTCACGTAGCCTAGCTCATAGGCCTATATGTTTTATAAAGGTTTGTATCACAACTAAAGTGGCCAAATAACTTCTTAAAATTAAGCACATTCTTCCGCTTTACAAGGGGTGTAGTGCCTAACTGGCATGCACTTGAGTTTCAAGTTTTGGAAGATCATTTTCACCATAAAAATGTATGGGGAAAAACTTGATAATGGTGTTTTCCACTAATGGAACATTTGTGCTTATAGCCTACTACCATGTGCGCATTTCTGTGCTTGTAATGTGATGAAATAGCCTATAGTTTATCAACATTTTAAGCTAAATGTTCTGATCTGTTGCGTCAGCCACATTGCGTAAAAAAGTTTTTGTTGATGCTCGTGGTTGTATTACAGTTTTTTTCGATTGCTAAACGACAGTGGACACAACTGGAGTCACATGTGCAAAACTCTAACTACAGTCTGCACAGCAGCAGTTCATGTGGACCAAACTCTAGCTCGTTTTTCATTGCTTGAACACAGTTTTCAAAACTCTACACACTTATCCCATGACTTTAACCACAACCTGCACAACACTGTGGATTTACAGCACTTTGTTCAAATGCTAACACACTGTTGTCTAAACTGTGAACCACACATTCAAAACGGAATAGATTTCAGCCTTGTGCCTTTCAAACACTGCTGATTGCAATTTCAGCTGAAAGGCTACTTATCCCATTTCAGCTGTTAGTGAACACACACACATATTGCAGTATATATAGGTAGAGCTCAGAAAGACTCATTTTGGAAATGGAACAAGGAAGATGGGTTCGTGGGGGAGAAGGGTGGCAGGGAGAGGGCGGATGCGTGGAGGAAGACAAAGAAGACAAAGAGCTGTTATTTCAGATGAAATAAGTTTATAGACCATGTCGTGAACCATGGTCTCTCATTGAGAGAGGCAGGGTTGAAGGTGCAACCCAATCTGCAAAGATCCACAGTGGCATCTGTAATGCGAATTTTCCATCATACAAACAGGTGAGAGTTACATCCTTACAGTAAATGAAAACATTACAGGAATCTATTTTGTAATGCAATTATAGAATATTTACACAGATATTGTAAAATATATTTTTACAACAGGACCCAAAGGCCCCCAACAGGGGGAAGAGGAAAAATATGTTCAGATGCGGAAGAAAATGCTATTGTTGACATGGTTGTTGTCAACAATGCAATAAAACTGCGGGAGATTCAAGATAGAGTGCTGGCTGATAATGATATATTTGAAAATGTTAATTCTGTCAGCACAACAACTATTGCTTCCTAAAGAAACACCAAGTTACAATGAAACAGTTATACACTGTACCGTTCGAGAGAAACAGTGAACGGGTAAAAGAACAAAGATACCAATATGTCCAGGTAAGACGTCTGAGGTTAATACAAAATATTTACAGTAAAAAAAAAAAACACTAGCATTTCTACAGTAAAACTGTGCACTTACTGTTTATCAGAGAGTAATGGAGGTGGAAGCACTGGAAAGACCACATTCATTTGTATTTATCGATGAAGCTGGATTTAACCTTGCCAAAACACGGCGCAGAGGAAGGAATGTTATAGATCAAATTGTGTGCTGCAATGGCCAATGATGGTTTGCTTCTCAACACACACTCATTGGCCCATACAACACAGAAAGGCTTATAGCTTTCCTAGAACAGCTCTATGCTCAGCTAGTGCCAAAGGGGGTGCCAGTAAGAAACCCCCAAGTTTTTGTCATAGTTTGCGATAACGTTGCTTTTCACCACTCTGCAGCTGTCACAGATTGGTTTGCAGCACATCACAGATTTATGGTCTTATACCTGCCTGCATATTCACCCTTCCTCAACCCAATAGAGGAGTTTTTCTCTGCCTGGAGGTGGAAAGTGTTTGGTCACCACCCACATGACCAAATGTCTCTTTTGGAAGCCATGCGTGCCGGATGTGAGGACACGAGTCAGAGGACTGCCAGGGATGGATAAGGCACTCCAGAAGGTTCTTCCCCAGGTGCATGGCAAGAGAAAACATTAGATGTGATGTTGAAGAAAACCTGTGGCCTGATGCTAGAGAGAGGCAGGATTAGCCCCTCAATTATTTGTTCGAATTACAGTATGTACTTTTAGTTTCTACCTTTTTTTTCTCATTACTGTAATTCCGTAAATTACTACAGACTAATTTTCATTTACCTTAAAGAATTGTTATGTTCTAAAAATTTTAATAAATCATGTGAAAGAATGTCACTCTTTTCTTTGAAGAAAAAATTACTTTGTATGAAGTCACTGAAATTGTTCAAACTGTAAAGATGAAAAGTTTGTGTTTTCTGTATTGGTGTTTGATGATGTTTTTACTCTCAGTGTGTTCTGAGTGACAGTGTGTGTTATCTCAGTGAGGGTTGTGCATAGTGTTTGGCTGCACTGAGCGTGTTTTGAGCCATGTGTTAAGAGTTGTGTTGCTTGGAATGAGTTTTGCAGGTGATGTGAACTGTTTAGCTCAGGTGACTGTTGGTATTGCAGACTGTAGTTAGAGTTTTGCACATGTGACTCCAAAATGTCGTTTAGCAATTTAATTTTTGATCTATTGCATCCCACAACTGTCACTCTTTTCTTTGAAGAAAAAAGTATTTGTATGTGTTGTTCAAACTGTAAAGATGAAAAGTTTGTGTTTATTATTGGTGTTTGATGCAGACTGTTTGGAACATGTATTTCTCACATAGAATAGAATAGCTGAACCTTTGTACTATGAGGGATAGTAGATTGACATAGGCTAGTGTTTTTGCTGTTCTTTAGGCCTACTCATCTTGTTGGCTGACGAATAGTAAATGTGGACAGTTCTTCTAATATCTTCAATATGCACCTCGGAATTGGATAAGGACGCGCGCAGTTACGTCCCCAATGTGTCTGTCTTCACTTATAGCCTGTGTGAAAGACCCGATCATGTGATGGAGTGTGCAGAACTCAGGGAGAAGTGCACAATGGCCACTGGATGCAAAAGGCATGGATTTCTTTAGAATGTATTACGGCCACACAAAGTGGATGCCGCCGGGAAATTCTAGGCATTATCAAGTACTTGTCAAATTGTGAATGAGTGACTGTTGCAGTGTGTACAGCCTGCGCAAAAAAAACAATGCAGAGCTCATGTCTTCCAAGCGACTTTTTTCAAATCATCATTAGAGTCACATCAGGCAGCCTTATAATGTATTAAAACCCAGCTGACAAAATTGTGTGACCACCACAGCCCTAGGTGGGGCACTGGTCAGTAAAAAATAAAAACAAAGTCCTGACACTGGATACCCAGGGCACTATGTACAGCCTCAGCACCTGTCAATGCCACACATACCCTGGACCCCTGCCTGACTGGGGGCTCAAGGGAACAGTCACAGCTCTAGAAATAACACTTCTTTGATATCTACTGTATATTTCCGTTTGTCCATCTCTGATGAATTCATACATTTATATTTTAGTCATTTCGCAGGCTCTCTTATCCAGAGAGACTTACTGATAGTGCATTCATGTTAAGATACTGTAGCTAGGGGGAAGCTAGTTCCACCATTGGGGTGCCAGGACAGAGAAGGTCTTTGACTGGGCTGAGCGGGATTTAACCTCCCCGTAAGGGTGGGACAGCCAAGAGACCAGAGGTGGCAGAGCGGAGTGCTCTGGTTGGGGTGTAGGGTTTAAGTAATAGTTTGAAAGTCAGGAGGGAAGAAGTTCCCCTTGCTGCTCCATAGGCAAGCACCATGGTTTTGTAGTGGATGCGAGCTTTGATTGGAAGCCAGTAGGAGGACTTGGGAAGGTTGAACACCAGACGGGCTGCGACATTCTGGATAAGTTACAAGGGTGTACATAGTTCATTCATCACTTGAGATTGTTGCTCAAAATGCCACGATCTTCAGACTTGACAAAAACAGAGAAAGATGTTGTCATGGCAACATTACACTCTTGATTGACTTTTGTTATTATAGTGTTTCCTTTCATACAGCTCCTTCTTATCTTACTCCAAAAATTAAATGACTCTCTGGTTATTCTTCTCCAGATATAGCCCCCACCCGTCTGTCTGTCTACCCCTTCCCTTCTCTTCCCCGTGCTGAACCACAGAAATGGCCTCCAGAGTTTCTGTTTTGGGAGCAGTAGACTGCAAACCCACAGAATAAGGCGGTGGGTGTCCGTGCTGAGAATGCATGCGGTCACAAGTTTGTGTGTGTGACCACTTCTGTGTAAGTGTTGTGTGATACTGAGTATTGATATCGGAAGATAATAAGAATATCCACCCGTATGTTTAGTGTTGGACATATTTCAGATAGTTCTACTTAATTTGCCAAATGTTTATAATATCTCAAAATGTACCCTCATCAGTTCTGATTTACTGGTTGAAATTAATCATTGGATTAGTGAAAAAGAAAACAATGCATTTGCTCTATTTTGAACTAAAACATGATTATGTTTGATAAATGGTTTAAATGTGTCATAAAAAACAAATGGTTCTTCGACTATAATTATACAAACTGAGATATCATCGTTGTAAAAGCTTACACTAAGAACATCTTTCTGGTGAATTATATGAGAACCATTTGCATGGTGTGAAAATTGGTCCAATTAAACAAATTCTAAGGGAACAATGGCTTTACAGATGCCCGTTACTCAGTAATTGGAGTGGAGTTATGAAACCTGTTGATTGTATTCCACTTTACTTAGTGTTACAGAGCCACTCAATAAGACAACACCCATTTCTACTGTAGATATTTATTGCATGAAACAAACCGTGTCTATCTCACCATCCAGCCAAACAGCATTGTTAAGTTATTTGGGTCAGAATGGTTTTGGCCCTATCCTTTGTAAAAGCAAACCCATTTCCCAGCAGTCTTTGCATTGGAGCAGAAAACAGAGCTTGGTTATGAGACAGAACAATGAGACAATGTTAGTCAGGCATGGACCACATTCCACTTGTTTGAAAAGCCTAGATTCACTAAATTGCCTCATTAAAAGAACAAACTTTACACAGTGATGGAGTTGCTGACTTGGTTGCACTTTGCAGTTTGTTACATTCTCTTGTGTAAATCTTAGTTATACTTTCATCATTTGCTAGCTGTGTTTTACCCTTGATTGTTAGAATTCTAGGCAGCCACTGGCTTACATCTTTCATCTTTCAGTCTTTGTTGGATGCCCAGGTTTAAAATATGTTGCGCAACTTAAAGGAAATACTGAATAAAAATTATGTAGGATTAAAAACCCACATGTCATGGAAGTTGCTTTCTCATTAATTGATAGTGTTGCTGCTTGAATTGTCCTGAGACTGTTTCCATGTGGGAGACCATCTCTGAACACAGCTGTGTGTGTGTGTGTGTGTGTGTGTGTGTGTGTGTGTGTGTGTGTGTGTGTGTGTGTGTGTGTGTGTGTGTGTGTGTGTGTGTGTGTGTGTGTGTGTGTGTGTTTGTGTGTGTATGTGTGTGTGTGTGTGTGTGTGTGTGTGTGTGTGTGTGTGTGTGTGTGTGTGTGTGTGTGTGTGTGTGTGTGTGTGTGTGTGTGTGTGTGTGTGTGTGTGTGTGTGTGTGCACACATGCGGGAAGGGCGTGCATGGCCACAGCATCCAAAATAGTATTCCATCCTCCCCTCTCTAATTAGAGACTGTTTATAAATCCCCAATTATAATTTTAGACTGAGGAATTGCTGAAGGACTGCTTGCCATTTTACACACACACATACAATCAAACATATGTATATGCTGTTGCATACATCTGACTGTCTCTCTCTCTCTCACACACACACACACACACACACACACACACACACACACACACACACACACACACACACACACACACACACACACACACACACACACACACACACACACACACACACACACACACACACATACACACACACAAACACATGCAACCACACACACATGTAACCACAAACCATAAAGACTCCCTTGCCCTGCCTGGTTACCCAAGCACAATGCAGTATACTCTATAATAAGCACTTCTACAATACAAATAATATGAAAAAGCTCACTACACTATCCAGCTTCAAGATGAGACACATTGCAATCAACTGTCACAATATAGTTTCAATTTTATATTAATCTTTAATTTCTTTGTTTTCCTGAGTCTTGGAAAACAAATACTGTACATAGCATCTTAGATATACACTATTTGGATGTACACTATATAACTCTTTCTGGTTTTCACAGCCTTTGACTGCACACCAGGAATGACCCTGCACAACTCTGAGAACAAGCAAACTCGTCAGGGAGATTCTGTTCACTTTTCCATAATGCTTGAATAACTCAATCAGTGCCTGTGACATGATTTTACAAAAACATTTGACGTGCAATTACATGGATGTTCATGTACATGACAGGAGATCAATAGGACTTGTAGTCTGGCAAAGCTCCCTGTTCCCTGCTGGAAGCACACTGGTGGCTTAGGGACAATGGACACATTCACTGCTCAAGATGCATTTACTGCTAAAGTGCTTGCTGGGCTCAAGGGCCTTCAGTGGCTTGCTGCAATCAGTGTGGTGACCCAGGCCTCTGAGGGCAGAGCCAGTGCCCCTGGGCCACACAGAACTGCTTCCTGTCAGAGGTAGCTTAGTTTTCTACCACTGAGTGGCTGTGGAGTCTCCCTTGTCCACCTGATTCTCCCTGTGATGGGTCTGGAACATTGGCAGACCAGGGCACTTAATGGTGATTCAAGGGCACTCAACTAGCCATCAGGATGGAGCTACCAGTCCAGTGCAGAGGCACTGGAAGACCTGCCAATGAAAAGAGGCCCTTTAATATTGGGAAGGTCTATCGTACACACACGTTCTCTCTCTTTCTCCCTCTTTTTCTGTCTCTCTCTCTTACCATCTCTCTCTCACTCACTCACACACGCACACACTCACACACACACACACACACACACACACACACACACACACACACACACACACACACACACACACACACACACACACACACACACACACACACACACACACACACACACACACACACATGCTCCTGCTGAGATGGGGCTCCTGCGGCTAAAAGCTTACAGCAGTAATTGGTCTGGGCCTTCATTAGTAGCAGGACTGAGGACTGTGACATGTCACAATGAAAGTGTGTGTGTGCAGGTGACCAGACTCCCTCCCTCATTAGCCAGCTAACAAGTGAACACACCCCTTAACCTTATAACCAGCTTCGTGTGTCTCTGAAACAGACCTGCTCCTGGTCCATAACTTGTTGGCCAATGCAGAAAAAGTGGATTGTCATTGCAAACCAGACGCTAAGCTGTTCAAATGGTCCCCAACCATTCAGAAAGTCACACACCCATCCAAAGATGCTGCTTCACTGATTCATTCCTCTACCACCCAACGATCAAACATCGTGTTTTACAGTGTGTATACATACTCACACACACCTTACAGTAGTTTGTGTTGAAGACAATTGCCCCTTCTCCCAGTAGAGAGAGGGGCAGGCAGCCTTTGGCTAACTCTTTGGCTGGGGCTTGCCTGTTAGAGTCCATTCCATGTGTATGAGGTGAGGTTGGAAGGTGCTACGTAATGTGCTGGAGTTTGGTAATTGCTTTTGATGTGTTAAACGTGGCACTTGGAAAGACTAAGACATCTTGAGAAACTTGTTAACAGCCAAGTTAAGTAATGGAGTTTTTAATAAAATTGTGGGTTCACCCGCGATATTCACAGACCCGATCTGTCTGTCACCATCAGTCCAAGTTCCAACCTTGTGATGTCTTTATTGAAAAATAGACTGCCATGTCTCTACTTTACAGTAACTGTTCTCCTATGCATTGCCAGGACGCTAAGATCTAAATAATGCATAAGTATGAAATTACTGATGCTTAAATAAAGATTACTCAAATATTTTTTTAATTACATGAAGCTACAGTATTCTAGATAAAGTGTCCAGACTGAGAATGTACCCAAAGGTGTATTGTGTCTGCTTTAGCGTTGAGAGACATGAAGTCACTTCTTCCTTCTTTAAAAGCCTCATTCGGTTTCCTCTATAAAATTACTTTCAATGGGTTATAGGATTTAAATGGTTACATTTTGCTGTGACACAATCTGATGCTTTCAGTATAAAATCACCATGCAGATTAAACTGGTTTGAATTGGATGCTCAGAAACTCTCAGTGAATCATTTTCTTATTGCGGCTGCTTTTGGTCTTTTAATCTCTGAGCTACAGAGCCTTGTGTCGTGTGCCGAGTTTGTGGCACTTTACCAAACTCTTTCAGGGGTTCTTGTCTTTCACCTCGCGTGTGGTCCTTTAGCGAAGAGGTCCATCCAAAGTTAAATTATGTTTAAACAGTGGCGTGTTTAGTTGTTTTGACTCTCTTTATTACATTGAACCTGCACCTCTCTTTGTTTGCCTTGGTCTGGGTGGGGTTGGGCGTGTCGTGTCTAATCTGTACTCATATCCTCATGTTGTTCCATTGGACTGTGTCTCCACAGTGTGTAGTAGGACAGCCCACAGCCATGGCTGATCTTTGAACCTCCCTCCCCTCTCCCCTGTCTCCTGCACCCTTGTTTCAGAACGACTCTGGAGATGATCAGTGTTATGATAGAGAGGGAGATTGTTGATGTTATTGTTGTAATGAGATGCTGGGTTGGCAGGTTAGAGACGGTTAATGAGAGTGTAGAATTTAGCCTGCGGAGGGATTCTTATTAAATAGAACCCCCTCCTTAAAACTGTTATCCTACTTTTGGTCGGCCGTAGGATAATGCAACTAAACTCAGTTGTTCCCCCTGGAGTGGAGACAGGGAGAGAGAGGCTCCAAGACGACAGGGTATTTGGGAAAGCAGTGGATATCAGGGAAATGGGAACATGGGACTCTTCATTCATACATTACACATCTCAAATGTCTGCAGTAAGCCATGGAAGACAAACTATCATCTAGTTAGTCTTTTGTTTGCTTTTGTTTGTTTCTTTGTAACAACCCTTCTTTTCTTTATATTTGATTTGATTGCAATAATGATAATGATGATAACATGATGAATGTAATGTATTGGTAGCACAGTTATTGAAGAGTGAGAAGGTCTCCAAACGAGGACATGATTAGGAAGAGAGCGAGACAGTGGAGCAGAATCAAAACGTGTTTTTTTACACCAATGTTTATTGGGAAAAGATATGTGCGATTTGAAAGAGAGGATATCCTGTCTTGTTTGAGAAGGATTTTATAAAGTGGAGCCTGGAGACTCATCCTAAACCAGTTTTTCTGCCCTCAGCTGTCATTTGAATAGCTGAAAGGTTTCTCTTCCTCTGTATACAGTGTACGTACTGTACATCCTTTGCATGCCTTCAGATTACCACCAGAGGAACAATTGTTCACTAAAAAAAGATTACTGGCAGAGGAAGACCTGAAACCCAGTGCAGCTGCAGGCAAGCATGCACAAATACACAGAGAGACACACAGAGACACAGAGACACACAGAGGCAAACACGTACAAACACACAGAGACACTCACAGACATAGAGACAGAAATAGACACAGACTCCCACACATACTCTCTCTTTCCCACACACACTCCATCTGCCCACTCTTTCACACCTGTGTGAGTGTGTGCTAATGTTGGAGTTGATCGGATCCATGATCCACCCAGCTGAAGAGGTTCAGTCTGAAATAGACAGTGGCCTGGAGTCACCATTCATCCTCTCCTCTCACCAGAGAGGAAGGAGCAGAAATTAATCAGTGAATGAATACAATTTGAGACATGCTGACATGCCCTCATCGCTCTCTCAAAGGCTTTGTGGGTTGAGGAAGCAAATTGAGCAAACCAACTAAGTGAGTGGCACAGCCCAGGGAGGGGTTGCTGTGGTTTGTATTGCTGGGACATGGCTCTTTGTCTGGCAGTCAGTGTGCATCTCCCTGACTTACTGTCTCCACCGTGCACCAAGAGGGAGGACTAATGTATAGGCTACCAGCAGTTTCTATTGTCTTTCTGCTTTTACAGTATACTCTCCATCTCTCAGAGGTGAATGTATCCGGTTGAGTAATCCCAGCATGATACTGTATCCCTATTAGGAGAGAAACGAGAGGAGATGAGAGGAGTATGTGCACCTGACCAGAGCTGTGATCGGGGTTAAGGCCATTAACCTGTAGACACTCAGCCTCTATTAACAACATGCCTACTGCTCCAACAGCTGAATCCTCTTGGATGACGTGGCTCTTATCATTGGCCCTGCTAGTATTTGATCTTCACTGAATGGCCTTAGATGAAGTGTCTTTGTATGTCCCCCCATGCTGACCTGCAGCCCTGGTTTTACACACAGCTGATATAGATTCTATTACTGGCTCTGATCTCTGATAAGCCACTGGTCTGAAAGGGCTAAATTAATGAGGAGGCTAATGCAGCTCTGCTGTACCTTAGAGGTCGTCTGGATTGAGTTAGTGCACTTTTCATATTGTGCACCATAGAGCTGCAATTGTATTTGGAGGCAGACTAACTCAATGTGCCGTCTGTCATTGGGGCAGTCAGTGTGGAGACGCAGCAGGCCATTCAAACAACACAGGCCACTCTATCAATTTGAGGGTGAGCAGTAGTGTTCCCCTCCTTCTCTTCACTTCAGTGATGAATGCTGTATGTGATTCATGCTTTTTCAATTAAGCTCAGACTTCGCTCATCTCCAGTGCTTCTGAAAATACACCATTTCTCTATACAACCTTTGTGTACTCTGATGTATGAGTTTAGGTTTCTCATATCCCTTGCTTGTTCTCTCTTCCGGTCGCTCCTGTCTTCCACCTGCTCATGGACAGAGCTCTGCTCTGTGCTCTCCTCCTGACCCCTGACCTCTGTCAGCCGCATCCTGAATAAACAGCTAATTGGCTGGTTTCCTGTTTAGCCTGTTGGGAGGGAGCATCCAGCCTATTTCAGGCTGTTTACAGAGCTCTGTCTCACCTTCACTCTTTCTCAGAGTCCTACTCTGTATTGTTTGTGTTGATCAGGTGAAAGAGCAATGTATACTCTGCTACAGACATCAGAGATACATGGGTGTACTAGAATAGGAAAATTACACGTCCTGAATTGCCAGACCTTTTGTTTTCCTGGAAATGAACATCTTATGTTTCCAAACAGTGGGTTCAATGAACTTTACTTTATCATGTTTGTGTATTTACTGAAGTGAGCTTTCCAGTTCTTCTGTGCAACGTAGAAAATAGGTTTCATTATTTTCTGTTCAAATGGATGCGCTTGAGACTAATAGTTTTAGATTCTGAGCTGATTGTCTCACTTTTCTCTCTCACACAACACACTTACTGGACACAATCACGCAAAAAGAGCAGGTTGATGTTCATCATGAGTCTTGTCATGGAGGGAGAACTGAGTGATTTCCCCTTAGATAGGCCAGCTGCAAAGTCAAAATTGGCTATATTGTACAAATCAAAACAAATCAAAGTGTATTTGTCACGTATGCCGCATACAACAGGTGTAGACCTTACAGTGAAATGTTTACTCACAGGCCCTAAGCAACAGTGCAGTTGTTAAGTAAAAAATAGGTATTAGGTGAACAATAGATAAGTAAAGAAATAAAAAACTGACTGAATATAAACAGTAGTGAGGCTATATACAATATGTACATGTAGGTATGGTTAAAGTAACTATGCATATATGATGAACAGAGAGTAGCAGTAGCGTAAAAGACGGGTTGGCGGGCGGTGGGTGGCGGGACACAATGCAGGTAGTCCGGGTAGCCAATGTGTGAGGGCACCAGTTAGTTGGGCTAATTGAGGTAGTATGTACATGAATGTATAGTTAAAGTGACTATGCATATATAATAAACAGAGAGTAGCAGCAGTGTAAAACAGGGGTTGGGGGGGGACACAATTCAAATAGTCCGGGTAGCCATTTGATTATCTGTTCAGGAGTCTTATGGCTTGGGGGTAAAAGCTGTTGAGAAGCCTTTTGGTCCTAGACTTGGCGCTCCGGTACCACTTGCCATGCAGTAGTAGAAATATTGATTGCAAAAATGTAATTTAAGGTTAGGGTTAGGCCTTATGGTTAGCACTGTGGTTAGGGTTAGGTGTAAAATCTGATTTTATGACTTTGTGGCTGTGCCCACTAGTGACCGCTCTGCAGAGCAGCTTTCAGAACAAGATTCATTATGAAAAAAGCTAACCTGCGCAAAAAGATGAACATGAACACACACACTGTCTGTGTTGAATTAAATGGCTTGTTGTTTCGCCAGACCTTACTTTCTCCTCTGCTATCTGTATTGAATTATTCAGGCAGTTCCGGATCTTCTGTAGCTTTCATCTCAGGCCTGCGTCAAGTTATATGAGAGATACTGTGTCTAACTGGCGCATGAGACCGTAGGACTGGGAGTCACAGGTTCAAATCCAGTTTACGCCCTACGACGACCACAATGCACAAGAGTCTGCATTTTCTGCTTATTGTTATTTGCATATGGATTTGAATATAATTTGGTTCAGCAAAAAAAGAAGGGAAAACAGTACCGTATATAGTTTAAGTAGACGGATAGAAAGCTTTAGACACTTTGCAGGTATATGTCTACCAAATATATACTTCATTTCTTACAGTGCTGATTTAGTGACTATTGACCAATGTATTCATTATCAACCCCTTAGCTGGAAATGTGACCGGTTGGTGCTGCTCATTACATCTGCTCATTAAATGAACTAAAAGGTGAGGAGGTGAAGGCTGAGGGTTGTATTTGTATTAATGTGGCAAGAAAGGCTGTTCACAGTCAGCTCCCTCTTTTAAAGACACACACACACCCGTGCGCCGCTCGGTTCTGTTCCTCAGCTTCGATTAAAAACACACTTCATCTCACAAACAGTCCATTAGGTGCCCCGGGGAACGGGGAGAATGCAGCGTGAGGCTGGGGGGCGTGTTAATGATGGGGGCTGTCGTGTGAGCCGGGCCCCTGCTGTACCCTGCTACCCCACTGAGGGGCCAGGATCACAAAGACATGGTGTTGCAGACACACAGCCAACCTGACAGGACCCATGACACACAACCAACCTGACAGGACCCACGACACAGGGGTTTGTAGAGTAGTAGGGGTACAGGCTTCAGGACCAGGGACTGTGTCTCCTGAGCAGGTTATACCGATAGGGAATGTCACAGTGGACCCTGTGAAGGCCTGGCTGTATCTGGGGCTAGACTGGCAGGCTCTGTTGTGGTGTAGCCTCTCTGTCCATCTGAGCTGGTCCGTATGGGCTGGCTGATCACTGTACATTCAGTTTCCTATGATGCCCCTTGAGACAAAGCAGATCTGCTCTGCACAGTGCAGGATGGTTCTAGAAAGCCCCTCACACTCTTGTCTGATAAGGGCCCTATACGCCTAATGATTTGCCAATAGGGAAAAGGGTAATTGTCATGACGAGCACAGACTTTCCTTTGATGTGAACGCCGTTGGCTTCTGATGTAAAAATGTATCCAGGATGATTATCACAAGCTTCCTTCCCCCCCACCCCCAATCCCAATCTCTGTCTCCTATTTAGTCCTTAGGATGAATTGGAAACAGCTTTGTGTAATGCCTCTGGCCAGGGTGGTCACGTGTGACTGCTGCTCATGCAGTTTATTTATCCTCTCATGGAGATTCTGACCCTCTTAGAGGAGTCATACTTTTATCTGAAACCCATTTTCTGGGCAACTGAGTTGTTGGTCATCTCTTTCTCTGATGTTGCCCTTTCTCCTTTCATATTCTATATGGGTCTGACTAATACAACTCAGGTAGGCTAAGTATGAGATGAACGTGTGTCTTTGTGATTTTTAATGTTTTGTTGAAGCACAATACTAATGATATCTTGGTTTGCTCCTTTTTTTAACAGAATTTTGAGCAACAATCGCATCAGGGTTCTGAGAAATGGATCCTTTGTTGGACTCTATGCCCTGGAGAAACTGTGAGTAACGCTTGTGATTTTCACTAAATCTGAATGAGTCTGTCTTGGGTTCTCACTCATTAGGTTTAACATGGGCAGGTTTAACACCAACAGGTTGGGTGCTTGTAGCCCATATGGCCTTGTGCTGCGGAGCCCACAGTCCCACAGAGACAGGGTATCAGGGAGATCTGTGCTTCTCGCAGCTCTGCTATCCAGTGGGCTGGCTTCCAGCAGGGAGGATGAAACACTCAGTGTGGTTATCACAGAGTTATGTGGAAGAGATCACATAATTACCCCACTATTCGTCATTATCAGAGAAGCCCTGCTCTACAGGACAAGATAAGAGGTTTCCATGGGAGGAGGAGGCTGTTGGCGCTGCCTGCACTGCCTGTAGCTCAGATTGAGGCAGGCAGCTGGCTGGCTGGCTCTACACTGTGGATGTAGGGTCCCACTGCCTAGCTGGTCCACTGGCTGTTTCTTATTGTTTCTTACAGTTTAGATGACATTTGAGTCCTCTGAGGATTTCATCAGTGGCACAAACTGTCCCTGCTGTTGTAAACATAAGAACACAAATATAAATGCTGAGTGATAATGAGGAAGGGAGTTTTACGTTGCGTCAACAAAAGGATAGTCTACAGTGGTCTTCTAGTGTTGTACTGTACAATATGGAATGGGGCCAACTCTTGCCTGTGTATGTCTAGGAGGCAGCAGTTTTTTTTGGGGGGGGGGGGTGCTTAAGCAATATTAGTTCCACATGCGTCTCTGAGCTGCCACCAATGAAGTTCACAAGCTTTACCGAAATGTTGGAAGATGGACAACTATGGTAATTTGCTGCAGTTGTTATCTTGTTAGTACGTACCTATTGGAGCTCAACACAGACATGACAGGTCTGAAAAAAGAGCAAAATCTGTTGAAACTGCTTGGCCCTCTTTTATGTGAGCTAAACCGGACAAGAACACTCCTGTGGGACAGTGTTCTTACCTTCTTCTTACTCTCTCTACTAAGCAAAGTTAGAGCTTCATCTATTCAGTCTTAGTTTGATCATCTTTATGACCAGTATTGTTAGATCGGGTGGAGCTGAGATTTCATTAGTGGTATGGGGCTTTGGCAAACTAGGGGCTTGGGCAGAATAGTTTGTTTTATGTAAAATGAGATGGTATTACTTGTTTTTGCAAGTGCAGATAAGGCCCCCCAGAATGCCATGGGGTTTGTGGGTGGGTAACCTGAGCTTGGCCGCTAGCAGGCCCTTGTACCTGGGACAGTGGTTAAACTAGTAGGGGGTAGGGGTGGAGTAGGCTTGCAGTGCTAAAACCATGACCTAGTGAGAGGGACACAGAACAAGAACCCCCCCCCCCCACACACACACACACACACACACACACACATAGAGGACATGTTGTAAATCACACAGGACTCGTTTCACTCCTCTGCTCAGACCTCAGACCTCCACCAGCCCTCTGACACACTGCACTGGAGGTCTGCTCACTCATCTTGTGCTCCACACTCTGTAATTGAGCATTTCACGACTTACAATAAAAAATGAGCTCATGGGAAAACAACTATTTTCATATTAAAATATACCAACTTGATATAATAAAAATCAAACTGGGCAAAGATGGATAGATGTGAAGTAAAAAAACACAACTGCAAGATTAATTTAGCTTTTTTGTCCACCTACTGTGCTGCTCCCCCTGCGAGTTGCTATGTTGTTTTGTTTTGTCTCTAGCTTGGTCACCGTTCAGGTCTTTTTTCATTATTTCCAGCCTGTTGTCGACATGTGCTTGTGATTTGGTCCAGTGGCGAGCAGTTACTCATATATGTGGTCGGTGCTGTAGAAGCCAGCCCAGCTAGCACATTTGGTTCCTCGGAAGTTGTAGGAAGGTACGTTTATGTTCTCCCATTGGTCCTGGGAACAAAGCCATACGTTTCCTGAATGGTAAAATGTTCTGAGCACAGAAGTTAACATTTTGTCTGTTCTGAGTTTTAGGTTGCAGGCAGGTTCTGAGAACATTTTACAATGGTACCCTGAAAGTTTTCCTGGGAGGTTTAATTAATGTTCTGAGAATGGAAATTATAGGTTATTTGAAAGTAATTAAATAACCTTTTTAGAACGTTTCAATAAAGACTAATGCTGTTAGCTCAACTGTTTTGAACTCCAAGCACAGATAGGACACATGGAGATTCCTTTGCTTAGGCATTAACCATGCAAACACATTTCTTATTTATTGTGTCACTGAGAGATTCAAACCTATGATCTTATGTTCTCTATCCATGTAATGAGTCCACTGCGCCACCAGGATGCAGCTAGCATGCAGTTTTTTTGGGAACTCATACAAAGCTGTTCATTTTAGTCTATTCAACCGGACCCCATCTAAATGGAAACAAGCACTCATTATAAAATCAGGTGTAGCCAATTAGTGGGTGTGGTTAACACACGTTAACAGATAGAGGATAGTTTTGTTGTTGCTGAGAATGGAATGGATCTGGGGGGGGGTTTTCAACTTTCTTAAAATGTTCTTTGAACGGTACTAATGTTTTCTTGTGTTTTCTATTGAAAGTTCTCTTAATGTTCTGAGAAAATGACTTTAAATTGAACCATGACTAAACATGCAGAAAACGTTATGTTGAACTACTGAAATTCCAACAGAAGAACGTTGTTTCTTAACATTCTCTGAACAATTTGAGAATTACTTTATATAGAACCATGAAGAAACCTGTAGAAAATGTTATGCTGAAGTACTGAAATTCCCACCGTAGAAACATAACAGCTAAGATTTGTATGTATACTGGGTATCCTACACCATTCCCGGAACATTGTGGGAAGTTTTATGAAAAATAACCATAGGATAACCACGCTCTCACCAATCTCTAAGAAACATATGGTTCTCAGAATTGTATGTGCTAGCTAGGAGCCCACAAGGGCCCGGCTGAACACACACCAGGGAATAACACCACAGCAACCCCTCCCCAAAGTCAGGAGGGCAACCAGACAGTCAACTGCACCCACACTTTCAGTGGATCTCAGTCTCAACTTCAATGTCTGTCTGTGTGTGTGTCCTATTATGGGCATCCCAAACTCCTCCATGCATAATTGTAAGAAGTAGATGTCTAAACAGAAATTATGTCCCTCTCAGCCTACTCAGCCATGTTTGAAACAGTAGTCCAAGCAGAGGCAGAGCTGAGTATAATCAGAGCTTTGCTGTTATAAGTATAAAAGCACAGCTACAGGACAGGAACCCCTTCCTCCAACCAGAGCAGAGCAGAGCAGGCCACACTGTGGATTCCTCCACACAGTTAGCCCTTTCATTGGGCTAAACCTCCTCAAAGTCGCTGTTGCCTTCGTAAACTGTCATGCCACCCAAGAGCAGAGAGCAATTTAGCTATGTTTGTTTTGCCCTCTTATAAGGACATCTTCAGCGTTCCAGTGTACGACACTTAGCGTTCCAGTGTACACACATACACACATACACACACCCTCACACACACATTCTCACACACCTTTCCTGGTACCTCCACCTCCTCGCAGCACACCCTCTCTGATGGGAGCTGACGCAGGCCCTAACAAGGCTGGTCCACTAACGAGCAGGGACCTTTATGAGTTGTGGACAGATCCCAGTGGCCTGTCCTGCACTGATTTGAGGCGAGGTAATGAGAATAATGAGCAGAGAGGGGGTCTGGCTCCTGTCCAACCAGGCCCCACTGCACCATGGGACACAGGACAGCCAGGGCATAAGGGTCCCTCATTACCAGGCTGCTCACCCTACAGGGAGAGATGGAGCACAGGAGTGGAGAGTGAGAACAGAGGGGAGAAATAGAGTGGATAGGTGAAGGAGCAGGAGCACTGTGGTGGACAGGTAAGGAAGAGCTAAGTTAGCTGCATGGGATTGGGACCGCCAAGCAGGATGGGGCCAGCTCACACACTTGAAGTGGTCCAAAAACACTCACTTTTGGACGTAATTCTTCCGGAACCTATACATTTCCTTCATAGCCATTTATAGTTATTCTAACCATGGTTCAAATCAAATCAAATTTTATTGGTCACATACACATGGTTAGCAGATGTTAATGCGAGTGTAGCGAAATTCTTGTGCTTCTAGTTCCGACCGTGCAGTAATATCACAACAACTACCTTATACACACAAGTGTAAAGGAATGAATAAGAATATGTGCATATAAATATATGGATGGTTTGTGTGTTAGACATGTTTGGTTTGCAGTTGGCCTTTTTTTACCTCCTTTTCCCTTCACTTCCTGCATAGTTAAAGCCACTTCAGCTAAGAACAGGAAATGCATACTGTTTGTGATGTATATAGAAGGCTAAAAATGAGGGAACGTTTGCATTGAGACTCCTGGTCATCATAAGTCAGGAAAGGCATGGGAATCTGCAGATGTGGAGAGGGAGAGTTTAGCAGAGGGTTAAAGTCCTTGATAACATTGAAATAAGTCTACGGCGTCTCTGAAATACCGTGTCCTATTCATTCATATTTACCCTGATAACATCAGTTATGTAAAGTAGAGACGGGAGCTTCTCACGTTGTGCTTGAGCCCTGCTAAAACAGACCTTGAAATCGTCTCTGCCATTCTGAGAAGTTAGGGTTAGGAACTAGGCCAACTTAAACAAGTTTACCATAAGATGCAGGGGAGCAGACGAGATGGGTAAAGATGGTGTGAAGGCTGTTGGTAAAAGAGAGTGAGTGCACCAGCAGTTTCCTTTATGTACTGAACAAAAATATAAACCCAACATGTTAAGTGTTTGTCCCATGTTTCATAAGCTGAAATAAAAGATCCCAGAAATGTTCCTGATGCCCAAAAAGGTTATTTCCCTCAAATGTTGTGCACAAATGTGTTTACATCCCTGCTAGTAAGCATTTCTCCTTTGCCAAGACAATCCATCCACCTGACAGGTGTGGCATATCAAGAAGCTGATTAAACAGCATGATCATTACTCAGGTGCATCTTGTCCTGGGGACTGATCCACGCCCCTACCTTTTTTTTTAAGGAATCTGTGACTAACAGATGCATATCTGTATTCCAAATCATGTGAAATCCATAGATTAGGGCCTAATGAATGTATTTCAATTGACTAATTTCCTTATATGAACTGTAACTCAGTAAAATCTTAGAAATTGTTTCATGTTGCATTTATATTTTTGTTCAGTATATAATGTTGTTTTCTTTATTGGGGGAGGTAAACATTATTTCCACAGAGGCTAAGCAAATGACCTTGATGAGGGGGAGCAGTGCAGAGGTGGGCTCTGCTTTGCTATGTCAATCTGTCTAAACCCTGTCTAATCCCCTCTGGACACAACAGAGCAGAGTCCATATCCAGGTTGCAGGAACGCTCTAATTTAATCTGTCCTCCCAAAAACAACCTGAACTCCTGGCTGGAGCAGCTTGGGATGGCTGGACATGGGACTCTCATTTCGCACAATCCAAACAAATGAGCGTTTGTGTTGTACTTTCTCCTGCATACGGTTTTGAATGGCCCCTGTGAGGCAACGGTCACTTAATGAGTGTGTGTGACATGAGGGGTCGAGTGAGGAAGGGGTTAAGCGTGCTAGAGAGTGGAAACAGAAGGGGGGGGCTGTTGGAGTTGATAGACTCCAGATGTGTCTGGGAGATAAACTGAAGGAACGGGGAGTGTTTGTATTGCAAGCTTAACCTAATCGTGGCTCTAGGCGTTTATTGAAATGCGAGCAAGTCCTCTCATAAGCTCATTACTAAACAGAATTCCTTATATACCAGTGGTTCTTGAATGCACATGCAGCAAACCTGACATGATTTCAATGGCTTTTTCCTTCACAAGTTCTTGAGGTTTCTCCCTGTTCCCTTCCCCCCACTTCCATTCCCACTCCTTTTCTGCTTTCCACTTTGCATCTACCGGACGGTCCCACCACCCCCTTTCTCTCACTACTCCTCTCTTCGCTGCAGTCCGCCCACTGGATGCATATTCACACATGGCCCATGATTGCCCTCCTTTTCATTGATATTTTGTATGAGCAGCATTGTTTGCCAGTTCGCTGGTAGAGTTGGCCCACTCCCAACCCTGAATGGAGTATTTCCAAACTACTGTATGCCAGTTCGCTGGTAGAGTTGGCCCACTCCCAACCCTGAATGGAGTATTTCCAAACTACTGTATGCCAGTTCGCTGGTAGAGTTGGCCCACTCCCAACCCTGAATGGAGTATTTCCAAACTACTGTATGCCAGTTCGCTGGTAGAGTTGGCCCACTCCCAACCCTGAATGGAGTATTTCCAAACTACTGTATGCCAGTTCGCTGGTAGAGTTGGCCCACTCCCAACCCTGAATGGAGTATTTCCAAACTACTGTATGCCAGTTCGCTGGTAGAGTTGGCCCACTCCCAACCCTGAATGGAGTATTTCCAAACTACTGTATGCCAGTTCGCTGGTAGAGTTGGCCCACTCCCAACCCTGAATGGAGTATTTCCAAACTACTGTATGCCAGTTCGCTGGATGGAGTATTTCCAAACTACTGCTGGTAGTTGACTCCCAACCCTGTTATTTCCAAACTACTGGCCCACTCCCAACCCTGAATGGAGTATTTCCAAACTACTGTATGCCAGAATGGAGTATTTCCAAACTACTGGTTCGCTGGTAGAGTTGGCCCACTCCCAACCCTGAATGGAGTATTTCCAAACTACTGTATTCCAGTTCGCTGGTAGAGTTGGCCCACTCCCAACCCTGAATGGAGTATTTCCAAACTACTGTATGCCAACCCTGAATGGAGTATTTCCAAACTACTGTATGCCAGCTGGTAGTTGGCCCACTCCCAACCCTGAATGGAGTATTTCCAAACTACTGTATGCCAGTTCGCTGGTAGAGTTGGCCCACTCCCAACCCTGCCAAACTACTGTATGCCAGGGTAGAGTTGGCCCACTCCCAACCCTGAATGGAGTATTTCCAAACTACTGTATGCCAGTTCGCTGGTAGAGTTGGCCCACTCCCAACCCTGAATGGAGTATTTCCAAACTACTGTATGCCAGCTCGCTGGTAGAGTTGGCCCACTCCCAACCCTGAATGGAGTATTTCCCAACTACTGTATGCCACCCTGAATGGAGTATTTCCAAACTACTGTATGCCAGTTCGCTGGTAGAGTTGGCCCACTCCCAACCCTGAATGGAGTATTTCCAAACTACTGTATGCCAGTTCGCTGGTAGAGTTGGCCCACTCCCAACCCTGAATGGAGTATTTCCAAACTACTGTATGCCAGTTCGCTGGTAGAGTTGGCCCACTCCCAACCCTGAATGGAGTATTTCCAAACTACTGTATGCCAGTTCGCTGGTAGAGTTGGCCCACTCCCAACCCTGAATGGAGTATTTCCAAACTACTGTATGCCAGCTCGCTGGTAGAGAGATAGAGGAGGTGGCCTTTTGCTGGCTTTGATTTTGTCTGCTTTTTAAATAAGTTTATGGATTTACTACACTTTCATTATCTTTTTATGGGGGGGGGGCTTCTGTTCATTTACTGATGAAAACTATTGAATATGAGCTGGCTGGTTTTTAGGACGAATATCTCCATACTGTTATGATAGTTCTACATAGAGGGACAGCTGTTCATGAACAAACAGCTAAATAAACATGAATGGGCTCTACATTGGTGACGTAAAGTCTTTCCTGGTTGAAGTTGTGTATAACAGTGTTGCTACCAGGACCTCATGCATACTAATTGCAATCAAAAGAACAGCCAAAGTGGACATCACCTCCTTTTTGTCATCTAGCCCTGTTCCTGCCAGAACTCAGAGTTGGAGTCAGTAAGTCCATGGTTCCAGAGTTTTCCTTGGCAGAATGATCTCCAGTACCCCTAACAGCAGACTGTGGAAACATATAATCAACCTAGGAAATGTTACACTTCAAATAAAAGTATAACATGGCTATTTCAGTCCTTTCATCCTTTCCCCAACTAGCGTGCAGTTGGTCCCACAGTTTAAATTAGTGCCAGTCTTGGCCAGAGCTGTGGCCATTTTCCTTCAAGACAGTTCACTCTAGAGCTCTGTGGCTTGACATGGTTGAAATGACCCAGTGTTAGAAGAGGCTCCTTCTTAGTTGCACCCAACATCAGATGTGCCCATATGTTCCTTCAGGTGAAGCACTATTTTCCATGAAGATTTTAAATCACCTGGATGTTTTTTAATGGTATTTCTAACTGAGGGTTGTGTGTGTGGCCTATTTTAACTGAATTTTCCAGAGTAATGATTGGCTTGTTTCTAATGTATCATTATTATTAGGTGATTATTGCTATGAAAGAATAGGCTGCATGGAGTGGTTAATAACTGTAGCTCTGGAATGGAGAATCACCCGACAGGGCTAAAGCAAGTGGTTTCCAGATGCACACCAGCTAACGTAGATTAGAGATCCAATCTGAGGGGAACCAGAAAAAAATGTAAGAAAATAATCTGTGGAAGGGGCAGGAAAGCAGGAAATTAGTAGAAAAACAAGACCTCAGCAGATCCTGGTTTCCTGTTTTGGGGGGAAGGCAGGAGTAGGTTTTGGGGGCTGTGTTACAGAGCCCCCATTGTGAGCAAGTGTGTTGAGGAGTGGGGGGGGGGAGTGGGGTATCGGGGGCCGTTTCACAGGGCCGATTCTACTCAATGCCGAATCCCTCAACCCCCCATCCCCACCTGCCCCTCCCTACAGGGGAAAAGCTGCTCGTAAAAAAAAGAGAAACTGTAAAAATAAACGAGCAAGGGCCTCTATTCTGGAGACACCAACGAGACAGGAAATGACACGCGGCACAAAAATGGTCTCCACTGACCTCTGGTGCCAGTTAAACCATTCAGTCCGTTTCTCTTTTTTCTCTGTCTCACTCTGCACACCCAAACAAACACTTGTTTCATACCGTGGTTTTTGATTGTGTGAACTGTGTTGTGCATCGCAGCTTGGTACAGTATAGAACATGGGAAATGGAATGTCCTTTCTCTCTGCTTATAAAAACCCTATCCCTAATCGAGTGAAACAGGAAATTCTTGATTCCAGTCTGGCGATAATAAGTGGCCGTTCCCTGGCTTCAGTCCTTCTCCCAGCATTCCCCAGGGCTATGGTCTGAACAATGTCAATGGAGCACTCCATCCCCTGCCACTGTGGGCCTGATAATGGAGCACTCCATCCCCTGCCACTCTGGGCCTGATAATGGAGCACTCCCTCCCCTGCCACTGTGGGCCTGATAATGGAGCCCTCCATCCCCTGCCACTCTGGGCCTGATAATGGAGCACCTCCTCCACTGCCATTGTGGGCCTGATAATGGAGCACTCCATCCCCTGCCACTCTGGGCCTGATAATGGAGCACTCCCTCCCCTGCCACTCTGGGCCTGATAATGGAGCACTCCATCCCCTGCGTGCCTGATAATGGAGCACTCCATCCCCTGCCACTCTGGGCCTGATAATGGAGCACCCCTTCCCCTGCCACTGTGGGCCTGGTGATGGAGCACTCCCTCCCCTGCCACTGTGGGCCTGATAATGGAGCACTCCCTCCCCTGCCACTGTGGGCCTGATAATGGAGCACTCCCTCCCCTGCCACTGTGGGCCTGATAATGGAGCACTCCCTCCCCTGCCACTGTGGGCCTGATAATGGAGCACTCCCCCCTGCCACTGTGGGCCTGATAATGGAGCACTCCATCCCCTTTGTGCCTGATAATGGAGCACTCCCTCCCCTGCCACTCTGGGCCTGATAATGGAGCACTCCCTCCCCTGCCACTGTGGGCCTGATAATGGAGCACTCCATCCCCTGCCACTGTGGGCCTGATAATGGAACACTCCCTCCCCTGCCACTGTGGGCCTGATAATGGAGCACTCCACAGTCTGGAGCGCTATACAGCGGGCGACTTAATTATAACCCTCTTGCTGCCCTGCGAGCACGTCGCTCCTCTCTCATCTCCCCTCCTCTCCTTTCCTGCCTGGGCCCCAGGTGCTTGTGCCCCGTCCCGTCCCAGACAGGAATGACTCTTCAGAGCAGCAATAGATGTGCCCCATTGATCGGGAGAAGGCTTGGAGAAAAAAATATAGTCTTTAATGGAAAATCCTGGTGTCAGGCCCAGCTGAAGAACACAATGGCTCTTTTTAGACTGGCAGTGGGTTGGATGCTGTCAGGGCCCAATCATATGGGCCACATGTGGTACAGGGGATACAGCACTGGGCTCAGAGGGATGTTGGTTACAAATCAATTTGAGGACCAGTTATTTATTTTGAACAGTAAAAAAAAACGTTTTGATGCTGTCTGGCCAAGGAACTTACTGCCCTATGTCATTTAGAAGTGAGGCTTGTGAATATCACATCAGAAGTTAGATTTTCCATTCATTTCAAATATGTTTGTGCTGCAACTATAAGGGATG